>NC_135232.1:385425383-386136383 GCF_051348905.1 Ranitomeya variabilis | reverse complement strand
GCCCGCACCCTAGCCGTCGTGAGGAACGGAAGAGTCCCTGTCAGGCTGAACAACACCGCAGACGTAGGTGTAGCACTTGAAGCCGGCACGCAACTTGCCAGAGTATATGCTCTACCCACAGAAGTGAACCCCATGGGACCCTTACAATTCACCCCGTCTACAGAAGATGGCTGGACGGTAACTGTCTCAGCCATAAATGCTCAAGCAGATGATGAAGACATTGGGAGAAAACTACTGGAAAAAGTGCAACTGGACCCGTCCCAGTACACCAAACAGGAAGTGTCTCAAATGGAGAAACTACTGCGAGAACACCAAGACTCCTTTGCAAAGCATGACACCGACTTTGGGTACACCACTAGTATCCAACACGAGATTCCCACGGGCGATGCTGCTCCTATTCGCGAGAGGTACCGACAAATACCACCTCAACAATACCAGGAGGTGAAAAGCCTCTTAGAATCTATGCTACACGCCGGAGTGGTGCGGGAAAGCCAGAGCCCATGGGCTGCACCCGTGGTGATAGTCAAAAAGAAAGATGGATCCCTGAGATTTTGCGTAGACTACCGTCGGTTGAACGCTTGCACGATCCGGGACTCCTATCCACTCCCCCGGATCGAAGAGTCACTAACCGCCCTGAAAAAGGCCAAATATTTTTCGTCTCTAGACTTGGCCAGTGGATATTGGCAGGTCCCCATGAGTGAGAAGGACAGAGAAAAGACCGCCTTCATCCTTCCCATGGGCCTGTACGAGTTTGACCGGATGCCATTCGGCTTGAGTAACGCACCAGGGACCTTTCAGAGACTGATGGAACGCTGTCTGGGAGATTTCAACTTCGAATTCACGCTGATATACCTTGACAACATCGTGGTATACTCCGCCACCTTCGAGGATCATCTTCACAAGCTTGGCAAATTGTTCCAGCGCTTGAAGAAACACGGCCTGAAGTTGAAGCCCAGCAAGTGCCGTCTATTCCAGCAGGAGATCGATTACCTGGGGCACCGGATCTCGGCCGAAGGTGTCCAACCCTCTCCAGAGAAGATAGCAGCTGTCCAAGAGTGGCCACAGCCAACTACCATCAAAGAAGTCCAGGCTTTCCTGGGGCTAGCGGGCTATTACCGCCGATTTGTCAAGGACTTTGCCTGGCTTGCGGAACCACTGCATGAGACCCTCCGAGGGACCGCAAACAGTCCCAGAGGACGACGCATCAGCTGGGGGCCCGACCAAGAAAAATCCTTCCGGGCGCTTCAAGCTGCTCTGACATCACCCCCTATTCTGGCATTTGCAGACTACACCTTGCCGTTCCAGTTATACACCGACGCCAGCCTTCAAGGTCTCGGGGCGGTCCTCTCCCAAGTCCAAGATAACAAGGAATGCGTAATAGCCTATGCCAGTAGATCCCTCCGTGACACCGAAAAGAACCCCGTCAACTACAGCTCTTTCCGCCTGGAACTCCTGGCCCTGACCTGGGCTATGACAGAGAAATTTGCTGGCTACCTGACAGGGGCGGAGGTGCTGGTCGTGACAGACAACAAGCCTCTTGCCCACCTAGAAAATGCCAAACTAGGGGCAATGGAACAGCGCTGGATGGCAAGGCTCTCTAGATTCCAATACAAAATTAAATACAGAGCGGGGACGGAGAATCAGAATGCTGACAGCCTTTCCAGAGTGACATCATCCCCGCCAGTGGGGGACCGGGATGAAGAGTTGGAGGGAGATGAACTGCCCGACTTTGCCCGGCTAGCTAAACAAATAGAAGATAGCCGCCAGTATGCTGTAGGTGGAATTGAAGCCGTAGTGGGGTCCCCCCTGTCCCAACAAGAATGGGCCAAGCTTCAAGATCGAGACCCTGAACACGTCTTACTGAAACAGTATGTGAAGACACAAGAGAAACCACCCTCCGAAGTAAGAGCCCGACTATCAACCAGGGCCTCTGCCCTACTTGCCCAATGGGATCGGCTGGTCGTGAAGGATGGAGTCTTGTATCGTAGGGTCCTTTTATCCCATATGCTGGAAGAATGTTTGCAGATTGTCGTCCCGGTGCAGCTAGCCCATGAGATGGTGGCTGAAGCCCACAGAAGGAACGGCCACTTCGGCATAGACAAGACTCTCCGGTGGACCCAGCAATTCATTTTTTGCCCAGGACTCCGTAAGCTGGTTGAAAACGTCTGCCTAAGCTGTCGTACATGTGAACTCCACAAGTCTACTGAGCAGCGTGCACCCGTCCAGACCATTAGCACATCCAGGCCCCTCGAGTTGTTGATGGTGGACTATCTGTTGATCGGAACGGCGAATAGTGGCTACCAGTACTGTCTGGTGATGGTGGACCACTTCACAAAATTCGCCGTCGCTGTTGCTACCAAAGATCAGACTGCCGAATCAGCTGCACAGGCCATCTGTCAACACTTTGTTCGGGTCTACGGGTGTCCGGAGCGGCTGCACTCGGATCAGGGGGCGTGTTTCGAAGGGCGAGTCATTGAAGAACTTCAGCAGATGTATGGAATCAAGAAGTCCAGGACCACCCCGTATCATCCACAAGGGAATGGCGCGTGTGAACGTTTCAACCGGACTCTCTTACAACTGATCCGAACCTTAGCAGAAGACAAAAAGCCCGACTGGCCTCGATTCCTCCCAGAACTGCTGTGGGCCTATAACAATCAAGTCCATTCTGTCACCGGATACACGCCTTACACCCTCCTTTTTGGCCGCCCAGGCAAAGGCATCCATGAGCTACACCTGTCTAACTCTGATGAAGACACCTGTGGTACCTATCCTTCCTGGCTACAAGCACACCGTCAAAGGATGGAAACTGTATACCGGCTGGTGGAACAGCAGATCCAGGATCAGGTCCACACTGATCCACTTCCAGTACAAGAAGACCTACTGAGTGTGGGTCAACTAGTCCTAGTTCGTGTAAAGAAACCACAAGGAAAACTCCGGCCCAAGTGGGAGACCGAAGTCTATCGAATCATTGGACACCCGTACCCTGGTGGCCCCGTCTACCAAGTACAAGGCGAAGACAGCGGCAGCCTTCGCACCCTGCACCGTAACATGTTGCGCCCCTGTCGTTCTCAGCCTGACTCCCCTCCTATGCCTAGAGAGACGGATGTCACTAATACTGTGGGAGACACCGATACCGGGGATGTAGAGGTGGAAGACATCCCTACCCCTGCTCGCCTGACTGACGCGTCTGCACCCCTTACATCCTCGACTGACTTACCGACTGGGGCGGAGAGTGGAGTCACTGATCGGGGAGAGAGACTAGCACCCGTTAGGCGGACAGCGAGGACCACCGCAGGAGTGCCCCCGGGACAGTCCTACAGAGACCAATATGTGTGGCCCTTTTCACAGCCGGGTCCTACAACCTCCACAGCCATCGCCGCCCTGGAGACAGTCGTTGACAGGGACTGCCAACCTTCAAGTGGGGGGGCGTGTAATGAGCTGGCCGGCTGTGACTGTTCTGTTATCATTGACATAGAATCTGTGACAGACACTGCCCCCATGTGGCCAGAAGTTATACCTATGCCGAATGTGATTACAGAGAAACAAACTGTATTGGCTAGACTCCCCCCTGTTATGTCATGTGACCAGGAAGGAGAGGGAGAAGAAGAAGAGCCCGGGAAACCAGTCGGTACAGAGAGAAGTCTGTGTGTGCTGGTGTCCTCCCGCTGAGGCGATATAGAGGATTGCCTGGATAACCCCTCTCTCCTGGAAGCTGACATCCAGATTGTTCCCAGCTCCCACACTGCGGAGCACTCAGCGGTGACATCTTCACAGATCCTGGAGCCCATGAACTGTAAGCGGGTCCTCTGTTGAGAGGCCGAACACCCCACCCTTACCTGCTGAACCCCAAGGATTACAGTCTGGACCTGAGAGACAGAGTTTTGTTTACTCCCTGTTGTTTTCTCCTCGGCTGGAGCATCTCCCTGCAGCGTTGACAGACAGGCCTGCGACGTGGGAAGATAACCTCCTGGAACAAAGGAACTGGTAATGTGTGGATAGGGACAGTGAGGGAAAGTTTGTTATTACACGTTATTTCTGCGAATAGGCATATTTTGTACTGTCTATTATTGTGTTCCGCTGTGTTAATGAAAATGTTTAACAGTAAAGATACGTTTGTTAAGATGGAATCTGAGTGTGGAAGTTTTGCTGGGCCAGATCATGGATATGCATGGGCGGCCTTGCCCTCGCCCACTTCACTCCTATGGAGCTAAAGTAACAGAGCAGTTTTGGGGGGAATAGTGTGAGGGAACAGTGTAGAGAGGGGACACTGAGTATGGAGGGTGCGTGTGTATAGGTAAACAGTAAAGAAACTAGGACTAGAGAATATGAAGGGGGAACAAAATGTGAGGAACAGTATGGGGGACAGAATAAAGGGAAATTGTGGGCGCACATTGTGAATTGACAGTATGGAGGACACAATATACAGAAAAAGGAAAAGATTATGGAGTGGCAACATGGGGTGACTTTGAGTGCACAATATGAATAGAGCAATATACATAGGAGTAGGGTTGAGCGACTTTCATTTTTTAAAGATCGAGTCGGGTTTTGTGAAACCCGACTTTGTCCAGAGTCGAGTCGAGTGCAGTCGGCCGATTATCGCTAAAAGTCGGGGATCGACCGAAACACGAAACCCAATGCAAGTCAATGGGGAAGCATAGTCGGCAGTGAGTGGAGGCCAGAAAAACACCTACAGTGCCCATTTTAATGCCAAAAACATCCATTCTTGTTTCTGAAGCTTGTCAATCTTAATTAACTTTATAATAATAGTTGTTCATTGGAACTTGGGGGTCATTTGGCAAAAGTTGTGGGGGGTAGGGCTGGTTCAAGGTTTCAGTGGGCCCAGGAATCGTGGACTACGTCACGGCGGTGGAGCAGGGAGAGGTAAGTATTTCAACGTTGCAAGTGCTGTGATCCTGAGCAAGCAAGGGGGGCACACTCGTTCGCATTGGCACTGGTACAGGGCCCCTCAAAGTACAGCGGTGTGTTTGCACGGCGGGGGCGCCTCCCACCAGCAGCGACACTTTTGCGTACTCTGAGGGGCCCTGTGCCAGTGACGTCGCCAACGAGTATGCCCCCCCACCTGATGAAGGAACCTGCACTTTCATCTGCACCTTCCTCTTTGTCCCTGTGTAAGGTGGTATAACATGCGGGAAGGGGAACCTGTTGTGATCCTAGTGGTAGAGGATCTCAGGAGTTGTAGCTAAGTCCGCAACCACAAAAACCAGCTCATAGGGAGATGGTAACTTGGCTGAATGCATACCTGATCCTAGCACAAACAACTAGAAGCAGCCGGGGAACGTACCTACGTTGGTTCTAGACGTCTCGCACCAGCCGGAGAACTAACTAACCCTTTCAGAGAAAATAAGACCTCACTTGCCTCAAGAGAAAGGACCCTGTTGTGAATTTGGTTTCTGGGCTCCCCCGGTGGTTACTGGTGGTACTGAACTTGTGTGCTTCATCTCCTCTGTTCACCTGTTTCCATCAGGATGTGGGAGTTTCTATTTAGCCTTGCTCCTCAGTCATTTCTATGCCGGCCAACAATGTTACCAGAAGCCTTTCTGTTGCTTGTTCCTGCTCCTAGACTACTATCAGCTAAGTTGGACTTGTAGTCCTAAGATTGTTTTGCATTTTTGTTCCAGTTCTCTGTTTTTGAATATTTCTGAGGCTGGAAGCTCTTGTGAGCTGAAATTGCCACTCTGGTGTCATGAGTTGATATTAGTCTTAAAGTAATTTCAGGATGGTGTTTGAAAGGGTTTTCAGCTGACTGTGAAGTTCCCTTTTCTGTCTTCCTACTATCTAGTAAGCGGACCTCAATTTGCTAAACCTATCTTCATACTTCGTATGTCATTTTCCTCTAAAATCACCGACAATATATGTGGGGGCTACTGTCTGCCTTTTGGGGAAAATTTCTCTAGAGGTAAGCCAGGTCTGTATTTTCCTCTGCTAGGGTCAGTCAGTCCTCCGGCTGGCGCTGGGCGTCTAGGGATAAAACGTAGGCACGCTACCCGGCCACTGTTAGTTGTGTGGTAGGTTTAGCTCACAGTCAGCTCGAGTTCCCATCTTCCAAGAGCTAGTTCTTTTGTATGCTTTACTACGGTCTCTTGCCATTGAGAACCATGACAGTTTGGCCGGCCAAGAGTTAAAATAATTGGCAGAAGAAAGGAGAGAAAAGAAGTCTGCAGAGAATTTTTTTTTTTTTTTTCTGAGTTTGCTCATTAGTTGATTCACTTGCCTCTCTGCTTACTGCAGCCTTCGTCTCTCTCTCCTTCTAATCCTTGAATGGTTCTGATTTCACCTGATTAAAATGGATCCTCAGAGTTTAGCTATTGGTTTGGATAATCTCGCTATGAAGGTTCAAAGTTTACAGGATTTTGTAATTCTGAACCTAGAATTCCTTTACCTGAATTTTTCTCCGGGGATAGATCTCGCTTCCAGAATTTCAAACATAATTGTAAATTATTTTTGTCTCTGAGATCTCGCTCCGCTGGAGATCCTGCACAGCAGGTCAGGATTGTAATTTCCTTGCTCCGGGGCGACCCTCAGGATTGGGCATTTGCTTTGGCACCAGGGGATCCTGCGTTGCTCAATGTGGATGCGTTTTTCCTGGCTTTGGGGTTGCTTTATGAGGAACCTCATTTAGAGATTCAGGCTGAAAAAGCCTTGATGGCCCTGTCTCAAGGGCAAGATGAGGTTGAAATATACTGCCAAAAATTTCGTAAGTGGTCTGTGCTTACTCAGTGGAATGAGTGCGCCCTGGCGGCGAATTTCAGAGAGGGTCTCTCTGATGCCATTAAAGATGTTATGGTGGGGTTCCCTGTGCCTACAGGTCTGAATGAGTCCATGACAATGGCTATTCAGATTGATTGGCGTTTGCGGGAGCGCAAACCTGTGCACCATTTGGTGGTGTTTACTGAGAAGGCGCCAGAGATTATGCAATGTGATAGAATTCTGTCCAGAAGCGAACGACAGAATTTTAGGCGAAAAAATGGGTTATGCTTCTATTGTGGTGATTCAACTCATGTTATATCAGCATGCTCTAAACGTACTAAGAAGGTTGATAAGTCTGTTTCAATTGGCACTTTACAGTCTAAGTTTATTCTATCTGTGACCCTGATTTGCTCTTTATCGTCTATTACCGCGGACGCCTATGTCGACTCTGGCGCCGCTTTGAGTCTTATGGATTGGTCCTTTGCCAAACGCTGTGGGTTTAATTTAGAGCCTCTGGAAGTTCCTATACCTCTGAAGGGTATTGACTCCACGCCATTGGCTAGTAATAAACCACAATACTGGACACAAGTAACTATGCGTATTAATCCGGATCACCAGGAGATTATTCGCTTCCTTGTGTTGTATAATCTACATGATGTGTTGGTGCTTGGATTGCCATGGCTGCAATCTCATAACCCAGTCCTCGACTGGAAAGCAATGTCTGTGTTAAGCTGGGGATGTCAGGGGACTCATGGGGACGTACCTTTGGTTTCCATTTCGTCATCTATTCCCTCTGAGATTCCGGAATTTTTATCTGATTATCGTGACGTTTTTGAGGAGCCTAAACTTGGTTCACTACCTCCGCACAGAGATTGCGATTGTACTATAGATCTGATTCCGGGCAGTAAGTTTCCAAAGGGTCGTTTATTTAATCTATCTGTGCCTGAACATGCTGCTATGCGGGAATATATTAAGGAGTCCTTGGAAAAGGGACATATTCGTCCTTCGTCATCTCCCTTAGGAGCCGGTTTTTTCTTTGTATCTAAAAAAGATGGCTCTTTGAGGCCGTGTATTGATTATCGGCTTTTGAATAAAATCACAGTTAAATATCAGTATCCTTTGCCACTGCTTACTGATTTGTTTGCTCGAATAAAGGGGGCCAAGTGGTTCTCTAAGATTGATCTTCGTGGGGCGTATAATTTAGTGCGAATTAAGCAGGGGGATGAGTGGAAAACCGCATTTAATACGCCTGAGGGCCATTTTGAGTAGTTAGTAATGCCTTTTGGTCTTTCAAATGCCCCTTCAGTCTTTCAGTCTTTTATGCATGACATTTTCCGTGAATATTTGGATAAATTTATGATTGTGTATCTGGATGATATTTTGATTTTTTCGGATGACTGGGACTCTCATGTCCAACAGGTCAGGAGGGTTTTTCAGGTTTTGCGCTCTAATTCCTTGTGTGTAAAGGGTTCTAAGTGTGTTTTTGGGGTTCAAAAGATTTCGTTTTTGGGGTACATTTTTTCCCCCTCTTCCATTGAGATGGACCCTGTCAAGGTTCAGGCTATTTGTGATTGGACGCAACCCTCTTCTCTTAAGAGCCTTCAGAAGTTTTTGGGCTTTGCTAATTTTTATCGTCGATTTATAACTGGTTTTTCTGATGTTGCTAAGCCGTTGACTGATTTGACTAAGAAGGGTGCTGATGTTGCTGATTGGTCCCCTGCTGCTGTGGAGGCCTTTCGGGAGCTTAAGCGCCGCTTTTCTTCCGCCCCTGTATTGCATCAGCCTGATGTTACTCTTCCTTTTCAGGTTGAGGTCGACGCTTCAGAAATCGGAGCTGGGGCGGTTTTGTCGCAGAAAAGTTCCGACTGCTCCGTGATGAGACCTTGCGCGTTCTTTTCTCGTAAATTTTCGCCCGCTGAGCGAAATTATGATATTGGTAATCGGGAGCTCTTGGCTATGAAGTGGGCTTTTGAGGAGTGGCGTCATTGGCTTGAGGGGGCTAGACATCAGGTGGTGGTATTGACCGACCACAAGAATTTGATTTATCTTGAGTCTGCCAGGCGCCTGAATCCTAGACAGGCGCGCTGGTCGTTATTTTTCTCTCGGTTTAATTTTGTGGTTTCTTACCTACCGGGTTCTAAAAGTGTGAAGGCGGATGCCCTTTCTAGGAGTTTTGAGCCTGATTCCCCTGGTAATTCTGAACCTACAGGTATCCTTAAGGATGGAGTGATATTGTCTGCTGTTTCCCCAGACTTGCGACGGGTCTTGCAGGAGTTTCAGGCGGATAGACCTGATCGTTGCCCGCCTGGTAGACTGTTTGTTCCGGATGATTGGACCAGTAGAGTCATCTCGGAGGTCCATTCTTCTGCGTTAGCTGGTCATCCTGGAATCTTTGGTACCAGGGATTTGGTGGCTAGGTCCTTCTGGTGGCCTTCCCTGTCGCGAGATGTGCGAGGTTTTGTGCAGTCTTGTGATGTTTGTGCTCGGGCCAAGCCTTGTTGTTCTCGGGCTAGTGGATTGTTGTTATCTTTGCCTATTCCGAAGAGGCCTTGGACTCACATCTCCATGGATTTTATTTCTGATCTCCCTGTTTCTCAGAAGATGTCTGTCATCTGGGTGGTGTGTGACCGTTTCTCTAAGATGGTCCATTTGGTTCCCTTGCCTAAATTGCCTTCCTCATCCGAGCTGGTTCCTCTGTTTTTTCAAAATGTGGTTCGCTTGCATGGTATTCCGGAGAATATCGTTTCTGACAGGGGAACCCAATTCGTGTCTAGATTTTGGCGAGCGTTCTGTGCTAGGATGGGCATTGATTTGTCTTTTTCGTCTGCTTTCCATCCTCAGACTAATGGCCAGACCGAGCGAACTAATCAGACCTTGGAGACTTATTTGAGGTGTTTTGTGTCTGCGGATCAGGATGATTGGGTTGCCTTTTTGCCCTTGGCGGAGTTTGCCCTCAATAATCGGGCTAGTTCTGCCACCTTGGTTTCTCCTTTCTTCTGTAATTCGGGGTTTCATCCTCGTTTCTCTTCCGGTCAGGTGGAGTCTTCGGATTGTCCTGGAGTGGATGCTGTGGTGGAGAGGTTGCATCAGATTTGGGGGCATGTGGTGGACAATTTGAAGTTGTCCCAGGAGAAGACTCAGCAGTTTGCCAACCGCCGTCATCGTGCTGGTCCTCGTCTTTGTGTTGGGGACTTGGTGTGGTTGTCTTCTCGTTTTGTCCCTATGAAGGTTTCTTCTCCTAAGTTTAAGCCTCGGTTCATCGGCCCGTACAAGATATTGGAGATTCTTAACCCTGTGTCCTTTCGTTTGGACCTCCCTGCTTCTTTTTCTATTCATAATGTCTTCCATCGGTCATTGTTGCGCAGGTATGAGGTACCGGTTGTGCCTTCCGTTGAGCCTCCTGCTCCGGTGTTGGTTGAGGGTGAGTTGGAGTACGTTGTCGAGAAGATCTTGGACTCCCGTGTTTCCAGACGGAGACTTCAGTATTTGGTCAAGTGGAAGGGCTACGGTCAGGAGGATAATTCTTGGGTGACAGCCTCTGATGTTCATGCCTCCGATTTGGTCCGTGCCTTTCATAGGGCTCATCCTGATCGCCCTGGTGGTTCTGGTGAGGGTTCGGTGCCCCCTCCTTGAGGGGGGGGTACTGTTGTGAATTTGGTTTCTGGGCTCCCCCGGTGGTTACTGGTGGTACTGAACTTGTGTGCTTCATCTCCTCTGTTCACCTGTTTCCATCAGGATGTGGGAGTTTCTATTTAGCCTTGCTCCTCAGTCATTTCTATGCCGGCCAACAATGTTACCAGAAGCCTTTCTGTTGCTTGTTCCTGCTCCTAGACTACTATCAGCTAAGTTGGACTTGTAGTCCTAAGATTGTTTTGCATTTTTGTTCCAGTTCTCTGTTTTTGAATATTTCTGAGGCTGGAAGCTCTTGTGAGCTGAAATTGCCACTCTGGTGTCATGAGTTGATATTAGAGTCTTAAAGTAATTTCAGGATGGTGTTTGAAAGGGTTTTCAGCTGACTGTGAAGTTCCCTTTTCTGTCTTCCTACTATCTAGTAAGCGGACCTCAATTTGCTAAACCTATCTTCATACTTCGTATGTCATTTTCCTCTAAAATCACCGACAATATATGTGGGGGCTACTGTCTGCCTTTTGGGGAAAATTTCTCTAGAGGTAAGCCAGGTCTGTATTTTCCTCTGCTAGGGTCAGTCAGTCCTCCGGCTGGCGCTGGGCGTCTAGGGATAAAACGTAGGCACGCTACCCGGCCACTGTTAGTTGTGCGGTAGGTTTAGCTCACAGTCAGCTCGAGTTCCCATCTTCCAAGAGCTAGTCCTTTTGTATGCTTTACTACGGTCTCTTGCCATTGAGAACCATGACAGGACCCCAAAGATAATATACAAGCCCCCAACAAATAATAACGGTGAGGTAAGAAGAAAAGACAAACGTAAGTATAAACTAGATTTAGCAAAGAGAGGCCCACTAATTAATAGCAGAAAATAGGAAGCGGACTTATGCGGTCAGCAAAAACCCTACAAAAATATCCACGCTGAATATCCAAGAACCCCCGCACCGACTAACGGTGTGGGGGGAGAATATCAGCCCCCTTAGAGCTTCCAGCAAAAACAGGAATCACATTTTGTACAAGCTGGAACAAAATAAGAACAAATGCAATAAACCAAAATAAGAAAGTGGACTTAGCTTTTCTTGCAAAAATCAGAGGACCAGGAGTCAGGAGAAAACAGACATAGACTGATTACATCGCTTCCAGGCACTAGACTGAGCTTCCAGGAAGTCTAAATAGGAA
The DNA here is from genome assembly GCF_051348905.1 of Ranitomeya variabilis. Classification (NCBI taxonomy): domain Eukaryota; kingdom Metazoa; phylum Chordata; class Amphibia; order Anura; family Dendrobatidae; genus Ranitomeya; species Ranitomeya variabilis. The sequence goes on along the minus strand of NC_135232.1, from coordinate 386,124,875 downwards.
CACCCAAGGCCTAACGAACCAGGTGGGTACAAACCTGGAGAAAGACAATCAAAGTGTCATACCGCTAGTGATCACAAGAGGGAGCCAAGAAATACAGTTCACAACAGTACCCCCCCTTTAAGGAGGGGTCACCGAACCCTCACCACGACCACCAGGGCGATCAGGATGAGCAGCGTGAAAGGCACGAACCAAATCGGCCGCATGAACATCAGAGGCGACCACCCAGGAATTATCCTCCTGACCATAGCCCTTCCATTTGACCAGATACTGAAGCCTCCGTCTAGAGAGACGAGAATCCAAGATCTTCTCCACCACGTACTCCAACTCGCCCTCAACCAAGACCGGAGCAGGAGGGTCAACAGCAGGAACCACAGGCACAACGTACTGCCGCAACAAAGACCTATGGAACACATTGTGAATGGCAAATGACACCGGAAGATCCAAACGAAAAGACACCGGATTAAGGACTTCCAAAATTTTATAAGGACCAATAAAGCGAGGCTTAAACTTAGGAGAGGAAACCTTCAGAGGGACATACCGAGAAGACAACCAAACCAAATCCCCAACACGAAGTCGGGGACCCACACCGCGGCGGCGGTTGGCAAAACGCTGAGCCTTCTCCTGTGACAACTTCAAGTTGTCCACCACATGATTCCAAATCCGCTGCAACCTATCCACCACGGAATCCACCCCAGGACAGTCAGAAGATTCAACATGCCCCGAGGAAAAACGAGGATGAAAACCAGAGTTGCAGAAAAATGGCGAAACCAAACTAGCGGAACTAGCCCGATTATTGAGGGCAAACTCAGCCAATGGCAAGAAGGTCACCCAATCATCCTGATCTGCAGAAACAAAACATCTCAAATAAGCCTCCAGTGTCTGATTAGTTCGCTCCGTTTGGCCATTAGTCTGAGGATGAAAGGCAGATGAAAACGACAAATCAATGCCCATCCTAGCACAAAAAGATCGCCAGAATCTGGACACAAACTGGGATCCTCTGTCAGACACAATATTCTCAGGAATGCCATGCAAACGAACCACGTTCTGAAAGAACAAAGGAACCAGATCGGAAGAGGAAGGCAACTTAGACAAGGGCACCAAATGGACCATCTTGGAAAAGCGATCACATACCACCCAGATGACAGACATTCCTTGAGACACCGGAAGATCTGAAATGAAATCCATGGAAATGTGTGTCCAGGGCCTCTTCGGGATGGGCAAGGGCAAAAGCAAAGCGCTGGCACGAGAACAGCAAGGCTTAGCCCGAGCACAAATCCCACAGGACTGCACAAACGAACGCACATCCCGCGACAAGGAAGGCCACCAAAAGGACCTAGCTACCAAATCTCTGGTACCAAAAATCCCAAGATGCCCTGCCAACACTGAGGAATGAACCTCGGAGATAACTCTGCTGGTCCATTTATCAGGAACAAACAGTCTATCAGGTGGGCAAGGATCAGGTCTACCAGCCTGAAATCTCTGCAACACACATCGCAAATCAGGAGAAATGGCCGACAAGATTACTCCCTCTTTAAGAATACCAGCTGGCTCTGAGACTCCCGGAGAGTCAGGCACAAAACTCCTAGAAAGAGCATCAGCCTTCACATTCTTCGAACCAGGCAGGTATGAGACCACAAAGTCAAAACGGGAGAAAAACAATGACCAACGAGCCTGTCTAGGATTCAGGCGCTTAGCAGACTCGAGATACATCAAATTTTTGTGATCAGTCAAGAGTCAAGACCACCACACGATGCTTAGCTCCCTCGAGCCAATGACGCCACTCCTCAAATGCCCACTTCATGGCCAACAACTCCCGATTACCAACATCATAGTTCCGCTCCGCAGGCGAAAATTTCCTAGAAAAAAAAGCACAAGGTCTCATCACAGAGCAACCAGAGCCTCTCTGCGACAAAACAGCCCCTGCACCGATCTCAGAAGCGTCCACTTCAATCTGAAAGGGAAGTGAGACATCAGGCTGGCACAAAACAGGCGCCGAAGTAAACCGGCGCTTCAGCTCCCGGAAAGCCTCGACGGCTGCCGGAGCCCAATTAGCAACATCAGAACCTTTCTTGGTCATATCCGTCAAAGGTTTAACAACGCTAGAGAAATTAGCAATAAAACGACGGTAGAAATTCGCAAAACCCAAGAACTTCTGTAGACTCTTAACAGACGTGGGTTGAGTCCAATCATGAATAGCTCGGACCTTGACTGGGTCCATCTCTACTGTAGAAGGGGAGAAAATGAAACCCAGAAAGGAAACCTTCTGCACTCCAAAGAGACACTTTGAGCCCTTCACAAACAAAGCATTATCACGCAAAACCTGAAACACCATCCTGACCTGTTTTACATGAGAATCCCAATCATCAGAAAAAAACAGAATATCATCCAGATAAACAATCATAAATTTATCTAGATACTTCCGGAAGATGTCATGCATAAAGGACTGAAACACTGAAGGAGCATTAGAGAGCCCAAAAGGCATCACCAAGTACTCAAAATGACCTTCGGGCGTATTAAACACAGTTTTCCATTCATCTCCCTGCTTAATGCGCACAAGGTTGTACGCACCCCGAAGATCTATCTTGGTGAACCACTTGGCACCCTTAATCCGGGCAAACAAGTCCGACAATAGTGGCAAAGGATACTGAAATTTGACCGTGATTTTATTCAGAAGCCGATAGTCTATACAAGGTCTCAAAGACCCGTCTTTCTTGGCTACAAAAAAGAAACCCGCACCAAGAGGGGAAGAGGATGGACGAATATGTCCCTTCTCCAAAGACTCCTTTATATAAGAACGCATTGCGGCATGCTCAGGTACAGATAGATTAAATAATCGTCCCTTAGGAAATTTACTACCCGGAATCAAATCTATTGCGCAGTCACAGTCCCTATGAGGAGGAAGGGCACTGGACCTGGACTCACTGAACACATCCTGATAGTCCATTAAATACTCCGGAACCTCAGAAGGAGCAGAAGAAGCAATAGACACCGACGGGGAATCACAATGAATTCCCTGACAACCCCAACTTGACACAGACATTGCCTTCCAATCCAAAACTGGATTATGGGTCTGTAACCATGGCAGACCTAAAACGACCAAATCATGCATTTTATGCAGAACAAGAAAACGAATCACCTCCCGATGTTCAGGAGTCATGCACATGGTCACTTGTGTCCAATACTGCGGTTTATTCTCCGCCAATGGCGTAGCATCAATTCCTCTAAGAGGAATAGGATTTTCTAAAGGCTCCAGGACAAAACCACAGCGCTTGGCAAACGACAAGTCCATAAGGCTCAGGGCAGCACCTGAATCCACAAATGCCATAACAGGGTAGGAAGACAATGAGCAAATTAAAGTCACAGACAAAATAAACTTAGGTTGCAAATTACCAATGGCGACAGGACTAACAACCTTTGCTAGGTGTTTAGAGCATGCTGAGATAACATGTGTAGAATCACCACAGTAAAAACACAACCCATTCTGACGTCTATGATTTTGTCGTTTGGTTCTAGTCTGCATTCTATCACATTGCATTGAGTCAGGTGTCCCTTCAGACAACACCGCCAGAGGATTAGCAGATTTGCGCTCCCGCAAACGCCGATCAATCTGAATAGCAAGAGCCATAGAATCATTCAGACTTGTAGGAATGGGAAAGCCCACCATCACATTCTGAATAGCTTCAGAAAGGCCATTTCTGAAATTTGCGGCCAGAGCACACTCATTCCATTGAGTAAGCACGGACCATTTCAGAAATTTTTGGCAATATACCTCAGCTTCATCCTGGCCCTGAGAAATAGCCAGCAACGCTTTTTCTGCCTGAATTTCAAGATTGGGCTCCTCATAAAGCAATCCGAGCGCCAGAAAAAACGCATCAATATTTGTCAATGCCGGATCTCCTGGCGCCAATGAGAAGGCCCAATCCTGAGGGTCGCCACGCAAGAAGGAGATAACAATTTTTACTTGCTGAGCTGAGTCTCCAGATGAACGAGGTCTCAAAGAAAGAAACAATTTACAATTATTCCTAAAATTCCTAAATTTAAATCGATCTCCAGAGAACAGCTCAGGAATAGGTATCTTAGGCTCTGACATAGGACTACTTGTAACAAAATCCTGAATGCCCTGCACACGTGCAGCAAGCTGATCCACACTAGTAATCAGAGTCTGAACATTCATGTCTGCAGCAGAGCTTCAAGCCACTCAGAGATAAAGGGGAAGAAAAAAAAACAAAACAAAAACAAAACAAAAAAAAACCTCAGAACTTCTTTTCTTTTAATCCCGCTTCTGCAATGCATTAAATATTCACTTTTAGGCCTGGAATACTGTTGTGATCCTAGTGGTAGAGGATCTCAGGAGTTGTAGCTAAGTCCGCAACCACAAAAACCAGCTCATAGGGAGGTGGTAACTTGGCTGACCGCATACCTGATCCTAGCACAAACAACTAGAAGCAGCCGGGGAACGTACCTACGTTGGTTCTAGACGTCTCGCACCAGCCGGAGAACTAACTAACCCTTTCAGAGAAAATAAGACCTCACTTGCCTCAAGAGAAAGGACCCCAAAGATAATATACAAGCCCCCAACAAATAATAACGGTGAGGTAAGAAGAAAAGACAAACGTAAGTATGAACTAGATTTAGCAAAGAGAGGCCCACTAATTAATAGCAGAAAATAGGAAGCGGACTTATGCGGTCAGCAAAAACCCTACAAAAATATCCACGCTGAATATCCAAGAACCCCCGCACCGACTAACGGTGTGGGGGGAGAATATCAGCCCCCTTAGAGCTTCCAGCAAAAACAGGAATCACATTTTGTACAAGCTGGAACAAAATAAGAACAAATGCAATAAACCAAAATAAGAAAGCTGACTTAGCTTTTCTTGCAAAAATCAGAGGACCAGGAGTCAGGAGAAAACAGACATAGACTGATTACATCGCTTCCAGGCACTAGACTGAGCTTCCAGGAAGTCTAAATAGGAACACCCAAGGCCTAACAAACCAGGTGGGTACCAACCTGGAGAAAGACAATCAAAGTGTCATACCGCTAGTGATCACAAGAGGGAGCCAAGAAATACAGTTCACAACAGGAACCTCACTTTCAGCAGAGTCAGATTCTGGCTGTGTAGAGTGCAAGGGGAATGTAGTGGTCTAGGTCAATGTACCAGCAGACTCATCTAGCAATGGCTGGGCAATGGGCAGGATGAGGAGGAAACAGATATAGGGCCAAAGAATAAAGTAGGCTAAATGCAGTTCAAAATTGGTAACAGGACTAAACAGGCGGCATTGCTTTGTTCAGTGGAGTAGCAAACCCAGGAGCAGCAGACACTGTTTTAAGGGCCCAAACACACTAATAGGCCAAATGCAGTTTAATATCTGATACTTTAGGCCAAAAGCCTAAAGACTGAAGCTCAGCTTTATTCAGTTGAGGGCAAACACCAGGGAGGGGCAGACACCGTTAGTAGGCCCTAACCACCAATTTTTAAAAACACAGCACTTAATGAGAGCCAGAAGGTTGAAGCTCAGCTTTATTCAGTTGAGGGCAAACACCGGGGAGGGGCAGACACTGTTAGTAGGCCGTAACCAAAGTTGAAGGCCAAATGCAGTTTAATTTCTGATACTATAGGCCGAAAGCCAGAAGGTGGAAGCTCCGATTTAGACAGTGGAGGACAATTTGAATTAGGGACTGCAGACAGACTTAGTAGGCTGTCCCCTATGGACCATGCATCCACCACATTAACCCATTGCGCCGTAATGGACACGTAATCTTCCGTGGCCATGCCTACAGGTCCATGCGTCTGTTGTCAGGTGCACCTTTGTACTCACAGATTGCCAGAGTGCATGGACAATGCGGTCTTTTACATGCTGGTGGAGGGTTGGGATGGCATTTCTCGCAAAAGAAGTGTCGACTGGTTAGCTTGTAGCGTGGTACAGCGTAGTCCATCATGGCCTTATTAATAGTAAATAAAATATATAACTAGGCTCTATGAACTTTTAAATAGGTTCCAGGGGTACACGGGCAGCATTGGTGTGGTCAGTTGAGGAGTATTGCAAGTAGGGACCGCAGACAGGCTATCAAAGGCCTAAAATAACAAACAGTAGGCTCATGGCAGTTTTAAATCGGCTACATGGATACACAGGCAGGCAGCATTGTGGTCAGTGGAGGAGTATTGCAAGTAGGGGCCGCAGACAGGCTATCAAAGGCCTAAAATAACAAACAGTAGGCTCATGGCAGTTTTAAATCGGTTACATGGATACACAGGCAGGCAGCATTGTGGTCAGTGGAGGAGTATTGCAAGTAGGGGCCGCAGACAGGCTATCAAAGGCCTAAAATAACAAACAGTAGGCTCATGGCAGTTTTAAATCGGTTACATGGATACACAGGCAGGCAGCATTGTGGTTAGTGGAGTAGTATTGCAAGTAGGGGCCGCAGAAAGGCTAACAAAGGCCTAAAATAACAAACAATAGGCAGTCATGGCAGTTTTAAATCGGTTACATGGATACACAGGGAGGCACTCCAGGCAGCATTGTGGTCAGTGGAGGAGTATTGCAAGTAGGGGCCGCAGACAGGCTATCAAAGGCCTAAAATAACAAACAGTAGGCTCATGGCAGTTTTAAATCGGTTACATGGATACACAGGCAGGCAGCATTGTGGTCAGTGGAGGAGTATTGCAAGTAGGGGCTGCAGACAGGCTATCAAAGGCCTAAAATAACAAACAGTAGGCTCATGGCAGTTTTAAATCGGTTACATGGATACACAGGCAGGCAGCATTGTGGTCAGTGGAGGAGTATTGCAAGTAGGGGCTGCAGACAGGCTATCAAAGGCCTAAAATAACAAACAGTAGGCTCATGGCAGTTTAAAATCGGTTACATGGATACACAGGCAGGAAGCATTGTGGTCAGTGGAGGAGTATTGCAAGTAGGGGCCGCAGACAGGCTATCAAAGGCCTAAAATAACAAACAGTAGGCTCATGGCAGTTTTAAATCGGTTACATGGATACACAGGCAGGCAGCATTGTGGTTAGTGGAGTAGTAATGCAAGTAGGGGCCGCAGACAGGCTAACAAAGGCCTAAAATAACAAACAATAGGCAGTCATGGCAGTTTTAAATCGGTTACATGGATACACAGGGAGGCACTCCAGGCAGCATTGTGGTCAGTGGAGGAGTATTGCAAGTAGGGGCTGCAGACAAGCTATCAAAGGCCTAAAATAACAAACAGTAGGCTCATGGCAGTTTTAAATCGGTTACATGGATACACAGGCAGGCAGCATTGTGGTTAGTGGAGTAGTATTGCAAGTAGGGGCCGCAGAAAGGCTAACAAAGGCCTAAAATAACAAACAATAGGCAGTCATGGCAGTTTTAAATCGGTTACATGGATACACAGGCAGGCAGCATTGTGGTCAGTGGAGGAGTATTGCAAGTAGGGGCCGCAGACAGGCTATCAAAGGCCTAAAATAACAAACAGTAGGCTCATGGCAGTTTTAAATCGGTTACATGGATACACAGGCAGGCAGCATTGTGGTCAGTGGAGGAGTATTGCAAGTAGGGGCCGCAGACAGGCTATCAAAGGCCTAAAATAACAAACAGTAGGCTCATGGCAGTTTTAAATCGGTTACATGGATACACAGGCAGGCAGCATTGTGGTTAGTGGAGTAGTATTGCAAGTAGGGGCCACAGACAGGCTAACAAAGGCCTAAAATAACAAACAATAGGCAGTCATGGCAGTTTTAAATCGGTTACATGGATACACAGGGAGGCACTCCAGGCAGCATTGTGGTCAGTGGAGGAGTATTGCAAGTAGGGACCGCAGACAGGCTAACAAAGGCCTAAAATAACAAACAGTAGGCTCATGGCAGTTTTAAATCGGTTACATGGATACACAGGCAGGCAGCATTGTGGTCAGTGGAGGAGTATTGCAAGAAGTGTCTGACACAGTTAGTACTCCCAAAAAATAAATAGATGTTAATGTCTCGCAAAACAACTATAAATAAAAAAAGGGTGGCATGCTTAGGTACAGGGGTGGGCTCATCTGCAGAGTTTATGACAAAGTAATTTGGCAGTAAATTAGTATTTACTGGTGTCAATATAGGACACTGACCCAGACTACTTTAACTAGCATCATAGATGTCAACAAATTGGTATTGTTTGTCAGTGCCAGGCATTGAATGATGTCAGCGCATAGACTAAACATTGGTGGAGCTGTGCGAGATAATTTTGCACGTGGTAGAGCACAGTTTGAGCTGGGGGGGGGGGGAACTCTCTTGTGGCCGGCGGTACCGCCCCAGGGCCCCTCATGTTACAACGGTGTGTCTGACGTTGGGTGCGCACCACCACCGCCAGAGACACTACATTGTACTATGAGGGACCCAGTGGCAGTGCCGTCGACCAAAAGCGAGCACACCCACCTCTTCCGACAAACAGCACTGTAACTAACGGGTGCTTGCGCCAAGTGTCGAGAGTGAGACAACGGCCCCGTGGGGGGAGTTTTCCCATTGAGGGATGTGTAAACATGTCTTATGCTGGTCAAACAGCTGCTGCAAATTAAGAGATTTGAACACTCAGTAAGACGAGTCCACAAGCAAGACCTTTTTATAGGAAAGCTAGGTGTCAGCCGGGAAAGGTGGGGCAAAATAATTTGAAATCCAGGAGTGGTTCATTTTAATGAAGGTGAGATCATCCACATTTTGGGTAGACAGACGAGTCCTTTTTTCGGTTAATATTGAACCAGCAGCACTGAATACTCTTTCTGATAGCACAATAGCTGCTGGGCAAGCAAGCTCCTGCAACGCATAATCTGCCAATTCAGGCCAGGTGTCTAATTTGGATGCCCAGTAATCAAATGGGAATGACGGTTGAGGGAGAACATCAATAAGGGCTGAAAAATAGTTAGTAACCATACTGGACAAATGTTGTCTCCTGTCACTTTGAATAGATGCTGCAGTACCTGTCCTGTCTGCGGTCATTGCGAAATCACTCCACAACCTGGTCAGAAAACCCCTCTGTCCAACGCCACTTCTGATCTGTGCACTTCTAACACCTCTGCCATGTAGCCCCCTGCAGCTTGTGTGAGAACCATCACCGGCGCTGTGTGCTGGGAATGCCTGAATCAAAAGGTCTACAAGAGTAGCTTGTTTGGTTGCTAAAATTTGTTCGAGGTTCTCATGTGGCATAATATTTTGCAATTTGCCTTTATAGCGAGGGTCAAGGATGCAGGCCAACCAGTAATCGTCATCGCTCATCATTTTAATAATGCATGTGTCCCTTTTGAGGATACGTAAGGCATAATCCGCCATGTGGGCCAAAGTTCCAGTTGTCAAATCTGCGGTTGTGCTGGTTGGAGGGGCAGTTACAGGCAAATCTACGTCACTTGTCTCCCTTAAAAAAACAGAACCCGGCCTTGCAACGCCACTAATTTCTGTTGGCCCAGGAGAAGCTTCCTCATTCAAAAAGTACTCATCCCCATCATCCTCCTCGTCCTCCTCCTCCTCTTCGCCTGCTACAGCGTCCTCTACACGGCCCTGACCAGACAATGGCTGACTGTCATCAAGGCTTTCCTCTTCCTCGGCTGCAGACGCCTGCTCCTTTATGTGCGTCAAACTTTGCATCAGCAGACGCATTAGGGGGATGCTCATGCTTATTATGGCGTTGTCTGCACTAACCAGCCGTGTGCATTCCTCAAAACACTGAAGGACTTGACACAGGTCTTGTAGCTTCGACCACTGCACACCTGACAACTCCATGTCTGCCATCCAACTGCCTGCCCGTGTATCCTCCCACAAATACATTACAGCACGCCTCTGTTCGCACAGTCTCTGAAGCATGTGCAGTGTGGAGTTCCACCTTGTTGCAACGTCGATGATTAGGTGATGCTGGGGAAGGTTCAAAGACCGCTGATAGTTCTGCATACGGCTGGAGTGTACGGGCGAACGGCGGATATGCGAGCAAAGTCTGCGCACTTTGAGGAGCAGGTCGGGTAGCCCCGGGTAACTTTTCAGGAAGCACTGCACCACCAGGTTTAAGGTGTGAGCCAGGCAAGGAATGTGTTTCAGTTGGGAAAGGGCTATGGCAGCCATGAAATTCCTTCCGTTATCACTCACTACCTTGCCTGCCTCAAGATGTACAGTGCCCAGCCATGACTGAGTTTCATTCTGCAAGAACTCGGACAGAACTTCCGCGGTGTGTCTGTTGTCGCCCAAACACTTCATTGCCAATACAGCCTGCTGACGCTTGCCACTAGCTGTCCCATAATGGCACACCTGGTGTGCAACAGTAGCAGCTGCGGATGGAGTGGATGTGCGACTGCTGTCTGTGGACGAGCTCTCGCTTCTGCATGAGGAGGAGGAAGAGGAGGGGGGGGGCGAACGCCTACAGCCAACTCTTTCCTTGACCGTGGGCTAGGCAGAACTGTCCCAATATTGCTGTCCCCTGTGGACCCTGCATCCACCACATTCACCCAGTGTGCCGTGATGGACACGTAACGTCCCTGGCCATGCCTACTGGTCCATGCATCTGTTGTCAGGTACACCTTTGTAGTCACAGACTGCCTGAGTGCATGGACGATGCGGTCTTTAACATGCTGTTGGAGGGCTGGGATGGCTTTTCTAGAAAAGAAGTGCCGACTGGGTAGCTCGTAGCGTGGTACAGCGTAGTCCATCAGCGCTTTGAAAACTTCGCTTTCAACTAACCGGTAGGGCATCATCTCTAATGAGATTAGTCTAGCAATGTGGGCGTTCAAACCCTGTGTATGCGGATGCGAGGATGAGTACTTCCTTTTCCTAACAAGAGTCTCATGTAGGGTGAGCTGGACTGGAGAGCTGGAGATCGTGGAACTAGCGGTGGTGCCGGTGGACATGGGTGACTGAGAGAGGGTTGGAGATGGTATTCTTGCCGGTGCCCTACATGCAGTGTTTCCTACTACTAACCTGGTGATTCCCTGACTGCTTTGGCCTGGCGACGAAAGCTGCACAGATACTGCAGGTGGTGTGGGAAATGGTCGGCTTACAGGGAGGGAAGGGATGTAGCGTTGCTGACTAGCTTCATTGGCCGAGGGTGCTGCAACCTTTAGGGACGTTTGGTAGTTAGTCCAGGCTTGCAAATGCATGGTGGATAAATGTCTATGCATGCAACTTGTATTTAGACTTCTAAGATTCTGACCTCTGCTTAAGGTAGTTGAACATTTTTGACAGATGACTTTGCGCTGATCATTTGGATGTTGTTTAAAAAAATGCCAGACTGCACTCTTTCTACTATCTGATACCTTTTCAGGCATTGCAGACTGAGCTTCTTTAACCGGATGGCCACGCTGTCCTCCAACTGGTTTTGTTTTTGCCACGCGTTTTTGGCCAGATACGGGCCCGGTAGATGGAACCTGTTGTGATGTTGATGCCTGCTGCGGCTCCTCCTCCTCCGCTTCAGAACTACTGCCGCCTGCACCCTGTTCCCCCAATGGCTGCCAATCAGGGTCCACAACTGGGTCATCTATGACCTCCTCTTCTATGTCGTGTGCAATTTCGTCTGTGTCACCGTGTAAGCCGGTGGTATAGCGTTCGTGACGGGGCACCATAGTCTCCGCTGGGTTTGATTCTGCCTCAGTACGCTGCGAGGGCAATGTTCTGGTCTGAGTCAAAGGAACAGCATAGTAATCTGGCTGTGGCTGTGCATCTGTGCACTCCATGTCCGATTCAACTTCTAATGGGCATGGCCTGTTAAGTGTTTCACTGTCTAACCCAGGAACGGTATGTGTAAAGAGCTCCATGGAGTAACCTGTTGTGTCGACTGACGCATCCTTAACTGTTGTTTTTAGTGAAGGACACAAGGAAGCGACTTGTTCGTGACCGGGAGCATCCACTGACGATGCACTGCTCTGACATTTGGCATTTTCCGAGGAGGAGGCGAAAGAGCTAGAGGCAGAGTGAGCAATGAAAGCCAATACTTGTTCCTCCTGCTCTGGCTTCAAAAGTGGTTTTCCTACTCCCAGAAAAGAGAGCGTTCGAGGCCTTGTGTAGCCAGACAACGAACCTGGCTCAACAACTCGAGACTTAGGTGCTGTACTGCTTTTACCACGACCACCTGATGCTCCACCACCACTACCATCATTACCAGCTGACAATGACCGCCCACGGCCACGACCTCTTCCACTAGACTTCCTCATTGTTTGCAAAACGTAACAAAAGTAACGGTATTTGTTACTGTAAAACAACTTATAAGGTGAACTCTAACTTCTGTAGGATTTATATATACCTTTATAGGTGCCTGACATTGAAAGGAAAATCAGGCCCAATGTTACACACTAGGTTTTCTGTGCCCCAATAATTTGAGACAGATGGCACACACAGGACCAGCACTCAAGCAGAAATGCCAATCTTAATCTCCCACTATTTTTTTTTTTTCTGGGAGAATTTACCCCCCCCCCCCAAAAAAAGGCCCAGTATTACACAGTGGTTTTCGGTGGCACACAATGAGAGACAGATGCCACACACAGCAATGGCACGGAGGCAGACTTGCCAATATTTATCTCCCACTAATTTTTTTTTTTGGAAAAGGGAGAATGTACCCCCCCCCCCAAAAAAAAAAAAGGCCAAGTATTACACAGTGTTTTCGGTGGCACACAATGAGAGACAGATGCCACACACAGCAATAGCACGGAGACAGACTTGCCAATATTTATCTCCCACTAATTTTTTTTTTGGAAAAGGGAGAATGTACCCCCCCCCAAAAAAAGGCCAAGTATTACACAGTGTTTTCGGTGGCACACAATGAGAGACAGATGCCAGACACAGCAATGGCACGGAGGCAGACTTGCCAATATTTATCTCCCACTAATTTTTTTTTGGGAAAAGGGAGAATGTACCCCCCCCAAAAAAAAAGGCCAAGTATTACACAGTGTTTTCGGTGGCACACAATGAGAGACAGATGCCACACACAGCAATGGCACGGAGGCAGACTTGCCAATATTTATCTCCCACTAATTCTTTTTTGGGAAAAGGGAGAATGTACCCCAAAAATAAAAAAATGGCCAAGTATTACACAGTGTTTTCGGTGCCACACAATGAGAGACAGATGCCACACACAGCAATGGCACGGAGGCAAACTTGCCAATATTTATCTCCCACTAATTTTTTTTTTTGAAAAGGGAGAATTTAGCAAAAAAAAAAAAATGGCCAAGTATTACACAGTGTTTTCGGTGGCACACAATGAGAGACAGATGCCACACACAGCAATGGCACGGAGGCAGACTTGCCAATATTTATCTCCCACTATTTTTTTTTTTGGAAAAGGGAGAATGTACCCCCCCAAAAAAAAGGCCAAGTATTACACAGTGTTTTCGGTGGCACACAATGAGAGACAGATGCCACACACTGCAATGGCACGGAGGCAGACTTGCCAATATTTATCTCCCACTATTTTTTTTTTTGGAAAAGGGAGAATGTACCCCCCCCCAAAAAAAAAGGCCAAGTATTACACAGTGTTTTCGGTGGCACACAATGAGAGACAGATGCCACACACAGCAATGGCATGGAGGCAGACTTGCCAATATTTATCTCCCACTAATTCTTTTTTGGGAAAAGGGAGAATGTACCCCAAAAATAAAAAAATGGCCAAGTATTACACAGTGTTTTCGGTGCCACACAATGAGAGACAGATGCCACACACTGCAATGGCACGGAGGCAGACTTGCCAATATTTATCTCCCACTAATTTTTTTTTTTGAAAAGGGAGAATTTAGCAAAAAAAAAAAATGGGCAAGTATTACACAGTGTTTTCGGTGGCACACAATGAGAGACAGATGCCACACACAGCAATGGCACGGAGGCAGACTTGCCAATATTTATCTCCCACTATTTTTTTTTTTTGGAAAAGGGAGAATGTACCCCCCCCCCAAAAAAAGGCCAAGTATTACACAGTGTTTTCGGTGGCACACAATGAGAGACAGATGCCACACACAGCAATGGCATGGAGGCAGACTTGTCAATATTTATCTCCCACTAATTCTTTTTTGGGAAAAGGGAGAATGTACCCCAAAAATAAAAAAATGGCCAAGTATTACACAGTGTTTTCGGTGCCACACAATGAGAGACAGATGCCACACACAGCAATGGCACGGAGGCAGACTTGCCAATATTTATCTCCCACTAATTTTTTTTTTTGAAAAGGGAGAATTTAGCAAAAAAAAAAAATAGCCAAGTATTACACAGTGTTTTCGGTGGCACACAATGAGAGACAGATGCCACACACAGCAATGGCACGGAGGCAGACTTGCCAATATTTATCTCCCACTAATTCTTTTTAGGGAAAAGGGAGAATGTACCCCAAAAATAAAAAAATGGCCAAGTATTACACAGTGTTTTCGGTGCCACACAATGAGAGACAGATGCCACACACAGCAATGGCACGGAGGCAGACTTCCCAATATTTATCTCCCACTATTTTTTTTTTGGGAAAAGGGAGAATGTACCCCCCCCCAAAAAAAAAGGCCAAGTATTACACAGTGTTTTCGGTGGCACACAATGAGAGACAGATGCCACACACAGCAATGGCATGGAGGCAGACTTGCCAATATTTATCTCCCACTAATTCTTTTTTGGGAAAAGGGAGAATGTACCCCAAAAATAAAAAAATGGCCAAGTATTACACAGTGTTTTCGGTGCCACACAATGAGAGACAGATGCCACACACAGCAATGGCACGGAGGCAGACTTGCCAATATTTATCTCCCACTAATTTTTTTTTTTGAAAAGGGAGAATTTAGCAAAAAAAAAAAATGGCCAAGTATTACACAGTGTTTTCGGTGGCACACAATGAGAGACAGATGCCACACACAGCAATGGCACGGAGGCAGACTTGCCAATATTTATCTCCCACTAATTCTTTTTTGGGAAAAGGGAGAATGTACCCCAAAAATAAAAAAATGGCCAAGTATTACAGTGTTTTCGGTGCCACACAATGAGAGACAGATGCCACACACAGCAATGGCACGGAGGCAAACTTGCCAATATTTATCTCCCACTAATTTTTTTTTTGAAAAGGGAGAATTTAGCAAAAAAAAAAAAATGGCCAAGTATTACACAGTGTTTTCGGTGGCACACAATGAGAGACAGATGCCACACACAGCAATGGCACGGAGGCAGACTTGCCAATATTTATCTCCCACTATTTTTTTTTTTTGGAAAAGGGAGAATGTACCCCCCAAAAAAAAAAGGCCAAGTATTACACAGTGTTTTCGGTGGCACACAATGAGAGACAGATGCCACACACAGCAATGGCATGGAGGCAGACTTGCCAATATTTATCTCCCACTAATTCTTTTTTGGGAAAAGGGAGAATGTACCCCAAAAATAAAAAAATGGCCAAGTATTACACAGTGTTTTCGGTGCCACACAATGAGAGACAGATGCCACACACTGCAATGGCACGGAGGCAGACTTGCCAATATTTATCTCCCACTATTTTTTTTTTTGGAAAAGGGAGAATGTACCCCCCCCCAAAAAAAAGGCCAAGTATTACACAGTGTTTTCGGTGGCACACAATGAGAGACAGATGCCACACACAGCAATGGCATGGAGGCAGACTTGCCAATATTTATCTCCCACTAATTCTTTTTTGGGAAAAGGGAGAATGTACCCCAAAAATAAAAAAATGGCCAAGTATTACACAGTGTTTTCAGTGCCACACAATGAGAGACAGATGCCACACACAGCAATGGCACGGAGGCAGACTTGCCAATATTTATCTCCCACTAATTTTTTTTTTTTGAAAAGGGAGAATTTAGCAAAAAAAAAAAATGGGCAAGTATTACACAGTGTTTTCGGTGGCACACAATGAGAGACAGATGCCACACACAGCAATGGCATGGAGGCAGACTTGCCAATATTTATCTCCCACTAATTCTTTTTTGGGAAAAGGGAGAATGTACCCCAAAAATAAAAAAATGGCCAAGTATTACACAGTGTTTTCGGTGCCACACAATGAGAGACAGATGCCACACACAGCAATGGCACGGAGGCAGACTTGCCAATATTTATCTCCCACTAATTTTTTTTTTGAAAAGGGAGAATTTAGCAAAAAAAAAAAATGGCCAAGTATTACACAGTGTTTTCGGTGGCACACAATGAGAGACAGATGCCACACACAGCAATGGCACGGAGGCAGACTTGCCAATATTTATCTCCCACTAATTCTTTTTAGGGAAAAGGGAGAATGTACCCCAAAAATAAAAAAATGGCCAAGTATTACACAGTGTTTTCGGTGCCACACAATGAGAGACAGATGCCACACACAGCAATGGCACGGAGGCAGACTTGCCAATATTTATCTCCCACTAATTTTTTTTTTTGAAAAGGGAGAATTTAGCAAAAAAAAAAAAAAATGGCCAAGTATTACACAGTGTTTTCGGTGCCACACAATGAGAGACAGATGCCACACACAGCAATGGCACGGAGGCAGACTTGCCAATATTTATCTCCCACTAATTTTTTTTTGGAAAAGGGAGAATGTACCCCCCCCCCCCAAAAAAAAAATGGCCAAGTATTACACAGTGTTTTCGGTGCCACACAATGAGAGACAGATGCCACACACAGCAATGGCACGGAGGCAGACTTGCCAATATTTATCTCCCTGCAGTTATCTCAGAAAAGTATGGCAGGCAGCTATAAAAAAGGACTGCTGCACACAAAAGTGTGGACAAACACACAAGATAGCTGTGCAGAAAGGAAGGAAAAACAGGATTTGTGCTTTGAAAAAAGCAGTTGGTTTGCACAGCGGCGTACACACAGGCACAGCAACGCAGCTATCAGGGTCAGGGAGCCTTCTAGGGCAGCCCAATGAGCTACAGCGCTGAGGAAAAAAAAATGTAGCTTCCACTGTCCCTGCAATCAAAAGGTGGTGTTGGACAGTGGAAATCGCTACAGCACAAGCGGTTTGTAGCTTTATGTACCCTGCCTATCACTATCCCTGCTTCCGAAGAAGCTGCAGCAACCTCTCCCTACGCTCAGATCAGCAGCAGTAAGATGGCGGTCGGCGGGAACGCCCCTTTATAGCCCCTGTGACGCCGCAGAAAGCAAGCCAATCACTGCAATGCCCTTCTCTAAGATGGTGGGGACTGAGATCTATGTCATCACGCTGCCCACACTCTGCGTCCACCTTCATTGGCTGAGAAATGGCGCTTTTAGCGTCATTGAAACGCGACTTTGGCGCGAAAGTCGCGTACCGCCTGGCAGACCCCACACAGGGATCGGCTCGGTTTCATGAGACGCCGACTTTGCCAAAAGTCGGCGACTTATGAAAATGAACGATCCGTTTCGCTCAACCCTACATAGGAGTATAAGTGTGAGGAGGGGACACAGCATAGAGACTAAACAGTGCAGGGGGACACTATGTGAGGGACCAGTATGGGGCATAGACTCAGGTACGGACTGGGACTGAAATTCAGCCCTGGCATTTCAAATCACACAGGCCCATGTTGTCCCCGTCACAAAGCACCAGATGGGATATATTACTAATTACCCTGGATGGAGGACAGGAAGATTTTCTACAAGACCAATATTTCTAATGATTCCCGTGGCCTGCTGGGGTAAGTGACTGAGGCAGTAACTTTGTGCTCTGTCACAACTCTTAACAGTATGGGTGTCTTGAGAACACGGATTCTGTTAACAACGTAGCACACAAGGCAGCCCATGACCAGACAGGCCCTTCTGGCATTTGCCAGAATTGTCAGATGGCCAGTCCGGCCCTTGGCACAGTATAAAGAGGGGCTGCACTGGGGTCCTGGAAATTCCACCAAAGACAACATCTGCAAGGAGTTTGCATATTCTCCCTATGTTTGCGGGCGTTTCATCCAAGTACTCTAATGAGTGGTCTCTTAATTTTTGCCAGAGCTATATATGAGTTTCACTTTTTCTATTGAAGAACTGAAATAAATTACGTTTTTGATGATATTCTAATTTAGTGAGAAGCACTTGTAATTACTGGAATGCCATGTTCATTATTATAGACATTCAACATGGAAAACATACTGGTGCTTCTCACTAAATTAGAATATCATCAATTTTTTTTACAGAAAAGCAGTGTCCCAGTGTGCTGTCAGGTGTGGGGTGCATCACACTCACTTGTAGGTCGCAAGCCTCCGTCATCTCCAGGCTTCCATCCTCAGGAGCCGCTTCACACATTTCAGGGGACACCAAGTTCATTGCAACATGTAAACATTTACTGGTCAGTTCAAGTTTATCAAGTTGTAAAATGTGAGATAGGGCACAGCACTTTCTTACTTCTTTAGTACAATGCATCTTCAGCCTTACCACTTGTTCGTCCTTGACTATCCCTAAGCCCACTGAATCTGTTTGCCTCAGGAATTTCCTGACCACTGCAGCAGTGTCCGGGACCAGTCACCTGCCCTTCATGCAATCCCACATCCTCCAACCTCTGTGTGTCAGAAGACCAGGCAGTCTTCCTTGTACCCAGACTGAGCCCTAGGCTCTGGATGTTGCATGAATATCCACAAGTGATATCAGTACGGCCTCCCACGGCCTTGAACGATTGGTACATGCTGGCCCTAGCAGCCCACTGCAACTGAACTGGACCTTGTCACATTTTCCTAAATCAAAAATTCCGAACCAACATTACACCCCCACCACAAAGTTATTGGGGTGCCAGGATATGTAAAGGTTCAGTGCATGCATAATAGGAAAACCAAAGAGAACCAAAAAAGCACCAAAAGAACCATAGTAACCATGGGAGATCTTTATTAATTAAAAGAGTAACAAAAGGCATAAAAACACACAGAAAATGACAGGGAACACACCACAAACAGGTGGCAGGGTGGTCACTAGCAGGCAAACAGGTGCCAGTAAGCTGAAAAGCGCTAGAGATCAAAAGTAAATAGAATCATAGGCCACAATAGACCAGGCAATATATCCATGGGTCAGTACACCGTGTAACAAATATCACATGCACTGGTCACAGGCCAATATATAAGAACAAACAGTGCGCATACAGATAGTAAACAATAGTAACGATATTTACCTGCTGGACCACGATGCCACCCACCCCAACGCGCGTTTTGGCGCTGTGCCTTCTTCCGGGGGTATGGCATCATGGGAAAGGTACGCTTTTTGTAAGAATAGGCGGCCAATCAGAATGAAAACCAGCGCCGTATGTCGGCGCATGCGCAGTCGGATCGTGGCAAGAGCGGCGCCGAGGGCGTCAGGCGAGGTGAAGGGGGCGTCAGCAAGAACCGCCCACATGAAAACACGTGAGCGGCCAAGATGGTGCGGCCCAGCATCAAGCTCCAGAGACGCCACCAGAGCAGCCCAGCAACGGAGTGCTTGTCACATTTTCCTGTCTGACCCACTATCAGGAAGTATTCACTTTTCACTAACCCTAGTCTGAGCTAGTTCCATCCATTAACTATATCCTATCCTATAGACTAAAACTATTGTCATTATACTGTTGCTAAACCACTTACAGTAACTATGTAAACAGTACTTGTACTACCCCAAGTCTAACCCTGGGCTTAACACTTTCCATTAATTATACGCTGTATATTATCATTAGCCAATATAAGAGACCCACATCACTATTCATATTACACGTAAACCCACATGACACTGTACACATAGCGCCAGTGTCGGACTGGGGTGCCAAAGGCCCACCAGTAACAGTGACTTTGGGGGACCACTTGCATACAAATATTACATTACCCTCATTACCTATATCTCTATATAATAATAATAATAATAATAATAATAATAAACTGGATAGTTTGGTTAATGAATGAGAAGCATCTCTTTTCTATACAGAGTGAATAAAGTGAATTATGCCACGTAGAACCCATACAGTGGGGTTGGGGGCCCGGATTTGCACAGGGGTCCACCGGGGGATTCCCCTGTTACCCTGTAGGCCAGTCGGAGCCTGCATAGCGCGATTGTTGTCTTCAGGGGTAGGAACGCAGCACAACAGTCCACCACTCTTACATGTATTTTTCACTTATATTAACAAACGTGCTTTTGTCTAACAAACTTGCAGTATATTGCATATTCTACAAATGAAGGTACCATGAAAAGTAGCATACAGTAATTTAAGACATTTTAACTCTGTGGTTTGAAACTTGTATGCAGCCAAAGTGTTAGTCACTACTCATCCACTTCAAAGCTGTGAGCAATATAGATATGAATTTACTTTTGTTGAGGCAGCTTGGTTCCAGACTGTATAATGGATGATTAATCATTCAATACAAAAAACATAATTGTTGGAGAATGCAATAATTCTATGCAGATGTGCTACCTAGGTCAAATAAAACATATTCTCCAGCACTCTAAGGCAATGTTCCAGCCATGTCACTACAGATATTTCTATAGAAATGGACTTACACATAGACTGCAGCTTAGGAGTTACATTGTAGCAACACTGAATGAAAACTACTTAACATATATAAATATCTATTTATTGTTATCATGATCGTTTATGTTAATTCCATATGACAGGAATGAGATTCCAAGCAACAACTACGCAGTAAATTTTGCTGTGACAGAGGAAAGGAAGGAAACAGACTCATCTGGATCATCTGAGGTTGTTATTAAAAGCACAGAGATGGTTTAGCAGAATTTTTCTCTTAGTGATGTTTACAGTCAGACTTTTCCTGGCGATTGACTCAGTTCCTGGTAAAAGTAAAAAAAAAAAGAAAAACAACATAGTTCTGCCTTCTAGGGCTGGTAAAATAATAGAATTTGGCTGATCATGTAATTAATATTTACTAATATTGTCAATGAATATTGATTTATATGAGGAATTGTATTCTTTAGAGCTCATTCATATGATCAAATGAAAGTGTTTGTTGAGTGAGAAGACATTTAGATTTAAAATGCTGGCCCTGGGAGACATCAGTCTGTCATCATATTTTAAAGTGTATATAAAATTAATTTTAAAACTGGAAAATATGAAGCAGAATTTGTCACTTAAATGCAGAATCAGACGATCCCTAATGTCTGGAGCATCTTCTTAAATAGGTGGAAATAGAACATGAATTGGGGGCCTGTGAGGATTTCTGTGCTATTTATGAAAACCTCAGCTGGATGGAAAGCAACTATTAAAGGTCCTGCCAACAATAAGTCCTAATAGTATTACATTTTCTAGGAAGAACTTAAAGATGGACTGTACTATATTTAGTCTCTCCTGACGGCCACAAATCTAGCAATCATTGAAGTAATGCCGGTATATTGACCAGATGCTGTATAATAAATGTTATGTATTGATCTACAACATGTGGCCCCTGGAGAGATGGAACTGAACCCTGGTTACTTCCATTGCCTTTTCTGTAGTTGGTAAAAACCTGTGCAAAATTCCTTTCTCAATTGTTGGCAAGACAGTGGTGGATTGGCTCAAGGGTCATGGAAAGACAAGGTGGGAAAAAACAAACATAAAGCTTCCATCCTGGATGGAATAACCCAGCACATTAAGCCCTCCCCGACATCTGCAAAAGTTGGGTTTGCGTGTATGGAATAGGATCAGGATCTGGCTATGGGGGCTATCATACTGGAATACATGGAATCAATGGTGCTATATAAATAATTAATAGTAATAACAATAACCGTACTGTGCTAGGGTGCTGTGGGAGTACTCTACTGTGTGGGGGACTGTGGATCCATCATACATTATAAGGTGCTGCTGGTGGGAGGCTGTGAGGAGGGGATGTGGGGGAGAAAATCTTGTATAGAAGAGTTGTGAAGACCATCATACCATGAATTGAAGGCTTTGAGGACTGCCATTCGGTGTGTGAGTGGCTGTGGCCGCCATCATGCTGTCTATGGGGAGCTGAGGGGCTTATAGTGTTTGTTGGAGTGGGGGGTATCATTCTTTCCAGAAGGCTGTGGTAATGAGGCTTTGTAACGACTGCTGTAGGGGATCATACTGTATGTGGGGGGGGGGCAAGCACAAGGTATATGATGGGGAGTCTGTCTGCTGGGGACTGTGAAGAGTCATACTGTGTAGGAGGATCATCATGCCATGCGTGGGGCGCTATGAGGATTAACATACCATCTGTGGGTGGCTGTGAGGACGATGATACTGTGTGTGGGGGGGGCTGGCTGTGATGTCCACCATACTGTCTCTTAGGGCCAGCGTACTAGGGAAAGCTCTGAGACTACCATACTTTTGGAGAGTGGGGTGTTGTGAAGGTCATCATATTGTGTTGGGGCTTGTGGAGGCATCATACTGTGTGTGGGGGCTATAGGGGTATCATACTCTAAGTAGGGGGCTGTGGGGTTCATCATACTGTTTGAGAAACTGTGGGGTATCATACTGTGTGTGTGGGAGGGCTGAGGGGACATCATACTGTTTAGGGGGCTGTGGAGAGTTCATGCTGTGTAGGGGGAACTATTGATCAAGGTACAAGAGCTAAATAACAGGAGCATATTATTCATAAACTTTATAAAAAGCAGTAGTTGACATGTTTTTTATTAGCTGCTACTGGTAAGAATACATGTTACAATAAGCCCTATCATATGCATTAACAATAGCTACTAATGACTACATTTAATTCGGCTCAATATTAAGCAATACGATTTTTATTAACAGAAAATAATAATTATAATTAATAATTTAATTTTAAGAAGTATTTATTTCAGCATATTGCTTTGGCCCTTAACAACAGTCATGGTCTTCTTTGATGTGGCCCCTTGTGAAAATTAACTGCCCATCACTGGTTTACACCCATCAAAAAATATATTTTAAAAATAAACATTCAGTTTCGCCGCACCCATAAAAGTCCAATGTAACAAAATATAAAATTATTTAAACCATATGGCAAACTCTGAAAAATAAATCGAATTGTCAAAATTACCTTTTTCCACTTACTGCTCTTCTGCAAAAAAATGCAATTAAATATGATCAAAATGTGGTATTTATGTTAGGAGGAGGAGGACTGGGCTGCGGGTGCCTGCATTGAGCTGGGCCCGGAACTGTCGAGGCTGCATCCCATGTTGCCCGGGAAAAGAAACAGGGAACCAGACAGGTCCCATGACCCGGGAAGAGGGGGTGTGTTTAAGCTGGAAGGAGAGCTGAAAGCGGGTGAAGTGTCAGCGAGTTTCCCGCTGTCACGGAGAGTGCAGCAGGGTGAGCAGGGCGCTCCTCATCCAGCGCAGCAGAGCCGAGGCGTGTCACGACCAGGGTTACCCGCACGCTTCAGAGGGATTGTTACTGAGAAGAGCGCCATGCGCCCGGATAATCACGCAGCGCTCGTACAGAGAAGTGTTGGCCGCCTACAGGACACCGAGGTGCAGTTCCCTCTGCCGACCAGCGCGCATCAGCCCACGATTGTTACAGGGACTCCTGCAGCTTCCCTCACTTTGCTTGCTCAGGCTTATGGACTAGGGGTGACCGCCCATTGCCGCCAGAAGCTGGGCCGTGATTCTTTGGATCCATATGAGGACACCACGCCGGCTGTGGCCGGTACTCCAACTGCCATCAGACAGTTTGTGGATAACGATCAGAGACGACTACAATAAGTGGCGTTTAACTATCAGACTGTTGCATTAACTATTTACTTCCCTTGATCCCTGTTTACTGTATATTAACTCCCTGCGAGGAGTTCTTCTTCACCTTTTTGTTAAAAAATTAAATAATTTTGTTATACAGCAGTGTTCTGCAAGCCCTGAGTTACTGCATTTCCGCACCTGCTTACATTTTCACAGATGGATAGTGATAAGTGAACGTGCTCGGATAATGTGTTATCTGAGCATGCTCGGGTGATAACCGAATGTCTTCAGCGTGCTTGAATAATATGTTTGAGTCCCCGCGCCTGCATGTCTCTCGGCTGATCGACAGGTGCAACACATGCAGGGATTGCCTAACAAACAGGAGATCCCTGCATGTGTTGCAGCTGTCAATCAGCCACGAGACATGCAGCCGGGGGGACTCAAACATATTATTCAAGCACGCCGATGATCTTTAACCACGATTAAGGCTCTTATGTGCTGAAATGTGTAAATCTTCATTCACACTGGCTGGAGCCGCCTATTGCTATGCTTTTATACTGATGTTTCTACAATAAATTCTGGATTTTATCCAACGCACCAGCTACCATGCTGGATTTCTTTCTGACCCTTTCTACACAGCTGGATCCCGGGCTTCTCCGTGCGTGTTCTCAGCAGGATGGATGCTGCAATTTTGTAGTGAGCTGACTCTCCTTTCCCTTCTCCAAAATTGATAGATTATAAAGGCTACTTGTTGTATCTGAAAAAAATGGATACAACACCTACGCCTGACTGAGGCCTTAGTAATGTCAAAATGACTTCACCATAGAAATGGATGGTAACCAGCAGCAAATTTAAGAAAACATGATGCCGATGCAGTTCGCTACTTTGATAGGACAAGGAGCTTATGGATCCTTGCTCTAAAATGCTCCATCTTTCAGGCTGCTGGTTGCTGCTTGCCTGCAGCTTACAAGATGCCAGATATGTTTAACCGTTTAATGACCTTGGACATATCTATACATCTAGTTTGCCTGGTACTTAACGACCTTGTACATATGGATACGTCAGTTCTTTAATGCAGCACTGCAACTGCAATCGAGGTGATCGCATTGAAGTTCTGCTGCCATCTTACCACAGTCCACATGGAGTCATCATCCAGGGGGATGGCGACGGCCCCCCGCAACTGTGATCACTGTGATTGGCTGTTCAAGTCTGAACAGCCATTTGCAGTGTTTCTCAGTGTTTCAGGCAATCAGATGATTCTGAGGATGATAAGGATGATTCTGAGAAAAGTCAGGAATCAGCCCAGAACTACACAGAAATACCTGGTCATGTGGTCAAAGGAGCCCAAAATAGAACTTTTTGGTATCAACTCAATTTGCCATGATTGGAGGAAGAAGGATGAATTCAACCTCAAGAACACAATCCCAACCGTGAAGCATGGTGGGGGAAAAATCATACTTTGGGGTGCTTTTCTGCAAAGGGGACAGGACGACTGCACAGTATTGAAGGGAGGGAAGATGGATGGGGTCATGTATCACAATATTTTGGCCAACAATCTAATTACCTCAGTAATAGCATTTAAAATGGGCTGTGGTTTTATCTTCCAGCATGAGAATGACCCAAAACACACAGCCATAGCAACTATGAAGTGACTCCGTAAAAAGCATTTCAAGGTCCTGGAGTGGCCTAGCCAGTCTCCAGACCTGAACCCAATAGAAAATCTTTGGAGGGATCTGAAGCTCATTATTGCCCAGCGACATCACCGAAACGTGAAAGATCTGGAGAAGATCTGTATAGAGGAGTGGGCCAAAATCCCTGCTGCACTGTGTGGTAACTTGGTCAAGAACTACAGGAAACGTCTGCCCTCTGTAATTGCAAACAATTTCTTTAGAAAATGTTAAGTTCTGTTTTTATATTGTATCAAATACTTATTTCATGCAATAAAATGCAAATTAATCGTGTAAACATTTTCTGCTTTTTTTTTCTTTAAGATTCTGTCTCTCACAGTTGAAGTGTACATACGATAAAAATTACAGACCTCTCCATTCTTTGTAGGTGGGAAAACTTGCAAAATACGCAGTGTATCAAATACTTATTTTCCCCAATGAACCTATACTGCAATTTATTTTACTTGCATTTTTTTGTTTGTGGTTTTTGTTCTAAATTATATTGTGCACTATTTATGGCATTCTTCACTTTGTACCATTTTTCTCCCATAGATCTATATCGTTTGTTTTCCCTCTGTTAAAAAAATGTATTTATGTATATTGTGTTTTCAATGGCATTTTTACTGTGTAAAATCTTGTAGTCACATGATTTATGAATCATATGACTCATAATGCTACAAGTGTAATAAAAAATTGCAACCGAAAATGAAGCTAGTAAAATTCATTAATACAAATAAAGGAAAACACTAAATGAAAAAATACAAAGAAAAGTACATGAGAAAATACCACAAAAAATCAAAGTTTAAGTGTAAAGTTGCAATCTGTTTTACATAGTATTACATTGTGAAGAAGGGCTTGTTTTATTATTACCACTTACCAGTTACAGTTTGGAGATGGTACATCAGAACATATGCTGATTCTTTTCCTATAGAGTAAAAGATAACGATTCCATCAAGAAAAACTACACAGTAGGTTTCTACAAAGTCTATTGGATTTTGTAATTTATTATTCATGTCTTTAGCATTTTAATTTTTGTTCTTGATCCCCATCACAACCCGAGAGAGAGAATATAAAACAAGGTCTCAGGACTCAGCTAAACTTTATTACAAAAGTACTTAAAAAGGAAAACAGATAACAGTGAAGAAAAACAGATTATAACATCTACTCTATCCTTTAGGAAAGACATTTTTAAAGCACCACTCCAGCACTCACTGTTACTAGCGGCAGCAGGTGTCGGATGATGGAAGTAATAGTCCCAAAAGCCCCCACCTGCTGTGATCGTTCTGACTTTAATATGTCTCATCAATCATTCTTCTCTGCTCGCGCCGATCACTGGCAGAGCAGGGGAGAATGATGAGAGCCATCTTCAGCACCCGCTGCCGGGGAACAGCGTTTACTGTAGTGCTTCTTCCCCGGTGCCGATGAGTGTCACACGGATGACATCAAAGTATGTTCTCCGTGTGCACATGGGTGGACATTTTGCGGCCCGTGCTGATGGTAAAAAAAGGACATGTCGGCATGTTTTGCCCACGGACACACAGTCCATGAAAACACACTGACATGTGCACAGACCCATTCATTTGAATGGGTCTATGTGTGTCAGTGTCCCCGGTACATGTGAAAACTGTCAGCACACGTACTGGAGACACGGATGTGTGAAAGAGTCCTTAGACTGGGTTGTGACTTCCGGATTGCCCAGCAAACACTGGAGCAATCCGGCCTCCCATCCAGCCGCCAGCTACCACTGACCTGGATGCTGGACCAGAGTCCCATGACTCGATCCGCTCATTTCTAGTCACAACCTTCCTGGATACAGTGGGAGAGTCCCGGATTTTGGACTGCTCTCTGTAGCCATGCGCATCTACTGACTGTCCTTCACTGTCACCACCCCTCAGACATCTCCTTCTGCCAGAGTAGAAAGAAGTGATAAATGGGTGTAGCTTGTGGTATAGCTAGGAGCATGGTCAAAATTTTCTCCAGTGCACTGCCACATGAATTCTCCAGCTTTATGTTCTGTAATAATTGGCAGGTATGGGATATCGGTTGCACTATATACTGCAATACTAAGGCATTGCAGTATATAGCATTATCAATCAAGTAAGGAGGCTGAAAAATAGATTCAAAAGCAAAAAAAAAAATTGTAAGAAAATGATAAAAAAAAGTTTAAATTAACCCTCCCATGTAAGAAAATATATATATTTGGCATTTTTGTGTCCATAAAAGTCCAATCTGTCACATGTAAAATTACCTAAGGCACATTAAAAATGTTGGTAGAAAAAAAAAAATTGAAATGCCAGAATTGCATTTTTTTTGGTTCATGTACTGCCCCCCCCCCCCAAAAAAAAAGACTTGCGTTAGGTCATTTTCAAGGTACAGTGAATGCAATACAAAACAAAACCCAAGACACAATGCTGAAATTGCATTTTTTTCAATATCCCACAGAACATGGCCTTTTTTTCCTGTTTTACAGGACATTAAAATGAATGGTGTAATTCAAAACTACAACCTTATCCATAAAAAAAACAATCCCTCAAATGGTATGTTGGTTGAAAAATAAAAAAGTTATGTCTGTTGAAAGGACAGGTGGGGGGAGACAAAAATGCGAAAATAAAAAACATGGCAGGTATTGAAAGAGTTAAAGCAGCAGAGGAGAAACATGCTCTTGTAAACAACCCCATAGGGTTGCCCCATCCCTTATGGGAAATATGCAAATGCATGTAGAAAAGCCGCGGAGACACCATCACGTGTTTCTCAACGCAAGCAATGACTAGCCAGGTCTTTCACCGGCAAGGAACAACCACAGGAAGGGCAGCATCCAATAAAGGAAAACCACCTATGCCAAAACATGGTATCCATCCACAGACAGCTGTTTCGGGGTATTTGCCCCTCATCAGTGTGGAGTAGGAAACTGGCTATTAGGAGAAGAGGTCATTCATCCTTATGTTTATAGCCTTTTCACTAGGCACTGCTCCTAATAGCCAGTTTCCTACTCCACACTGATGAGGGGCAAATACCCCGAAACAGCGGTCTGTGGATGGATACCATGTTTTGGCATAGGTGGTTTTCCTTTATTGGATGCTGCCCTTCCTGTGGTTGTTCCATCCCGGTGAAAGACCTGGCTATTCATTGCTTGCGTTGAGAAACACGTGATGGTGTCTCCGCGGCTTTTCTACATGCATTTGCATGTTTCCCATAAGGGATGGGGCAGTGTTCTGGATCACTGCATTGAGAAACACGTGATGGTGTCTCCGCGGTGTTGGATTTTTTGATCTCCCCGAGGTCATTCATCCTTATGTTCATAGTCCTTTTACTAGGCACTGCTTCTAATAGCCAGTTTCCTACTCCACACTGATGAGGGGCAAATACCCCCAAACAGCTGTCTGTGGATGGATACCATGTTTTGGCATAGGTGGTTTTCCTTTATTGGATGCTGCCGTTCCCGTGGTTGTTCCTTCCCGGTGAAAGACCTGGCTATTCATTGCTTGCATTGACAAACACGTGATGGTGTCTCTGCGGCTTTTCTACATGCATTTGCATATTTCCCATAAGGGATGGGGGCAGTGTTCTGGATCACTGCGTTGAGAAACACGTGATGGTGTCTCCGCGGTGTTGGATGTTTTGATCTCCCCGAGGGCATTCATCCTTATTTTTATAGTGTCATGATCCAGACTGAGTTTTGAGTGCTGTCTTCCCTTTTCCCGGTCTGATCATGTCAGAGGTTAACTTTTCTCAGCCTCAGTCTGGTCTCAGGATTGCTATTTAGCTCCGCTGTGTCCTGCAGATCATGTCAGTTATAGCTTCTGCCTAGTGCTGCTGTAGCTGACTCTCATTGCTCTGATTTGTCCTGCTGCATTTGCTGTCCTAACCCGTGTCTGTTTTCCGCTCTTCCTGTCTTGACTTAGTATTTCCCTTTAGTGTGCAGACTCCCTGGTTTGGCTCGGCGTGTATCCTGACCGGTTTCTGTTGTCTGTTCTGTGCTTATCCACTCCTGAACGCTACTGACCCCCTGACTTGTCTCTGACCGTGAGTTTGCTTATTCCTTTGTTACTGC
Source organism: Ranitomeya variabilis (assembly GCF_051348905.1). Classification (NCBI taxonomy): domain Eukaryota; kingdom Metazoa; phylum Chordata; class Amphibia; order Anura; family Dendrobatidae; genus Ranitomeya; species Ranitomeya variabilis. The sequence goes on along the minus strand of NC_135232.1, from coordinate 386,095,701 downwards.
ACTACAGTCCAGGATTTGATCCTGCTTGTTTTGACTATTCTGTTGTCACCTGTAGTAGCCTCACTGCTGCACTGCAGGTTAGCTCTGTTTAGGTGCAGACCTGCTTCCTCTCTAGTGAAGTCTGCACCTACCTGCATTGCAGCAGCATGACATTATAACTGACCAGAAACAGGTTTTTTTTCTCTGCTCTGCTTTCTATGGATCCGCTCCGTACCTTGGTGGATCAAATGGCTAGTTTGACACAAATGATGCAGGATCTGTCTGAGGAACATGGGGCCTTGGTCACATCTCATAACCACTTGCAAAGAGAGCTTTCTGACACAGTAAAATATTTTCAGGGATCTTCTTCCCAGTCTGGCTGGAAGCACTCTGACACTGTTGATGTCTCAATGCACTCTCCTGAACCTATGGACAGGCTCCCAGATAACTTCCCAGGGGAAAAGGAGTAGTTCCGTACGTTCAAGGAGAATTGCAAGTTGTTGTTTTCTCTTAGACCCCGATCTTCTGGAGATGAGAGTCAGCGAGTGGGGATAATCATTTCTTTACTTAGAGAGGGACCTCAATGGTGGGCTTTCTTTTTACCTGCTTATGCCCCTAAACGTATGTCTGTTGATAAGTTCTTTGAGGCCTTAGGACTTATTTTTGATGAGCCTGACCGAGTCAGAGTGGCAGAGGCACAATCATAAGTCTCTTTCAGGGTAAGCTATTGGCTGAATAGTATAGCTCCAAGTCCAATTGATGGTCCACTGAGGTGTCCTGGGATGACTCTGCGCTGAGATGTCAGTTCAGGAGAGAACTGTTGGATCACCAGAAGGATGCTCTGGCTCTCCATCCACCACCCAGCTCATTGGAGGAGGCTATGATTCAGGCTATGCGTATGGATCGGAGGCTGCGGGAAATAGGTGTTACACAGTGAGAGGTTCGGTTGCTCCCTGCTAATCCTGTTATTTTTCCACCATCTGAACCTATGGAGGTTGGGGCCACCAACTCCAAGAAGAAGAAGAGGAAGCGACAACGTGATGGGAAATTATGTTTTTATTGTGGAGATTTGGGACATTGAAAGAAGGATTGCCCCTCTTGTCCATTGATTAACAAGCTTTCCAGTCTGGGTAATTGTCGAGGAGGTCACCCAGACTCTCAGGTACCATTTTCATCACTTCAAAAAGTTTTGTTAGAGGTGAAACTGTTATGGAGGTGGTTATGTATCCTCTTCAGCTTTTGTGGACTGTGGATCTTCCATGAACTTCATTGACTCTAGTCTGGTGTCCAAGTTAAAGTTAGGGACAGTTAGGCTAGAAACTCCCATCCATATCATTGCCATTGATAAGACATTATTGGCTCAAAATGTTATTAAGTTTGTATCTGAGGAGTTCCTCCTCAAGGTGGGTTCCTTGCATCAGGAACAAATCTCATGTTATGTTATGAATTATCGTCCTGCGGGACTGGTGTTGGAGTTCCCCTGGTTACAGAGGCATAATCCTGTTATAGACTGGTGAATGATTTTGGGGATGTGTTCTCCGAAAAAGGAGCTGAAGTCTTGCCACCACATCGTCCGTATGATTGTACAATTAAACTTATTTCGAGGTCTAAATTTGCCCAAAGCACATTTGTACAATCTTTCTGGCCCGGAACGTACTGCTATGAAAAACTATATCTCTGATAGTCTATGCAAAGGTCACATCTGTCCTTCTGTTTCACCTGTGGACACTGGATTCTTTTTTGTTAAGGAAAAATATGGTGGTTTATGCCTGTGCCTCGATTTCTGGGAACTAAATAAAATTACGGTGAGAAATACATACCCTCTCCCACTCATTCCAGATTTTTATAACCAATTGTCTGGGGCTAAGTGGTTTTACAAACTCGATCTCAGGGGAGCATATAACCTTATCCGCATTCGGGAAGGGGATGAGTGGAAAACAGCATTTCTCACCTCCGAGGGTCTGTTTGAAAATTTGGTCATGCCCTTCGGTCTCACGAACGCGCCCGCAGTGTTTCAGAATTTCATGAATGATGTTTTTTTCTGATTTTATCGGGCACTTTATGGTTGTATACCTGGATGATATCCTTGTTTTCTCGCCTGACAAGCAATCCCACATTGGTAATTTACGTGCTGTTCTTCATAGGTTACGGGGAAATTCTCTGTTCACTAAACCCGAGAAATGTTTGTTTGTGTCCAGGAGCTTTCCTTTCTGAGGATCATCCTTTCTGGCAATGGGTTTCAGATGGATCCCGGGAAGGTACAGGCCATTGTTGATTGGGTGCAACTCAGAGACCTCAAGGGTCTGCAGCGTTTTCTGGGTTTTGCCAATTATTATCGAAAATTCATTAAGGGGTTTCTCAGGTGGTCAAGCCACTCACTGATCTGACTCGCAAGGGAGCTGATCTCAAAGTTTGATCAGCCTTGGCGGTTGAAGCATTTTCTACATTAAAGAAGTGTTTTATGTCTGCTCCTGTATTGGTTCAGCCCGATCTGTCAGAACCGTTCAATGTAGAGGTGGACACATCGGAGGTGGGTGTGGGGGCGGTGTTGTCTCAGGCACCCGTTACTTTTGCCAATTTAAGACCATGTGCCTTTTTCTCCAGGAAGTTTTCTTCTGCGGAGAGGAATTATGATGTTGGTAACCGGGGAGTTATTGGCCATAAAATTGGCTTTTGAAGAATGGAGGTACTTTTTGGAGGGTGCGGTTCATCAGATCACGGTGATTACAGACCACAAGAACCTGTCTTACATTTAGTCTGCCAAGCAGCTAACTCCTAGGCAGGCAAGGTGGTCGCTTTTTTTTCTCGTTTTAATTTTTCTGTCACCTTTCGGCCTGGTTCCAAGAATGTCAAGGCAGATGCCTTGTCTCACAGCTTTGATTTGATGTCGCCCCCCGAACCTCCTTCCTCCATTCTTCAGCACAGGGTGGTTGTTGCTGGGGTATCCTCTGAATTGGAGCATTAAATTTGGGAAGCTCAGTTTCTTGCTCCTCCCTCTTTGCTTGATAATAAGCTCTTTGTTCCGGTTCACTACCGGTTGAGGGCTCTCCAGGAGTTCCACGATTCTGCTCTCAGTGGACACTCGGGGACCTCAGCCACTCGGAAAGCCATTGCTAGGCTGTTTTGGTGGTCCTCCATGACCTATGATGTCACTCTGTTTGTGTCTGCTTGTGATACCTGTGCCCGTGCTAAGAGCTCCCATAACAGGCTGGCTGGGGAATTGGTGCGATTGCCAAATCCGGATAGACCTTGGACTCGTTTGTCCATGGATTTTATCACTGATTTCCCTCCTTACAATGGCAAAACTGTAATCTGGGTAGTGGTTGACAAATTCAGTAAACAGGCGCATTTTCTACCTCTGGCAGGATTACCTAATGCAGAAACACTATCTAAGTTGTTTGTTCAGCACGTTGTGTGGTTACAAGGCGTGCCTTTGAGTGTGGTTTCTGATAGCGGGGTACAATTTGTGTCCAAAGTTTGGAGGGCATTTTGTAAAAATTGGGTATTTGCTTGACCTTCTCCTCTGCCTACCATCCCGAGACCAACGATCAGATGGAGAGGACCAATCAGTCACTTGAACAGATTTTGCGGTGTCTTGCTACGTCTCAGCAGGATGATTGGTATTCTTTGTTGCCAGTGGCTGAGTTTGCATTTAATAATCAGATTAACCAGTCCACTGGCACATCTCCGTTCTTTTGTAATTATGGTTTTCACCCCCATTTTGGTGAATTTTCCAGGCTGGATTCATGGTATCCAGGGGCTGATAGGGCAGTTCAACGGTTGGGGGTGTGTGGAGGGAGGTCAAGAAGAACATTGGGGAGGCCCAGGGCAAACAAACATTTTGCTGACAAGCGAAGGTCGGTACGACCTATATTCCTGGTAGGAAGTGTGGTTGTCTACTAAGAACATTCATCTGAAAGTTCCTTCTACTAAGCTAGGGCCCAGGTTTATTGGTCATTATTGAGGTTCTCAATCCAGTTGCATTTCGCTTACGCCTACCACCGTTGCTTCAGATCCCCAATGTGTTCCATAAGTCCCTTCTTAAGACATGTGTACCTTCCCCTGCTGGGTTTCCATCCCCTCCGCCTCCTGTCTCTGTGGATGACCAGACTGAGTATGAAGTTGAACGGATTGTGGATTCTCGCATGGTCCGCAATTCACTTCAGTATTTGGTCCATTGGAGGGGTTACGGTACTGAGGATCGATCTTGGGTCCTGGCGCGATCTGTCCATGCTGATCGATTGGTTTAGGCATTTCATATACGTTATCCCGGGAAACCGGGGGGTCCGGTGGCCCCTCTTGAGAGGAGGGTACTGTCATGATACAGACCTGGTTTTGAGTCCTGTCTTCCCTTTTCTGGGTCTGATCATGTCAGGAGTTAACTTTTCTCAGTCACAGCCTGGTCTCAGGTTTGCTATTTAGCCCCGCTGTGTCCTGTAGATCATGTCAGTTATAGTTTCTGCCTAGTGCTGCTGTAGATGACTCTGCATTTGCTGTCTGAACCCGTGTCTCTGTTTTCCCCTGTTCCCATCTTGACTCAGTGTTTCCCTTTAGTGTGCAGACTCCTTGGTTTGACTCGGCATGTATCCCGACCTGTTTCTGTCCTTTGTCTTTTGGCTTATCCACTCCTGACCGTCACTGACCTTCTGGCTTGTCTCTGACCGCGAGTTTGCTTATTCCTTTGGTACTGCACTACAGTCTAGGATTTGATCTGGCTTGTTTTGACTATTCTGTTGTCACCTGTGGTAGCCTCACTGTTGCACTGCAGGTTAGGCTACGTTCACATTAGCGTTAAGCTAATGTGCGTCGGGTTTGCGTCGGCGACGCAGCGGCGACACATGCGTCATGCGCCCCCTATACTTAACATGGGGGACGCATGCGTTTTCTTTTGTTGCGTTGTGCCACACATGCGTCTTTTTTGCCGCAAGCGTCGGACCAAAAAAACGCAACAAGTTGCATTTTTCTTGCGTCCGATTTTCGGCAAAAACCGACGCATGCGTCGCAAAACGCAGCGTTTTTGCGTGCGTTTTGCCGCGTTTTTGCGTGCGTTGTGCGTTGCGTCGCCGACGCAGCGGCGCACAACGCTAGTGTGAACGTAGCCTTAACTCTGTTTAGGTGCAGACCTGCTTCCTCTCTACTGCCATCTAGTGAAGCTTGCACCTACCTGCATTGCATCAGCATGACAGTAAGAAGCTTGTTGATGGCTATAGGAAGCGATTGATTGTAGTTATTTATTCCAAAGGGTGTGCAACCAAATATTAAGTTGAGGGTGGCAACAATTTTGTTCAGCCCATCTTTTGGGTTTTGTATAGAATTATGTCAAATTAGATTTTTTTTGTATTTCCAAAGCACACAAAGGAAATAAACATGTCTATAACAAAACATGTCTAACTGCAAGGCTTTTCTGACTGTCTTTGAGAGAGTGGCAGACAGGGAGAACCTACCCCAGAGCAATGGGCAGAGGTATTAGCTACATATCTTACTGGGGAACCACAGAAAAAATACTACTACCTTCCCTGCAAGATGGCAAGGAGTATGGCAAGCTGAAGGCAAAGATTATGGCACATTTGGGCCTAACCCTGGCAGTCAGGGTGAAATGGGTACACCTCTGGCGCTACCAAAGGGACCAACAGCCTCGGTACCAGATGTTCGATCTCTTACACCTGGTGCACAAATGGCTGCAACATGAAACCTTCTCTCCAGCACAGATGGTAGGAACAGTAGTAGTAGACCAATTTATCTACTCACTACCTAAATCCGTGCAAAGCTGGATTACCCAAGGAAATCCTCAGGATGCAGATGACCTCGTGAGCCTAGTGGAAAAATACTTTTTCTGTGGAAAACTCCCTGCACAATCAAGGAAGCTTGAGGTCACCTTTCTGCGATGTGCAAAAGAAGAGCCCAAGACCTTGTCTGAGGGGGCTCCCAAGGACCCAGAAGGAATAAGAGCCAGGTTCAAGGGGTATTTCTAGTACCATTGTCTGTCAGAGGAGTCTTTGCCAAGGGTCATATATCAACCCATTGTCCATTGGTCTCATAAGCAGTGGACTGCAGCACAGGCCAGTGCTACTCCTATTTCGCCTACCCTGCCTGCAGTGCTGTTCCTCATCCTGGCAAGAATCCTCAGGCATGCCAGGTGACTGTGTACAGTTCCCAAGTTACAAGACTCCTGGACTCAGGAAGTTTGGTAACCTTAAAAAGGGCTACACTTCACATGTGCTAGACCCTGGTAAGGGTGTGAGGGTAAGGTGTATGCATGCAGACACCAAGAACTATCCTTGACCCATGAAGTGGGAGCTGTTAAAAACTTATTGCATGCTATTGTTATAAGACGTGACTTTCTGTTGTTCTGGCACTGATGGGCTAAAGCTATAACACCCAGTAGTCCAGTATGCCACCAAGAGTCGGCTATGGTAACACGGTCATATGATGTAAACAATTTTCTTTCATTATACTGGCTAGAGAGGAGGAGGAGAAAGCATCCCTTGAAACCAATGTCTCTGACCTGGAGGAGTCACAAGACAACTTTGACACTGCCCACCTCAGAGATTTAACAGTAAAACGTACTCTAAAAAATGTAAGTGTGTTAAATGGTGTTCCCCATGAGCAGATAATTGTTTTCTGCAATTGACTAGGCAAAATTATTGTGTCGAGGAACCAAAGTGAGGGTTCAGGTAAAAGAGCGTCACCTTGAGGCACAATCTAGTGAAACAATTTAAGCCTGGTGATCGGCTGCTTGTGTTAGTGCCCAAAGTGGAGAGTAAGTTCCTTACCCAGTGGCAAGAGCCATATGAGGTGGTAGAAAAGGTGGGAGAGGTTAACTATAAGATATACCAACCAGGGAGAAGAAAGCCCTTCCCACTATTTTACGGCAACTTACTAAAACCCTGGAAGGGAGGTACTGGCTAAAAAATCCCTTCCTGGTTGGCCCAGTCAGAAGCCAACGTTGTGGGTGTCAAAAAAGCAGGAAATTTATCACCTTCTTGGAATCTGCACTGCTGGATATTGGTAAAAAAATTAGGCACCGGTTCTCAGTTACCAGGTCAGGGCATTTCAGGAGCTTAAGCTAGACCACTGTAAGCACTGTGGGTTGGCTGACGATGCCCAGCCCCCAGCTGTTGACAGAGGGCGAGGATATATAGGAAAGCCAGGTAGGACAGGATTAAAACCTAGCACTTGAGATCCTGATTACATGCACCTGGATAGCTATGACTAAAGCCAGGCTGTCAGGACTCGAATCCAGCACCTCCAGCAGGCAGCAGCTCTTCTCTTTGACCTACTTCAGCTCACTGGACAGTTCCTTGCTAACCCAGATGCTAGCACCTAAGTAATTCCCGATTGGCTCCACGTTATAAATCTCCTGATTGAACACCCTATTTAAACCTGACATTGCACTTCCTCGCGAGATTATTGAGCTCCCAACCATTATTCAAGCTCAACTTTCACCTGCTGCTTCATCCATGACTATATGTTATGATTTATTCATTCTCTGGTTCTGTTATAATTTAAATGTTGCTTTTTCCTTTTTCTCCATCAAAGGTTAATGTCAGTGTCCTTGCTGGCAATTGCTTTTTGGCTGGTCAGCTGATGTTGGATGGTAACCACTCTCATCATCCTTTAAATAGTCACATGACTCATCAGCTGACAGTCAGTAATAGAGTTATTCTATGAAGACCAGCCTGGAGTGAGGAGCTCACTTGTATCGGTGGTGTTTCTGCTGATGTTGGAGTTCAGAATCCTGTATTCTTTTCTGCTATAGTGCCTGAAGCTGTGTATTTTGTTCCCTTATCTTTGTCTGTCCTGTGTTGGTCATTTCCCCTGTGTTTTTACCATCTGCAGTGGTGAGGCCAGCATCCTTGCCGGCCAGTGAACTAGCTACGGTATATTGAGGTGACAATCAGGGACTAGGCCTGTGACGGCTGCAGGGAAAGGACCCGCATAGTGTGTTAGGGGAGCTTAGGGACAGGCATAGGTTGGTGTCAGGAGGTGTCCCATCCCTCGCTTCCTACTGTTAGGAACTTCCTCTCCCTGTTCCATCCCATCATTGTTGTATTGTTGCATGCTGTGGCATCTGCTGGACTCTCCCGTGTCCGTGCATGACACTACACTGCTGCTATGATGTGCCGACCTCTGGCTATTCCTGACTACGCAACCTGCTGATCCTTCAACTATACTGCTCTGCTACTACCGTGTATCAACCCCTGGTTATTCCTGACTACGCAACCTGCCGGTGCTGCCCCCTAGTGGTTTCAATACCACTACTCCCACTCAGGTCAGTCCATAAGATAGACCCAGATTTCATTTGTTGTTCGGATAGCTAGGGAAGCTGAGCAGTCTATGTGTTGGAGCTGGTGAGTGACCATCAAATGTGAGCTGTCTGGGAGGTGGACACTTCTCTGTGGTATTCAATTCTAGTATAGATGGTTAGCACTCGACCATGTAGAGAAGAGGTGCTAGTGAAAAGGAACCGAAGGTTCCGTAAAGTCCAGAAATAGATATAGAATCACTGCACTCAATAGAAAAGTATGCTTTCAAGTGAATAAATTTTATTTACGGTGGTGGGTGAAGCGACAGTTTTGACGTTTCGGCCGAACTCCGGCCTTTATCACATAGTCGCCTTTAAAGTCACCGAAAGATTATTGGCACCGTTTTTTGGGATATCTCAAATTGATGATGTACATCAAGAATAGGTGGCGCAGTAGTCTTGCGGGAGCAACAGCGTGCTCGTGCAGTATATGTGTACTGCACTGGAGGAGGAACAGAAGCAGCAAACCAGGGGAGTGCTGTCCTGACCGTGACAGCTGAGTAGGATTGGTGGCGCAGTAGTCCTGTGAGTACCACGGCGTGCTGGTGCACACACGCTTGTCTATCCCTGTCCGCAGAATTACTCCTGAAGGTGGAGACACTGGGTTCTCATGCCGTGCTATGCTCCTATAGCTACTCCAATCTGTCCCCTCCCCCACCCAAGGTAGTGGGAGGCTGAAGTGTATAGGAACACACTAACCAGACAAACAAGGGAAGACGGAGAGAGATAAATGAAAATACCAACAATACAAAATATTCACACCAAACAGAGTGGGACACAAGGGAGTTAAAGGAAGGAGAAACCAAATAGGAGAGGATAAGGATGTGCACACAGAAAAACTCCAAACAACAATCTCCTGAACAAACTCCAAACACAAACTCCTACCACGAACTACACCTCCCACTCCAGAACCAGGCAGTAAGAACTAACACTGGCAATCCCTAACACCTTAATCGAGCATGTTTGCTCATCACTACTTCTAACCAGTGCAGGAGTGCGTGAAACCAGACATTGCAGTCTCCCGGAACCTCTCTGACGCGGCATCCCCGTGACAACTAATGCCTGTGCTGTGGTGTGAGTTCAGCAGTATTAATGTACAGTACCTACTCTGACAAAGGGACTGTTTGGTTTATTATATGATTTGGGTTGAAGAAAAGCTGTTATGTTTTATTTTCTTATGCAAGAGAAAGCATTTTCATTTGAAGTGCAGCGAAACACATATGCAAATTGTCTCTTCAGAGAGGAAGAGGACTAGAACTCTAGCATCACCTATTGAAAGCAACAATCCTAAAAGTCAAACTCAACTCTTTAGCGAGCCTTGCAATTTGACTTGAGATAAAAGCCAAACCAGTTTCAATTTGCAGACTCAATGTTTTGGTATTTTGCCCCCATTAGTGCAAAGTATGAGATCTGATATGACTAGCTGAGAGGCTCTGAACTGGGTTCTAAGGGGTAACATTTCTTCTTGTGGAGAGTAACAAGTAGAGATGAGTTAATATTTCAATATTTGGTTAGGATTACAATCACGGTATTTGCAATTTTCACCAAACATAGCTGAACGCCATTGGAGTCAATGGGAGTACAGATGAGCAAATATGTCCAGAAATTATAGTCAAACATAAATTCAACACCAATATGGTACGAATATGGCAAATTCGGATTCGGTGATCGTTTTCTGAACATATTAGCTCATCTCTAGTAACAAGCGAAGGCTGGCATGTCAGAGTGAGGAGACATCAGTGCAAAGTATGAGATATTGAAAGGCTGGTTAAAGAGTCGATATTGACCTTTAGGACCGCTTCTTCGAATAGGTGGTGCTAGAGTTCGAGTCCTCTTCCGCTCTAAAAAGACAATATGCATATTTAATTGCGCAGAGGAGCATGCATGGCTTATAAGTCTCCTCACTCTGATAAGCCACACTTAGCTTGTCACTCTCCATAATAAGAAATGTTACCCCTTGGATCCTTGAGAAACACAATAAACCATAATTTGTTTTGCACCAACACTTGTGCCTGTGCCAAGTGAGTGCCTACTACTGAGTGAAACTCCCTGCACTTCATATAACCTTCCAAAGCCTTCATTAGGCACAATGCAGATGAACTAAGCCCAGAAAATTTTTTGTAAACACGCAATATAAGGAAAATTCTAAATTTCCGGCCTAGTTCATTATATAGAGATGCGTCTCACTGATTGAAGAGATATTAGTGGAATATTAACTATATATTGCTTGTCTAAAATCCAATGTAATGTGTATTTCTCTTAAACAGCAAACAGAGATAATGCTAGGTTCTGAGGAATAAATACAGCTATGACAGGTAAAAAAAATTTAGAGCTGCAACAAAGGTTCACAACTCACGTATCAATAAATACATTTTCAAGAAGACAGCTGGAGACGGCACATTGTAGATAAATCAAATTAACTTTTAATGCACCCCTGCCATAAACGCAATGGTCCTATGTAATTTAAAAGCGGAAATCCCTCACAATAAAAATGTACTTTAAATATTAGCTGGAGACAGCGCTACATCTCTGTTACAGATCGGAGAGATAATAAAATCCTAACACATGTAATAATAAAAACCCAGAGTATTCATTTACACTTCCTCCAGGCAATAAACACTATACATTCAGGACTGCTCTGCTGATCTTGTGTAATACAATCAACAGTAGAAGCAAAGTAGAAATGATGTCTCAGTAAGGAGAATGTCAACATGATATACACAGCCCATTAGTAGGATCATTTTGTAGCATTTTCCCAATGGAGTAAAAGTTAAGTCATCTCAAAACAGATCTAGTCCCCCATCATACCTTACTGAAACTGGAGCTGCTGTATTATATAAGCTTATGGCCCTATGCCAGGGGTGGGCAATTAATTTTCCAAAGGGGCCACATGAGAGATCGTGACTGTTGTGGAGGACAGGACCAATAAGCTAAAATTAATTTGGCTCAACAAATTAATTATATCACTTAATATTAAATAGAATAAAGTATGCTGACATTCCCATATGTAACATATGAGCCTACACACAACTCCTACTGTATATACCGTATAAGCCCACACACAGCCTCCTATATTCACTATGAGCACCCACATAGCCTCCTATATACAGTATGAACTCCCACGTAGCCTCTTGGTATACAATATGAGCCCTCACATAGCCTCCTATATACAGTATGAGCTGCCACATAGCAATCTGTATACAGTATTGAGCCACCACATAGCCTCCAATAAGCAGTATGAGCCCCCACATAGCATCATATATACAGTATGAGCCCCCACATAGCCTCCATGTACACAGTGTGAGCCCCACATAGCCTATATATATATATATATATATATATATATATATATATATATATATATATAGGCTATACTGTGTGAGCCCCACATAACCTCCTATATATAGCATGTGCCAAACATAGCCTCTATATATAAACTGTGATCCCCACATAGCCTCCTACAGTCATGGCCAAAAGTGTTGGCACCCTTGAAATTGTTCCAGAAAATTAATTATTTCTCCCAGAAAGTTATTACTCTATCTTAATCTCATCTGTCCACAATACACTTTCGCAGAAGTATTTTGGCTTACTCATGTACATTTTGGCAAACTGCAGTCTAGCTTTTTTATGTCTCTGTATCAGCAATGGGATCCTCCTGGGTCTCTTGCCATAGTGCTTCATTTCATTCAAATGTTAACCGATAGCTCTCACTGACATTGATGCACCCTGAGCCTGCAGGACAGCTTCAATTTCTTTGGAACTTGATTGGGACTGCTTATCCACCATCTGGACTATCTTGCATTGCAACCGTTCATCAATTTTTCTCTACTGTTCACATTCACGTAGATTAGCTACAGTCCCATTGATTATTTTGGACAAAGGAACATCAAGATCTCTGGAGATAAACTAGTAACCTTGAGATTGTTGATATTGCTCAGCAATTTTGGTTCTCAAGTCCTCAGACAGTTCTCTTTCTGCTCTTCATGCTTAGTATAATAAAGACATCCCACAATGGACCATAATATTTTAGATCTCTCACACATACTCGTTGTATCGTGTAAAAATTATCACAACAGAGATCAATTATATTAATCAAGGACACTCCAAACATGCATGATGAAAACCAGAGAAAAACACATGGAGTATATGTCCCATACCAAGATAAAAATACGTTTTTATTTATAGAAAAATCAAAGACAATTTAATAATAACAATTTGTAGAGACAGAAAGGAGACCTAGGGAAAACACTGAATAATTACAGCGGTGAAAACTCCAATGACATCCTGACAGTATAATTACCTAAAGTGCTATAGTGCAAGATTTTGCAACGTGCAAGAGCTTAAGGCTGTGTGCACACGTAGCAGATTTTTTGCGTTTTTTTCGCGGTTTTTCGCTATAAAAACGCTATAAAACCGCGAAAAAAAACGCTAACATTAAGCATCCTATGTAACAGAATGCAATCCGCATTTTTTGTGCACATGCTGCATTTTTTTCCTGAGCGGGATCGCAATCCAGAAAAAAACGCAGCATGTTCATTAAAATTGAGGAATCGCGGCGATTTTGCACACATAGGAGTGCATTGATCTGCTTACTTCCCGCACGGGGCTGTGCACACCATGCGGGAAGTAAGCAGATCAAGTGCGGTTGGTACTCAGGGTGGAGGAGAGGAGACTCTCCTCCACGGACTGGGCACCATATAAGTGGTAAAAAAAAAGAATTAAAATTAAAAATAGCGATATACTCACCTTCGGGCGGCCCGACCTCCTCAACGGCTTCTGTGGTGTGTGTGAAGGACCTGCGATGACGTCACGGTCACATGACCGCGGGTCACGTGACCGCTACGTCAATGGAAGGTCCTGAACACACAGCATTAGGAACGGAAGCCGCTGAGGTGAGTATAGCCTTTTTTTTATTTTTTTTATTATTTTTAACATTCTACCTTTTACTATAGATGCTGCATAGGCTGCATCTATAGTAAAAAGTTGGTCACACTTGTCAAACACTATGTTTGACAAGTGTGACCAACCTGTCAAACAGTTTTCCAAGCGATGCTACAGATCGCTTGGGAAACGCTAGCATTCTGCATGCTAATTATGCTTGCAAAACGCTAGTTTTCTGCGGGTATATGCATGCAAATTCTGCATGCGATATACCCGCGGCAGGAGGCGCAGAATTGCTGCGGAAATTTCCGCGGCAATTCTGCTACGTGTGCACATAGCCTTAGAACACTGGAATCCATACAACTGGCCCACACTAGGGTGCCCTTTGCCTAGTCGGCATGTATATATATATGAAACGTGGTTCAAATAGCTCTTACCCATAAGTCAGGTGCAGAGGGGATTACCGCCGCAGCCCCAATGATCCCCTCTGCACCTGACTTATGGGTAAGAGCTATTTGAACCACGTTTCATATATACTGTATATACATGCCGACTAGGCAAAGGGCACCCTAGTGTGGGCCAGTTGTATGGATTCCAGTGTTCTAAAGCTCTTGCACCTTGCAAAATCTTGCACTATAGCACTTTAGGTAATTATACTGTCAGGATGTCATTGGAGTTTTCACCGCTGTAATTATTCAGTGTTTTCCCTAGGTCTCCTTTCTGTCTCTACAAATTGTTATTATTAAATTGTCTTTGATTTTTCTATAAATAAAAACATATTTTTATCTTGGTATGGGACATATACTCCATGTGTTTTTCTCTGGTTTTCATCTTCATGCTTAGTGTAGCACACAAAGACACTCACTGCAATGATTGAGTTAACTTCTCCAATTTTGTTTGGTTTCAGGTGTGATTTTCGTATTGCCCACACCTGTTATTTGCCACAGGAAAGTTTGAACGAGCATCACATGCCTTCACATCAGCTGATCTCTGGCTGGTATGACTAATAATTAGCGACCCGCAATCACGTTACAGGTGCACCGATGGGCAGAAGTACTGACAGATTGATTGACAGTGGCATTTAAAAGGTTAACAATCGTGGGCGGAGTTGTGTTCTATTTGCGATGGTTAGTGGCAGGTCCTCGCTGTAAGGCCGGCATCACACTAGCGAGTTTTACGAACATATGAGAGGTGCAGAAAATACGGATTGCATACGGTACAATGATTCTCTATGGCCCAGCTCCTATCAGCCGTATTTTACGGATCCGTATTATACGGTCTTGTACGGCCGTAGAAAATCGCAGCATGCTGCGTTTGTCACCGTATTGCGCAAAAAAAATCGCCAATGAAAGTCTATGGGGGCGAGAAAAATACGGATTACACACGGACCAACAGTGTGACTTGCGAGAAATACGCAGCGGTGTTCTATAGAAAAGTCGGTAATTCAATTGCCGGCTTTTCCTCTCTCCTTCACAAACCCGACATGATATGAGACATGGTTTACATACAGTAAACCATCTCATATCCAGAGTGGTAAAGCCAGTGACTGAGAGCAGATATTAATAGCCTAGAGAGGGTCCATGGTTATTGGCCCCCCCTGGCTAAAAACTTCTGCCCCCAGCCATCTAAAAGGCACATCTGGAAGACGCGCCTATTATGGCACTTGGCCACTCTCTTCCCACTGCCGTGTAGCTGTGGAATATGGGGTAATGAAGGGTTAATGTCACCTTGCTATTGTAAGGTGACATTAAGCCAGGTTAATAATGGAGAGGCGTCAATTATGACACCTATCCATTATTAATCCAATAGTACGAAATGGTTAAGAAAACACACACACATTATTAAAAAGTATTTTAATGAAATAAAGAAGCAGCGTTTTATAATATTTTATTATACTCTTAATCCACCTGAAGACCATCGTTCTGTAAAAAAGGAAAAATAAAAAATCAACAATATCCCATACCTTCTGTCGTTCAGTCACGTCCCACGTCCCAGTGGGAAGAGAGTGGCCAAGTGCCAGAATAGGCGCGTCTTCCAGATGTGCCTTTTCTGGGGTGGCTGGGGGCAGATGTTTTTAGCCAGGGGGGCCAATAACCATGGACCCTCTCTAAGCTATTAATATCTGCTCTCAGTCACTGGCTTTACCACTCTGGCGGAGAAAATTGTGCGGGAGCCCACGCCAATTTTTTCCGTGATTTAACCCTTTATTTTACAAGCTACAGAGCCCAAATTTTGCACATACACACTACTAACATTAGTAGTGTGGAATATGAAAAAAAAAGGGATATGAGATGGTTTACTGTATGTAAACCATGTCTCATATCATGTCGGGTTTGTGAAGGATAGCAAAAGCTGGCAATTGAATTACCGGCTTTTCTGCTATCTCGCGCTGAATTAAATATAAATACAGTATATATATATATATATATATATATATATATATATATATATATATATGTCTCAATGACATAGAGATATATATATATATATATATATATATATATATATATATATATATATATATGACTGTATATGTTTTAACGAACATTTGAGTCCATAAATCCATTAGATGTCCGTTTTGCGAGCCTGCGAGAAAATATCGCAGTACGGATGCCATACGGATTACATACGGAGGATGCCATAAGCAAAATACGCTGCCACACCCTGCCTACGGATGACATACGGATCACTATTTTGGGAACATTTCTGCGTATTACGGCCGTAAAAAACAGACCGTATTTTCATACGCTGAGTGTGTCACCGGCCTAATACACAGCCATCGCCTGCCGGGTATTGGGTTAGCTCGCTGCATGAGCCTGCTCCATACACCCTCGATCGCGTTGTTCGGGTGGTCTCCATGCAGACCCCGGATCCAAAATGGCCACAGGGCTCCTTCCGGGTCCTTCACTGAGAGCAGGCGCAAGCAAGCTTCCTGCGCTGCCTGTCAGATCGCTGATCTGACACAGTGCTATGCAAAGTGTCAGATCAGCGATCTGACTTTATATAGTGATGTCCCAACCTGGGACAATGTTATAAAGTAAAAAAAAAAAACAAATTAGAGTGTATATATAAAAAAAAATCCCCAAATAAAGACAAAAATAAATAAATATTTTCCAATAAATCCATTTATTTATGTAAATAAAAAAAACTATAAAAGTACACATATTTGGTATCGCTGCGTCCGTTACGACCCGCTCTATAAAACTATCCCACTGGTTAACCCCTTCAGTGAACACCGTAAAAAAAAAAAAAGAGGCAAAAAACAATGCTTTATCATCATACTGCCGAACACAAAGTGCAATAAAACACGATCAAAAAGACGAATATAAATAAACATGGTACTGATGAAAACGTCATCTTATCCTGCAAAAAAAAGTCGCCATACAGCTCCATCAGCAGAAAAATAAAAAAATTATAGCTTTCAGAATAAAGCGATGCAGAAACAATTATTTTTTATATAAAAGTTTTTATTGTGTAAAAGCTCCAAAAAATAAAAAAAAGATATAAATGAGGTATCGCTGTAATCGCACTGACCCGAAGAATAAAACTGCTTTATCAATTTTACCAAACGTGGAATGGTATAAATGCCTCCCCAAAAGAAATTCATGAATAGCTGGTTTTTGTTAATTCTGCCTCCCAAAAATCAGAATAAAAAGCGATCAAAAAATATAATGTGCTGAAAATGGTACCAATAAAAAAAGTGAACTTATCTCGCAAAAAACAAGACCTCACATGACTCTGTGGGCCAAAATATGGATAAATTATAGCTCTCAAAATGTGGTGATGCAAAAACTATTTTTTGCAATAAAAAGCGTCTTTTAGCATGTGACAGCTGCCAAACATAAAAACCCGCTATAAATAGTAAATCAAATCCCCCTTCATCACCCCCATAGTCATGGAAAAATAATAAAATTAAAAATATGTATTTATTTCCATTTTCCCATTAGGGTTAAGGTTAGGGTTGGGGCTAAAGTTAGGGTTAGGGTTGAGAGTAAAGTTAGGGTTGGGGCTAAAGTTGCAGTTAGGGTTTGGATTATGTTTACAGTTGGGGTTAGGGTTGGGATAAGGGTTGGGATTAGGGTTAGGAGTGTGTCAGGGTTAGGGGTGTGGTTAGGGTTGGGAATAGGGTCAGGGTTATGGTTAGGGTTGGGATTAGGGTTAGGGGTGTGTTCTGGTTACGGGTGTGGTTAGGGTTATGGTTGGGATTAGGGTTAGGGGTGTAATGGGGTTAGGGTTGGAGTTAGAATTGGGGGGTTTCCACTGTTTAGGCACGTCACGGGCTCTCCAAACACGACATGGCATCAGATCTCAATTCCAGGCAATTCTGTGTTGAAAAAGTAAAACGGTGCTCCTTCCCTTCGGAGCTCTGCTGTGCACCCAAACAGTGGTTTACCCCCACATATGGAGTATCAGCGTACTCAGGACTAATTGGACAACAACTTTTGCAGTCCAGTTTCTCCTGTTACCCTTGTGAAAATAAAAATTTGGGGGCTGAAAAATCATTTTTGTGGAAAAAAATATTTTTTATTTTCATGGCTTTGCGTTATAAACTTTAGTGAAACACTTGGGGGTTTAAAGCTCTCATAACACATCTAGATAAGTTCCTTGGGGGGTCTAGCTTCCAATATGGGGTCACTTGTGGGGGGATTCTACTGTTTAGGTAAATCAGGGACTCTGCAAACTCAACGTGATGCCCGCAGACCATTCCATCAAAGTCTACATTGCAAAACGGCGTTCCTTCCCTTAGAGCTCTGCCATGTGCCCAAACGGTGGTTCCCCCCACATATTGGGTATCATCGTACTCAGGACAAATTGCACAACAACTTTTAGGGTACAATTTGTCCTGTTACCCTTGGGAAAATAAAAAATTTGGGGCGAAAAGATCATTTTTGTGAAAAAAATATGATTTTTTTTTACGGCTCTACATCATAAACTTATGTGAAGCACTTGGGGGTTCAAAGTGCTCACCATACATCTAGATTAGTTCCTTAGGGGGTCTACTTTCCAAAATGGTGTCACTTGTGGGGGGTTTCCACTATTTAGGCACATCTGGGGCTCTCCAAACCTGTCCGATCTCAATTCCAGCCAATTTTGCATTGAAAAGTCAAATGGCGCTCCTTCCCTTCCGAGCTCTGCCATGCATCCAAACAGTGGTTTACCCCCACATATGGGGTATCAGCGTACTCAGGACAAATTGCACAACAACTTTTGGGGTCCAATTTCTCCTGTTACCCTTGGTAAAATAAAACAAATTGGATCTGAATTAAAATTTTTGTGAAAAAAAAGTTAAATGTTCAAATTTTTTTAAACATTCAAAAAATTCCTGTGAAGCACCTGAAGGGTTAATAAACTTCTTGAATGTGGTTTTGAGTACCTTGAGGAGTGTAGTTTTTAGAATGGTGTCACTTTTGGGCATTTTCTGTCATATAGGCCCATTAAAGTCACTTCAAGTGTGAGGTGGTCACTAAAAAAATTGTTTTGCAAATTTTGTTGTAAAAATGAGAAATCGCTGGCCAACTTTTAACCCTTATAACTTCCTAACAAAAAAAAAATGTTTCCAAAATTGTGCTAATGTAAAGCAGACATATGGGTAATATTATGTATTAACTAATTTGTTTGATATGACTCTAATTTAAGGGCATAAAAACTAAAAGTTTGAAAATTGCGACATTTTCAAAAAAAAATTTTTTTTTCACAAATAAACGCAAGTCATATTGAAGAAATTTGACCACTATCATAAAGTACAATATATCACAAGAAAACATTCTCAAACTCACCAGGATCCATTGAAGCGTTTCAGAGTTATGACCTCATAAAATGACAGTAGTCAGAATTGAAAAAAATGGCCTGGTCAGGAAGTTGAAAACAGGCTTTGGGTGAAGGGGTAAAATTGTGATATCCAGGGCTTTAAATGTAAGTCTTGATGGAGCCTAAAATATATTGTGAGCAAAACATAATATGTACGGGGACCGCCTAATTATCCAGACACATCTAAATAGAAAGAAGGATGCTGCTGCTAGAAATTCAACAACTGATCCTTTTGTTCAACAGGAAAATAAGCTGCTGCAAGAGGAGTTTGGCAAGGGCTGTCTTAGGCCACGTTCAGACGATCAGTATTTGGTCAGTATTTTACCTCAGTATTTGTAAGCCAAAACCAGGAGTGGAACAATTAGGCTACTTTCACACTAGCGTCGGGCTCGGCCCGTCGCCGTGCGTCGGGCCGAGGTCCCCGACGCTAGCGTTGTCCCTGCCGCACAACGGGTGCAGCGGATGCATTTTTCCAGCGCATCCGCTGCCCCATTGTGAGGTGCGGGGAAGTGCGGGGAGGTGGGGTCGGAGTTCCGGCCGCGCATGCGCGGTCGGAAAAAGCGGACCGTCGGGAGCAAAAAACTTTACATGTAACGTTTTTTGCTCTCGACGGTCCGCCACAGCACGGCGCAACCGTCGCAGGATGGTTGCGACGTGTGTCATTGCGTCGCAAATGCGTCGCTAATGTTAGTCAATGCAGAAAAAACGCATCCTGCAAGCACTTTTGCAGGATGCGTTTTTTCGGCAAAACGACGCATTTGCGACGTATTGCAGTTAACGCTAGTGTGAAAGTAGCCTTAGAGGAAAAGTATGAGGCTGCTTTTCACACATCAGGCTTAACCTGGCGATTTTTTTTTAAAAAACTGATCGGTTGCAAATTGTGAAAAACTGATGTGACGGACCAGTTTTTTCGGATCCGACTAGCTGTTCTGGGGGAGAGAGAGAGGAGAGAGATGTCACCCAGCTGCCACACATGTAGCTATTCGGATAAGCACTTATCCGAAGCTATTCGATCCCTAATAGTGAACCCAGGAGCCACCCATCCAAGAATTAATGTGTAGGGAAAAACATTAGAAGTACAGTGAAATTGTAAAAATAGTATGCAATTCTGCCTTGTTTTTGGGACTTTTTGTTTTTATGGCGTTTATTGTGTAAATGAACTGACAGCATGACTCTCCATGTCACAATGATTAAGACAATGCCAAACCTACATAAATTTGTTTTTCATTTAAGATGAGAAATAAAAATAAAAATGGGTTGTGTTGCTATGTGGTGCCCTGCAAAGTCAGATGGTGTGAGAAGCTAGCTCTTCAGCCATTTTTACACATACACATGTAATTAGTTTAAGGGCCATTGTGAAGTCTGGTGGGTAGCAGCCCCTATAGGAGAACCACCAAGCCAAGGAGAAGCAACACTGCGCCCGTAGGATTGAGTGCTGCTGGCAATCAAGGAGGCCAACAAGTGACTTTGCAGTGGTCAGGAGTCAGACTCCAGCGAAATCTGTGCAGCCATGTGTCCTGCGCGGTTCAAGAAGTGCTCAACTGCCAGATGATGCCAGTTAGGGATCAGATGCTTAGTTGCCAGGGGTAGCAGGGAGAGGAGTTTTAGTGCACATATAGTGCTACTTGCAGCAGGAGCATAACCGAATTATAATGAGAGCAATCTGGGCTATCGCCCGGTGCCCGAGGCTCATTCGATTGCCCTTATAATAATGTTTTGTGCACATATCCCGGCAGGGTAGACACTAGAATGTATGGGCTCCTTCCTTGACATAATCTCCATCACTTGTTATTGGCGTGTTCTCATTTAGCAAGGCACGAAGTAACCAATAACTTGTGGTCACCATTGTCTCATGCACTGCGCTATTCGTTTGTGCCCTGGCCTGCATCCATGAGAAGCTAAAGCTGCAGGTGAGCAAGGTTGGTGTTATCAGACTGTAAAACAGGAGGTTTCTTTTTAAATTACTGGTTTGCTTTTATTTTGGGCTGAGGGGGCTTTATACTGGGGGGGGGGGGGCTGTGTGATGAAATTTGAGGGGGTTAATACTGGGGGCCATTTGTGAAGGGAGTTTATGCTTGGGAGGCTGTCTGGTGGGGGCTTATGCTTGGGGGGCTGTCTGGTGAATGGCACCGCAGCTGCGGGGGAGCTCCCATCGCCTCTGCTGTGATGTGTCAGCATGATGACGTAAACAGCTGACATGCTCCAGCACGTATGCGCTAGCCACAAATAGAAGTGGAACCTCGGGGACTGGAGCAAAGCACCAGGGGAATGGGAGCGAGGTATATTTTTTCATTAATTTGTGTATGGGATGTGTGCCTATATATATATGGGCTAGGTGAGGGCTCAGACTGTTTATAAACATTGCTATGTGGGAGGCTTATACTGTATATAGGAGGCTATGTGGGGCTTATACTGCATATACCGTATATAGGGGCTATATATATATATATATATATATATATATATATATATATATATATATATATATACACACACACTGTTTATAGTATTAAATATTAAGTTAGGTTTTTCTGTTGTATCAAATACTTATTCGTGTCACATGGATGACATCCATGTGTGTTATCCGTGTGCACGTGTGTGGGACGTTTTACGGCCGTGCTGATTTTAAAAAACAGACATGTCAGCGTGTTTTGCCCACTCACACACAATCCATGGAAACACACTGACGTGCACAGACCCATTCAAATAAGTTTGTACGTTTCTTTGGTACATGTGAAAACTGTCAACGCACGTATCGGAGACACGGACATGTCAAACAGGCCTAATTCTGGTATTGCTGTAATCGCACCGACCTGAAGAATAAGGTCACCTAATCAATTATACCACATGGCGTAAAAAAAAAAATAAAACCAGTTCTTCACGTGCTGTTGATTTTTTCATTCTGCCTCCCAAAGATCGCAGTAAGGCTCAGCACACGTTTATCCTGCGATTTGTGCTGAGAGTTTGCACCAGGGTTTCGGTGTAAATCTCGGATATATGTGATTCAGATGGAACTTATAATGAGGCAGATGGAGGCACTGTGGACGCCATCTGGCCTGTGATCTGGTGGTGTCTGTCCTTTTAGGATTGCATGAAAGTGCTGTTGGCCACAGTTTTGTGCAATTCTAAAAAGAAGCACGCCGCTGAACAGAGGCCAGACGGCATCCAGAGTAACTCTGCTGCCTCATTACAGTGAATGGATCCCTTGGCAGTTTCATCTGAATCAAGTCACTCAGAGGTTTAGATGGAAACCCCAAAGTAAGTGTTTAGTGTAGAGCAACGGATAAATGTGATCCCAAACGTTACATAAAATGTTCCCAATAAAAGCTTCAACTCAATCCGCAAAGAAAGAAAGTCCCCACTCTGGTCTGTCTTCTGTTAATGGAAATATAGGGGGCTTGCATGTTACTAGTATAAAGGCTCTGGAAAAGCAAAATGGCTCCTCACCTTCCTAAAAAATATTCAGCAAATTCTCCACTCCCAAATCCAAATGCCCCCTCCCTTCTGAGCCCCACAGGGTAGCTAAACCATATATAGCATCCACATATTTGACATTTCTGAGGCGATGAGAGCCCACCTATTTTACAGGTGCATGCTTCCAGAAGCATGAACTGGGCATAACGTATGATATATTAAGTTTATACCTTTGCCTTGCTGTCTCGTTCCAGTGCCATATATCATCAGTGTTGGTCTATTTGTTAATGTACAGCATGTTGGTACTGCTACACGCTGCTGTCAGCATTTGACAGCGGCATTTATCGAGTTCATAGCAGCGGGTGGATCGCGATTCCATCTGCAGATGTTCCGGGCACATGTCAGCTGTTCAAAAAATAAATTTTGCCAAATCAGACAAAGTTATTTTCTGGATTTGTTTTCTCTATTTTGACTCTCATAGCTGTGGTCTACCTTTGATGTCAATTACAGGCCTCTCCCATCTTTTTAAATGGAAGAACTTGCACAATTGGTGGCTGACTAAATACTTTATATATATATATATATATATATATATATATATACACTGCTCCAAAAAATAAAGGGAACACTTAAACAACATAATATAACTCCAAGCAGATCAAACTTCTGTGAATTCAAACTGTCTACTTAGGAAGCAACGTTGTTTGACAATCAATTTCACATGCTGTGGTGCACATGGAATAGAAAACAGATGGAAATTATTGGCAAATATCAAGACACCTTCAATAAAGGAGTGATTCTGCAGGTGGGGACCACAGACCACATCTCAGTACCAATGCTTTCTGACTGATGTTTTGGTCACTTTTGAATGTTGGTTATGCTTTCACACTCGTGGTAGCATGAGATGGACTCTACAACCCACGCAAGTGGCTCAGGTAGTGCAGCGCATCCAGGATGGCACATCAATGCGAGCTGTGGCAAGAAGGTTTGCTCTGTCTGTCAGCGTAGAGTCCAGAGGCTGGAGGCACTAACAGGAGACAGGCCAGTACACAGATGGGGATTGTGCTCACAGCCCAACACAGTGCAGGATGCTTGGCATTTGCCACAGAACACGAGGATTGGCAAATTCGCCACTGGCACCCTGTGCTCTTCTCAGATGAAAGGTTCACACTGAGCACATGTGACAGACATGACAGTCTGGAGACGCTGTGGAGAGCGATCTGCTGCCTGCAACATCCTTCAACATGACCGGTTTGGCAGAGGGTCAGTATTGATGTGGGGTGGCACTTCCTTGGAGGGCCGCACAGCCCTCCATGTGCCCGCCAGAGGTAGCCTGACTGCCATTAGGTACCGAGATGAGATCCTCAGACCCCTTGTGAGACCATATGCTGGTACGGTTGGCCCTGGGTTCCTCCTAATGCAGGACTATGCCAGACCTCATGTGGCTGGAGTGTGTCAGCAGTTCCTGCAAGATGAAGGCAATGAAGCTCTGGACTGGCCCACCCGTTCCCCAGACCTGAATCCGATTGAGCACATCTGGGACATCATGTCTCGCTCCATCCACCAACATTATGTTGCACCACAGACTGTCCAGGAGTTGGCGGATGCTTTAGTGCAGGTCTGGGAGGAGATCCCTCAGGAGACCATCCGCCGCCTCATCAGAAGCATGCCCAGGCATTGTACAGTAGGTAGGTCATACAGGCACGTGGAGGCCACACACAATACTGATCATCTTTTCCTTGTCATGGGGCATTTCCACTGAAGTTGGATCAGCCTGTAATTTGATTTTCCACTTTGATTTTGAGTATCATTCCAAATCCAGACCTCCATGATATATTCATTTGCACAATGCAAAACTCAGAAGGGAAGAGGCACCATAGTGGAATTCAGATTTTGCTGGAATGGTTTGAGGGTGCCATGTTACTTTGTCAGAGCCCCTGAGGTGCCAGAACAACAGAAACCCCTTATGAACACATTTTACAAACTACACTGCCCAATGAATTCATCTAGGGGTGCAGTGATCATATTAACACCACATGTGCCTCACTGAATTTTATACCATTGAGCAATGAAGAAAGAATTACATTTTAACCACTAAAATTTAGTTTTAGCCCCAATTTTATAATTTTTCTAAGGGCTAATATAAGTTTGTTTTTTTTAACAACAAACTGAGGTCCATTTTTTCCTGAGTGTGACAATACCCTACATGTAGTTGGGAAACATTTTGCACAGTGCAAAGCTCAGAAGGCAAGGAGCGCCAGATTTTACTGTTATGGTTTTCAGGTGCCATGACCCACTGGGAGAGCAGATAAGGACAGCAGAACCCCTCATAAGTGACCCCATTTTACAAACTACATATCTCAATGAATTCATCTATGTGTGCAGTGATAATATTGACACCATAGATGTGTCACAGAATGTTGTACCATTGGGCAGTAAAGAAAAATTAACTACATTTTTAACAACAAAATTTTGTTTTAGCCGCAGATTTTACATTTTCACACAGGAAGTGGGTAAAAATGGCACCATAATTTGTCTCACAATTTCTACTGAAAGTGGACATATATGGCTGTACAGTACTACTTTGCAATGCGGAGAGACTCGGGAGGAATGGAGCGCTATTTGTCTCCTGGAGCGCAGATTTTCCTAGAACAGTTTGCGGACTCCATATACAGAGACCCTAATTGCTAAAAGAGCAGAATCCCACCTCGAGACCCCATTTTGGAAATTTTACCCCACTCAATCAGATAAATGTGGGGACAACATATGATGAAATTCAGATAGAGTGGACAGCAAAAAGGGGGGTACTGATCAAATCATTAGCTTGTAACCTCTACGCGTTTCACCACACATGCCTTATCAGGAGGTAAGAGAAATTGTGTGGTGAATCACGTAGAGGTTACAAGCTACTGATTTGATGAGTACCCCCCTTTTTTGCTGTCTGCTCTCTGAATTGCATCACATGTTGTCTTCACATTTATCTGATTAGGAGTATTTTGCGCCTTTATATGGGGCTCTAGTCATCTGCCTGTTACCCTGGGGTTTGCAAACATATCCAAGGGATTCTCAGGGCAAGTCATCATTGAGCGGGGGTGCAATATCCGCTGTCCAGTAGGGTGCCAACCTCCGCTGGTAGGTAGGCTGTTGTGTGTAGAAGACAGTGTAGGGCAGGGGAAATATTTCTAAAAATGTATCTTCCATTATATACTAATATCACAATGATGCTCTTTGGTTCACTCACCCATTTATGTTTTTTTGGTATCTGCCTACTCACCGATTTCAAGCTGCCGGCTTGCCATGCTCTCTCACCCTCTCATTCTCAAATTGGTGTGTTTGAGCAATTGACTTCACTCATCTAATAAGGAATCTCAGGGCAGTCAGGGGCAGCTGCCAAGGATCGGGGCACCATTTTCTCACAGACTTAACTAGGGTGCCAACCTCCAGTGATATGCAGGTGCCAAAAAAGGGTCTAGCATGGAGGGTGAGCCTAGTATGCACTTTTCGTATGGTGTTTGTTTGGTTTTAATGGATATATAAAAAATTGATAAGGCAGTTTTATTCTTCGGGTCAGTATGATTACAGCGATATCTCATTTATATATTTTTTTAATGTTTTACACAATAATTATTTTAGAGAAAAAAAAATTTTTGCATCGCTTTATCGGGAGAGCTAGAACTTATTTTTCTGCTGATGGAGCTATTTTTTTGCAGGACAATATGACAGTTTCAGCGGTACCATGTTTATTTATATCTGTCTTTTTGATCGGTGGTATGATAAAAAACAAGGCAAAAAAAAGTGCTTTTTTTTTGTATAGTGTTCACTAAAGGGGTCAATTAGTGGGAGTTTTTTTTTTTGTTTTTTTTTTTCCTTTATATATTTTCATACAAATATTTATAAATGCAATATCTTGATTTTTTTTAAATTCTTTTTGATCTTAATATTTTTGCATTTATTTAAAAAAAAAAAAAAAAAAAGTTTACTTTTTTTTATTTTTTACTTTGTCCCACTATGGGACTATCCTTGTTTGCAGGCTGATCGCTTGTATAGCATGGGGATGCAGCAGCAAACTATCAGCTCTGCACTGACAGAGAAAGTTGCTGATCATGCTTTGAGCATGTTCTAGTAACTTTCCTGGCATTGGGTCACCATAGCAACGATCGGGACCCTGCATCACGCTGCAGAGTCACCAATACAAAAGGTAGAGTGACTATCATCCCTTAGCTGGCTCCCAGAATGCTGCGCTCATGCTTGATCGCAGCATTCAGCAGGTTAAAGTGCCGGGAGCTGTGCGTGACCGCTCCTCGCACCTATTGTCATAATCAGCTGACACCCGGCAGCCACCGATTGCCATATATGGTCTTGATCGTCCAACCAAATGTTGGCAGCAGTCAAGAAAATGGTACAGAACAGTGACCGTGCTTGTCTCCTGAGAGATCTGTGGCCTTCTTTCCACAATCTAATTCCACTTTGCTAGTGCTGCTGCTTTACATCTGAAGAAAACGGATCTCTGACTTCTGATCTAGGCCCCGTCTCTTAATTCCCCAGTGTGTGTACTGTTGCTGATGAGCGAGTATACTTGTTACGAGCATGCTCAGGTGGTCTCAGAGTATTTTCGTGAGCTCGGAGATTTCGTTTTTGTCGCCGCATCTGCATAATTTGCAGCCGCTAGACAGGCTGAATACATGTATGAATTCCCTAACAAATAGGCAGCCCCCACATGCATTCAGCCTGTCTTGCAGTTGCAAATCATGCAGCTACGGTGACGAAAACTAAATCTGAGCATGCCAAAATACTCGGAGATCACCCGAGCATGCTCAGGGAAACCTGCATAAGGCTGCCGTCACACTAGCAGTATTTGGTCAGTATTTTACCTCAGTATTTGTAAGCCAAAACCAGGAGTGGGTGATAAATGCAGAAGTGGTGCATATGTTTCTGTTATACTTTTCCTCTATTTGTTCCACTCCTGGTTTTGGCTTACAAATACTGATGTAAAATACTGACCAAATACTGCTATTAATTTAATGTGCATTGTTGTTCAGTAACAGCAAGCCGCACACAAATTTTTGGCAAAAGATTTTTTTTCTTTTACTTTCGTGAAATTTGTCATTTTTCCACACCCACTTCTGTGTGTGCGCAAGCAACTTGTGGCTGTAGATGAGTTAACACCCTGCAGACCCCACCTCATGAAGATTATGAGCCTCAGATTTCTGACATTTATGGCCAGATCAGGAATGCAAGTTGAAATCAGAAGTTTGCATACACTATATAACAAGACACATATGCATGTTTCTCTCAATATCTGACATGAAATCAGAAGAAAACCTTGCCCATTTTAGGTTAATTAGGATTACCATAATTAAGATTTGCCAAATGCCAGAATAATGAGAGAGAGTGAGGGAGAGAATGTTCTAAGGCATTTTTATTACTTATTGCAAAGTCAAAAGTTAACATACACTAAGATTACTATGCCTTTAAATAATTTTTGACTGCCCATATGATGTTGTTATGTGCTTGGAAGCTTCTGTGTTTTTTTTTGTGTTTTTTTTACAACATCCAAGTTATAGACCCATCTGTGGATGTATTTTAATGCACACCTGAAACACACTGCTTCTTTGCTTAGCATCATGGGAAAGTCTAAAGAAATCAGCCAAGTTATCAGTAAGAGAATTGTGGACTTGCACAAGCCTGGCTCATCCTTGGATACAATTTCAAGATACCTGAAGGTGCCTCGTTCATCTGTACAAACAATTATAGGCAAGTACAAACAAGAGAGGGAATGTCCAGCCATCTGTGTCCCAGAGATGAACATTCTTTGTTCCGCGACCTGTGCATATCAACCCAAGGACAAAACCAAGAGACCTTGTGAAGAGGATGTAAGAAACTGGTAAGATTGTCAATATCCACAGTGAAACGAGTACTGTATCAACATGGGCTGAAAGGCCACTCTGCCAGGAAGAAGCCATTACCCCAAAAGAAACATAAAAAAGCCAGATTAAGTTTGCAAATGCACAGTAACAGACCTTAATTTTTGGAGACATGTCCTGTGGTCTGATGAAACTAAAATTGAACTTTTTTGGGCATAATGACCATCTCTACATTTGGAAGAAAAAGGGAGAAGCTTGGAAGCCTAAGAACACCATCCCAACTGTGAAACACGTGGATGGCAGCATTATGTTGTGGGATGATTTTGCTGCAGGAGGGACTGTTACACATCACAAAATAGATGGCATCATGAGAAAAGAAGATTATGTGGCAATACTGAAGCAACATCTCAAGACATCAGCCAGGAAGTTAAAGCTTGGGTTGAAATGGGTCTTCCAAATGGACAATGACCCAACACATACTGCCAAAATGGCAACAAAGTGGCTTAAGGATAACAAACTCAATGTTTTGGAGTGGCCATCCTCAATCCTACTGAAAATTTATGGGCAAAGCTGAAAAGGCAGGTGCGAGCAAGACGACCTACAAACCTGGATTACTTATATCAGTTTTGTCAGGAGGAATGGGACCAAATTCCAACCACCAATTGTGAGAAGCTTGTGGAAGGATATCCCAAAATGTTTGACCAAAGTCATTCTGTTTAAGGGCAATGATACCAAATACTAATGAAATGTATGGAGACTTTTGACTTTGCAGTAAATAATAAAAATGCCTTAAAACATTCTCTCTCTCCCTCATTATTCTGGCATTTGGTAAATAATTATGATAATCCTAATTGGCCTAAAACAGAAAAGGTTTATACTGATTTCATGTCAGATATTGAGAAAAACATGCATGTGTCTTTTTATATAGTGTATATAAACTTCTGGCTTCAACTGTACATGCCTCACAGAAACTGACTATTTCACAGTCTTTCTCTTAGGATTTTATAAATCACATGTTGGTCCAGACCAATTTATATGCCTAAAATGTCTTGCCTAAAACTCATATTCATTATTAGGTAACTGGACTCCAGTAGATGCAACAGAAAGAACAACATTTTGGGGCCTCCTGCTTCACATAGTGATAAAGAAACAAGTACTCTGTCAATATTGGAATGTGGAAATTCTATATAATCGCTCCAATTTAAGCACACTGAGGCCAAGATCTGGCTTTATAATACATAATGCACAGTATCCTCTGAGAAGACCCAAACTTTGACCGCCTATTCCAAGTTTGGTCATTAATCACTTCAAGTCTACATTCCCCAAAAAGAATTGTGTAGACAAGTCACTAATCCACTTCAAGGATTGTTTTTGCCTCCAGCACGCCAAGTGCTGAGAGGGTTAATAGTAACCTATTTTATGGGCTGGTTTTAGTGGACCTCCATAGAGCGGGTGGGCGGAGGTCCACCGTATCTCCACATGCAGAGTCCTGACAGGACCTGTGTGAGGTCAAGGTCATGTGTCCATCACATGGGAGTTAAATACCTGGCTATGAGAGTCAGTGTGGGTTGTGTATTGGGAGAGCAGGAACTCCCACCTAGCTCCCAGAGGAGCTAAGGGACTGTGCGGGATAACTGCAGGTGAACCCTGCAGGGAATGGACTCATAAACGATGTTTTGATTGTTTTACCGTTATGCCAGCAAGGCTCTGTTTATTTTGCTGAACCCTGCCAAGGTTTATGCTATCCACAATAAACCAGCAGGTGATTCTCTACCAGAATGGTTCCTGTGTCTACCCGAGGAAGCAGCTAAGGCTGGTTTCACATTTGCGGCTGTGTCTGCAGCGTTTGACGGATACATCCGCATGCGTCTTGATTTCCTATCTTTAACATTGTAGACGCAGGTGCATGCGTTTGCTTACGCATGCTTTTTTTTCGCGGTGTGCGGCGGGGCGCGGCTAAGACACCATGTTGGAATTTTTGAGGTGGCAAATTTCCGTCAAATATGCGCAGGCATGCGCATACGGATGAGTGCGTTAAAAAAACCGCATTACTGTCTATGGGAACGCATGTCTTTGCGTACGCATGCATTCGATGCGCTTGCGTACTTTGGACTGCGCATGTCCAGGAACTGATTTAGAGACGCCCATTAAGACTCGGCCTCCTGGAAATATCAAACGCATGCGCAGAAAAAGCGCAAACGTATGTAAAAACGCATACAAACGCTGCTTTTTTTGCAGTCATGTGTAAGCTGATGCGGATAAAAAAACGCTGCGTTATCATGCGTATGTGGACGATACGCTGCGGACTCATCTGCAAATGTGAACCTAGCCTCAGTGGGTCAACCCCTCATACTGCCCAGTAAGAGAACAAGGTATGGATTTAGAGATTACAAGAGAGACATCTGGGTTGAACCTCCTCTCCTGTCTTCAAAGTGGAAAAATTGGTGAATTCACTCCTTGATCAGGATTGCATTACCACATCTATGTGGATAACCAACATCAACATCCCACTCTTCAAATCCCTCTCTGCCAGAGCTACTGCAGCATGAAGTACTGTGCGTGAAGCTTTGCTAATTAGGCCACAGTGCAAATAGTGAGAGCAGATCCCAATACAGCAACGCACTGCTGATGGTCAAGTATAAGGACAAGGTAATGTCTTTATCCTGACCACAATACGTGGAAATAGCAGCACCTCACCTCTGTATTAAGAAGTCCTTTATTAGATATGCATTAAAACCGTACTAAGTAATTCAACAACCTATAAATACGCTAGAGGCCGAGTGACCAGCACCAATTGGAACACTTAACACACCAACAGAAAATCGGTCACGAAGGGCTGCCCCTAATACGCCAAATCTATAATTAAAGAAATATATGCCCAACATTATACTGTGTAAAGGTACCTTCACACTCAGCAACTTTACAATGAGAACGACAACGATCCGTGACGTTGCAGCGTCCTGGTTAGCGATCTCGTTGTGTTTGATACGCAGCAGCGATCTGGATCCCGCTGTGATATCGCTGGTCGGAGCTAGAAGTCCAGAACTTTATTTGGTCGTCAGGTCGGCGTGTATCGTCGTGTTTGACAGCAAAAGCAACGAGGCCAGCAATGTTTTACATGGAGCTAACGACCAGTGAGAACGATAAGTGATTCACCGTTACGTCACAGGATCGCTCCTGCATCGTTCTGGAGCTGCTGTGTTAGACATCTCTACAGCGACCTAAACAGCGACGCTGCAGCGATCGGCTTGTTGTCTATATCGCTGCAGTGTCGCTGAGTGTGATGGTACCTTGAGTGCTAGGGATAGTCCTCGTTGAGTGGGTGGTGGTGGAATTTTTCTTTTTTTTTTATTTTTTTTTTTTTTAGGGTGCCAACCTCTGCGGTTAGGCAGGGTGGTAACAGACATAATTGAATACTAGAGTTTGCAATTTTCTTTTGGTGTGTCAAGTGTGCCAATTGGGGCAGGTCGATCAACCTCTAGTGTATTTACAGATTTTTGGATTACTTCGTACAGTTATAACATTGTTTTAATGTGTATCTAATTAAGGATTGATCTTTTTATTGTATAGTATTTTCTGTGAATGTTTACTTACTTGATATACCACGCGAGTTTGTGGTAAGAGGTCCCTACACGCAGACCCCCAAACCAGACTACATCCTGGTGTACAATAAGAACATGGGAGGGAGGATTTCTTGCTCTATCTGATCAAGTCCTCCAGCCTTACAGTGCCATGCAGAAAAGTGTGGTGCAAAAAGCTGGCCGGGCACTTTGTACAGATGGCACTGTACAACTCTTCCATGATATCATGATCTGCAGGCCAGACTGGTACATTCTTGCAGTTTCAGGAGGTATGATGTTTCTCAGAAAATAAGAAAGGGTTATATTATGTGATTGTTTGCTACAAAGGATGGCTTAGGGCATATCTATCTATCTATCTATCTATCTATCTAGATGGGGTCCTGGGCAATTGCTAAGTGAACACCACCCCCCACTGTTTTTAGGGCTTATTTATGGAGTAGGGCTTATATTTAAAGAATACTCCAAAAGAGCCTGTAAAGTTATACAAGAGCATATTTTCAGGGTTGGTCTTAATTTTGGGGTAACTGTACAAATCAAAGTCATGATATTCTGGAGTGGAAAGTGTTATATTGTTTGCTGCATTTTGGAGGTGCTTTTAGGTGGCATCTACCTAAAAAAGTGGTGTTCAAATACCCAAACACAGCCAGGCTCGTCCCAGGACTGTCTAAATGCAGAAACTTTCCCAATCCACAGAAAACCCGCTTTAAAGGTAATTATTTAATAGAAAATTACATTATACACAAGATGTTATTAGGGCATAGTCAAAGTTTTTTTTCCTACGTATAAATCTTTTTATTGCAAAAATTGTTTTGATAGTAACAAACCTCATGCATTTTGAAGTACTGCGGTCAAAAGTTGTTGGTGTCTGACCAATGGAATATCTTCAAAGGATGAATACCAACATCAACAATTTATGGAAAGATTTTAATAACAAATATCTTTCAAGTAAATCACGGTGCAAAGAAACACGCACTTAAAAACGCTTCCAGTCATATCCATAAAATAACACCATAAAATATCAGAAATATATATATAAAAAAAAGGTATAAAAATACAGTTTACAGCACATACAAAACCACCAAAAATCACAACATCTGCAAATCCAATCTTTACAAAAACATAAAACAGTTTAGGATTATATACAACTAGAAGGTGCATTGGCATGGGGGCTCCGATTTTAGGCCCACAGCTTTAATAAAAACACAGTAACTTGATTCATGCTGGATAACAGTGTAACTGCCATAAATTAAATAAGATAGTTCACATTTTTTCTGGAAATGCCCCTTGAGGGCATATATTACTCTAAAGTGTCTTTAAAGCTCTCTTTAATAGTTCAATATCTTTTCTTTTATTTGAGCTAGCTCTTCGACATTCATAGGCTTCATGCTGTACAGGTATATAGCTATCCAGTAGTCCCAAGCCCTGCCCAGCAGGACTCGTGAGCAGTCTTGTCCAAGATGGTTTCATCTTTCCATTGTATCCAATGAAGGCAATGCTACCTATAGAAAACACAAGAATTATAGGTTATAAATGGTATATTTTGCAAAGCCACCTATTAGGAAGTTTTAGAGCAGATCATGCTTCCCTCTGCCAACAAGCGTTTTGGAGATGGACATTTCATTCTCCAGCAGGACTTGGCACCTGTCCACACTGCCAAAAGTACCAATACCTGGTCTAAAAACAACAGTATCACTGAAGGCTGCTATCAAAGCAACCTGGGCTTCTATAACCCCTCAGCAGTGCCACAGGCTGATCGCCTCCATGCCACGCCGCATTAATGCAAAAGGAGACCCGACCAAGTATTGAGCGCATTTACTGACCATACATTTCAGTAGGGCAATATTTCAAATATTAAAATCATTTTTCAAGCTGGTGTTATAAAATATTCTATTTTACTGAGATAATGACTTTTGGGTTTTCATTGGCTGTAAGCCATAATCATCAACATTAACAGATTCACATAAATAAACACTTGGAATAGATCACTCTGTTTGTAGTGACTCTATATAATGTATTAGTTTCACTTTTTGTATTGAAGAACTGAAATAAATGAACTTTTTGAAGATATTCTAATTTTGTGAGATGCACCTGTAAGAGCTATACTAATTGCTTAGGCCATCAGCCATTTCTGATCAGTAACTGGCCACCACTGCAGTCTAGAAAGCAAGCAGTAAATTATAGAATTAAAAATACTATTGTTCTTGAGGATTTTCTTTTAAAATGTAAAGTGTTTCTGACAACAAGCTACTTTGCAATTTACAAGGGCAATTCTCAAGAAGTGAGTAAAATTGCAAAGTAACTTGTTGCACTAATTAAAGGGAATCAGTCTTCAGGTTTTTGCTATATAATCCGAGACCACCATAATAGAGGAGCAGAATCACTGATAACAGCAATGTATCACTGTATAACAAACTGCCTCATGCATCCTAGTCCGCCACACCACCACCGATTGGCAGATTTCTGTATAGGGACAGAAAGCTGTCAAGTGGTGTAGGCAGGGTTATACACAGCTCAACAACGGAGCTCAGCAGCAGAGAAAACCGTGACCATCAGAACTGCGGCACCCAGTAAACAAATTGATACATCACTGGAATCAAGGCCTCTGTCCTTACCTTGTGCTGCTGTAATCGTAAACCAATTGATACATCACTGGAATAAAGGCCTCCGTCCTTACCTTGTGCTGATGTAATCGTAAACCAATTGATACATCACTGGAATCAAGGCCTCTGTCCTTACCTTGTGCTGCTGTCAGATTACATAGCAAAAACCTGCTGGCAGATACCCTTTAAAGGGCAACACATTTTGCACTGGCAAAGTTTGATGGAGGGGAGGAAATAAAAAAAAAAGTAACCTTCAAATATGGTTTTTCACTGTGGAGACAAATTTGTGATATTACATATTGCAGTCACCCCAATTTATTAACTTTGTGGTTTTAAGGGTCTGTCACAACAGAATGGCTGTTAAAACCAGAATCCCTTTAAAGCTACTGATTAAAGACAAGGTGCTGGTAGTGGTTTAATAGGACCATTAACCCTTATGCTGCTAGGGGATTCTAGAACATTTTCACACTTTTGACATACAGAAAAAGCTTAAAAAAACTAAAATCTGCCATCAAATTAAAACTGGAAGAATATACATTTTTAGAAAATACGTAGTGTCAAAAACTCATTGTGGGCACACAGCCTTAATTTTACAAAATTGCTCTGAATAGTGGGAGGATGTGCAATACCCGGCCACCATCAGACTGAGCAGCTCCGTAACAGAGCACTTCCAGCTGCGGCTGACACAGAACGGCTGATCGGCGGGGGTGCCGGGTGACTTTGGCCCGGATCCCTTTTTACTGCAGTTGGGCACACTAGTCTTAATGAATTAGGATCTCCTTACACCATCAACCCCATTCACTTTGAAGCGCATACTACTTAATGAATTAAGTGCATATTACAACTGCCTTGTGCCTCCTGCAGAAATGTACTCCAGTCCCTGACTAGAGTAAACTATGCCACCATAGCAGTGTACATTTTCATGAACTTGATGGCCAGGTTTAGCTATACCCCATCCATGTGCAGCACATACTTGCATAACAGACCAAACCTGGCGTGAACGTAGCAAAATTCACAATATTTTTGAGCAACTTCCAAGTTGCACAAAAATTTTGCAACTCAATATGGTTTTTTTACTCTAGAATTCTGACGTAACCACCTTACCGAACTGACCCTTTGATGTCACCAGTATTCTCCATATCATTCACAAAAGTGAGAGAGTATTTGGGTTCAGCGGTCATGCCAATGCAGATGCAGTGTCAGAGACCCATAGCAGCAGCGGAGAGGAAGCACTCGAGCGGTGGTTAGTGAGTGAAGCTAATTTTGTTAAAAGTTCCAGGCTTCCTCAGTTTAAAATAGATGATTTTGGAAGCCCCCTTAAGTATGGAAGTGTGAGTGCAGTATTCAGATGTGCAAGTGTTCATCTTCAGAATCCTATAGTAGATTCCAAGACGCACTAAATATGACAATTAGAGAATACATATAGCCCGACTGGTAGAGGGGTGGGATAAAATGAAGTTCGTCTACCAGAACCTTTGAGACGGCATAGCTTCAGACAGTCTTGTTTCCTTCCTTCCTTCATAGTCAGGAAGGAAATCCTTACATCAGGTCTCCCCCCACACATCTTCTCCCCCACACACTTCAATCCAATTCGAAATTAAGCCGAAGTTACATTACCGGAGATTGGCTTCAGAAATGCAACATCATGGATGCACAGATCGTAGAGACTAGAGAGACTTACCAATATTTATTTTAAAAAAAAAAAAAGGATGGACAATGCACAATCACTAAAATTTGCTTTTATGTTGCCTCTGCAGCCAATCAATGGCCTCAGTGATGAAATCTGCATGTACAGCATATGGCTGCTGAGGCCAGTGATTGGCTGCAGTGGTTGTATGAATAATAGAACAACACTGCAAGACTTGTATGAACCACTGGAGCAGTAGGCAATTTTTATTTACCCAAATTTTGTAAACTCGTTGGTAACCTAACCACTTGAAAATGAACTTGAAGCAATATTAAGATCTTTAAGTGAGATATTAAATAATGTAAAGTGTACATACACATGTCTACTGCATGCTGTATAGCCATCTGAGGATTATGATCGTTGCAATGCACATGCGTCTTTTGAGAAGTAGTTTCCTAAAAGCGGACAATTGTAGAGCATTTTCATCTGCAGCTTACCTTTGTTCTGAAGAAATGCTGGTTTGGCTGTTCCGAGAGTGTATAACTGTTGTGCAATATTACCATAATCCACTATATAGCCACGTGATGCAATGGCAACTATTGATCTAATGAAGAAAATATCAAATTTAAATGTAAAAACCATAATAATATTCACAAAAAATCTACCAAGTTAACCCTTTAAATACCTAGCTATTTTTCCTTTCTTTCCTCGCTTTCTATCTATGAAGGCTTGTTTTATGCCTAAAGAGTTGTACATACAGGTGCTCCTAACAAAATTAGAATATTATCAAAAGTTAATTTATTTCCGTTCAATACTAAAAGTGAAACTCATTATATATAGTCTTTACAAACAGAGTGATCTATTTCAAGTGTTTATTTCTGTTAATGTTGATGATTATGGCTTAATCCCAAAAGTCATTATCTCAGTAAATTAGAATACTTTATAACACCAGCTTAAAAAATGATTTTCAAATCTGAAACGTTGGCATACTGAAATGTATGTTCAGTAAATGTACTCAATACTTGGTCGGGGCTCCTTTTGCATCAATTACTATATCAGTGTGGCGTGGCATGGAGGTGATCAGCCTGTGGCACTGCTGAGGTGTTATGGAAGCCCAGGTTGCTTTGATAGCAGCCTTCAGCTCGTCTGCATTGTTGTGTCTGGTGTCTCATCTTCCTCTTGCCTGACCTTAACCCCACAGAGAATCTATGGCCATTTAAGGCCCTCGAAGACCTTTTTTCAGGCCCTCAAGCAGATTCTCAAGGACTACATTCTTGGGCAAGGAGCTGTATTTTGATTGCCGCAAGCTCATTAATTTCATCTTGCTCTGTTAGCACACACATGCAGTGTTCACTACTGAACACTGAAGGGCATGCAATGAAAGATCGCGTCCTGAAACCAGTTCCAGAGTCAGAATGCACTTTGTGGGTGGAGTTTGTACGGCACCCGAAGGATGGTATAAACATCCAAATGGCCTTTCCAAGAAAAAAAAGATTCCCCACCCCTATGGGGTATTTTTGAATTTGCTGGCCAATCAAGCACAGTGATACTGTTGTTTTTAAACCAGGTATTAGTATTTTGGCAGTGTGGACAGGTGCCAAGGCCTGCTGGAGAATGAAATTTCCATCTCCAAAAAGCTTGTCGGCAGAGGGAAGCATGACGTTCTCTAAAAGTTCCTGATAGAGGGCTGCGCTGACTTTGGTCTTGATAAAACACAGTGGACCTATACGAGCAGATGACATGGCTCCCCTAACCATCACTAATTGTGGAAACTTCATACTAGACCTCAAGCAGCTTGGATTGTGTGCCTCTCCACTCTTCCTCTAGATTCTGGGACCTTGATTTCCAAATGAAATGTAAAACTTTATTTAATCTGAAAACACCTTGGACCACTGAGCAACAGTCCATTTCTTTTTCTCCTTGGCCCAGGTAAGACACTTCTGGCATTGCCTATTGGTCATGGGTGGCTTGATACAAGGAATGCGACACTTGTAGCCCATGTCCTGGATACGTCTATGTGTGGCGGCTCTTGAAGCAATGACTCCAGCAGCAGTCCACTCCTTTTGAATCTCCCCCAAATTTTTGAATGGCCTTTTCTTAATCCTTTCAAGGCTGCCGTTATGCCGGTTGCTTGTGCACCTTTTTCTTCCACTCAACTTTACATTAAAATGCTTGGCTACAGCACTCTGAACAGCCAGCTTCTTTAGCAATGACCTTTTGTGGCTTACCCTCCTTGTGGAGTGTCAATGACTGCCTTCTGGACACCAGTCAAGTCAGCAGTCTTCCCCATGATTGTGGAGCCTACTGAAACAGACTAAGGGACCTTTTTAATCGCTTAGGAAGTCTTTGGAGGTGTTTTTTGCTAATTATTCTAATTTATTGATATAATGACTTTTGGGTTTTTATTGGTTGTAAACCATAGAACACTCTGTTTGTAATGACTCTATATAATATAGGAGTTTAACTTTTTGTATTGAAGAACTGAAATAAATTCACTTTTTGATGATATTCTAATTTTGTGAGAAGCACCTGTATGTGAGTAAAATGGTTGTGTCCTTCATGATGTACTGAAAAATGGGAAACCAATTCTAAGTGGGATGAATTTGTAGGAAAAAAACAAAACAAAAAAACACACAAAATCACACAATGCCTCCACTGCTTCTTGGATTTTCTAATTACGGTATTTATTTTGCAGTAAAAATGACCTGGCACTGAGACTCCAAACCAGTACTATTTTAATTCTCCCACTGATGTACAAGGTGCTCAAAAACAGTGTCAAGAAGTTTATAAACCCTTCAGGTACTTCACAGGAACTGAAGCAACATGGAAGGAAAAAAATAAACATTTAAATTTTTCATAATTTTTACTTTAGACCCAAATTTTTTATTTTTTTTTTTACAAGGGTAACAAGAGAAAATAAACCAACATTTGTGCAATTTCATTTGTACACAGATAACCCATATATGGGGGAAAACCACTGTTTGGGAACACTGCAGTGCTCAGAAGAAAAGGAGCGCCATTTCACTTTTTGAATGCAAAATGGTCTGGACTAAAAACTACACCCCTCAAGGTACTCAAAACCACATTTAAGAAGTTTATTAACCCTTCAGGTGCTTCACAGGAATTTTTGGAATGTTTAAAATAATTTGAACATTTAACTTTTTTTTCACAAAAATTTTAATTCAGATCCAATTTGTTTTATTTTACCAAGGGTAACAGGAGAAATTGGACCCCAAAAGTTGTTGTGCAATTTGTCCTGAGTACGCTGATTCCCTATATGTGGGGGTAAATCACTGTTTGGATGCATGGCAGAGCTCAGAAGGAAAGGAGAGCCATTTCACTTTTTGAATGCAAAATGGTCTGGAATCGGAAGTGGACACCATGTCGCATTTGGAGAGCCCCTGATGAGCCCAGACAGTGGAACCCCACCCCAACTAGTTACTCTATATTGGAACCGATCTAGTGTTTTTCTCGTACATTAATTTTTTAATGTGGCGGCATATGTAATTTGTGTAGAGTCCATCAGGTTAGTATAGGAGTTGTACAAGTCAGAAATAAATGTATTAATCCATAGATGAGTGGTAGACTCTGAAACAGTCTTTCATATAAAAAACAGGTTTGTCAGGACAGGCGTCACACTGATAACTGGTGTCCTTTTGTATCCCCCTTCTGTAACACTTTGGAAAGAGAGGAAGGTCGCAAAAAAGTGCAGTTAGAAAGATTTCATGAGGAAAACATTGTCCTGGTACAACACGGGCACCTTCAGTTCCAGAAGTACTGGGGCCCGCTCCTTCCTGCCAAATATTAGGGCCTTGATCACTACTTCCCAAAAACTGAAGGAAGGTGTCAATCCGATTAGCACATCGTGAAAGCATAAAGAGTTATACACTGCCATCTATACGATGTGCACTGACAGCTTCTTGTACCATACCTTGGCTTTTCTCATGACACTGTATGGCTGAGGGATGACTACTCTACTGTGAGAAACAGCTGGCACCTTCATGCGTTCGAGGTATGCCAAGTCACGGTGATCGCATGAACGACTTGACATATACACAGCTCTGGCAAAAATGTAGAGACCACTGCAAAATTTTCAGTTTGTCTGATTTTTCTCTTTATAGGTATATTTTTGACTAAAATGTTAATTGTTCTTTTATTCTATAAACTACTGACAACATGTCTCCGAAGTTCCAAGCAATACGTTTTTTATTTATTTTATTTTCTGAAAATGAGAAATGGTAGTTTTTTTGTTATTTTGACAATTTCTCGTTTTCAGAAAATAAATACAAAATGTATTGCTTGGAACTTCGGAGACATGTTGTCAGAAGTTTATAGAATAAAAGAACAATTTACATTTTACTCAAAAATATACTTATAAAGAGAAAAATCAGACAAACTAAAAATTTTGCAGTGGTCTCTTAATTAATTTTTGCCAGAGCTGTATATACTGCATTGGTCAGGAAGGGATTACAAGGGTTATCCAGGACTAAGGGTCTTTTTGGCTCAGTAACTACCTGCCTGTTCTATCCGGCAGCAGCTAAGAGCAGTCACGAACCGCTCCCCACAGATTCAGCTGCTCCACATCAACAGAGCGGCGCTTCTTCTGGACTGCTCTGTCGACAGGGTGTAACTTGCAGTGTTGCCGATTCACAGCCCGCTTCCCACAGTCAGGCAGCAGGGTGCCAGCTCTCAATCAGGATAACATTGGCAGTCACGCCCAGTCAACTGAACAGAGCAGAAAAGAAGCTGCTGCGTGGCATCAGCACAGAATCGCCAGCAGAGATCTGCGCCTGGCAGAACAGGCAGATAGTAGGAAACTACCTCCTATTAGTTCTTAGGGCCATAGAAAAAAAAAATTACTACCACTAAGTTAGTATGCAAATGTATCTGAGAGTTTACTTAAAACATTGCACACAAAAAAAAAACACATCAAAGGATACCCCCAATTTTGTGTTTCACTTTTTCTAATACCTCTGCTAAGATTCTGTGGCATCATGCACTATAACTAGTATAATATCAGCATATCTCTAGCACAACCATATGATGGAAATTCTGAGCCCTGACCCTCATATGTTTTCTTTTTTCGGAGCATTTTCATTTTTATATAGGCTGATGCTTAACCAAGAGCACTGCTTTTATAGTTCCTGCATTCCTCCTGCTTTTTGTTATCCTACTTTAGACAGCAAGTTTCCAAGAAAGTAAACTTTAGACTAGAAGAAATGCATATATACCTTTTGGGAATTTTAATTTCCAAGTATTTTTCCAGTCCCTCAAAATCTTCTTGTGGAAAGTACAAGTCTTCTTTTACTGCTCCAGTGCAAGCGTCAATGACAACAACGAATAAACCAACTTTCTGGAAGGAATACTTGGTGCCATTAACCTGAAAAACACATGAAGGCAACACAAAGATTGCCAACCATAATAGGAATGAAATCCCTTTTCACTCACATCCTCTCATGCAAACCTATGATGACATGTCTTATAATAAAGACCCTTTCATCTTTCTGAAGAGTCTAGAAAGGTCAGCGCTAAGAAGTTACATTCACTCCCTGCTACAGGAGCCCAATATCGAGAAATCCCTGGACAGAATGACAGCCAAACATTAAAGTCAATAAACAGCAGGTCAGCTAATGTGTTACTTTCTACGCTTACAGGACAGTTCTTTACAGTGCAGAATGCTACCATGTCTACTTCCATTCATTCTCAAAATTATATTTTATAATCTCTAGGAACATGGTGAAAGACAACAGTGAAAACATAACTGCAAACTTGTTAAAGGATAGGCAATATCTTGGTGATCCCTGGGGGTCCCACCACCAATCCACACAATGAGTGGAGCAGAGGTCCAGCATGGGCACCTCAGCTGTATGTTCTATGGGATGGCCAGAAATAACCAAGTACTGTACTCCACTTTGTCTGACAGTCCCATAGACCATAAAATGGAGTGGCTGCCGAGCATGCAAACCGCCAATATATTCAACAAGGTGCTCTACATGGCTGCATTCTCAAGATCCTTGAATCCTAGGGATCAGCACCTCTGGATAGGTGATCATTTACTACTCCCTATTTTTGGATTACCCCTGCCTTTAAAAGTTGTTCTACAGCTGCAAAATAGACATAAATTTGGTTAAAATAGTCAATTAGAAAACATACTAATATTTAATTAGTCCAGGAGCTTCCGTTGTCAAATAGCTGCCCTTTCCCGGTCCTGTACTAATCACTTTAGAGGGCTTCCTGTCTCAACACATCACCAGAGCGGTATGTGAATGCAGCAGGCCAACTGATTATTTAATAGCTAAGGCCTCTTTCACACTAGAGTTTTTTGGAATCCGTCGCAATCCGTCGTTTTGGGTAAAAAACGGATGATGCAAATGTGCCTGCAGGATGCGCCTTTTGCCCATAGACTTGTATTGCCGACGGATTGCGACGTATGGCCATACATCGCGTCCGTCGTGCACTGGATGCGTCGTGTTTTGGCGGACCGCCGTCACAAAAAAACGTTCAAGGGAACTTTTTTTGTACGTCGGGGCTGCCATTTCCTACCGCGCATGCGCGGCCCGGAACTCCGCCCCCTCCTCCCCGGAACTTTACAATGGGCAGCGGATGCGTCGAAAAACTGCATCCGCTGCACACATTGTGCCGAAATTTCACAACGTGCGTCGGTACGGCGCGCTGACGCTTACCGACGTAAGTGTGAAAGAGGCCTAAGCCAGCCTCCTTTTTCATGCATCAGCTGAGAAAGAAGGGGGTGGAATAGCGATAAGAATAAGCACTCAGCCAGCCCCCTTCACATACCAACACCGGAAACTCTGTCCTGTGCACATACATAAGTGTAGGCGTGGAAATTAAGATTTCCTTGGTATCCAAATTATGGGGTCACCTACTTGACTTAACAGTAACCTACAAATCGAAGCATTTAGGTAGATTTTTTGGATGGAAAACCATATTCAGGCTTAGTCCACATGTGCCATTTAGAAGTCAAGCAGAACAAATGGGTGTGCTGGGTTCCGCTGAGGCTTTTAGCAATTGTTTCCCATAATAAATGTTTATTATTCTCCTTCAACAGATATATGGGCAGAGACTCCAACAAAGATGTGAACAGAGCTTAAAGGGAGGCGGTCAGCCTAAACATACTGTCCTACCTATAGGCAGGAACTCCAAGCAGGAAGAGGGGAGAAGATTTGGACTGAATCTTTTCACACCGACTTCTATATTACTTAGAATAGGTTTAGAAGTCCAGTGGGTGGCTGTACCGACTCAATTACGAGGCGAGACCGCCCACTGGACTCAAACCCACAGTATGCAGCACCTAGAAACATTAGTATCTTTAGTATTAACAGCGCGTCAAACTCTACATGTTAGAAAGAGCAAAAGGTTTAACCAGACAGGCTTATAGTTAGTCAGGGTTGGGGAGAACAATTTACTTTAATAGTATTCCTAAATGATTATTATAGGAGTATTGTGTTTTTCTGATTAGATGCATGAATCTGTTAAAGAAAAAAACAGCAAGTATACTCCTCGTAGAGGGGGGAAAGAAATACAGA
Source organism: Ranitomeya variabilis (assembly GCF_051348905.1). Classification (NCBI taxonomy): domain Eukaryota; kingdom Metazoa; phylum Chordata; class Amphibia; order Anura; family Dendrobatidae; genus Ranitomeya; species Ranitomeya variabilis. The sequence goes on along the minus strand of NC_135232.1, from coordinate 386,052,098 downwards.
CTATTTTACGTCAGAATGGTAAATTTAATAGCCTGTGTGGGTTCCTACCGAAATAAAAGACATAGCAGCTCCTTGTTGGATTTCTTCCTTACTAAGTGACTGAATTTCCACAGGGAGGTAGATATTATGAGGATCACTGGTAAACACAACCTGCAATCAGAACATGAAATATACAAAAATCAATCATAAAATTCCTATCGTACACAGAGAAATACAAACCGATCACTAATAAATTGTACCAATATATATTTTAGTTTAGTTTTGTTTGTTTTTTTGCAAAGTAGCTCTCTTTAGGAGGAAGAAAGCAGACTTTACCCAATTTATAGGGTAGCCAGTAAAGGGTAGCTACCTCCAGCAATAGGTAGCACTGGAGAATCAGCTTTCTTCCTCTTGGAGGAGAGACAATTTGCATGGTCTTTCCTCAGGGAGACATACGCCAGCATGTGGCCTCCACAAAAATAAAAATATAAAATTGTAGGAGAGTATAGTTTATCCTACAAACTAAACACATTTTAAAATCAATAGATATTGGAATAGTAAGTTTCACAATTGGATGCATTTATCATCATTATATTCACTTTTAAATATAATTATATATATTCTTGTGCTGACAATCTTATTTAATTTATTATGCTTACTTATATCATATTCCTACATATTCTTGTGGCTCACAATGTAAATTCCCAATCAGTATGTCTTTAAAGTGCGGTAGGAAATCAGAGAACCCAAAGCAAATCCACACACTAACACAGTAATAAACAATTTCAGAAGTTGTTCTTGGTGAGATGTGAAATTATGACCACAGTGATGTGCCTCTGCTATGTACTGTGTAATGGCTGTGACCATGCAGCAGCACCGGTTGGCACATTACTCCCCTGGCCAGGAATTGTGGTTACTAAAGAGTACACAGCAAGAATCAGCTGCGATCCCATGCTGTCCTGTCTGTAAAGTAAATAAATTCCCTGCCTGTTTTATCACAGGAGCGACTGTTTCTGCCACATCATCAGCCCTCTGAGCACATCATAAATCAGAACATAAGTTCAGCGGCAGTCAGATCTTACATCATTGACCTGATTTATGCTTATCTCAGGGGGCTAGAGACATGGCAAAAATGCTCACTCATTTGATAAAACAGGCAGGTAAAAGGTTATATCTCCCAGAAAGCAGCAACTGCAAGTCACTGTTATGTTGTCTGTATAATCACTTCCTCCCCTGCCCAGGTGATGTGGTATGATCAGACCATATTCCTGTATGGTCAGACACAACCATTACATAGTACACAGCAGGGGACATTTATCAGATTATCTCAGCACAGGAACATTTTATTCAAACACATCCAATTGTGGAAATTATTATTATTCCAAATATCTATTTATTAAAATGCATTTTGTTCACGGAAAACACCCTTTAAATGTAATTGCCATTAGTCCAACTATATACTGGAAATCTACAGTGTTCAGACCATGACATGTAGGCTGTATCTCCAGCAAATCGACACGTATATATATACTAGCTGTTTCCAGCCAGCTAACGCTCGGCATGCTCATTGCTATCTAATTAACGCTGCTAGTGATTAAACTAAAGTAAATAATGACAACATTCAATAGCGCTTACGCAGGTGGTAAATTAACTTAAAATGAAGTTAATAATAATAATAATAATAATAATTAAAAATCAGAGTAATACTAATACATTTTATTCACAGTGTAAAATAAAAAGCAAACTGGATTCCTGTGGTAATGTGTGAGGACGGAGCCTCGTGTGGTAATGTGTGGGTACGGAGCCTCGTGTGGTAATGTGGGGGGACGGAGTCTTGTGTGGTAATGTGGAGGGACGGAGCCTCGAGTGGTAATGTGTGGGTACGGAGCCTCGTGTGGTAATGTGTGGGGACAGAGCCTCGTGTGGTAATGTGCAGGTATGGAGCCTCGTGTGGTAATATGGTGGGATTATGTGTGGTAATATGGTGGGGGGGCGGAATTATGTGTGGTAATGTGGTGGGGGAGCGGGATTGTGTGTGGTAATGTGGTGGGGGGGCGGGATTGTGTGTGGTAACGTGGTGGGGGGCGGTAGTGTGTGTGGTAACGTGGTGGGGGAGCGGGATTGTGTGTGGTAACGTGGTGGGGGGGCGGGATTGTGTGTGGTAATGTGGTGGGGGGGCGGGATTGTGTGTGGTAATGTGGTGGGGGAGCGGGATTGTGTGTGGTAATGTGGTGGGATTGTGTGTGGTAATGTGGTGGGGGAGCGGGATTGTGTGTGGTAATGTGGTGGGGGAGCGGAATTGTGTATGGTAATGTGGTGGGGGGGCGAGATTGTGTGTGGTAATGTGGTGGGGGAGCGGAATTGTGTGTGGTAATGTGGTGGGGGGGCGAGATTGTGTGTGGTAATGTGGTGGGGGGGCGGGATTGTGTGTGGTAATGTGGTGGGGGGGTGAGATTGTGTGTGGTAATGTGGTGGGGGGGTGAGATTGTGTGTGGTAATGTGGTGGGGGGGCGAGATTGTGTGTGGTAATGTGGTGGGGGGGCGAGATTGTGTGTGGTAATGTGGTGGGGGCGGGATTATGTGTGGTGATGTGGTGGGGGCGGAGCTACTGTGCAGGGGGCGGGATTAGCGAGTAATCACGATGCTATATATATATCATTAGTGAACACACAAACTAGTTGTGCCACCTAAATTTACCTCAGTTTAGTGATACAATATTACACTTTACTACCAAACTAGCCAAGTGCTAAGAGCCAGAAGTGCATTTAACAGCCAAAAACAGATTCAGGTGACATTTAGGAGATGGCTTTATTTGCTCCTTACTGAGAACATTACGACACATCGGGAACACTTTGCAATTCATCCTTCACTCACATACAAGGCTGGATGTCTTCAGCTTTGCCATTCATGTGTGGTGTGTGGCTGACATTTGGTAGTCCAGCCAAAATAACAAACATCTCAATACAGTGCACGTGTCGAACAGAAGGCCAATTACATAAACAGCAGCTTCGCTTAGTAGATCGGATACCTCATAAATATCTATAAAAAAAAGTCATGTTCTATTCGAGCAGTTTCTATGCTTTGAGACCGGAGAAGGATTTTGCTAGATACTTTTCACATTTTCAACTGTTGGATCCAACGATCTTTTGGACAAGGATAGTTACAATTTCCTTTTAATATTTCCAAGACATGCATTTCTTGGTAAACATCTGGAGGTCAACCTTGTGAATTTGAAGGTCTGAAGCAGAACGTTTTAATGAGTTTTTTTTTATGTTAGTTATTGGACAAGCTTTTCTGAGAAACTCTGCTCATAAAACCCAAAACATGGGGTGCAGCTATTTCACTAGTGAACCCATTCATCCCTATGAAAACAGTAAGTAATGCCCATTCTTCTGTCCTTAACTGCTAAATATAGTTTTTTGTCATTTTTTTTTTTTTTAATCTTCATAGTTCCGTTAAGCGAATTAACTCTTTCCGGTTGGTGATCTTTTCGTTGGGCTTCATGCATATGGCCTTGTAAAGTACCAAAATATGACATCCGTAGGTGCATCGCCTATTACTGCCACTTCATAAAGCTCCAACTGAATGTGAACCTATCGGCTTGAAAACGTTGTTCAATATGTTGTACAGTAGGCAAGACTAACAGATTAATATATAGGCTTGTGGGAAAAGATTCAGTATAATTTGTATTTTATTCATCAAAATCTCTGCTCATTGCAGGCTTCGCAGTCAAGTGGGTGGTCATAATCCGTGAATAACAATCTTCCCTCCCCTCTAGCTGTCAGTCACTGATGAGGACCACCTCCTTGATATCCCTCCTCATTCAGAGCTTAGCAGTCAATGAATTAAATACAAGTTGTAGTGAAGCTTTTCCCACAAACCTATATTAATCTGACCAGCTTCTCCTGCTCCTCAAACAGCATATTTCATTTAACAAGTCCCCTTTAATAACGAGAGTGGGGTTTTTTCTGCTGCAGTCAATGTACTTCAGACAGAAAGAAAATAAATTGTGACAAGCTCGATCACATAACATTATCAAAGTATTCATCGCTAGAAGCATTGCATAGGGAAACTCCCTCTATAAATTCTCATAAGTCAAAATTTCTGCAACTACAAAATATGAACATTGTATGCATGTATAAAGTATCTAAAAGAGGCCTCTCGCTCACCTAATCAGATATTGTAAATCATTTTATGGTTTCTAATCATGCATCAATTAAAAAAAAAAAAATAGATTTAATTGATCCTGCTCCTTTTTTCTGTATATTTCATTGGTCCTGCACCTTTTTTCTGTATATTTCATTGGTCCTGCACATTTTTTGTGCATATTGCTCACAAGTATTTTCCCCATGCAGCCTCAGGATACCTTTGTAGGCTTGGTTAATTTTTTTGGGGGGTGAATATAAAGAGGTACAACAGGTATATTTCCACTCACCGGCTTATACATGTGCGCATATTGAGAATTCTAGAACAGTTTGTCAAAAGTTAAGCTGACCATATATTGGAGTTCCAGCTATTAAAATTATATATTGAAGGAGTCATCCAGAAAAAAAAAAAGAAAAAGACGGACAGAGGAAGGAGGAGGCCCTGTGGCAGAACAGTGGTACTGAGATGCACTAGACCGCAATGAGACAAAGCCAGCCACCATTCCCATCTGTGTCCTATTAGATCGCAGTTTTTCCACTATAAGCCATCAGTACCTGAGATGCTCCACAGTCGGTGCAAGCTGCAGTTGATTTAACCGGCATTGGTTTTGTTGCTGAAGGTGCTTTGGCATATTTGGGGTATGTTTTGGCCATGCAGTTGCTAGTAGTTTTGGATCGAAATGTGGCGTTGATCATAACCCTTTCACAACCCTGAGAAGAGCAATAGCTGTGGCCATCACGATTGTGTTTTGCTTGGAGAAAGAGGAAAAGCAATCTAAAGAAGATAAAAAAAAACTATTAAAATTGTAGTTATTAAAACATATCTAAGTGGACCTCAGAGTTATGCAGCTACTGAAAAAAATGGGTGCTGACAATTCTAAAATGGGAGTCTTCTTTTAACTTTAGCTTTGAAAGTATCAATAATCTATGCAAATAGTACACTTTACGCGTCAGCCATACATATTAGATAGCAGTCCATGCACTCAGGAAGATAAGGATAGCAGACACACTGTGTTAGCCCTGCTCCAATGTCTACACTCAAAGCCACACTCCAAGAAAAACGGATGTGCAGGGTCTGACAGATTCAAAAGGAACGTTCCCTTAAGTTTCGAGGCAAAGTAATATGGTGCCTCCAGGGATATGAAGCCCACACAAATGCACCTTGGGGGAACAACCTGAAGGAAGTTTCCATACTCCAACTGTTCTGTATTTAATATAGGCAAGCCATACTGAACTAACAAAGTAATGGCTCTTAAATTCAGTCTCAATATGAAAACCATCTGTCTGAATGAAGAGTAGAACAGTTTGTTGAAATAGGCTTACTGCGGCCAGGAAAGACCGGACAAGCGAAGAGTTAAGAGATTTTGGTTCAGTACTGCCCACTACATACAAAAGCTTAACTAGGCTACAGTTTGTAAGAGACAGAAGTTGAGTACGATTAAAAAGATAAAATAAAAAATGTTCTTAAATATTTTGAAACTTTAAAAAAAAAAAAAAATGAAGTCATCTCCCACCACCACAGCCTAAATGCCACTTGAGTACATTTTTATGATTGAAACTGTAGTTCGTAAAGTGTATGGAGGATCATGAAGCATGTGTAATGTAAAGAGGTGCTTGCTAAAAACAGGTTCTCTTGATCCAGTGCTCCAGCATGCTTTAAAGAAGCAGTCCCATTAACATGTATATCCTCTATATTATATACCGTAATATGATTGCAGCATAGTAAGTGTGCTTACAATTGCTCATTTTGCCTTTCTATCCAGCTAATTCTAATGGACTAGTTGAATCCTAAGCTCTATGTAGAAACAGGAGGTCAGTTTTCCCTGTATGACTCACTAGTCACTGCAAGAGTCAAAGGCAGGGGTAAGAAGTGGAGTAGCTAAATCAGGAGTTTAAAAAATAAAAATAATTAAAAAAAAGGATGAATGCAGGAATATGAGACTTCCTGTTTATCCATACAGAAGAAAAGAAGAATTAGCTGGGTAGAAAGGCAAAATGAGCAATTGTAAGTACACAGTGCTATAAAATATATGGTGACTGCAATATATTAATGAGGATGAAAACTCTGATGGGAGGAGGAGTGCTTCTTAAAAGAAGCTTACCCTGTGCTGTTATCAAAAAAGAACTTCCCCTCTGTCCGCCTCTTCTGCAGTTCTTCTATGGAGGACACAGGTTGGTATTCTTCTACAGGGAAAGTTTGGCTCTTGACAATTTGTGACATCACCTGAAAGCTTGTATCTGGTGGGTAGCAAAGACCAACTCTAAACCAGTCCCCTCTGCAAAGAAAAAAAAATTACATATTAAAAAGGACCTCATGAATTACAGTATTAAATACACAATTGAGGATATAACAATGCAAATTTCTAAATAAATTAATTATTTAGCTGGGGCTGAAAATCAAGAAGGTACGTCCTATTCCTATGGAATGCTTCCTGAAAGCCAAGCATCATAACTCAATGTCAGAGCCTGGTCTCACAAATAATCTTTGAGTTAAGGCATATGAATTACAGGAAAGTAATGGAACAACTCTAAATAAATGTTTTTAGAAGATGCTTAACAAAGCCAAAACTATGGATGCAGTGTCCAGGTGCCTGCAAAGTTTTTAATCTTGCAACATAAAATGAAAAGCCAGAAAGAACTATGGAGAAGTAATCGGCTTACTTGTCAAAGTTAATAAGGTAGAGATGAATAGTCTGTGGAGCCTGTGCATTCCAATGAATGGTGTATCCCTTTTCCAACATCACCACCGGCTGATATTGCTGGTAAGGGGCTTTCTGGTTGATTCCTCGTAGGGTCATGGGATTGGAAGGATACTCATCTCTCACAATGGACATGGTGAGATTTTGGGGATTTCGAGCTTGAATATAGACCTTGTTGGAAAATATATAAAGAAACGAAGTGTTAAAAAACTTAAGGGGAGATATTCTTCAAGACTGGTGTATTGAACAAAACAATATTTGGAATTGAGAGTCCTCAGCGGTTGATACCTTTTAATGGCTAACTGAAAAGATGGTAAACAAATTGCAAGCTTTGGAGACTACTCCGGTCTCTTCATCAGGCATAGACTAATAGAATTGAACGAAACACACACTTCTGGCTGAACCACAGGCATCGTAAATCAGAGATCTCAGTTATTGTAAACTTGTAGTTTTACTCAAACACTGCAGCATTTAGGAAAAAGAACACTTTAAAACGGCAGCTGAGGACAAGACTGTTAGTTACAACGAATCCGGTGAGGACCTGTCTCATGGACCAGTCATTCTAATTGCATTTTGTTCCCGACTGTTGTTTACATGTCTGCAATGTTTCTGTAGAAATCTACTTAAACATTTTATTCTGAAACGCTGCATCAACAGAACCAGTCTGCAATTCATGCCGCTAGTGAATCAAGCAGCAGAAATCATCTGCCAGGTTTTGATCATCCAGGGATCATTGGAATAAAATGCGCACGCCAAAAAACATCACTACATTTATTGCAAGATCCAATTTATATAATGATTGGCATTCTGAGTTGTAACACCAAACCACAATGGATAATTTTCAGAAGAGACTTTAGAAATTACTACACATTCCAATAAAATAAAGCAAAGAGGGAGGCCTCCATCTTGGAACCCATGGATTTGTAGTAATTTTGTTAAAAAATATTAGTGACAGTATGTGTATTCCTGTTTATTGTGACAGGACGATTTTTTTATTATGAAAAGGCAGCTTTCTCAGATAAGAGACTTGTGAAGCAAACAATTCTATTTTAGGAGGACCATATGCCCATATGGACAGGTGGTGGTCTCCATGAAACAACCCCTTTATTTTACAAGAACAACAAAAGCTAGACCTTTAGTTCTATTCACATAACAAGTGGTGCAACATGGTCACAAAAATAGAAATACTGAAGAGTATGAATGAACTAACCTGAGCATATTTTCCACTGCAGATGACCCCATTCCATTCTGTAACGTTCCCACATTTAGGATGTCTGACCAAGAAGTTGTCCATTCTTGCTACATAAGTATCATTATAATTTGTTACAGATCCATCCACATCATGGAAGATAGAGTTTTTGTCTCCGTCCATATCACCAGTTTCAAACCATGGCCCAGACTGCCCAAAGAACGCTCTCAATGAAACCTAAAAGGAAGTAAAAAATAAATGAATTATTCTAAATTACGCCAGACGAATTGTTCCTTTGTTCAGTAGGTCCAGGGACATGTTCCATTTTTTCATATGAGCCTGTACGTTGACTTGTTTTAGGTTAATCTGCGAAACACCTACGGGTTACTAGTCTACACAACTCGGTGGACAAATATGAAGTAAAATTGAACAATCGAACAATGAGGGGTTACCTCCTCCACCTTCCCCCAATACTGTGGGAGAATGCCCTGAATGAGAGCTGTAGAATATAAAAAGGGGGCTGCCTCTGTTTCCAGAGAGACTCTTCAGGACATCAGCTGAGGGACCACTATTCCAGCTGGTGGAATACCCATTCTCTGTAATTCAGTGTCTCAGCCCATCAGACCTTGTAGACCTTCCTCAAGAGATGAGTTTTCAGGTTGTGTCTGAAGGTCTCAATTGTGGGTGACAATTGGCAATCAACTCACTGCCACTGAAGCCGCTCCTCTCCCCTTATGTATTAGTCTGCCACGGTTAGGCCGGGGATCCCATTAGCATATCATATCCGATGATTCTCTCATGCTCATGTGATATGCTAATGACGCTCGGATCCTGCTCTTCTGTGAGTGGGAGCATGAGAGAATCACAGCAGAGCTGCGAAGGAGACGGAGAAAGTAATTTCTCCATCTCCTCTGCTTCCAATGCATAGACTTATATGGATGCGTGCAATCCCATTCTCAGGTGCATTTGCAGCATGCTGCCATTTTCTCATGCTGATTCTGCATGCGAAAACAATCGTAGATGTGAGCTGCACCATAGAGAAACATTGGGGAGAGTGCGTTCCGATTTTTTATCGGATTGCACTCGTCCGATTGAATCGCAAGTGTGAATGAGCCCTTATATGCATTTTGTATGTAAACCCTCTTCATATGCACAGCACCATGGAATCAATGGTGCTTTAACAAGAAATAAGTCTTAATATTTGACTTTTTAGGAGATCAATTCAACTTTTTGAAAAGCAGAACAGCCAACAGTATTACAATAGGTTTCTGAGCTTAAGTGAAGGCACATGTTATTAACCTCCACAGTGTTTAATATAGGAAAGCTGGCCCAGATGGGTAGTAAAATATACAAAGGAAGCAATGCTATAATCAAAAGATGCGGTCTGCTGTACGACAGATTTCTAGTTTAAAATACAGGAGAGCCAAAGATTCAAGAAACAAATTTTTCATCCTCTCTAGTACTGAAGTCCAATAATTAAGCACAGAAGTAGAACACATGTAATTGTCACAGAGCATACTCACTACATAGTTAAGGCAAAATGTTTAGAATCATTGTACAGTAAAGAAAAAATTTTATACATCTTATTTTGCAGCTGCTGTTAGGCTATGTTCACACTAGACGCTTATTCAGTGTTTTTTTCTGCAGCAAAAAATGATCTCTTGGCGGGAAAGACGCTGTGGCAAAAATGCAGGTTTTTCTGCGGCTTTTGCCACAGTTTGTCATGCTACATTTGTCTATTGTACATGCTGATAAAGTTTAGTGCAAACAAAAAAAAAAACAACTACTGACTATTTAATCAGGTGTTGGCACAAAAAAAAAAAAAAACGCTGCAAAACCTGATACCTGCATTTTTTTTATGCTGATTTTCAGTGTTTCACCTCCCATTACTTTCAATGGGTGAAAAACACGCTGAAAGTAGTGACATGCTCGAAAAACCAAGAGGAGCACAAAATCCTGATGACAAAAAAAAAAAAACTAGCTGTGTGAATGAGATTTCTGAAATATCCGACTTTGCTGGTACCGTAAAACACTGCTGAAAATATGGGGGAAAAAAAAGCCTAGTGTCTAGTGTGAACATAAACATAGCCTTAGAGTCTCAGGTTACCATGCGGCACTTGTAGTGGTGACAGGTTAGTGAGGAAAGCATCAAGACCCCAGTCCTGTGTCTGATCGGACATGGCTCAGATTATGCATTGAAATTGGAGGATTATCTGCATGTCATGCTTGTAAAGGGTTTTTTTCTCCTCAATTCGTATGTACAATTTTGGCTACATGGTGGGGGGAACACACAAAACCTTTGCAACGGAAATAAATAGACAACTAAAGGCTCCCATTTTCTTATGAAATTCTCCTTCAGAATGAAGGTGGAGGCTCAATAGGACTCTGTCAAACCAAGCACGAGCTCTGTGCACCCTTGCATGGCCAAGCATAAGTGCATCTTCTCATCTACCGTACTTGTTTTCCATCTATCTGCACCCTTCTTTGGCCCCATAAAGTCAGAGCTGTCAAAGTAGTGAAGGGGGTGCAGACACAGGGAAACAAGTAGGTGGGAAGGTACATATAAAGGTTTATGCAATGGCGCAACAAATGCATGTACTTAATTTTAACAGACTCCCTTTAAGCCCCACCATAAACAGACCAACATCGGCCGATATCGATGCGTTAGTCTGACATGGCCAAAACTAAGAACGCTCTGACGTTTGAAACGCTTTGGGATTTTTATTGCGCACTGTGTCCGAAGGTTTTAATTGTACCAATAAACTATGGATTTAATTACTGAAGTTCACACATCTTATTTTACTCACATAGCGCCATTGATTCCACAGCCCACTACAGACAACATTATGACTGTCCCCATTGGGGCTCCAAGTCTAAATTCCCTATCAGTATGTCTTGGGAGTGTGGCAGGAAACCAACACAAACACGGGGCGTATAGACAAACTTGCAGATGTCCTTGGCTGGATTTGAACCCAGAACGGCAGTGCTGCAGAGCGACAGTGCTAACCACTGAGCCACCGTGCTGCCATCCAAATGTCTTGGAAGGTCTTGCAACACTTTCCTTATCAGCTGGCAGAGATGTCTGTTGGTGGCTCTCAGAGAACACTGAAACAATCGGCTAAATAAGCACCTCTGTGTAGATGTGGGAGACGGTGTGACGCATCGCACAGGAGAAGGGGTGTGCCGACTTAACTGACCTCTGGGGAGGGGAGAGAAGCATCCAGCAGGGATTGGCTCTCTGGCACCACCACTTGCCCCAGGTCAGTCAGGGAACTGCACCGAGGACAAATAGTCACCGGAAAGGCTTTCCTTATAGGTACAAGTTATTGAGGCGCTCCCAGTGAGGGGGATAAACATCACCAGTCCAGACTGGAGATATATATGTAAACCTCCCGGAAGTCACTGTCAGGGCTCCTCACTAACACAGTATGGTATGTTGCCACCAGTTCCTCGTTCGATATAAGCTCCGTCCGACGACAGGCTTATATCAGGTCAGAAACCAACCCGGGTACGGGTAGCGTATAATAACCAACTGAGAGTGCGGACATGGGGATTCGTGAATCATGATAAAAGAGCAGCCCAAGCTTAATTTTATATTTAATCGGTGAAAGGTGCACTAGAAAGAGATATACATACATACACACACAGATATATAGGTATACAGTCAGGAGTGAAGTACAAGGGTAGGTACAGATATTGTGCTATGTGGCATCTGACCACAGGGAGGTGCTGATGGATCGCAGGTCCAAATCTTTGTTACGTGATTTTCTGGCCATGTCAGCTAACGGGCCTCCTGCCAGTAGAAAGACTGAGTCCAAATATGAGGAGCTGCCTATTATCCCCTAAGCTGCCCCCTCCCACACGCTGCTCCCACCCCTGGGCTTGTGCAGCCTCCCTCCTCCCACATCTGCGAGTATGGTTTTCTGTCCAGAACCGTGGATGCTCATAACTTTCCGCCTGAGGATATAACTAAGATTGCGGCGGCGCCACTGGGTTCTGCTGGATTTTATCTGTGCAGGGAAACCAAATATGGTTACCATATTTAATTCTTGGTAGCTATGCTTTATATCTCAATAACGTAGAGTTCTGGTGGTGGCTGTATGGGATGGACTTGTGAGGAAAGGAATGCAGATTACGATTATATGCTCGGCTAGGCTCAGAGATATTGCATTCTTTTATTATAGGTCATTTTTTAGATTCAATATCTTAGATCCTTGTGCTGGTTTAGCCTGGGATCTGTGGTGCCACAATATCAGACTGAGTCAAACAAAGGGAGCCAGTTCAGCACAAGAGTTCACACCCCTGTAATAATTGTTGGGGACACAGGGTCTAAGCTTTTTCCTCCCCCCCTCCCCTGAGGAGAACTTCAAAGGCCTATTTGCTCCAGCTAATAAAAAAAAACACTGATCTGGGGGAATGCCAAAGGTGGTGGCTGAGTTTGGAGCAAGTATTCCTGGGCCAAGCTGCATCTGATAGAGAATTCCATCACATATCAAAATTATATTAATTAGATACCATTTTCCCATATCTCAGAGACGGCATTAATTGCCATTGTACAAATAAGGACAACAAAGCTAATCCTTGTGGGGCTTTGCTGCAGACCCCCAGCAAATCTCTCAAATTACTGCAATAGATGAAGTAGTAATCAGGTGTCAGATTATACACATATGTAAATACATTTCATATAGAAATGTCAAAAGTAACAAAGTTAGGATCGAAAAGATACAACTAAAAGAATTCTTCCTTGCTAAGGGGTTAAGAGCGCCGTATAATTATAAAGCATCCTGTTGGCTGTAATGACATCATTCCCATGTGAACAGAGCTGGGGGAAGCTTCGTATCTGTATATGCAGGGATCATTGCCAGGTCCTCCAGTGTGAAGAAAATGATCTCGCTACAAGGAAGGCAAACTAAACAATGTCCAAAAGTCTAAAACAGGACACGAATAAAATCTAACTGTTCTAAAGCAGGAGAAAGTATCTGGTAAATCCGTGAAGGATCCCTCAGACAGACATTAAATACTCCCGTAGAAGAGGAGAAGTCTGCTTCTATCCCCTGTAGGTTTCAAACAACATTTGCACTTCTGGAAAGAATTACCAACCCGAGAACGGGGCATGTTCCTGTACCTGGCTGCATCTGAAAGCTTCTTTATGCCGGCGATCCCTGGCTTGGTGAAGCAGGAGCACCAATTCCTGGATTCTCATAACAGCTGCCATTAATTATATACACACAAGGCAACATTTTATCTCCTTCATAGACACCTTGGTTATGGAGTTTTGTCATTTTAGACATGTGGATGGCAATAAAAATAAGAAACAGATTCCATTAAGATTTGCTACATTTAACATATTTAGCGGTTCTGCCATGAAAAAAAGACCACCTGCCACTGAACTGTCAGAGCAACCGTGAGAAACAAGCTCACCCATGCTAATCCATAGGGCATTCATAAACAAGTGCTAACCAAACAGAAAAATATATAGAGGGGAGCATGCACACAGGTTCTCAGACTGACAATCCCTACTTTGTGATCTGCTTATCAACAAGAAAACTGCCTAACATTGGTTCGGACTCATTAAGACTGGTCAATGAATGATATCAATGAAGGCACCGCTGGAGAAAGATGTGCCCAATTCATTAACAGGCACATACCACTTAAGGAAAATGGTCACCAGCAGTTGCGTAGCTACCAGGGGGGCAGAGGGAGTTCATAGACACCAAACATGTTTAGGTTCTTTTTTATTTAAGCGGTGAAAAAAAAAAAAATCCAAACGTTTGGTTGACAAAAAAAAAAAAAAGTACTTTTCCGAGACATGTAGCATCTCCATTTTTCACGATCTTGGGCTGGGTGAGGGCTTATCTTTTGAGAGCCGAGATGCCGTTTTCATTGATACCATTTTGGTTTAGACACAATCTTTTGATCACCCATTATTGCAATGTAGCGGCGATTAAAAAACAAAAAACAAAAACTAAATTCTGATGTTTTTAATTTTTGTCTCATTACGCCGTTTAGTGATGGGGTTAATTTGCAGATGGTCTTATAACTTTTACCTTTAACATGTTTGTCTATAATTTTCTTTCTACTCTCCTGAGACAACTCTTTGCTTCGCTTCCTCTGGTCCATGTTGAGTGTGATACACACCATGTCACCAAACTGCACAGTGAGTATCTGTAGCCCTATATACACCTGGTGATAGTTAATGGACACACCTTGATTTAACATGTCCCTTTTGTCACATTATTTTCAGGGGTACCATCATTTCCGTCCAGGCCTATTTCATGAGTTTTATTTATTTTAATTTTTTTTATTTTGTGGAAGCATGGTTGAAATGCAATGTCTGATTTTCATTTGTTCATTTTCATAAATCTTTCATTTATTATTACTTTTGTCAGATTCAAGTTATTCCTGTGACCATTGTTGGTTTTTCTGTCAGTAAACGAGGGGTACCAACAATTTTGACATTATATATATATATATATATATATATATATCAGGACTGGGACTGCCTATTAACGTAAATTTCACAACAGGATATACTAAAATAGATTTTCGGAAATCTGAAAACCCCATTTAAAAAAAAAAAAAAGAAGAAAGGGGGGAGGGGGGAAAGAAGTCAGCCGATACACGCTGCTCATGGTTTGGGCAAGTATCAGCCACTGGCTGTGTGATCACAGCCATATATGTTTGGCTCTGAAACGCTATAGTGCTTCACAGAAAAACAAGCGTTTAATAGCCTCCGGTGGCATCTCCCCACCCACTTACAGTGACTGATAAGCTTCTGCCTATATGCACATGTAGGCAGAGGCTTGCCACTCACTGTCAGCGGGTGGGAAGAAGCCGCCACAGACTCGCCTGTTCGACTAAGTGCACTGTGCAACTCAGTCCCTGGCGGCTATTAAGAGTATGCTTTTCTCTGAAATGCTGCAGCAATGGTGGTGACCACGGTTTGGGCAGCATGTATTGGCCGACAGGTTCCCTTTATATAGTAGCCATAATTACTTCTCTTATAAACAGCCAAGCACCAATGCCAGCTTCAAAAGAAAAACAAACGATAAAATAGGACACGTTTGTAGCCTCCGAAGGCAAACAATTATTTGCCCACTTCAAAAAGACATTGTGTGCACAAACGCCCTGAGGTTTTCAAGAGGGAAATGCCGGCTTCTTTTTTCCGGAATTTCTTTTGGATTATTTTTGCTTGTCGTGTCCAAGTGTTTTTCAAAGATTTTTTTTGTTCTTTACAGTGGAAAACGCCTTAATAATGCTTTACTAACTTGTTTTTTCACTCGAATGACTGAAAAACGGTAGTTAGACCTACCGGTAATTGTATTTCCAGGAATCCATCCTGACAGCACCATGGAGGCTGTCCTTCTTATCCATAGTGGGACAGGAAACCACGAGAGTACAAAAGGACCCTCCCCCTACCCACCAGTGTTTTTCCTATCCCACTGTGGATGGGAACGACGAGAGTAACGCTGGAAGCTCCGTTCGGAGGGTGTGGATCGGGGGGTTTCAGCCCTAGTTACCCTTCCCACCTCAAGACCTCCGGATGCTGAAACCCGACACAGGGTCCCTCAGCTTACCCAGTGCAGCGCTGCTCCTGAGTTAACCGGTCGCTTCCTCCTTAGGGGGGCTCTCGACCAGGCACACCACCCGGGTCCGGGGAGCCTCCTCTGTGCATGTGGTCCCGGAGCGAAGTCTGCAGCAGCGGCCATTACTGAGACCGCACGCTACCACCTGGCGTAGCACTTCCGGGTTGCGGTCAGCGGTGGGCAACGTCTCCTCCGCACGGCAGCTGTTTCCGGGGCATGTCGGTGAGTGTGGCTGAAGCGCTCCTGCGAGGGATTCCTCCTAAAGCTATGGCATATAAGGTAAAAGGGGGTTTGGGGCGACGTCTCCGCTGAGTAGAGCGCATTCCGGGCATGGAGGATACCGCCAGGTTGGAGACAGAGAGCCAGGGGCATGCGAGTACCCCGAGAAGGGGTTATCACTTGATTCCCACTACCCACCTACCAGTGTGCAGTGAGACAGGGTCACTTCTGTTTCGTAGGGCACCTCTACTTCTACGGAGAAAAAAGTAAAAAAAATATATATATATATATAAATAATAATAATAATAAGGGAAAAATAGAAGTGTCCTATTTGTTCTATAAGGCTGAAAGACTCATGGCAAAAACCCCTTTGTGAGGCATGCACTAATCGCATCGTGGGAGAAGAACAGGCCTTTCTTATGTTGAGTATGAGGACTATTATCAGAGAGGAGGTGCAGGTGTCGGTTTCGGGCCTTGTTGTTCCTCAACCCACGCAGCCTGAAAGTCTATCCAGGAAGAGGATGAGAGAGTCGGACTACTCTTCTGAAGGAGTTTTCTCCGAGTCTGATCTGGAGGAGGATGAGTATAGAGATCCTCTCTTCTGTGGACACTGACGAGTTACTAGGTGCAGTGAGACGCACCATGCAGATTGAAGAACCTCCAACATCTTGTTCAGTTCAGGATGAAATGTTTGGTGGGTTACGTACTCAGACCTCAAGTTTTCCCTGTGAACTCTCATATATGGTCTATGATTCTAGAAGAGTGGGAGGAGGCAGAGAAAGTCTGACTATTCCCAAAGACTTTAAACTTCACCTTCCTTTTGATTCGGAAGAGGGAAAGGATTGGGAGGACATTCCCAAAATAGACATTCCTTTAGCCTGAGTCTCCAAGAGAACTGCCATTCCTTTTGAAGACTCTTCTAACCTAAAGGAGCCTATGGATAGGAAGGCACATGGTCTCTTGAAAAGAACCTGGGAGAGTTTAACAGATGTGATACGTGCAAATATAGTGGCAACATCAGTGGCGCGATCTATGCACCTGTGGATAGATGATTTGGTAGATCAAAGATCATCCAAAACCCCTAGAGTTTGTGCGTATATATATATATATATATATATATATATATATATATATATATATATATATATATATATATATATATATATATATATATATATATATATATATTTATTTATTTATTTTTTTTTCTGCAGAATCAATGAGGTTCATGGCCAGGAGTCAGTCCCTATCAAACGCAGCCAGAAGAGCCATCTGGCTCAAACACTGGTCGGGGGATATGCATTCTAAAAATAAGCTTTGTGCTATCCCATTTTCAGGTGGAAGAGTTTCTGGTCCAGTTTTGGACGATATTTTAGAGAAGGCTTCAGACGAAAAAAAAAAAGGTGTTTCCGGAGGATAAGCGCAAAAAAATTTCAGCCCTTTCGTAGGCCCCGTTTTAACCAGAGAGCTGACTATAGGGGGAAAGGGAAGCAAGGGAGGTGGAGCCATCCAAAAGGAGGGGACACTAGAACCAAAAGGTAAAGAGTCCACCTTTTCTGGTTCAACCTTGGGATACTACAGGAAATGACTCCACCAGAGTAGGGGGGCGCCTGACCAGGTTCCTGGGGGGTTGGCAGGAGATTACCACAAGCCCGTGGGTCCTACAACTGATCTCTCAGGGATACAGGATAGAATTCTCCTCGTCCCCCCCACAAAAATTCCTGATATCCAGCTCCCACCTCATCTCAACCTCTCCCATGTGGGTAGACATTCAGGATCTTCTAAAAACGGCTGCAATCATTCCGGTGCCTCCCCAAGAAATAGGACAGGGGTTTTATTCGAGTCCGTTTTCCATAATAAAGCATTCCGGAGAATCAAGAACAATCATAAATCTCAAACATCTAAACACATGGGTAAAATACCAGAGATTCAAAATGGAATCTATAAAATCCACGATTCCCCTCTTAGGGAAAGGAGGGGTAATGTGCACTCTAGATTTACAGAGTGCGTACTACCATGCCCCAATTTACCCAGGCCACCAGAAATATCTCAGGTTTGTAGTAGAAAAAGAAGGCAGGATCTTCCATTTTCAGTTTTGCTGTCTACCTTCCGGCCTAGCCTCAGCCCCAAGGGTTTTTACAAAAATTATGATAGAGGTAGTGGCCTACCTAAGGAATCAGGACATAATAGTTGTCCCTTATTTGGACGACTTCCTGGTAATAGCAGACACTGTAAATCAGCTCAGGACCGACTGTCAGTTTTTGATCTCCACACTGCAGAATTTGGGATGGATCGTAAATTGGTCAAAATCCGATCTAGTACCCAAACAGAGAATAAAGTTTCTTGGAGTCATACTAGACTCAAGTGTAAGAATGTCTTTTTTACCAGAAGGGAAATTATCCGGCATAATAAACAAAGTCCGTCAGTTCACGAAGAACAGAGTATCCATCAGGGAAGCCATGAAGGTCCTGGGACTAATGATGTCCTGCATACCTTGCGTAAATTGGAGTAAGTTTCACTCCCGACGGCTTCAGAAAGCTTCTCGTCTCCTGGGACAGACGACAAGGGTCATTGGACAAGGTGTTTCATCTGTCACCTCGAGTAAAGACCTCCTTACGCTGGTGGACAAATCCCAAAAATCTGAAGAAAGGGGTGGCTTTGATTCATTCGCCCGAAGTCATAATTACCACCGATGCAAGCCAGCAAGGCTGGGGAGGACATATCCAGGGAAGGTATTACCAGGGTCTGTAGAGTCAGAAAGACAGCAAGGAGTCCTCAAATTACAGGGAGCTACTCGCAGTCTGGAAAGTTCTATCCTCTGCCCAGTCCTGGGTGAAAAATAAACATGTGAAAGTGCTATCGGACAACACAACAGCAGTAGCTTTTCTTCGTCACCAAGGTGGTCTGAGGCACTTGGCTCTGCAGAACCTGGCAGAGCAAATCTTCAAATGGGCAGAGAAGAGAGTGCTCTCAGTTTCGGCAGTTCATGTAGAAGGTACCAGAAACCAGATGGCGGACTTCCTAAGCAGGAAGACAGTCTTGTCGACCGAATGGGAATTGACCGACGAAGTATACGGACTTATGCCATCGTTGGGGAAATCCAGTCATAGACCTCTTTGCAACCAGACAGAATGCTAAGGTCAACACCTTTTACTCAATGAACCCTCAAGAGAACCCAGCCGGGATCGATGCATTTTCCCAGTCATGGAGCAGAGGCCTGTTATACGCATTCCCTCCTCTAGCGCTGGTGCCAAAAGTTCTCAGGAAAATAGTAGAAGACAAAGCCAGAGTCCTTCTTGTAGTACCGTTCTGGCCAAGGAGGAGTTGGTTCCCCTTACTAAAGAAGATGTCAGCAGAAAGACCCCATTTTTCTTCCTCGGAGGAGAGACCTTCTTTATCAGGGACCTATTTTCCATCAGAATCCAGAAGCTCTTCGGTTGTCGGCGTGGATCCTGAACGCCAGGTTCTGAAAGCAAAAGGCTTGTCTGATGAAGTTATTTCCACGCTACAAGCAAGTAGGAAGCCGGTAACTTCTTCCATCTATACTAAAATTTGGAAAAAATTCTGCAGCTATTGTGGAGAGGCGACAGTTGATACTGATCACCCCAATATTCCTAAAATTCTTGACTTCTTACAATCAGGTTTTAAAGCAGGTCTTAAGCCCAGTACTTTAAGGGTGCAAATAGCGGCTCTTAGTGTCTTCTACGACTCTATATTATCGTCCCATCCCTGGATAAGTCATTTTTCCAGAGCGGTTGCGAGATTAAAACCATTAATAAGGAAAACGGTCCCACCGTGGGACCTAAATTTGGTCCTTAACGTACTGTGTAAACATCCGTATGATTTAGGGAGCGAACTAGAGATTAGTGAATTGTCCCTAAAAACGGTTTTCCTTGTAGCCATCACTTCGGCGAAGAGGCTGGGTGAGCTCCTGGCTCTTTATAACCAGGATCCTTATTTACAGGTCTTTAACGACAGGTTGGTTTTGAAACTTGATTACAGCCTTTCTCCCGAAAGTGATCTAGGAGTCAAATATGAATCAGGAAGTCATACTTCCCTCTTTTTTCCAGTCACCTAAAAATCAAAAAGGAAATGTTCTACCATAACCTAGATGTAAGGGAAACAGTCCTTAAATATCTAGAAGTGACTGCACCCTGGAGACAGGATAATAATCTTTTTGTTCAATTCAGAGGCCCAAACAGAGGTAGAAAAGCGTCTAAATCTACTATCGCAAGGTGGATTAGATCCACAATCATTTCAGCTTATAAGATTCAGGGAAACAATCCCCCAGACAGTATCAAGGCACATTCGTCTAGATCAATGGCAGCCTCATGGGCAGAGAGGGGGGGGGGCTTCAGCAGATCAAATTTGCAACGCCGCGTCCTGGTCTAATCTTAGTACCTTTTCCAAACATTATAAACTAGATGTAATGTCGACACAACTAGGGTTTGGCAGGAAGGTACTCCAGGCAGTAGTCCCACCCCAAGAACCAATCTGCTTTGGTACTTCTCCATGGTGCGGTCAGGTGGATGACCTGGAAAACTGTAATTAGACCTACCGGTAATTGTATTTCCAGGAATCCATCCTGACAGCACTACTAGTTTCCCTCCCTATGCTAAATCTCTAAAAACTAATGTGATGTAACATTTGTATCTTGTTTTGTTATTTGAATAAACTATTCTTTTTGCATCCATCCAGATGTGGTACCTTGGAAAATCACCGATGGTGATTTCTCGTGGTTTCCTGTCCCACTATGGATAAGAAGGACAACCTCCATGGTGCTGTCAGGTGGATGACCTGGAAATATGAATTTCTATGTAAAAATGACTTCATGTTCATAAATTAATTCTTTTGAGCGTTTATTTGAAGAGTTTTTTAAAGCAATTTTTAGAGCGGAAGCCACCTGAAAGAACTAATGTGCACAAACCTTAGATTGCCACAAATTTTCCACCCTCTGGACTTACCCTTTAACCCCTTCGCGACATGCGCCGTACATGTACTGCGCATGTCGCATCCCCTGCTTTGATGTGCGCTCCGGCGGTGAGCGCACATCAAAGTCGCGACATGTCAGCTGTTTTGAACAGCTGACATGTGCGCGCAATAGCGGCGGGTGAAATCGCTATTCACCCGCCGCTATTAACCTGTTAAATGCCGCTGTCAAACTCAGACAGCGGCATTTAACTACCGCATCCGGCCGGGCGGCCGGATATGACGTCATCGCCGACCCCCGTCACATGATCGGGGGTCGGCGATGAGTCAGGAAGGTAACCATAGAGGTCCTTGAGACCTCTATGGTTACTGATCGCCGGTGGCTGTGAGCGCCCCCCTGTGGTCGGCGCTCACAGCACACCTGCATTTGAGCTACATAACAGCGATCTGATGATCGCTGTTATGTAGCAGAGCCGATCGGGCTGTGCCTGCTTCTAGCCTCCTATGGAGGCTATAGAAGCATGGCAAAAGTGGGAAAAAAAAGTTTTTAAAAATGTGAAAAAAATATTAAAAATATAAAAGTTTAAATCACCCCCCTTTCGCCCCATCCTAAATAAAACAATAAAAAAAAAAAAAAACCTACACATATTTGGTATAGCCGCGTTCAGAATCGCCCGATCTATCAATTAAAAAAAAGCATTAACCTGATCGCTAAACAGCGTAGCGAGAAAAAAATCCGAAACGCCAGAATTACGTTTTTTTGGTCGCCGCGACATTGCGTTAAAATGCAATAACGGGCGATCAAAAGAACATATCTGCGCCAAAATGGTATCATTAAAAACGCCAGCTCAGCACGCAAAAAATAAGCCCTCACCCGACCCCAGATCACGAAAAATGGAGACGCTACGGGTATTGGAAAATGGCACTTTTTTTTTTTTTTTTTTTTAAGCAAAGTTTGGAATTTTTTTTCACCACTTGGATAAAAAATAACCTGGTCATGTTAGGTGTCTATGAACTCGTAATGACCTAGAGAATCATAATGGCAGGTCAGTTTTAGCATTTAGTGAACCTAGCAAAATAGCCAAGCAAAAAACAAGTGTGGGATTGCACTTTTTTTGCAATTTCACCGCACTTGGAATTTTTTTCCCGTTTTCTAGTACACGACATGCTAAAACCAATGATGTCGTTCAAAAGTACAACTCGTCCCGCAAAAAATAAGCCCTCACATGGCCATATTGACAGAAAAATAAAAAAGTTATGGCTCTGGGAAGGAGGGGAGCGAAAAACGAAAACACAAAAACGAAAAAGGGCCGCGGCATGAAGGGGTTAAATGAAAAATGCTGTTACACTTTAAAGAACCACCTACAAAGTGACACTTTGTAGAAAACAAATGTGGGAAAAGAAAATGAATAAATTAGAAATAGACACTTACATTTGCTCCAAACTTAAGGAATGAAACATTATTCCTTGGGGTGAGTTGCCAAGGATTCTTCATCAGAAAGCCAATTGCACTTGTGTATCGGTCAGATGTTGGCACAAAGTTTTTAAAAGTACTCTTTTTAAGACGAATGGGCCCATCATAAATCTGAAAGCCTCTGATTGGGAAAGTTCTGAAAGACAAACAAAATAAATAAAAATCTGTTTCAGATGATGTTCCATCCGTTTGGGTGCTAAAAGATGTGCAGGAGAAAAAGGTTCATCTTGTACCAATAATCATGAATTAAAACTCATTTTAGCGCCTCTCGTTTGTCCTTCCGTTGTTTCAAGAGTTATAACTTTTTAATTTTTACATCAACATAACCATATTAGTACTTGTCTGTTTGTTTTTCTTTTTTGCATGCTGTGACATGATATAGTGCAGTTTTTCGCGATACCATGCTGAGGTGCATCACATTTTAAAGCCTTTTTTTATTATAATTTTTCAGGTAAGTAATGACAAAAAGGAAAAAATAAAATCTATAATATATATTAGTATAATTCTGGTATTTAAATGTAAATTAGGATTTACACTGTACAATATATGCTGTTATCTTTTGATAAATCTTTGTGGACATGGCAATGTTTTTTTTTTTATTATTTATATTTCATTACTGTGTATTGTCATTAATAAGAAATACCATTAGGCCATGTCAGATACTAGGCGTGTTACAATAATTACCTGTATACATGATGAATCCAATTACCTTACTTTCTTTTGATAAGTGGTTATACAGGACAGCATTTTATGATATTTGAGTACTTTCATCACCAAAGATGACATTTTGCACATGTTATAATGATCACTCCATATGAGGGTTTTATGAATATGTGAATAAAGTTACAAGAGACTTCAATCCCAAGTGCTAAACTTGAATACATGCTTGGGGATTACCTTTTGCTGTGAGCAAGCAAGGACCATGCACTGGGCAATATTGTTCGGACCCTATAACAAGCCAAGTGGCAAGCGGTGCTTTTCGGTTTATTTTCTATGACCAAAGACATTGACCCCTTTCTTCAAGGTGCTCAGAGGAGGATCGCTCTGACAAGCATGCAGTGCACAGGCAACCAAAATCGCAATCAGATAAATTGCTAGTGCTCCACCTCATATGTGTGAACACACAACTCCTTGCTTTTTAGCATGAATGGGCTGTGATAACAGTTGACTATTTATACGAGCTTTTGTTTTTTATTACTATTCTGCAGCATTTTGGTATTGCAGTTCTTTCAATTGAAGCTTAACTTGTATTGTAACTCCTAGACTTTAGATATAGGGCCATTTATCAGGCCCCTGGCTGTCACACCACTAAGTGCTACAGTCAGTAATTGACAGCTCCATCTAAATGTTTAGCTGTAAATCGGTGCGTGCTCCAGACATTGCAGTTACAGGAAATTGAGGCAACACAACAGGGCATCTGCCACATATGAAGCATCTAGCTAGTAGTATTATAGGTAGACCATCTCAGTGATGCCCAGGGCTTCCAGGTGAGCTCTAGAACACTAAAACTAGATTCCAAATTCCGATGTGAGCTCTTGACACCGTTCTAAGCGCACACTAAAAGCGCGCTTCTTTAGACTGGCCTATCGCCTTACCTCACTTGAGTAACTATTCCCGTTTTGCACAATTTATGGCATACTGTGGATTTTCAAACCCACAACATGTTCATCTTGTTAAATAGCCACAAATCTTTCACCCTCTACGACCTATGGACTCATCTGATCAATGACCCTTAGTCCAGGGTCACCAGGTCTACACTTTAGAAGAACATTGTTTAATTTAGCATAGTGAATGTAATCTCTGGGGCATGAGAGATCACTTATGCCTGCACCTCCATGTTTTACGGGCTTCACTGCGTATTGAGGCTTGAATTCAGTATTTATATTACATAGCATTGGAAATCTAATTATTTTCTTGCATTTCTTTATTTGTTTTCCCGTCTCCACTCACATTTGACACCCATTTCTTCACAGAATGAATGACCTCTAACTGAGCTGCCCACTGCTATTAATTAAAACACCCCCTCTTTTCAATAAATAAATCAATGACTCCCAATTAACAGAAAGTATGCTATGACTACCAATTCTGCTAGTTGCCCATTACTCGCCTACACCTAGTCAAGAATTTTTCATCCCCATGTTGTATGATCTTAGATGCTGTTATTTTGCACATAATACAACCAATCTAACTGTAGGTGAAAACACGTATCAAGTTGGATTGCAATACCCGGCCTGAGCAGGGACCTCCTCACCTGAGCCAACTGCTTTCTATATGCCTTAGCTCAGGTCAGGGACTGCATAAATGGTCCGCATTTTATAGATGTGCGTTTTCGGCCATAAGCCACAACATTCTTATATTGTACTTTTTTTTTTTTTTTTTTAAACAGTTTCCGAAAGTACTCAGAAATGAGAGAGCATTGTATTAATTCACACCAGAACACAAATATATACATGGAAAGCATGCAGACCATAATTTATGACGTCTACTTTTAACGATGGTCTTCATTCATTTTTAATACTGTGCTTATTCTAAATATGTTCACAAGCCACTACCCCCAACACACATCTAAGATAGCTATGGGAAAGCAGTTTCCACGCATGCCAAGCCACAGTATAACTCTCACACTGAGAAAGATGGATCCAATTTCTGTATGGTCTTTCCATATGAAGCACTATCCACCCTGTTAATTAATAACACCCATGAGTTAATTAGATGGATAGAACTTAAAGTATGACATACATATACAGTACAAAAAAAAATTAATCATTTTTTGTAATCATGCACTGTTTACATATATATGCACATACACACTTTATTATGTATAGAGCTTGTATACATATTAGTGTCTATGTATGAATATTTAGGCATACATATATCTATTAGTATGAATAGGTGAATGCCCAAGTCACAGAATGTATAAATCATACGTGCAGAGTTTAATCATACCTGTTTCTAGGAAGTGTGCGATTTCTACCATAGACTCCTCCAGTCCCCCAATATTTGTTTTGGCCTCCTTGAGATCCATAATTTCTACTCTCACCTATAAACAGAGATTCAGAAACTTCCTGGCTGGAGCCTTCATCTTTTAGAAAGCTTCCATCACTGTGGAAAAGGAAAAGGATTATTAGGTGAATGGAAAGAAACAGCCATGCACACATGTAAGTACCTATAAGTACCTATATAAAATATACCTGGACAGGGGGGAAATCATTTTATTTATTTAAGAAAACAGGTGATTTTACTAAATATCATTACCTACCAATACAATTACCGAGAACCATAATGCCACGGGAAGAAAATCACAAAAAAGGGACATCAGTACATTGGAAATGCATTTATTAAAAAAAAAAAAAAAAAAAAAAAAAAATTGTATATATATATTTTATGCATTTCCAAGGTGCTTATACGTGCCCTTTTTTATGATTTACAATTTTCATAGTAATGAAAATACAGAAAAATCTTTAAATGAGAAGGTGTCCAAACTTTGTCTGTACGAGATATATAGATATATACACACATATACACATACAGTTATATGAAAAAGTTTGAGTACCCCTGTTAATCTTAAGCTTAATGTTTTATAAAAATTGTTTTTTTTGCAACAGCTATTTCAGTTTCATATATCTAATAACTGTTGGACACAGTAATGTTTCTGCCTTGAAATGAGGTTTATTGTACTAACAGAAAATGTGCAATCTGCATTCAAACAAAATTTGACAGGTGCATAAGTATGGGCACCCTTATCATTTTCTTGTTTTAAATACTCCTACCTACTTTTTACTGACTTACTAAAGCACTTTTCTTGGTTTTGTAACCTCATTGAGCTTTGAACTTTATAGCCAGGTGTATGCAATCAATGAGAAAAGCTACTTAAAGTGGCCACTTGCAAGTTGTTCTCCTGTTTGAATCTCCTCTGAAGAGTGGCATCATGGGCTCCTCAAAACAACTGTCAAATGATCTGAAAACAAAGATTATTCACCATAGTTGTTCAGGGGAAGGATACAAAAAGAGGTCTCAGAGATTTAACCTGTCAATTTCCACTGTGAGGAACATAGTAAGGAAATGGAAGAACACAGGTACAGTTCTTGTTAAGGCCAGAAGTGGCAGGCCAAGAAAAACATCAGAAAGGCAGAGAAGAAGAATGGCGAGATCAGTCAAGGACAATCCTCAGACAACCTCCAGAGAGCTGCAGCATCAACTTGCTGCAGATGGTGTCACTGGGCATTGGTCAACTATACAACGCACTTTGCACAAGAAACTGTATGGGAGAGTGATGCGAAAGAAGCCGTTTCTGCAAAAGCACATTTGGACAAGCCAATTTCTTTTTGGAAGAAGGTCCTGTGGACTGATGAAACCAAGATTGAGTTGTTTGGTCATACAAAAAGGCGTGATGCATGGCGACAAAAAAACACAGCATTCCAAGAAAAACACTTGCTACCCACAGTAAAATTTGGTGGAGGTTCCATCATGCTTTGGGGCTCTGTAGCCAATGCCGGCACCGGGAATCTTGTTAAAGTTGAGGGACGCATGGATTCCTCTCAGTATCAGCAGATTCTTGACAATAATCTTCATGAATCAGTGACAAAGTTGAAGTTACGCAGGGGATGGATCTTTCAGCAAGACAATGATCCAAAACACCGCTCCAAATCTACTCAGGCATTCATGCAGAGGAACAATTACACTGTTCTGGAATGGCCGTCCCAGTCCCCAGACCTGAATATCATTGAACATCTGTGGGATCATTTGAAGAGGGCTGTCCATGCTCGGCGACCATCAAACTTAACTGAACTGGAATTGTTTTGTAAAGAGGAATGGTCAAAAATACCTTCATCCAGGATCCAGGAACTCATTAAAAGCTACAGGAAGCGACTAGAGGCTGTTATTTTTGCAAAAGGAGGATCTACTAAATATTAATGTCACTTTTCTGGTGAGGTGCCCATACTTATGCACCTGTCAAATTTTGTTTAAATGCACATTTCACATTTTCTGTTAGTACAATAAACCTCATTTCAAGGCAGAAACATTACTGTGTCCAACAGTTATTAGATATATGAAACTGAAATAGCTGTTGCAAAAAAAAACAATTTTTATAAAACATTAAGCTTAAGATTAATAGGGGTGCCCAAACCTTTTCATATAACTGTATATACACATATGCACACACACATGACGTCCAATTATTCTATTCCGCTCTTCCTAGTGATTGATCCGATCATGGAATCTGCTATTCTAATTATGTATAGTTTTGTCTATTTTTAGAACACATCATTGTGAGTAGTAGTTTATTTTGTGATAAAATGTATGATTGGTGGAGAAAGGTTGAAAAGACCTAGGTCCATCAGGTTCAACCTATGTAACTATGCTTTCATCCATTTTTAATTCTAATTTAAATAAGTCTCTCTCTTGATATGTCGCCAAGGGCATATTAATGGTGTATTAATGGTGCGAGTGCGCTTTTGGCCGCCGACTTCCTCCCCAATGAAGTTTAGCACACGCTGGGGCCCGATCTAGTGAGCGCACGTGTTCCATAGTGTAACAATTTCGGACTTCTTAAACCAGAAGTAGGCATTCTTTGTTCAATATAAATCTCCCGATGCCCAACTGGAGAGGACAGGAGCTCTTTACATATTACTGCACTTTCTGTTTGTGGCTATAGGTAAATAAGACTACTTTTTAATCTGCTGATGAACCCTGCACACTAATGGGGAAAACGTGTTGAGCTCTGAAACCTAGGTTCTTCCATCTGAAATTGTACCAACAGAAGATCTACCTAAAACAGTCACCACAAAGTATGAAGTTGGTTTGCATTTATTGGTCATGTTTATTGGTAGGGAAGTTTCCAGGGATTATTCTTCGGGATAGTCTTCGGTGAGTGGGGGTGCTAACCTCCACAATAAGGCAGG
Organism: Ranitomeya variabilis; assembly: GCF_051348905.1. Classification (NCBI taxonomy): domain Eukaryota; kingdom Metazoa; phylum Chordata; class Amphibia; order Anura; family Dendrobatidae; genus Ranitomeya; species Ranitomeya variabilis. The sequence continues at coordinate 386,023,975 of NC_135232.1, read as the reverse complement.
GTTTTCTTCATTATAGGGACCGGCTAGTGAAGCTATAGGTTCCTCAGCCTTGCGTCTCCTTTGGCTTATATTCCTTCCCCACATATATTAATCTGTGACTACACTCTTGCCACTTTGCTCACCATTTCTTTCTTAGAAAGTATATAAATTAAAAATGGTGAGTGTCTGTTCTAGTGATAATTGGGCTATTTATTGCGGAGTGAATTTTCCGATGGTTTTAATATCGAAAATAAAATTTATATTATTGGTATACATATAAAGTTACCTCCTGTAAGCACTAATTTTTGTATACCCTTATACTTCATAATCTGAGTGCCATTTACGGTCCAACAACATGATCTTGTGGGTTATCACGATTAACTAAACCAGCGCTACGGCATTAGGTTACCCATAAATAAATCTTAAATAATCTTTATTTTTATATAGCGCTATTATATTACCCATCAGTTGCATCTATAATAAGTGATAACTCGTCTACATAATGTGGCAGCAATGTTCGTTCTAAGCACGAGATCTTGCACTTAGCGAGATAAAAGGGGGCTGTGGATTGTGGGCTCCTGCTCTGCGTGTCGGGATCTCACAACTTGGAAGTGTATAGAGTAAAATCATCTGCATGCCCACTTTATGCAGTAAATGTATGTGTACATGTATGTACTGTGTGTGTTAATATACTCTCCTACCGATGCATTCTCCGGTGTGCAGCGCCACTCTTCTAAACCTCAGACAACACTGCTCTACAGACTGTCCGGGTCACATTGCGCTCTGTGTCCGGGATGTGACTTTTACAATGAAACAATATGGAGAATCAGAATAAGGTTCCATAGGCTTTCATTGTAAAGTAGACTCCCGGCTCATGAAAAAATGAGGCGGCTAGTCAGAATAGAGGTTACGTCAGTGACAAGCAGAGAAGAGTGGCGCTGACACCGGAGAATGCAGCCGTAGGGGAGTATATTATTTAGGCCGGTGTCACACTTGCGAGTGCAATGTGAGAAACTTGCGCGAGTCTCTCACATCAATATCCGGCACTGCCGCCAGCACTCGGGACCGGAGTGTTCAGCTGCATAGAAATACACACAGCCGCACACTCCGGTCCTGAGTGACGGCGACAGTGCCTGGTATTGAGGCAAGTGTGACACCGGGGTTCACACTGCATTAGTGTGACCCGTTTAACGGACTACGTTACACTGCGGCATAACGCGGTGTAACGTAGTCCGTTAACGCCGCCATTGAATGCAATGGCGGACGCATCGCTAGCGCACGCCCACAATGGGCATGCGCTAGCGATATGCCGTCATTGAGTGACGGACCCAGAGACGCGGGCTGCAACGTTTCCGGGTCAGTCACTGCTAGTGCACATAGAGCTAGCAGAGCTCTATCTGCGCTAGCGGGATGCAAACGCCGGCACTTGCGCTAGCAGCAGCCCGTTAGCGTATGTGCTGAACGGGCTGCTGCTAACGCAGTGTGAACCCATGTCACACAGATTTACAGCGAGTGCTTCCTTAACTCATAGAACTATAATATCACTGGACCTATGAAATGAAAATAAACCCATGTCTACTCGAACATATTGTTACTAAAAGAAAAAATATATATATACGGTAGTGCCAACTCGTGCCTAGTTACTCCAGTCAGCAGCGTGAGAATTCATGTAGATGGGAAGTCACTATGTAAACACTTGGCTGCTGGTAGAAAGTGTAAAGACTCCTTCTATGTGATCTCCTTAATGTTACAGAACTGGAAACCATTTAGACATATTCTGTTTGTTGTAGTAGTGGTAGTCTGGGAACGTTGCCAACTAATGAAGTCAGGAAATCAGCAGCATAACTTCCTATAACATGTGCAACTCACACCCGAATCATTGCAAAAAGCAGAAAACAGCAAATGGGGGAATTCAAGCACGAACGCCATCATTTTATATGCGGCCAGTCATTTATACAAGGAGCATTTTCTTACTAAATATAGCATTAAAGGGGTGGTCTAATGTTAGGGAAAAAACCTGTCTGCATCTGGTCTATAGGCCATGTCTGGTATTGCAGCTTACACCCATTCAAATAAGGTTGAGAAGGAGAATGCAACAGATTAATTGATAGTCATTTATTGGGAGAACTCCCAAAGACCGGATAACAATTCATCAAAACTAGGGAAAAAAAATTAAGACAATGGTCCAAGGGCCATATTTTAATACCATCACTTCAGTGGACAAGCAACTCATAACTACCATCAGTTGCCTGTACCTCCATAAGAACTTTGTATCAATTTTCATGCCAAGTCTTCCATAAGAGCACTATTTATTATTATTATTATTTATTTATTTATATAGCACCATTGATTCCATGGTGCTGTACATGAGAAGGGGTTACATACAAGTTACAGATATCACTTACAGTAGACACACTTACAATGACAGACTGATACAGAGGGGCGAGGACCCTGCCCTTGCGGGCTTACATTCTGCAGGATTATGGGGAAGGAGACAGTAGGTTGGGGGTTGCAGGAGCTCCGGTGTTGGTGAGGCGGTAGCTTCGGTAGTGATGAGGAGGCAGCGGGGTCAGTGCAGGCTGTAGGCTTTCCTGAAGAGATGTGTTTTCAGGCTCCGTCTGAAGGATCCGAGTGTGGAGCAGCACGTCCATGCTGAACTTTCCTCCCACCTCTCATCTAACTTGCTCTTTGACAATCTACAATCTGTTTTCCGCCCCCATCACTCAACTGAGACTGCCCTGACCAAAATCACTAACGACCTACTTACCGCCAAAGCTAACGGACAATACTCTGTACTCCTCCTTCTAGACCTGTCCTCTGCTTTTGACACGGTTGACCACTGCCTCCTACTACAGATCCTCTCCTCCTTTGGCATCAAAGACCTCGCCCTATCCTGGATCGCCTCGTACCTTTCCAACCACACATTCAGCGTCTCCCACTCCCACACTACCTCCTCATCCCACCCTCTCTCTGTTGGAGTCCCCCAAGGCTCTGTTCTAGGACCCCTACTCTTCTCAATCTATACACTTGGCTTGGGACAACTCATAAAGTCCAATGGATTCCAGTACCACCTCTATGCTGATGACACTCAGATCTACCTCTCTGGCCCAGACGTCACCGCTCTGCTGTCCAGAATCCCAGAGTGCCTATCAGCCATATCCTCCTTCTCTTCTCACTTCCTCAAACTCAATGTGGACAAATCTGAACTCATCATCTTTCCTCCATCCCACAGATCTTCCTTACCTGACCTATCTATCGCAATCAATGACATCAGAAGGGAAGGTGCCAGAAGTTAGTGATAGGTTGAACAGGTGGGTTAGGGATGGGATCAGTGTGGTGGTGAGGTTGGGGAGGAGGTGGGATGGGATGGGGTCGAGCGCACAGGTGGTGAAGTGCGATTTGGAGAGGAGACAGTTAAGCCCCCCTTCAGTGATGTTGGATAGGGATGTTATGGGGTTTGGGCATTGGTCTGGTATACAAAGGGGTTGTGGTGGTTGAACAATGAAGACTTGCCTTGTCTGGTCGATCTTATTTTTAAAGATCAACAGTTTATCACACCCGCACTCGTATTTTTGGGTTCTGCTTAAATTTTTTTTATACGGTCATTGTTTGGACACATATGCCAACAGGTATAGAATGTCATGGTTCTCAATGGCAAGAGAACGTAATTAAGCATACAAAAGGACTAGTTCTTGGAAGATGGGAACTCGAGCTGACCATGAGCTAAACCTACCGCACAACTAACAGTGGCCGGGTAGCGTGTGTTGTGAATTTGCTTTTTGCTCCCTCTAGTGGTTACTAGTTTTTTGACTCTGGTTTTTCTGTCATTCCTTTTATCCGCACCTGGGTCGTTAGTTAGGGGTGTTGCTATATAAGCTCCCTGGACCTTCAGTTCAATGCCTGGCAACGTAGTTATCAGAGCTAGTCTGCTGTGCTCTTGTCTACTGATCCTGGTTCCAGTTATATCAGCTAAGTCTGCCTTTTGCTTTTTGCTATTTGTTTTGGTTTTGTATTTTTGTCCAGCTTGTTCCAAATCTATATCCTGACCTTTGCTGGAAGCTCTAGGGGGCTGGTGTTCTCCCCCCGGACCGTTAGACGGTTCGGGGGTTCTTGAATTTCCAGTGTGGATTTTGATAGGGTTTTTGTTGACCATATAAGTTACCTTTCTTTATTCTGCTATCAGTAAGCGGGCCTCTCTGTGCTAAACCTGGTTCATTTCTGTGTTTGTCATTTCCTCTTACCTCACCGTCATTATTTGTGGGGGGCTTCTATCCAGCTTTGGGGTCCCCTTCTCTGGAGGCAAGAAAGGTCTTTGTTTTCCTCTACTAGGGGTAGCTAGATTCTCCGGCTGGCGCGTGTCATCTAGAATCAACGTAGGAATGATCCCCGGCTACTTCTAGTGTTGGCGTTAGGAGTAGATATATGGTCAACCCAGTTACCACTGCCCTATGAGCTGGATTTTTGTATTCTGCAGACTTCCACGTTCCTCTGAGACCCTCGCCATTGGGGTCATAACAGTTTGCCAGGCCCGTATTAAATGTTTAATGCATTGCAGAAGAGGGATTATAAGAAAGAAGATTCTGAGTTTTTTTTTTTTTTCTTCTTCCCCTTTACCTCAGAGTGGCTATGCTTGCTGCAGACATGAATGTCCAGACCTTGATTACAAGTGTGGACCAGCTGGCTACTCGTGTGCAGGGCATACAAGACTATGTTATCAGAAATCCTAGGTCAGAACCTAAAATACCGATTCCTGAACTGTTTTCCGGAGACAGGTTTAAGTTTAGGAATTTCGTGAATAATTGTAAATTGTTTTTGTCCCTGAGACCCTGTTCATCTGGAGATTCTGCTCAGCAAGTAAAAATTGTTATTTCGTTCTTACGGGGCGACCCTCAGGATTGGGCTTTTTCGCTGGCGCCAGGAGATCCGGCATTGGCTGATCTTGATGCGTTTTTTCTGGCGCTCGGTTTACTTTATGAGGAACCCAATCTTGAGATTCAGGCAGAAAAGGCCTTGCTGGCTATGTCTCAGGGGCAGGACGAGGCTGAAGTGTATTGCCAAAAATTTCGGAAATGGTCCGTGCTGACACATTGGAACGAGTGTGCACTGGCCGCTAATTTTAGAAATGGCCTTTCTGAAGCCATTAAGAATGTTATGGTGGGTTTTCCCATTCCCACAGGTCTGAATGATACTATGGCACTGGCTATTCAAATTGACCGGCGGTTGCGGGAGCGCAAAACCGCAAATTCCCTCATGGTGTTGTCTGAACAGACACCTAATTCGGTGCAATGTGATAGAAAAACCGCAAATTCCCTCATGGTGTTGTCTGAACAGACACCTGATTTAATGCAATGTGATAGAATCCTGACTAGAAATGAGCGGAAAATTCATAGACGCCAGAATGGCTTGTGCTACTACTGTGGTGATTCTACACATGTTATCTCAGCATGCTCTAAACGTATAGCTAAGGTTGTTAGTCCTGTCACCGTTGGTAATTTGCAACCTAAATTTATTCTGTCTGTAACTTTGATTTGCTCACTGTCATCTTATCCTGTCATGGCGTTTGTAGATTCAGGTGCTGCCCTGAGTCTCATGGATCTCTCATTTGCTAAGCGCTGTGGTTTTACTCTTGAACCATTAGAAAATCCTATTCCTCTTAGGGGTATTGATGCTACACCATTGGCAGCAAATAAACCGCAGTATTGGACACAGGTTACCATGTGCATGACTCCTGAACACCGCGAGGTGATACGTTTCCTGGTTTTACATAAAATGCATGATTTGGTTGTTTTAGGGCTGCCATGGTTACAGACCCATAATCCAGTCCTGGACTGGAAGGCTATGTCAGTCTCAAGTTGGGGCTGTCGTGGTATTCATGGGGATTCCCTGCCTGTGTCTATTGCTTCTTCTACGCCTTCGGAAGTTCCGGAGTATTTGTCTGATTATCAGGATGTCTTCAGTGAGTCTGAGTCCAGTGCACTGCCTCCTCATAGGGACTGTGACTGTGCTATAGATTTGATCCCGGGCAGTAAATTTCCTAAGGGAAGACTGTTTAATCTGTCGGTACCTGAACATACCGCTATGCGTTCATATATCAAGGAGTCTCTGGAGAAAGGACATATTCGTCCGTCTTCTTCCCCTCTTGGTGCGGGATTCTTTTTTGTGGCAAAAAAGGACGGATCTTTGAGACCTTGTATTGATTATCGGCTTTTGAATAAGATCACTGTCAAATTTCAGTATCCTTTACCGCTGTTGTCTGACTTGTTTGCCCGGATTAAGGGTGCCAAGTGGTTCACCAAGATAGACCTTCGTGGTGCGTACAACCTTGTGTGCATTAAGCAAGGTGATGAATGGAAAACCGCATTCAATACGCCCGAAGGTCATTTTGAGTACTTAGTGATGCCTTTTGGGCTCTCCAATGCGCCTTCAGTTTTTCAGTCCTTTATGCATGACATTTTCCGGAAGTATCTGGATAAATTTTTGATTGTTTATCTGGATGATATTTTGGTTTTTTCTGATAATTGGGATTCGCATGTGGAGCAGGTCAGGTTGGTCTTTAAAATTTTGCGTGAAAATTCTTTGTTTGTCAAGGGCTCAAAGTGTCTCTTTGGTGTACAGAAGGTTCCCTTTTTGGGGTTCATTTTTTCCCCTTCTGCTGTGGAGATGGACCCAGTCAAGGTCCGAGCTATTCTTGATTGGACTCAGCCCTCGTCAGTTAAGAGTCTTCAGAAGTTCTTGGGCTTCGCTAACTTCTACCGTCGTTTTATCGCTAATTTTTCTAGCATTGTGAAACCTTTGACGGATATGACCAAGAAGGGCTCCGATGTAGCTAACTGGGCTCCTGCTGCCGTGGAGGCTTTCCAGGAGTTGAAACGCCGGTTTACTTCGGCGCCTGTTTTGTGCCAGCCTGACGTCTCACTTCCCTTTCAGGTTGAGGTGGATGCTTCGGAGATTGGGGCAGGGGCCGTTTTGTCGCAGAGAGGCCCTGGTTGCTCTGTTATGAAACCTTGTGCCTTTTTCTCTAGGAAGTTTTCGCCTGCCGAGCGAAATTATGATGTGGGCAATCGGGAGTTGTTGGCCATGAAATGGGCATTTGAGGAGTGGCGTCATTGGCTCGAGGGTGCTAAGCATCGTGTGGTGGTCTTGACTGATCACAAAAATCTGATGTATCTCGAGTCTGCTAAACGCCTTAATCCGAGACAGGCCCGCTGGTCATTGTTTTTCTCCCGCTTTGATTTTGTTGTCTCGTATTTACCAGGTTCAAAGAATGTGAAGGCCGATGCTCTTTCTAGGAGCTTTGTGCCTGATGCTCCTGGAGTCACTGATCCTGTTGGTATTCTTAAAGATGGAGTTATCTTGTCAGCTATTTCTCCGGATCTGCGACGTGTGTTGCAGAGATTTCAGGCTGATAGGCCTGAGTCTTGTCCACCTGACAGACTGTTTGTCCCGGATAAGTGGACCAGCAGAGTCATTTCCGAGGTTCATTCCTCGGTGTTGGCAGGTCACCCGGGAATTTTTGGCACCAGAGATCTGGTGGCCAGGTCCTTTTGGTGGCCTTCCTTGTCAAGGGATGTGCGGTCAGTTTTTCAGTCCTTTATGCATGACATTTTCCGGAAGTATCTGGATAAATTTTTGATTGTTTATCTGGATGATATTTTGGTTTTTTCTGATAATTGGGATTCGCATGTGGAGCAGGTCAGGTTGGTCTTTAAAATTTTGCGTGAAAATTCTTTGTTTGTCAAGGGATGTGCGGTCATTTGTGCAGTCCTGTGGGACTTGTGCTCGAGCTAAGCCTTGCTGTTCTCGTGCCAGCGGTTTGCTCTTGCCCTTGCCTGTCCCGAAGAGACCTTGGACACATATCTCCATGGATTTCATTTCTGATCTTCCGCTATCTCAGGGCATGTCCGTTATCTGGGTGATATGTGATCGCTTCTCCAAGATGGTCCATTTGGTTCCTTTGCCTAAGCTGCCTTCCTCTTCCGATCTGGTTCCTGTGTTTTTCCAGAACGTGGTTCGTTTGCACGGCATCCCTGAGAATATTGTGTCAGACAGAGGATCCCAGTTCGTTTCTAGGTTCTGGCGATCCTTTTGTAGTAGGATGGGCATTGATTTGTCGTTTTCGTCTGCTTTCCATCCTCAGACTAATGGACAGACGGAGCGAACCAATCAGACTTTGGAGGCTTATTTGAGGTGTTTTGTCTCTGCTGATCAGGACGATTGGGTGACATTCTTGCCGTTGGCTGAGTTTGCCCTTAATAATCGGGCTAGTTCCGCCACCTTGGTTTCGCCTTTTTTCTGCAACTCTGGTTTCCATCCTCGCTTTTCTTCGGGTCATGTGGAGCCTTCTGACTGTCCTGGGGTGGATTCTGTGGTGGATAGGTTGCAGCAGATCTGGAATCATGTGGTGGACAACTTGAAGTTGTCACAGGAGAAGGCTCAGCGCTTTGCCAACCGCCGTCGCGGTGTGGGTCCCCAACTACGCGTTGGGGATTTGGTATGGCTTTCTTCCCGCTTTGTTCCTATGAAGGTCTCCTCTCCCAAATTTAAACCTCGTTTTATTGGGCCTTACAAGATATTGGAAATCCTTAATCCTGCATCTTTTCGTCTGGATCTTCCTGTGTCGTTTGCTATTCACAATGTATTTCATAGGTCCTTGTTGCGGCGGTACATTGTGCCTGTAGTTCCTTCTGCTGAGCCTCCTGCTCCGGTGTTGGTTGAGGGCGAGTTGGAGTACGTGGTGGAGAAGATCTTGGATTCTCGCCTCTCCAGGCGGAGGCTTCAGTACCTGGTCAAGTGGAAGGGCTATGGTCAGGAGGATAATTCCTGGGTGGTCGCCTCTGATGTTCATGCGGCCGATTTAGTTCGTGCCTTTCATGCCGCTCATCCTGATCGCCCTGGTGGTCGTGGTGAGGGTTCGGTGACCCCTCACTAAGGGGGGGGTACTGTTGTGAATTTGCTTTTTGCTCCCTCTAGTGGTTACTAGTTTTTTGACTCTGGTTTTTCTGTCATTCCTTTTATCCGCACCTGGGTCGTTAGTTAGGGGTGTTGCTATATAAGCTCCCTGGACCTTCAGTTCAATGCCTGGCAACGTAGTTATCAGAGCTAGTCTGCTGTGCTCTTGTCTACTGATCCTGGTTCCAGTTATATCAGCTAAGTCTGCCTTTTGCTTTTTGCTATTTGTTTTGGTTTTGTATTTTTGTCCAGCTTGTTCCAAATCTATATCCTGACCTTTGCTGGAAGCTCTAGAGGGCTGGTGTTCTCCCCCCGGACCGTTAGACGGTTCGGGGGTTCTTGAATTTCCAGTGTGGATTTTGATAGGGTTTTTGTTGACCATATAAGTTACCTTTCTTTATTCTGCTATCAGTAAGCGGGCCTCTCTGTGCTAAACCTGGTTCATTTCTGTGTTTGTCATTTCCTCTTACCTCACCGTCATTATTTGTGGGGGGCTTCTATCCAGCTTTGGGGTCCCCTTCTCTGGAGGCAAGAAAGGTCTTTGTTTTCCTCTACTAGGGGTAGCTAGATTCTCCGGCTGGCGCGTGTCATCTAGAATCAACGTAGGAATGATCCCCGGCTACTTCTAGTGTTGGCGTTAGGAGTAGATATATGGTCAACCCAGTTACCACTGCCCTATGAGCTGGATTTTTGTATTCTGTAGACTTCCACGTTCCTCTGAGACCCTCGCCATTGGGGTCATAACAAGCGTGCCTACGTTTTATCCCTAGACGCCCAGCGCCAGCCGGAGAACTGACTGACCCTAGCAGAGGAAAATACAGACCTGGCTTACCTCTAGAGAAATTTTCCCCAAAAGGCAGACAGTAGCCCCCACATATATTGGCGGTGATTTCAGAGGAAAATGACATACGAAGTATGAAGATAGGTTTAGCAAATTGAGGTCCGCTTACTAGATAGTAGGAAGACAGAAAGGGAACTTCACGGTCAGCTGAAAACCCTTTCAAAATACCATCCTGAAATTACTTTAAGACTCTAATATCAACTCATGACACCAGAGTGGCAATTTCAGCTCACAAGAGCTTCCAGCCTCAGAAATATTCAATCACAGAGAACTGGAACAAAAATGCAAAACAAACTTAGGACAACAAGTCCAACTTAGCTGATAGTAGTCTAGGAGCAGGAACATGCAACAGAAAGGCTTCTGGTAACATTGTTGGCCGGCATAGAAATGACTGAGGAGCAAGGCTAAATAGAAAACTCCCACATACTGATGGAAAACAGGTGAACAGAGGAGATGAAGCACACAAGTGCAGTACCACCAGAAACCACCGGGGGAGCCCAGAAACCAAATTCACAACAGTACCCCCCCCTCAAGGAAGGGGCACCGAACCCTCACCAGAACCACCAGGGCGATCAGGATGAGCCCTATGAAAGGCACAGACCAAATCGGAGGCATGAACATCAGAGGCTGTCACCCAAGAGTTATCCTCCTGACCGTAGCCCTTCCACTTGACCAGATACTGAAGTCTCCGTCTGGAAACACGGGAGTCCAAGATCTTCTCGACAACGTACTCCAACTCACCCTCAACCAACACCGGAGCAGGAGGCTCAACGGAAGGCACAACCGGTACCTCATACCTGCGTAACAATGACCGATGGAAGACATTATGAATAGAAAAAGATGCAGGGAGGTCCAAACGAAAGGACACAGGGTTAAGAATCTCCAATATCTTGTACGGGCCGATGAACCGAGGCTTAAACTTAGGAGAAGAAACCTTCATAGGGACAAAACGAGAAGATAACCACACCAAGTCCCCAACACAAAGACGAGGACCAACACGACGACGGCGGTTGGCAAAATGCTGAGTCTTCTCCTGGGACAACTTCAAATTGTCCACCACATGCCCCCAAATCTGATGCAACCTCTCCACCACAGCATCCACTCCAGGACAATCCGAAGACTCCACCTGACCGGAAGAGAAACGAGGATGAAACCCCGAATTACAGAAGAAAGGAGAAACCAAGGTGGCAGAACTAGCCCGATTATTGAGGGCAAACTCCGCCAAGGGCAAAAAGGCAACCCAATCATCCTGATCCGCAGACACAAAACACCTCAAATAAGTCTCCAAGGTCTGATTAGTTCGCTCGGTCTGGCCATTAGTCTGAGGATGGAAAGCAGACGAAAAAGACAAATCAATGCCCATCCTAGCACAGAACGCTCGCCAAAATCTAGACACGAATTGGGTTCCCCTGTCAGAAACGATATTCTCCGGAATACCATGCAAGCGCACCACATTTTGAAAAAACAGAGGAACCAGCTCGGATGAGGAAGGCAATTTGGGCAAGGGAACCAAATGGACCATCTTAGAGAAACGGTCACACACCACCCAGATGACAGACATCTTCTGAGAAACAGGGAGATCAGAAATAAAATCCATGGAGATGTGAGTCCAAGGCCTCTTCGGAATAGGCAAAGATAACAACAATCCACTAGCCCGAGAACAACAAGGCTTGGCCCGAGCACAAACATCACAAGACTGCACAAAACCTCGCACATCTCGCGACAGGGAAGGCCACCAGAAGGACCTAGCCACCAAATCCCTGGTACCAAAGATTCCAGGATGACCTGCTAACGCAGAAGAATGGACCTCCGAGATGACTCTACTGGTCCAATCATCAGGAACAAACATTCTACCAGGCGGGCAACGATCAGGTCTATTTGCCTGAAACTCCTGCAAGACCCGTCGCAAGTCTGGGGAAACAGCAGATAATATCACTCCATCCTTAAGGATACCTGTAGGTTCAGAATTACCAGGGGAATCAGGCTCAAAACTCCTAGAAAGGGCATCCGCCTTCACATTTTTAGAACCTGGTAGGTAAGAAACCACAAAATTAAACCGAGAGAAAAATAACGACCAGCGCGCCTGTCTAGGATTCAGGCGCCTGGCAGACTCAAGATAAATCAAATTCTTGTGGTCGGTCAATACCACCACCTGATGTCTAGCCCCCTCAAGCCAATGACGCCACTCCTCAAAAGCCCACTTCATAGCCAAGAGCTCCCGATTATCAATATCATAATTTCGCTCAGCGGGCGAAAATTTACGAGAAAAGAACGCACAAGGTCTCATCACGGAGCAGTCGGAACTTTTCTGCGACAAAACCGCCCCAGCTCCGATTTCTGAAGCGTCAACCTCAACCTGAAAAGGAAGAGTAACATCAGGCTGACGCAATACAGGGGCGGAAGAAAAGCGGCGCTTAAGCTCCCGAAAGGCCTCCACAGCAGCAGGGGACCAATCAGCAACATCAGCACCCTTCTTAGTCAAATCAGTCAACGGTTTAGCAACCTCAGAAAAACCGGTTATAAATCGACGATAAAAATTAGCAAAGCCCAAAAACTTCTGAACGCTCTTAAGAGAAGAGGGTTGCGTCCAATCACAAATAGCCTGAACCTTGACAGGGTCCATCTCAATGGAAGAGGGGGAAAAAAATGTACCCCAAAAACGAAATCTTTTGAACCCCAAAAACGCACTTAGAACCCTTTACACACAAGGAATTAGCGCGCAAAACCTGAAAAACCCTCCTGATCTGTTGGACATGAGAGTCCCAGTCATCCGAAAAAATCAAAATATCATCAAGATACACAATCAAAAATTTATCCAAATAATCACGGAAAATGTCATGCATAAAGGACTGAAAGACTGAAGGGGCATTTGAAAGACCAAAAGGCATTACTAAATACTCAAAATGGCCCTCAGGCGTATTAAATGCGGTTTTCCACTCATCCCCCTGCTTAATTCGCACCAAATTATACGCCCCACGAAGATCAATCTTAGAGAACCACTTGGCCCCCTTTATTCGAGCAAACAAATCAGTAAGCAGTGGCAAAGGATACTGATATTTAACCGTGATTTTATTCAAAAGCCGATAATCAATACACGGCCTCAAAGAGCCATCTTTTTTAGATACAAAGAAAAAACCGGCTCCTAAGGGAGATGACGAAGGACGAATATGTCCCTTTTCCAAGGACTCCTTAATATATTCCCGCATAGCAGCATGTTCAGGCACAGATAGATTAAATAAACGACCCTTTGGAAACTTACTGCCCGGAATCAGATCTATAGTACAATCGCAATCTCTGTGCGGAGGTAGTGAACCAAGTTTAGGCTCCTCAAAAACGTCACGATAATCAGATAAAAATTCCGGAATCTCAGAGGGAATAGATGACGAAATGGAAACCAAAGGTACGTCCCCATGAGTCCCCTGACATCCCCAGCTTAACACAGACATTGCTTTCCAGTCGAGGACTGGGTTATGAGATTGCAGCCATGGCAATCCAAGCACCAACACATCATGTAGATTATACAACACAAGGAAGCGAATAATCTCCTGGTGATCCGGATTAATACGCATATTTACTTGTGTCCAGTATTGTGGTTTATTACTAGCCAATGGTGTAGAGTCAATACCCTTCAGAGGTATAGGAACTTCCAGAGGCTCTAAATCAAACCCACAGCGTTTGGCAAAGGACCAATCCATAAGACTCAAAGCGGCGCCAGAGTCGACATAGGCGTCCGCGGTAATAGACGATAAAGAGCAAATCAGGGTCACAGATAGAATAAACTTAGACTGTAAAGTGCCAATTGAAACAGACTTATCAACCTTCTTAGTACGTTTAGAGCATGCTGATATAACATGAGTTGAATCACCACAATAGAAGCATAACCCATTTTTTCGCCTAAAATTCTGTCGTTCGCTTCTGGACAGAATTCTATCACATTGCATAATCTCTGGCGTCTTCTCAGTAGACACCGCCAAATGGTGCACAGGTTTGCGCTCCCGCAAACGCCGATCAATCTGAATAGCCATTGTCATGGACTCATTCAGACCTGTAGGCACAGGGAACCCCACCATAACATCTTTAATGGCATCAGAGAGACCCTCTCTGAATTTCGCCGCCAGGGCGCACTCATTCCACTGAGTAAGCACAGACCACTTACGAAATTTTTGGCAGTATATTTCAGCCTCATCTTGCCCTTGAGACAGGGCCATTAAGGCTTTTTCAGCCTGAATCTCTAAATGAGGTTCCTCATAAAGCAACCCCAAAGCCAGGAAAAACGCATCCACATTGAGCAACGCAGGATCCCCTGGTGCCAAAGCAAATGCCCAATCCTGAGGGTCGCCCCGGAGCAAGGAAATTACAATCCTGACCTGCTGTGCAGGATCTCCAGCGGAGCGAGATCTCAGAGACAAAAATAATTTACAATTATGTTTGAAATTCTGGAAGCGAGATCTATCCCCAGAGAAAAATTCAGGTAAAGGAATTCTAGGTTCAGATGTAGGAGCATGAATAACGAAATCCTGTAAGCTTTGAACCTTCATAGCGAGATTATTCAAACCTGTAGCTAAACTCTGAGGATCCATATTTAATCAGGTGAAATCAGAACCATTCAAGGATTAGAAGGAGAGAGAGACGAAGGCTGCAGTAAGCAGAGATGCTAGTGAATCAACTAATGAGCAAACTCAGGAGAAAAAAAAAAAAAAAATTCTCTGCAGACTTCTTTTCTCTCCTTTCTTCTGCCAATTATTTTAACCCTTGGCCGGCCAAACTGTCATGGTTCTCAATGGCAAGAGAACGTAATTAAGCATACAAAAGGACTAGCTCTTGGAAGATGGGAACTCGAGCTGACCATGAGCTAAACCTACCGCACAACTAACAGTGGCCGGGTAGCGTGCCTACGTTTTATCCCTAGACGCCCAGCGCCAGCCAGAGAACTGACTGACCCTAGCAGAGGAAAATACAGACCTGGCTTACCTCTAGAGAAATTTTCCCCAAAAGGCAGACAGTAGCCCCCACATATATTGGCGGTGATTTTAGAGGAAAATGACATACGAAGTATGAAGATAGGTTTAGCAAATTGAGGTCCGCTTACTAGATAGTAGGAAGACAGAAAGGGAACTTCACGGTCAGCTGAAAACCCTTTCAAAATACCATCCTGAAATTACTTTAAGACTCTAATATCAACTCATGACACCAGAGTGGCAATTTCAGCTCACAAGAGCTTCCAGCCTCAGAAATATTCAATCACAGAGAACTGGAACAAAAATGCAAAACAAACTTAGGACAACAAGTCCAACTTAGCTGATAGTAGTCTAGGAGCAGGAACATGCAACAGAAAGGCTTCTGGTAACATTGTTGGCCGGCATAGAAATGACTGAGGAGCAAGGCTAAATAGAAAACTCCCACATACTGATGGAAAACAGGTGAACAGAGGAGATGAAGCACACAAGTGCAGTACCACCAGAAACCACCGGGGGAGCCCAGAAACAAAATCACAACAATAGAAGTCTGATTCCACATATACTCTGCAACAGGACAACCCCAAACATACAACCAATGTCATGGAGGATCATCTTCAGTGTAAAGAATAAGGAGTCCTGGGAGTCATGTTATGGCCCCCTCAAAGACTTGATCTCAACATCAAGTGTCTGGGATTACATGGAGAGACAAGTAGAAAAACTGTAGGGAAACAAAAGCGCACAAGACCAAAATCGGGCAATACCCTTATAGCTGCAAAGGAAAGTAAAAGGAAGGTGCTGACCTGAGCAGGTTGTGTGCCGGCACCACTCCTATGAACACCTGAAGGCTGCTGCCTCATGGCTGGGAATGATATCATCCAAATTGGCCAACTATCCTGGAGGATAACAATGTCAGGCTGCGCTGCTGTAATCAAGAATCCTTATGACCAAGATGAGTTGAACGTTTATTTCCACAACGTGTTTCAACGTTGGACTAGCTTCTTTTTTAAGTGTTAAAAAAAACAAAAAAAACAATTACAACTCATCTTGGTCCTAAAAATTATTTATTACAGCAGGGCGGCCTGATATCACGTTATCGCCTAAATTAGCCATGGAGAGACAGAAAGCGCACGTCCAAAGAAGATCTGTGGTTAGCTGTCCAAGATGTTTGGAACAACCTCCCTGCCGAGTTCCTTCAAATGCTTGGCTTTCTAAACAGCATCAAAGAATCAATTACCTAATAATAAATAAAAATAACTACACTTGCACCACATATAGATTTCTTTTAGATTTCTCTCTTGTTCAGTAAGGCTAGGTTCACACTGCGTTAAACGGGCTGCGTTAACGCAAGTGCCGACATGTCATATCGCTAGCGCAGATAGAGCTAGCAGATGCTCTATCTGCGCTAGTGGTGACAGACCCAGAAACGCTGGAGCCCGCGTCCCAGGGTCCGTCACTCAATGACGGCACATCGCTAGCGCACGCCCGAAATCGAGATTAATGGCAGTGTTAACGGACTGCGTTACATAGCCTTATGCCGCGGTATAATGCAGTCTAAGGGTACTGTCACACAGTACCATTTTGATCGCTACGACGGTACGATTCGTGACGTTCTAGCGATATCGTTACGATATCGCAGTGTCTGACACGCAGCAGCGATCAGGGATCCTGCTGAGAATCGTACGTCGTAGCAGATCGTTTGGAACTTTCGTCGCTTCATCACCCGCTGACATCGCTGGATCGTTGTGTGTGACAGCGATCCAGCGATGTGTTCGCTTGTAACCAGGGTAAACATCGGGTAACTAAGCGCAGGGCCGCGCTTAGTAACCCGATGTTTACCGTGGTTACCAGCGTAAACGTAAAAAAAACAAACAGTACATACTCACATTCCGGTGTCTGTCCTCCGGCGTCTCAGCTTCTCTGCACTGTGAGCGCCGGCCAGCCAGAAAGCGAGCACAGCGGTGACGTCTGACGTCACCGCTCTGCTTTCCGGCTCTGCTGCTTACACAGTGCAGAGAAGCTGAGACGCCGGGGGACAGACACCGGAATGTGAGTATGTACTGTTTGTTTTTTTTACGTTTACGCTGGTAACCAGGGTAAACATCGGGTTACTAAGCGCGGCCCTGCGCTTAGTAACCCGATGTTTACCCTGGTTACCCGGGGACTTCGGCATCGCTCCAGCGCCGTGATTGCAACGTGTGACCGCAGTCTACGACGCTGGAGCGATAATCATACGATCGCTGCGACGTCACGGATCGTGCCGTAGTAGCGATTAAAATGGTACTGTGTGACGGTACCCTTACGGACTGCCTGAACGCAGTATGAACCCAGCCTAACTTAGAAGTGTTAACTGTTTTTCAATTAACAAAATGCAATTTTCTAAAGCGTTCTTCCTTTGCAGCATTTTGCACAGTACTTACCTTGCAAAGGTGAGGCCAATACCATTGTCAGAGAACCTGCAAAATAATATATAATATATAGATTATAATTATATATTAATCTATTATTATTATTATTATCTATAAAAGTCTACCAAGAGATAAGGAAACAAACATTCCCTTCCAGCAATGATTAACGTAGGTTTTGTGTTTTTTTTTTATTTTAATTTTTAATCAGAGCCTTCAGGGGTTTTAGACAGGACCATAATACATTGTTAATTGCATGGAAAAGGCGTTCACATACATGAAAGGCTCTGCACCAAAAATTTTGGCTACTAAAAAAATTGCATATTTTTGCCCAAAAATCTGACTGGCAGTTTTCCACCATTCTGAAAAATCAAGCAAGGCCTAGTGTGAGGGGCAAGCCTTCAATGGCCTGGGGGGATTTACAAAAATTTATGCCACAAACTGGAAACTAGTCCAACACAAGAAAGAAGGGAACCGTAGAGAAATTAATTTTAGGTTTTTTTTCAGCTCTTCAATTATGGTCCTGTGGAAAATCGTATATCAAAGTGGTGACTCTGTAATGCCAATTACCAAACTAGGGGGATTCATTTAAGGGTGCGGGGGCAGTGCTGTCAATTTATGAAACTCCACTGTAACCACTGATCCCAGACAGGAGAATCATGGCTTCATGGAAACCCGTCTGGACAGAATGGTGAAGGGACTACAGAATAAGTAGTCATACATACCCCGAATTAGTTATGATGATGTCCCCTCCTCTCACCCAAGCACCGTGGTCATTATTCTTAAAAGAAACCAGGCCATCAATAAGAGCAGCAACTCTTGGTTTTAGAGGATCAGCATCAACATGGGGTCGAAATCTGCGTAAGGGACAGAAAGACAAGGTCAATTGGTGTTGCTTGTTAAATCAAATACATTTTAAGTAACACTATATAGAAGTTTTCAGTTTGAAATTTCTTTACTGTTACAATAATGTGAATGGGGTTTTAATGAGCGGTACCATGTGACCGCTCAGTACAGGAAGAAACTGCGGCGTGGGAGAACCAGGGACCTGCAGGGACCGCGCCGGGAGCAGGTGAGTATTATTAGACTCCCCTCCCCTGCCGACCCCTTGGTATATACTCGAGTATAAGGCTACTTTCACACTAGTCCGTCAGTACGGGCCGTCGCAAACCGTCGGCCCGACGGACAGTGTGTTAATTAATCACAACGTGGGCAGCGGATGCAGATTTACTACGCATCCGCTGCCCAGTGTGAAGAGCAGGGAGGAGGGGGCGGAGTTCCGGACGCGCATGCGTTGTCGGAAAAAGCGGAACCGATGGACCAAAAAACGTTACATGTAACTTTTTTTGTGCCGACGGTCGGCCAAAACACGACGCATCCGTCGCACGACGGATACGACGTGTGGCACTCCGTCGCAATGCATCGCTATGTATAAGTTTATGGAGAAAAAACACATCCTGCGGGCAACTTTGCAGGATGCGTTTTTTCTACATAACGACGCATTGCAGTGTGAAAGTAGCCTAAGCCGAGATTTTCAGCCCATTTTTGGGGGCGGAAAGTCCCCCTCTCGGCTTATACTCGAGTCATACCCAGGGGTCGGCAGGGGAGGGGAAGTCTAATAATACTCACCTGCTCACGGCGCTGTCCCTGCAGGTCCCTGGTTCTACCAGCGCTGCAGCTTCTTGATGTACTGAGCGGTCACATGGTACCGCTCATTACAGTAATGAATATGGACCCGACTCCACTCCCATAGGGGAGGAGCCGCATATTCATTACTGTAATGAGCGGTAACGGTGACCGCTCAGTACAGGAAGAAGCTGCGGTGCCGGAGAACCAGGGACCGCGCCAGGAGCAGGTGAGTATAATAGGGAGGGGGAGCGCTGCGTGATATTCACCTCTCCTCGTTCCGGGGCGCCGATCCGTCTTCAGCAGTGACGCTCAGGTCAGAGGGCGCGGTGATGTTGTTAGTGCACACCCTCTGCCTGAACGTCAATGCAGAAGACGCTGAAGACGGAGCGGCGCCCGGAACGAGGAGAGGTGAATATTGAAAGTGCCGGGGGCCTGAGCGACGAGAGGCGAGTATGTGATTTTTTTATTTTTTTTTTATCGCAGCAACAGCATATGGGGCAAATATCTTTATGGAGCATCTCATGGGGCCATTATCAACGTTTGTGCAGCACTGTATGGGGAAAATGTGTCTGTATGGAGCATCTTATGGGGCCATAATCAACGTTTGTGCAGCATTATATGGGGCAAATATCTTTATGGAGCATCTTATGGGGCCATTATCAGCATTTGTGGAGCATTATACAGGGCAAATATCTGTATGGAGCATCTTATGGGGCCTTAATCAACGTTTGTGCAGCACTGTATGGGGCAACTATCTTTACGGAGCATCTTTTGGGGCCATAACGTTTGTGCAGCACTATATGGGGTAAATAGCTCTATGGAGCATCTTATGGGGCCATTATTAACCTTTATGCAGGATTATATGGGGCATATTTTAATATGGAGCATCTTATGGGGATCGTCAAACTTTATGGAGCATTATAAGGGGCGTATTTTGTATGGAGCATCTTATGGGGCCATCATGAACTATTTGGAGCATTATATGGGGCTCCTGATTCAATATGGATATTCAAAAACACTTAACCAACTGACATCTCAATTAATTTTACTTTTATTGGTATCTATTTTTACTTTTGAAATTTACCAGTAGCTGCTGCATTTCCCACCCTAGGCTTATACTCGAGCCATTAAGTTTTCCCAATTTTTACTCGACTATATACGGTATATCTCAAAACAGCACAATGCGTTCAGGAAAAGCCAAGCATAAGCCGAGGGCTAACACAGGTACTAAGTGACGGAGCATCCTCTATTCCACTAGGATTATATACTATTATTCAGGTCCTCTCAAATTAACTCAAATCTATAGTGTGACATATTACGAGTTGTTCTTTTTCACATGAGTTGTCCAAATTTGGAGACAATTTTAATTTTTCTTAAATGCATGTATATAGGCCTAAAAATCAGTTTGCAATTGGATTTCATTAAAAATTTAGCACTGGTTGGCTTTTATAGACTTCTTTTCTGTGCACATTTATTTTTTTATGCGGTTTATGATCATAAATCAGGTGAAAGAAGCTCAAAAAGACAAGCAAGAGATAAACCTTCGGAACAAGCGCATTGACTCTCGGATAAGTCATTCTGCGGCCAGATATAAAGGGATTGCTTTTTGTAGCCTAGGTGTTGCACTGTTTCTTAACTCCTTCATGACCTGGCCATTTCTTGCAATTCTGACCAGTGTCCCTTTATGAGGTAATAACTCAGGAACACTTCAACGGATCCTAGCGATTCCGAGACTGTTTTTTCGTGACATATTGGGCTTCATGTTAGCAGTAAATTTAGGTCGATAATTTTTGCATTTATTTGTGGAAAAATAAATAAATTAAAAAAAAAAAAAAAAAAAAAAATCGGGAATTTGGCTAAAATTTTGAAAATTTCACAATTTTCAAATTTTGAATTTTTATTCTGTTAAACCAGAGAGTTATGTGACACAAAATAGTTAATAAATAACAATACCCACATGTCTACTTTACATCAGCACAATTTTGGAACCAAAAATTTTTTTTCCTAGGAAGATAAGGGTTACATTTGACCAGCGATTTCTCATTTTTACAACAAAATTTACAAAACCATTTTTTTTTTTCTAGGGACCACCTCACGTTTGTAGTTTGAGGGGTCTTTTTGGCTGAAAATACCCAAAAGTTACACCATTCTAAAAACTGCACCCCTCCAGGTGCTCAAAACCACATTCAAGAAGTTTATTAACCCTTCATGTGCTTCACAACAGCAGAAGCAACATGGAAGGAAAAAAATGAACATTTCACTTTTTAGTCACAAAAATGATCTTTTAGCAATAATTTTTTTTATTTTCCCAAGGGTAAAAAGAGAAACTAGACCCCAAAAGTTATTGTACAATTTGTCCTGAGTACGCCGATACCCCATATGTGGGGGGGAACCACTGTTTGGGCACACGGCAGGGCTCGGAAGGGAAGGAGCGCCATTTGACTTTTTGAACGAAAAATTAGCTCCAATCGTTAGCGGACACCATGTCGCGTTTGGAGAGCCCGTGTGTCTAAACATTGGAGCTCCCCCACAAGTGACCCCATTTTGTAAACTAGACCCCCCAAGGAACTTATCTAGATGCATAGTGAGTACTTAGAACCCCCAGGTGCTTCACAAATTGATCCGTAAAAATGAAAAAGTACTTTTTTTTTTTTTTCTCCACAAAAAAAATTTTTGGCCTCAATTTTTTCATTTTTACATGGGCAACAGGATAAAATGGATCCTAAAATTTGTTGGGCAATTTCTCCTGAGTACACCGATACCTCATATGTGGTCAGAAACCAATGTATGGGCGCACGGCAGAGCTCGGAAAGAAAGGAGCGCCATTTGACTTTTTGAATGAAAAAATAGCTCCAATCGTTAGTGGACAGCATGTCGCATTTGGACAGCCTCTGATGTGCCTAAACATTGGAGCTCCCCCACAAGTGACCCCATTTTTAAAACTAGACCTCCCAAGGAACTAATCTAGATGTGCGATGAGCACTTTGAACCCCCAAGTGCTTCACAGAAGTTTATAACGCAGAGCCGTGAAAATAAAAAATAATTTTTCTTTAATCAAAATTAATTTTTTAGCCCGCAATTTTTTATTTTCACAAGAGTAACAGGAGAAATTGGACGCCAAAAGTTGTTGTCCAGTTTGTCCTGAGTACGCTAATACCCCATATGTGGGGGGAAACCACTATTTGGGCACAAGTAGTGACGTTTTGGAATGCAGACGTTGATGGAATGGTCTTAAGGCGTCACGTTGCGTTTGCAGAGCCCCTGATGTGCCTAAACAGTAGAAACCCCCCATAAGTGACCCCATTTTGGAAACTAGACCCCCCAAGGAACTTATCTAGATGTGTGGTGAGCACTTTGAAGCCTCAAGTTCTTCACAGAAGTTTATAACGCAGAGCTGTGAAAATAAAAAATAATTTTTTTCCCACAAAAATAAGTTTTCAGCCCCCATTTTTTTTATTTTCCCAAGGGTAACAGGATAAATTAGACCCCCAAAGTTGTTGTGCAATTTTTCCTGAGTATGCTTGTGCCCCATATGTTTGGGTAAACCACTGTTTGGGCGCACGTCGGGGATCGGAAGGGAGGGAGCACCATTTGACTTTTTGAACGCAAGATTGGCTGGAATCAATGGTGGCGCCATGTCGCGTTTGGGGACCCCTGATGTGCCTAAACAGTGGAAACCCCTCAATTCTAACTTCAACACTAACCCCAACACACCCCTACCCTAATCGAAACTCTAGACATAACCCTAATCCCAACCCTAACCATAAACCTAACCACAAGCCTAACCCTAACCCCAACACACCCCTAACCCTAATCTTAACCCTATTTCCAACCCTAAGGCTATGTTGCCCACGTTGCGGATTCGTGTGAGGATTTTTCCGCACAGTTTTTGAAAGAGCCGCTGGTAAAACCCACTGCGTTTTACCTGCGGATTTACCGCGGATTTCCAGTGTTTTTTGTGCGGATTTCACCTGCAGATTCCTATTGAGGAACAGGTGTAAAACGCTGCGGAATCCGCGCAAAGATTTGACATGCAGCGGAAAATACAAAGCAGCGTTTCCGCGTGGTATTTTCTGCACCATGGGCACAGCGGATTTGGTTTTCCATAGGTTTACATGGTACTGTAAACGTGATGGAAAACTGCTACGAATCCGCAGCCAAATCCGCACCGTGTGCACATAGCCTAATTCTAACCCGAATTGCAACCCTAACCCTAATTGCAACCCAAACCCTAGTTCTAACCCAAACCCTAGTTCTAACCCAAACCCTAGTTCTAACCCAAACCCTAGTTCTAACCCAAACCCTAGTTCTAACCCAAACCCTAGTTCTAACCCAAACCCTAGTTCTAACCCAAACCCTAGTTCTAACCCAAACCCTAGTTCTAACCCAAACCCTAGTTCTAACCCAAACCCTAGTTCTAACCCAAACCCTAGTTCTAACCCAAACCCTAGTTCTAACCCAAACCCTAGTTCTAACCCAAACCCTAGTTCTAACCCAAACCCTAGTTCTAACCCAAACCCTAGTTCTAACCCAAACCCTAGTTCTAACCCAAACCCTAGTTCTAACCCAAACCCTAGTTCTAACCCAAACCCTAGTTCTAACCCAAACCCTAGTTCTAACCCAAACCCTAGTTCTAACCCAAACCCTAGTTCTAACCCAAACCCTAGTTCTAACCCAAACCCTAGTTCTAACCCAAACCCTAGTTCTAACCCAAACCCTAGTTCTAACCCAAACCCTAGTTCTAACCCAAACCCTAGTTCTAACCCAAACCCTAGTTCTAACCCAAACCCTAGTTCTAACCCAAACCCTAGTTCTAACCCAAACCCTAGTTCTAACCCAAACCCTAGTTCTAACCCAAACCCTAGTTCTAACCCAAACCCTAGTTCTAACCCAAACCCTAGTTCTAACCCTAGTGGAAAAATAAAAGTAAATATATTTTCTTTATTTTATTATTGTCCCTACCTATGGGGGTGATAAAGGGGGGGGTTTATTTATTATTATTTTTATTTTGATCGCTGTGATAGATCACAGCGATCAAAATGTACCTGGAACGAATCTGCCGGCCGGCAGATTCGGCGGGCGCACTACGCATGCGCCCGCCATTTTGGAAGATGGCGGCGCCCATGGAGAAGACGGACGGACACCAGAGCATGGTGAGTCTGGTGGGGTGGGATCGGAGAACGGGGGTGTGGGATAAGAGCACGGGGGGAGCGGACAGGACAGAGGGGAGCAGAGGACAGGACGGGGCGGTGGATCAGTGGCGGGGGCAGCCATGGCCGATGATATTGCAGCATCGGCCATGGCTGGATTGTAATATTTCATTAATTTTCATTGGTAAAATATTACGATCGCTCCGATTGAAAGTGAAACGTCACTTTCAACAGCCAATCAAAGCGATCGTAGCCACAGGGGGGGGGGGGGCTTTGCCCCCCTGGGCTCAAGTAACACTCCCCCTGTCCCTGCAGGTCGAGTGAAATTACAGTTAACCCTTTCACCCGACCTGCAGGGGCGCGATCCGACCATGACGCATATACTGCGTCACAGGTCGGATTGGCACAGGTTTTCATGACGCATACGCTGCGTCAAAGGTCGGGAAGGGGTTAAAGGTGTTATTCCCTTTCAGAAATCTTTTCCTGATATGTAAAGTTCAGTGTAATAATAGAAACTACATTACTTGCCCTCCTGGAGTCTAGTGCAGTCTCCACTGCGGTCTCGTGTCCATTACAGAGCTGCAGCCAATCAAGGAATTAAACGGCTCTGCCCTGTAGAAGGCACAAGATACTCAGAGCTGCTGACCTGACAGATTGGCTGCAGCAATGTCGTGATGTCAGGTCTCAGGACATAGGTGGAGACTCAGAGCTGGCCCCAAGAAGGCAAGTAGAGACTTTGTTACAACAACTGTACAGAATGAGAAGCCTTCTAAAAAGGAGACCTCTGATTATAGCCAGGGGCTCACGCGGTCATCTGACAGCGTGGGAACTGCAGCTCTGACCACCGGTAAGCATCATACCGATCAGAGGCAGATGCATGACAGAGTGGCAATGGACGATTGGGCCCCCTATTTGTGTGAATTGGGTCCAGATTTGGGTACTGTTCTAGTAAGCAAATTTTTTTTTTTTTTTTTTGGCCAAACCCGCACATCCAGGGGTTCGCCCATCACTATTCATTTTTCTATATTTTAACAGCTAGAAATGACATGACTTTGTGTTACTTAGTATAGAATTATTACAGGTCTCCTCCTGCACTTGTTAGCAGTCTTCTTCACAGACTGACCAGCTCTCCCGTCCTCTACTGATGGAGGAGCATATGACCAGACTGGTCCATCAGTATCCACAAATTGAAGCACTTCCTTCTCATGCGAAAGGAGTTTTCTATTGCAGTAGGCTGATTGACAGGTTTGGGCACATGCTCCTCCATCGGTGGTCATTTATTAAACCTTGAAGCCAGAAGAGGTTGCCTTGTCATGGAGGTAGGCTCGCAAACTTGTCAGTATAGTAATTGTAGCAGTTATGCATTAACAAAATTAGAAAAGCTCACTGCCAACGATACTGCTGCGTCTTTGTACTTTTTAGCTTGTGCACTGCAGTCACAGCGGGCCGGCGATTTCGTGTTGCTAAATGGGGCTGACGATTGCCGGTTGCAGTTGTGTTTGGCTCACAAGTTACACTGCATTAAAGCTACATATATTAACATAACTCATGTTATCAGCCATTGCTTGCAAGCAAGAATATATTCCTTCACTGACAGCAAGCAAAAATACTGAAAATAGTTATTGTGTAATGAAACCTGCAGGAACTTTAATTCTCTTTCACCATTTACATAGAAACCCCTTTGAGTTTCTTCCTCGAATTTGCAGTCAGGAATAGTTTATCCTAATCACACTAGTCAAACACAGATGTCAGATGGAAAAATAAAACTATCTGTATAAACGTACAAAATTCATCACCCGTCAGGATGGGAGTACACGGTGAAGAAAGAACTGCTGACTACACTGTCAGCACGAACACAGGTCGGAAAGATCAGGAAGGCGAACGTTGCCAAAGGCTACTGAGTGCTAGGACAAGGCTCCCAAAAGAAAAGAAAAATGCCTAGAATAAACATGCCACCACCCTGAGGACTGAGAGATGGAAAGACTTTGAAGTAGGAACCATATAAAAAGGAGAGTAAAATAGTCACCTTGCTCGAATGTAAAAAGACTTGTGTATAAAAGGGTGTTGGATCTTCCCATGGATTATGCACTACAACATAGGAGTGCCACATTCATCCAAAGGGCAACATAACGTACACAACAGAGAACACAGGGGAAGTGCGTGTTACTACACATCGACTCATTGACGGGACCTCATCATTTCTGCCCCGAGATCAAAGGGCAGCCAAGCTATTCTACACAGGGCCAGAACACCAATGTATAATATTCCAAAAATCCGTTTAATCTTTTGTGGCATCGTATGGAACTCCGAGAATGTGCAGAGTGGAATAACATGCCTTCCGAGCCTGGTTTCACCATTACAGCTTGGACCAGAAACAATGATGAAGCGTGTAAAGCATGGAATGGATATTAATTGGAAGGAAATAAGAAAAAAAAAAAACTAACATCTTTCAGGAAAAATGTGAAAACCATATGCTGAAAACACATCTAATGCTTTTTGTCATAATTTACGGCACTTTCACAATTGTACATTTTGATCAGTTTAGCATTTTTTTTTTCTTTTTAGGCAGTGTCAGTGTACAATTATTGTGTGCACGAGCAAGCAACCAAGGCATACATAAAACAGACCCATAGATGCCCATTCACCAGATGGGGCAATTTTGGCCTTCATGCAACAAAATGCTTTGATGTGTACATCTTTATAATATACTGTACATATTCACGGAAAGTATTCAAAGCGCTCCATACATATATGGAAGGAGGCTACAGAAATGTACGTACGGTACATACAGGTGCTTCTCACAAAATCAGAATATCAAAAAGTTAATTTCATTTCTTCAATACAAAAACTGAAACGCATTAGTCATTGCAAACAGAATGATCTATTTCAAGTGTTTATTTCTGTTAATGATGAATATGGCTTACAGCCAATGAAAACCCCAAAGATATTATCTCAGTAAATTAGCATAATTAAATACCTGCTAAGGCTTCCTAAGCATTTAAAAAAGGTCCCTTAGTCTGTTTCAGTAGGCTCCACAATCATGGGGAAGACTGCTGACTTGACAGATGTCCAGAAGGCAGTCATTGACACACTCCACAAGGAGGGTAAGCCTCAAAAGATCATTGCTAAAGAAGCTGGCTGTTCAAAGAGTGCTGTAGCCACAATACCAACAAAGGGGTAGACCTTGTTGCTGTGTGTCGGGTTCACACGAATTGGCCAAGTACCTTCATTTTTTTTATTTATTTATTTATTTTTTAAACACTAGTAATGCAGTTCCAATTTCACATATTCAATGTTTGCTTTGCCTTAACTACGCATGACTAGTATTAGAAGAAAACATTACCTGGCATTATTGTCCAAACACAGATATTCCCTTGGGTCTTCGGCACTTGCGTTTGTAGTTTTTACACCCTTATCAATAAACAGACCTGCCTAAAATAGAAAGAATGAGCCTTTATTATTTACTGTACTTTATTTTTACGTTAAAATATATATCTTTTTTTCTATGCTAGATTGGACTTGTTCCATTATAAACCCGTCAGCCAATAGCGACTGGCTGCATATTGCTCATTGCCAATAGAGGATGTCCATAGCCAACAGGACAGGAGAGCCAACAGAACATGAAGCTTAAAAGGGGCAGTGACATGTAAAAGTTTGGACACCCCTGGTCAAAATTACTGTTATTGTGAACGGTTAAGCAAGTTGAAGATTAAATGGCCTAAAGCTAAAAGATGACAGTCTTTCTATTTTAGGGGAAAAAAGAATTATAAAGTTTATATCCATGTATCTATCTATATTTTTTTTTTTTCTTTTTCCAGCTTTTACACCTTCAGCTTGCTCCTTTTGAGGTAGTCTATTATGGATTATGACGTGTGTTTAGGATCACTAGGCATTTGTAGAAGCCTTCCACTTTCCAACTTCAGCTTTTTTACAGATGGTGTTCTGTTTGCATCAAGAATTTGTTAAAATTTAATTGAATCCATTATTTCCTGTACCCGTGAAATGTTCCCCGTGCCTCAATGCAATCCCAAAGCAGGATTGATCCACCCACATGCTTAATGGTTAGCGAGCTGTTCTTTTCCTGAACTTCTGTGCCTTTCTCTCTACACATACCTTGATCATTGTGGCCAAAGAGTTCTATTTTAAGTACTTGTTTTCAAAATGCATCAGGCATATTTAGATCTGCTTTTGCATACTTCTTGCATAATTTTATTCTGAGGACGCAGGAGAGGTTTTCTTCTGATGATTCTTCCATGAATGCCATATTTCTGCAGGTGTCTCAGCAGCAGAACAATGTACCACAACTCCAGAGTATGCTAAATCTTTCTAGAGGTCTTTTTAAGTCTATCAGGTGTTCTGATTCGCCTCTCTAGCAATCCTATAATCAGCTCTTACTGAAGTTTTTGGACTTCTAGACCTTAACAGGTACAGTGGAGGTCAAGATAACTGCCATTTCTTAATTACATTTTGAACTGAGGAAAAGGCAACTTGAAAACACTGCCATCTTCTTATAGCCTTCTCCTGCTTTGTGGGCCTCCACCATTTTCATTTTGAGAGTGCTATGCAGCTGCTTAGAAGGAAGTATGGCTGCTGTTTTTTGGCACAAGGTTAGAAGAGGCTGGGTTTTTCTAAAGCTGGGAAATTTGCGCCACCTGGCCTTTCCCATGAATGATCGTGTACAAGCCATAACAAGCCAATTAAAAGGTCTGAAAACTTGGTCAAAGTTATCGGAGCAAATCAAGTCTCCAAGGGTACCCAAACTTTTGCATTAGCTCATTTTCCTTTATGTAATTTTTTTAAAGATAAAAAATATGACTTTTTTTGCCTAAAATACAAAGAAAATGTCATCTTTAACTTTAGGCCTTTCAGAGATCATTTCATCTTCATCGTGCTTAACGGTTTACAAAAACAATAATTTTGACCAGGGGTGCCCAAATGTTTACATGCCACTGTACATTTTAATTAATAGATCTTTGAATAATATTTCCACAATTGGATGTTACAAGAAATGTTTCTGTACGGAGATAATCTTATAAACGTGCCCCTGCCATGTATGACCATGATCTCATACCACATCTCCTGGGCAGGGGAGGAAGCAAGAGAGTAAGGGTACTGTCACACAGTACCATTTTGATCGCTACGACGGCACGATCCGTGACGTCGCAGCGATCGTATGAATATCGCTCCAGCGTCGTAGACTGCGGTCACACGTTGCAATCACGGCGCTGGAGCGATGCCGAAGTCCCCGGGTAACCAGGGTAAACATCGGGTAACTAAGCGCAGGGCCGCGCTTAGTAACCCGATGTTTACAGTGGTTACCAGCGTAAAAGTAATAAAAAAACAAACAGTACATACTTACATTCCGGTGTCTGTCCCCGGCGTTCTGCTTCTCTCCACTGTGTAAGCGCCATAGCCGGCAAGCACAGCGGTGACGTCAGACGTCACCGCCGGGCTCGCTTTCCGGCTGGCAGACGCTCACACAGTGGAGAGAAGCTGAGACGCTGGAGGACAGACACCGGAATGTGAGTATGTACTGTTTGTTTTTTTACGTTTACGCTGGTAACCACGGTAAACATCGGGTTACTAAGCACGGCCCTGCGCTTAGTTACCCGATGTTTACCCTGGTTACAAGCGAACACATCGCTGGATCGCTGTCACACACAACGATCCAGCGATGTCAGCGGGTGATCAAGCGACGAAAGAAAGTTCCACACGATCTGCTACGACGTACGATTCTCAGCAGGATCCCTGATCGCTGCTGCGTGTCAGACACTGCGATATCGTAACGATATCGCTAGAACGTCACGAATCGTACCGTCGTAGCGATCAAAATGGTACTGTGTGACAGTACCCTAAGAGAGTAAACAGACAGGACAGCATGGGTATCACAGCTACTGCTGTGTATGGGGTAAAATTGGATTTAAAACAGGCAGAGAACAGAAAGAACTGCATTCCTATGTCTGTATACGCTCGTTTACTCCCCTGCCCAGGAGATGTAGAATGATCAGAACATGCACGGTCAGACCAAGCAGAATTATAATTGGCACACACCAAATCTCCTGGTAAGGAGAGAAAAAAAAAAAAAAGGTACACAGACAAGAAACCACGGAACGCAGCTGATTCATTATGCTGCTTCTTCCCTGTCTATTTTATCACGAGCAGTTGGTCCATGATCAGTTGGACATTGTCTTCTCACACACCTTGATCTAGACAACCTGGTAAAACCTAATTTCTTGAAAGCTAGAACTAAAGGAGGTACAGTTAATTTGCTTTGCCAGGTTTAACATGAGATGTTAGTTACCTTGAAGTTAGAATGGACTCTGTTATTGTAAAATATACCAAGAGGCGTGAGCTCAGACTTGGTATCTGGATAGAGCCCGTGGGATTCTCCAGTTGAAGACTTGTGAAACACATACCAAATCCCTGCATCCTGAAAATGAAGAAAAGCATTATAGCTGGAAGATCACCACACAACAATATAGCCCATTGCTAATAAGTGTGCCCAAACCTCCACTGTGAAGAACAAACTGGTTCCATAGCAGATTGCCCAGTGAGGTGATCACACCTCTCCATTTTTACCAGCCCCATTGGTTCTGAATACTGATAGAGCATGGAAGCATATCAAGAAATTACTTGGATGCAACTGATCTGCAATGCCACAAGGAACAAGAACAGCGCTATGCCCTGGGCCTTCACCAAGCCACTCTTTTCATGGTTGGAGAAGGTCTCAGTTGCAAAAGAAACATTTTACACCTCGGAACTAGAGCAGGTCAACCTACCTTCCAAAACACAGGCAAATGACTTAAATGCACATCTTATAGCAATTACAGAACTGGCAAACTTAGGTGAAAAACATGATTCAAATTTCTAAAGTTTATTTCTATGCTACAAAAAGAGCAATGTTCCAATGACTAGTTTGTAAGACTTGCCTGAGAACCAGCCGCTGCATTACTTATCAGATTATTGTTCGGATTTGCAATCCAGAAAGTGGATACTGCCCTAAAAAGGTAAAGCAAAAAAAAAAGGTAACAAAATACAACAAACAGAATATATAAAATATACTATTAAAAAGTTCCACATTGTAAGATCAAGGCATTATAATAACACAAATGTAACATTATAACAGATTTGTAAACTGAAAACAAGTTAGAAACGTTCCCTATGCCCACCAGTTATTAAAATGACCTTAAAAAGGGTGGCTCACTAGTAAGACAACCCAGCCCCTTCTTGATCAAAATGTTTGGCCCCCGTAAAATAAAGCTTATACTCCCCTCCTGTGCGCGCACCGTTCCGACACTCAGTCCCTCAGGGCTCCCGTGCGGTTGTTGTGACATGTGATGCCGGCACACATTCAGCGCTAGCATCACAGTCAAAATGGCGCTGGCAAGGGCGGGGAGTATAAGCTTTATTTTATGGAGGCCAATCGTGGGTTATGAGAGGAAGTTGTCCAAGTAGTGGAAAACTTCTTTAAGCTTGTGTTCTACCCTTGGCATTTTTGTTTTTCCATTGCTTATAGCAATAATGTGACCTTCGACCTTGTCAATTTTCCAATCATTTCTATCTTTGATTTATTAGTTTGGGTGCATTGTAAAGTAGTGGACTTGAATGACAGAAAATAATGAGAGGCTGTCATTCAAGTCCACTACTTTACAATGTACCCGAACTAAAAGAATAAAGAAAATGGACAAGGGTTGAAGGTCACATTCTTGCTATAAGCAACACAGAAATGAAAATTCCATAAGTAGAAGGTAAGCTTAAAGAAGTTGTCCAATGCCTGGGCAACTTCTTGCCATACCCCATGCTCCCCTCCTGTGCTGGCGCTGTTCATGCGGTGTCGGCACTCGCAGTCCCAAGGCTGCAGTGCAGTTGTTGTGACACACGATGACAGCGCCAAATCAGCACTGGTGTCACTGTCCCCGCCTGTCGAATTGAGCATGAAGAGGAAGTCTGAGATCAGCTGCAGCTCTGACTTCCTCTCCATGTTCAATTTGTCTATACAGGAACAGTGACGCCAGTGCTGAATGGGCGCCAACGTCACAAAAAACGCACGGGAGAACGATGCTGACACTGCTGGCACGAGGGTGGGAGGGGGCTGAGTATAAGCTTTATTATTTTAGGAGGGCCAAACATTTTGATCAAGAAGGAGTTGTCCTAGGTGGTGGACAACACATAATTTAAAAAAAAAAAAAAAAAGAAAAAAAAAAGTGGTCCAGTTTAGGACCAATTTTCATATACGGTTTATTAATAAGTCGGCAATCAGAAATAGACACATGAAGAAACGTGGTATCCCAGAGCCAGCAGTTTCCTTCAAATAGTCACTTATTCAATTCAAGACTTATTCAAGAAGCTTAAGGTACCTTCACACTAAGCGACTTTACAACGATAACGATAGCGATCCGTGACGTTGCAGCGTCCTGGCTAGCGATATCGTTGTGTTTGACACGCAGCAGCGATCAGGATCCCGCTGTGAGATCGCTGGTCGTTGCTGAAAGTCCAGAATTTTATTTCGTCGCTGGATCTCCCGCTGACATCGCTGAATCGGTGTGTGTGACACCGATCCAGCGATGTCTTCACTGGTAACCAGGGTAAACATCGGGTTACTAAGCGCAGGGCCGCGCTTAGTAACCCGATGTTTACCCTGGTTACCAGTGTAAAAGTAAAAAAAAAAAAACACATACTCACATTCCGGTGCCCGGCGTCCGCTTCCCTGCACTCCTCCTGCATCCTGTGTAAGTGCCGGCCGTAAAGCAGAGCAGTGACGTCACCGCTCTGCTCTGTGGGAGATGCCGGAGATGTTCCGCGCTGACACAGGATGCAGGAGGAGTGCAGGGAAGCGGACGCCGGGCACCAGAATGTGAGTATGTGGGGTTTTTTTTTACTTTACAATAGTAACCAGGGTAAACATCGGGTTACTAAGCGCGGCCCTGCGCTTAGTAACCCGATGTTTACCCTGGTTACCCGGGGACCTCGGCATCGTTGGTCGCTGGAGAGCTGTCTGTGTGACAGCTCTCCAGCGACCACACAACGACAAAACAGCGACGCTGCAGCGATCGGCATCGTTGTCTGTATCGCTGCAGCGTCGCTTAGTGTGAAGGTACCTTTACAGTCAGCATGCAGTCTGGATTGGCTGGTAATACATCATGGTTCCTTTGAAGACAAGGTGCTAGGTAAGAGGTCTCCAGACCCCTCTGACACTTAGCTCATGTAGAACAATGGATCAGACATGCTCAAGTCCAACATATCTGCTCCTTTCTGTCGATGGCCGTCAAGCTGCCCACATACACATTTAATTGTGGACAGGTCCCACCAGAAACTGATAGGTACTTGACTACCATCCAGAAATTCCAGGACAGACAGAGATATATATATATATATATACACACATACATACATACATACATACATACATATATACACACACACACACACACACACACACACACACCCGGTCGGTAAAGCCTAAAGTAAATAATTAAATAAAATAAAAAATAAGGTGTCCAAGATTTTTGCTTTTGAAGCTTAAGAATCTTGGACAGTTAATTTTGATTCTACTTGTCATATATTTTACAGTGCATGCAATTAATGTCTTCCCAGAAGTATAGATTGTAGACACGTCACTTACAAATCATAATGATCTATTGTGGTTTTCCAATGGGTTTAAGAAATATTGCCCCCCTGATATTTTAGTAAGCGGTCCAGAAAAAATAAAAAGGTCAAGTTGGCAACCCTGGTACACAGCCAACGTAATTCTTAAATGACGAAGCAAACACACGCTTCACATACACGAGTTGCAGTGGTAAGGTTTCGAGCATTACTGTATGGTACCAAATCCATCTTTTAAGTATTTCCTCGAATTCCAAAGTGTTACAAGTTGACATGAAAATAGATGGGTTCACTGCCAAATACTTACATGCAGTCCGTGGCTGGATTAGGAATGTAGTTTCCATACACTTTATCCCTCATAGCTGTGCACACACTATTATTTCGGTCTGTGGGTAATAAAGTGCCTGGCTTGGTTACAAGACCAAGGTTGTGAAACAGAGTGTTCCTTTGTTCGATACCATCCTCCAGAAAGAAACAATGTCCCAGTGTGTCATAGCCAATTGTGTCTGTTATCTGCACAAAATATGGTAGTAGATTAATGGCAGCTGCTAATCCAAGAAACAGTCAATTATAGCGTTGATAACCAACATTCACCTCCCACTTGTCCAATTGGCCGATTACCAGTTTCATGGTCTGGTGCCAGGAAAATATCAGAAGATTAAATTGTTTAAATCAGGTTTTTCTTATATTTTGACACTGTTCTTTATTCATGTCACAAACTGTATTGTAGTGTGGTCACTGGGGCTATTTTGCACTTTTACTTCCAGTTCTTTACAGCAGTGTCACTATCATCAGAGGTAGGACACCTCTATACATAGCTGATAACATGGGATCCACAATCCTCAATAGGAAGTGTCACAGCGGACCAGGCTTTGCATGGATTTAAAATAGCTCGTGGCCCATGTAAAGATTAAAAGATTTTTATTTAACTTTTTTAATAGATTATGGCAATATGGAAAAAAAATTTCCCCATGAGAAAAAAAACAAAAAAAAACACAACAACAATACACGAGCAACAGACAGTCTCATGTATGTAGGGGTTTCAAGCTGCAGGATCCTTTGTTTATAAAGATTTCCCCCCACTCTCACTTGCAATAAACATGCACACCTTAGTCTTAGGGCTCACTCACAACATCACATTGGACAAGTGCCATATAATTTTTTTTTTCCCCCACTATGAAATCGGATGTCACCCACCCATTCGAGTTTCAGTGCGTAGAAAATATCGGACTGCACTCAGATGACATCTGCGCATTCAGATTTATGCGACCTCAGACAATGGTGAAGAGGATAGAGAAATGTTGTTCTTCAACTTCTCCTCACAGTGTACTAGGATTCCCTCATCCGAGAGAATCGGGCCACACTATGCTGACACTCAGATCATACTCTGATCAGAATTTGATCCAAGTGTTACTAGCATAATCAGCCTGATTCGCTCAGATGAGGGCATATACGGTTGTGTCACCCTGGCCTTAAGGGGTAAATGGCCATCAGCCAGATGGGTTTATGGTCATTTACTATTGCATGTGTATAGACAACTTAAAGTTCTCACGTACACAAAAAAAAATAAAATTAAAAAAAAAAAAAAAAAAAAAAAGATGGCTGATCAGTCAGCCAATCTGATGTATATGGGGGCTTCTCAACTCTCCCTCCCAACACAGAAACTATCATTTTTGGGTGTCCAACAGCTGTTTTCACCACACTAAAAAGTCATCAGCACTATAAAATATATATCTCCAGCTTAGTACTGATCAGAGTTGGCCATATACACAGAATCAATCTGTCTTCTGGCTCCTTCTGACAGAAGAGCCAGAAGACCGCAGCAACTGATTTCTCCAACTCCTGCACTGATTAGAAGTCCTTCACCTTCATATTAAATGGTGCATGTTTCTTAGCAGTGCAGTGGTCAAGCTGCCCAGTTGAGAGCTCCCAGAAGCTTTCCTGCATTAAGGCTCTCAGCTGCTCACTGTTAGCAACTCCAATCTCCTATATAATCTAGACCCTGGCTAGCACTCATTGCACTCCTCAGTGCATACCTTGGTTTGTGTGAGTATATTTGTAGGATTGGCATTTTCCTTTATCCCTGCTTGTGTTATCTTGTTAGTCTGGTTGATGTATTACGGTACACTACTACATCCCTGGGAGGGGTACACACTGTAGACTGCATATTCAGGAGCTAAGGCAAGGTACGTGACCCCAGAGTCTTCATCAGAAGTAATTTGGGCAACAGGACAAGCTAGGGTGCCACTAGAGATAGGGACAGGGAAGGAGCCCCTGGTCCTGGGACATAATCCTTATCTTTTTTATGTTGGTGGTGACAAAAGCATTTAATTCCTTATACCGAAATGTTTTTTTTTTTAGATGCGGTTGACACGAAACCACGGTTATGTTGTCAATCGACAAAGCATTTTGGGTTTTTTAGCAACTCAGATTAGATTATAGAAAGAATGGCCATTATACTGAACTGATATTAGGACCAAAATCTATACAACCAGTATTCCATGGCAAAGCTGTATCCACATTTCTCTAAGCTTCAGAGCTGAAATCTCCAGACATTCAATAATGTCCAAGTGTCTGCACAATGAGTGAGATATATATATATATATATATATATATATATTCTTAGTTTCTATAAAAATCTGATGTAGGAAAACCTAATTGTTTCTCCCCTCGACAAATCCTAAACTGACGGCCCCAATCACAAGAGTAGGTATAACCCTACGAATGCAAAGATGTTTGTCTTCCAGGTATGCACATGTTCCAAGAAGTTACTGGATGGTTTGGCAGGGGAATCGAATGCCTGATGTTTATCTTTGTAAAGCTTTTGCAATAGTTTCATACCTTGGCAAGTGCTGGTTAAGATAAATTACTTGAGTAAATAATAATTCAGTGTTTATTGAGATGTTATGCCCGGTTCACAAAGTTCTTTTGACAGAAAGAACTTTTTACCCATTTTTTGGGATAATCTAATGTACACTAAATATGGATAATTTAGAAGGAGGTCAGCAACTTTCCATCATGTTGCCAGGGAAATCCATCCAATTAGCATTAACAAATAGGGGCAGATTTAGCCTTCAGAATAGGAAAAGCGGCAAGATACCGCCTTCATTGTCCCCTTAGTGACTCTTATTCATTAGCTTTAGAATGAGATCTAGGCAAGTAGCTGATAAATACAAACTTCAATAATTTGATAGAAGCAAACTAATGGGGCAGTGATGGCGTAGGAATGAGATGGGTATATCAGAAGCAAATTCCTAGACAAGGTATACATACCAACAAGCCATTTGTTGCATGGACGGTGACACATCTAGAAAAGCTATGGTGAATAGATAGTCCTTTCACATAGGTCCCCGGATCATGGCCTCCCACTTCATCGACGTCCCCACACAGGTGAAAGTGGACAGGGTAACTGCCCATTACTTGCTGACCCATATGCTTCAGTTCAACATTGGACAGATGAACAGAGGTGAAGTTCTGTAAAATCTACCGAGACAGAGGATATGATTACAATTTTCTGGAGAGTTTGTTGGCTTCAAGATAAATCATTTATTCAACTGTATTCTTCCTGAATTACCATAAAAGTCAAAATATAAGTTGCTAACAAGTCATAACTGATTGAGAGACCGGTAGACATATTGCAGAGAGTTAGTAATCATGGAAAGAAAAAGTGGACGCTGGTACAATAAAAATACAGAAATTCACCAACTCAGTCATGAATCAGTTTATGGACCCGTATTTACAATAGTGCCTCTTAAAGGGGTTGTCCACCTTGAGGATGAGGATGGTGTACTTTGAATATAAATGATATCAATGTCAGAATGGCTGTATAATCCAGATATTATAAGCATATATAGAATGAAATGGCTCATAGGTGCAAGTGCACTCATTCTCTACCCACCCAGCAAGATGCCAAAGGAACTGCTGAGTTTTCCCCAAGGTGAAGCTGCTTCAGAAGAGAAGCTGGCGTTTTTTCCTGAAGCGACCTCGGAATGTTACCCAACCACGCTTTTGTCTCTTCCTTCTGTTTATGATGTACCCTCCTGGCTTCTGACCTTGGATTCCTTGACCAATCTGACTCACGGCTTGGCCGTGGAAAGTGACTAGCGTCACTTATAGGCAGTCATTATGCTCGGCAGCACAATTCCTGCTTACACAAGAGGATGCGATGCCAAGAGTGA
Source organism: Ranitomeya variabilis (assembly GCF_051348905.1). Taxonomy (NCBI): domain Eukaryota; kingdom Metazoa; phylum Chordata; class Amphibia; order Anura; family Dendrobatidae; genus Ranitomeya; species Ranitomeya variabilis. Next base: position 385,986,286 of record NC_135232.1, on the reverse strand, counting down.
TGATATTTTGTGCAGCACCAATTGTACCCGACGAACAAGCGTTCAGCTAGTTCACCGGCAGTCTGTTCAGACTACAAGATTGTGTACCAAGTGTGCCTATGAATGCTAGTTTATGGTAATTCTACAATATAAATGGACCCAAACACACCCAACTAGCAGCTTGACTGACGCTCTGCTTTGACCTGCCAACAGGATTTTGTGCATGCAATGTGATCAGTCTTTTACAGGTTCTGCACAAAGTGACCACCCTGTACCTAAACATACCTTAATGTGCCCTCCAAAGGTATCAAAGTTGAAGAATTTGCATTGGTTGTTTCCATAACAAGTCTCCTCCATTTCGCCTTGGATGACAATGTTCCTTGTAAGGACCCCCACTTCAGCCCGCATGTCCAAGCCTTCAGTGATTTCTCCCATATGGAAATACATGGGTCTCTCTGAAATCAAGAAAAAATAAATTTGCAGACAAGATTATTCAATGAAAACTGCTGTACGGTAAAAAAACTTTACGCGCCCATTTCCCTCTCCCCCAAGCCTTCATTATGGAAGGGAAACAATTTGTCACCAATAATGTAGCTATATCTTTTAGAGCAATAGACTACCACCATTTGTACCCTAATGATAAATAGTTCATCCAGAAGTCCTCTTGAGTCTTGCATAGCTGCCTTGGCCATGGCCATTCAGAATTACAGAAAACAACGTATATAAAGTTAGTTTACTGCATAGCAACACCATAAGGGTAAACTTTGAAAGTAACATTGCAGTACGAGTTGGGTCAGATGTAGTTCGCACCCCAACTTTTCCAGCTGGAAATCGACCTGTTGTGGCATTTCAATTTCTGTTTAGCATTTCATACCTCTAAATGTACAAATGCGTGGTGGTGCTCATACTTTATACTGAATAAATCAAAAGGTTTTCAAAACGGTTTGCATTTTTTTGGAGCATACTCGTATATTGTGGAGTTGGGTGAAATGACAGGTACACTGGTTATCAATTTTACGAGCATCAACCACCTACCTTTCACTTTAATCTGAAATTTGTTACATTCTGGACAAGGAAGGAGGGTAAATTCTTCAGTTTGATACATTGAATAGTCTGTGCTTGCAACAACTACTTCATCGCCTGGCTGCCAACTGTGCACATCATCCATGAGCTCTAGCACAATTCCATCAACAGCTTCAACACTAAATCCAGAAAAGGCTTTACCTTGAGAAGATAAAAATACCATGAGATAAAAGAACTAAAAAGATAGAATCTTAGCGTCCTGTTAACTCCAATAAACTAGTAAATCGACCACAAACATATTACAGTGTATTATGGTCCTGCCCAGTTTCTGCTCTGAAAACTCTCCAAAAAGTCTCCATGTGCACAGTGGTCAATTTTTTACCATCTCACCCATGACATTTGTTTTATCTTGATCTTACCATGGAAGTGAAGTAGATTCTCAAATCTCCACTCTTGTAGAAAAAGCAAGCATTTCATGACAGTCAGTGAAAAGACTCTTTGGAATTGTTGCAAAATTAAGAAAGGGCCTGTTTACGTTAGAGTTTGACAACAATGAGAAGAAACAGTAATCTTCTCAATTACTCCATCCTCCAGACTGGTGGTCAAAGAAGGGTAGGCTGAACGGGACTGGACTGCACTGACCATGCTTGCAGATGTAATTGTTAAAAAGGACACCTTTTATTTATTACTACTACACCATTAAAGGGAATCTGTCACCCTAAAAATCGTATCTGAGCCAAGCCCACCGGCATCAGGGGCTTATCTACAGCATGCTGTAATGCTGTAGATAAGCCCCCGATGTATCCTGAAAGATAAGAAAAACAGGTTAGATTATACTCACCTGGGGGGGCGGTCCCGCTGCGGTCTGGTCCGATGGGTGTCGCGATCTGGGTCCAGCGCCTCCTATCTTCATTCAATGACGTCCTCTTCTTGCCGTGGTTCCGGCGCAGGCGAACTTTGTCTGCCCTGTTGAGGGCAGAGCAAAGTACTGCAGTGCGCAGGTGCCGGGAAAGGACAGAGAGGCCTGGCGCCTGCGCACTGCAGTACTTTGCTCTGCCCTCAACAGGGCAGATAAACTACGTCTGCGCCGGAGCAGGAAGACAAGAAGAGGACGTCAAATGAGGATAGAAGGTGCTGGACCCGGATCGCGAAGCCCATCAGACCGGACCGCAGCGGGACCGCCCCGGGGTGAGTATAAATCTAACCTTTATTTCTTATCTTTCAGGCTACATCGGGGGCTTATCTACAGCATTATAGAATGCTGTAGATAAGCCCCTGATGCCGGTGGGCTTAGCTCAGATACGATTTTTGGGATGACAGAGTCCCTTTAATTCCATGGTGCTGTATATGAGAAGGGGTTACATCAAAATACAAATATCACTGATAGTAAACAAAACTAACAATGAGACTGGTACAGAGGGAAGAGGACCCTGCCCTTGCGGGCTTATAATCTACATTACCTTCAAAAGTATATCATTTAAGAGCTAGAGCCAAGGGGGTGGGAAGTCAAAGCTGCTAGTACCAAGTTTAAATCCCAGGGCGGGAAATCAGTTCTTCGAAGGTGTCCAAGTGTTTTATTTTAATAAAAGCACAGATTAATCTTCTAATTCTGAGATATACTGGCAACTTGGTGTAAAAAGGAGATTAGAGCAGAGGCCTGAACTAAGACATTTATCTAGACCTACCATCAAGTTCTATTTAGGATTTAGAGGTCTGTATTTTGCGTAAGAGTGCTTTCACAGATAGCACTCATATCTATTTATAATATAATATAATATAATATATATGGGCCATTCACATATCCACAAAATTGCGGACACATGGCCAATATTGATCGGATCACAATCGGCAATTGTTATGAAATACATAAAAACCCTTTATTGTACTACAAGAAAACCCACTAACATCTAAATAAGCCATAAGAGTCTCCATCAAATCTCAAGAATAAGCTTTAGGTACATGTTCAATGAAGCTTATTTTCTACAAGTGACAGAATTCAAGAACCCCCGCCTTTTCAAAATTAACCCAAAGTGTGAACAACTGATCCCTAAACAAGATTGTCTCACTGTGTGACAATCCAGGGATGATTTACAGACATCTTGTTGAGGCAGGTAAACCAATTATTCATTGCTTGTCAGCCTTGATTTCTACCATTACCGTATGAATTAAAGAGAATAGGACGTAAAATCAAATAAATAATTTTTAATGTTTTACACTGGTCCACTAGAGGGAGCAATCACTTTTTCCTAAGGAGGCACTACCAAAAAACTGCATTACAATTGCAGGTGGACAGCAACTTTTCATTTGGGTGTGATGTCACTGGCTGAGTGCAAAAGAAGGTCGGGAGGATAATTGGAACCACAGCATACCAATATTTTGTTACTGCGCGATTACATACATGATAATGCGGCCTTTGGCATTGGCATGTGCTAAGAGGAAGTTCCTTGATTTTTTTGCCACCACTGTGACCCTCCTCCAATAGGCAAGAGCTTATATCCATGTTGCCAGAAGCTGGCTCTGATGATTATTTGCAGTAACAGGTTCTGGACGGCAGGAAGGAACAGTGGTCCCCATTACATTGCTGCGGACTTCACAAATACAGTGGAGGAAATAAGTATTTGATCCCTTGCTGATTTTGTAAGTTTGCCCATGGACAAAGACATGAACTGTCTAATTTTAAGGGAAAGTTAATTTTAACATTGAGAGATAGAATATCTATCTATATAATCGTCTAAGGGGTACTTCCGTCTGTCTGTCTGAAATGGAAATCCCGCATTGCTGACCAATCAGCGACAGGCTTAGTCCGGCCGCGAACTGGCCCCTCCCTACTCTCCTCCAGTCAGCGCCAGTGTGTCGCCCCATCCCGGACCAACTTTTTTCTATTGATGCTGGCTATGCAGCATCAATAGTAAAAAGATATAATGTTAAAAATAATAAAAAATAAAAAAAATGCTATTCTCACCTTCCGACGTCCACCGATGCTGCCGCCAGCTTCCGTTCCCAGTGATGCATTGCGAAATTACCCAGATGACTTAGTGGTCTCGAGAGACCGCTAAGTCATCTGGGTAATTTCGCAATGCACCACTGGGAACGGAAGCTGGCGGCAGCATCGCACGCCGGAGGATGAGTATATAACTATTTTTTTTTATTTTTTATTTATTTATTTTTTTTAACAGGGATATGGTGCCCACACTGCTATATACTGTGTGGGCAGTGTTCTATACTGCGTGGGCTGCGTTCTATACTGCGTGGGCTGCGTTCTATACTGCGTGGCTGTGCTAAGCACAACGTACATACATACATACATATTCTAGAATACCCGATGCGTTAGAATCGGGCCACCATCTTGTCAAAAATAAAATCCAGAAAATCACACTGTATAAATTATATACGGTACATTTATTTGCATTTTGCAGTGAGAAATAAGTATTTGATCCCCTACCAACCATTAAGAGTTCTGGCTCCTACAGACCAGTTAGATGCTCATAATCAACTCATTACCTGCATTAAAGACAGCTGTCTTACATAGTCACCTTTATAAAAGACCCCTGTCCACAGACTCAATCAGGCAGACTAACCTCTTCAACATGGGCAAGACCAAAGGGCTTTATAAGGATGTCAGGGACAAGATCATAGACCTGCACAAAGCTGGAATGGGCTACAAAACCATAATTTAGACGCTGGGGTGAGAAGGAGACATCTGGTGGTGCAATAGTAAGAAAATGGAAGAAAAATAAAATGACTGTCAATCGACATCGATCTAGCGCACCATGTAAAATCTCACCTCGTGGGGTATCCTTTATCATGAAGGTGAGAAATCAGCCTAAAACTACACAGGGGGAACTTATTAATGATCTCAAGGCAGCTGGCAACACAGTCACCAAGAAAACAATGCTAACACATTACACCGTGAAGGTTTACAATCCTGCAGTGCCCGCAAGGTCCACCTGCTGAAGAAGGCATATGTGCAGGCCTGTCTGAAGTTTGCCAATGAACACCTGGATGATTCTGTGAGTGATTGGGAGAAGGTGCTGTGGTCTGATAAGACAAAAATTGAGGGCTTTGGTATTAACTCAACTCACCGTGTTTGAAGGAAGAGAAATGCTGCCTATGACCCAAGAACACCGTCCCCACTGTCAAGCATGGAGGTGGAAACATTATGGTTTGGGAGTGTTTCTCTGCTAAGGGCACAGGACTACTTCACAGCATCAATGGGAGAATGGATGGAGCCATGTACTGTAAAATCCTGAGTGACAATCTCCTTCCCTCCATCAGGACATTAAATATGGGTCGTGGCTGGGTCTTCCAGCAAGACAATGACCCAGAACATACAGCCAAGGCAACAAAGAAATGGCTCAAAAAGAAGCACATTAATGTCATGAAGTGGCCTAGCCAGTCTCCAGACCTTAATCCCATAGAAAACTTATGGAGGGAGTTGAAGCTCCGAGTTGCCAAGCGACAGCCTTAAAATCTTAAGGCTTTAGAGATGATCTCCAAAGAGGAGTGGACCAAAATTCCTCCAGACATGTGCGCATATCTCATCATAAACTACAAAAAAACGTCTGACTGCTGTGCTTTTCAACAAGGGTTTTGCCACCAAGTATTAAGTCTTGTTTGCCAGAGGGATCAAATACTGATGTCACTGGAAAATGAAAATAAATTTATATAATTTAAACAATGATTTTCTTGATTTTATTTTTGATATTCTATCTCTCAATTTTAACATTAACCTACCCTTAAAATGATAGACTGTTCATGACTTTGTCATTGGGCAAACTTACCAAATCAGCAAGGGTTCAAATACTTATTCCCCCCCACTGTATGTCCTGTGCTGCTCTCCTGTTTCAACCCATAGAGAATAAGGTGGAACTACATGCAGCACTACAGACTATATGGATTCTGACATTAACCGAGCCAAACCAGGATCCTTTTCTTATTAAAGAGGCCCTCTCTGCAGGACCTCACGGTTAGCGCTATGCTAGAAGCAGAGTAAATTACCTTGGCATAATTTCCGAGAAACCTGAATTATTTGTTCTTGACTTTAAGGAAGCCACAGGGACACTTACTTTGTCTGTACCTAGTGAGGACCCCCTTTTGTTCTGTCAGATGCCCTTTCAAATAAATAAAGGTCAAGGGGAGACCTGAATAAGTAGTCATCGTAACAAAGAATACTGCATAATTTCCCCTCAGGGGCCACATCCTTCTTCCAGGTTTTTCAACAAAGGGCTCGTCTGGAAGAATCAGAGAGACAGCCATGCAAGCAGCATGGCTAACAGACCAGTCAAGCAGAAATCTGATCCCTTAGGGTAATATACATAGGAGGTCCTTTAGAGGCCAGCTGTATTTTTTCCTGAAGAATTTTCTGCAGTTTTTTTTTTTTACTGTATATAAAAAGGGAAGCCACCTGAAGAATGGTCAAGACACTTTTAGCCCCCTAACAGATTTAAAGTCTGGAGTGGTTAAAAGAAGTTCAAAAGCACTGACTATGCACAGCGCAAGTCCTTTTGACATTGCAGATGTTCATTTTTCTAGTGTCATGCGGACTACATGTGAAAAAGAAAGAGTATAATAGAGACACGTCACTACCTCTGTATTTAGCACCCACTCCTGGGTTTGGCTTATAAAGACTGATCAAATACTGAACATGTGAACGTAGCCTAAGGCAGATTCATCATTGCCTTTGCGCCTTTGTTTGCCTCCATGTCATTATTCTATTTGCACCTATTTTAATATTCTTTATGGATTTTTCCATTGCCTTTTCACATTTTTGGGAATCATGATTCTCTGTATTTAAAGGCTTGCAGAGTCCTGAATTTATTGAGAGTCAGCTATGAACAACCACTCCTCATCTTAGTGTTACCCCTCATCCTCAATGGAAATATATTAAAGGCCCACGTGCCCTTGAAATGGGCTAGGACCATATTAAAAATATTTTTGAGAGGTTTATGGGATTTTCTAACTTTGTCTAATATTTTCATAGAACTGAGGGAAGGAAGCATACCAGTTAAAGTTTTTTCCCCTGCTCCTGTCAGTGCCTCTTGTACCATCTTCTGCAGCTTCAAATAAGTTTTACAGTTGGTCAAATGGAGTCGAAGAAGAGACCATGGTTTAAGAGGGCAATCTGTCAGCAGAATTTCCCCCTATAAATTCATACAGTGTGGCATGTGGCATAACACGGATTTCCACTATCCCCATTGACGTTCTAGCAGGGCCCTCTCCGAGGCTCAGCACAGGATAGGTGATAAATTGCGAATTGGTGGGTGCCTAATCGCTGGGACTAACACAGATAGGCAAATCATCTCGGACAGAACTCTTCTACCCATTATAATATGGTGCGGAGTACTGGCCGCCGTTTCCTTCATTCTTTAGGGCTGCCAGAAACAGCCAAGCACATACCTTGGCGGTGCCATAGAAAAGGAATGGAGTGCAGGTTGCACATGTGCATTGCCGCACTATTCTAATGCTGATAAAAAAGTGCCAATCGGTGCGAGTCAAAGCGGTTTGACCCCACCAATCAACAAGTTCTCCTGTACAACGTGTTTCCACTGAACACCCCCTTTCAAGCGAATACAATGCATGCATAGCATTTGAGGTACAAGAAGGTGTCGGAGAGGGCCGTATAGGACAATACTTACCATCTTTCCATTCACTGTATGCCTTCACAGCAAATCTCTGCCCATCCAACGTGGTGAAAACTTTCACAGCTTCCGCTTTTCCTCGAGTATTATGGTTCTCATAGTCTCTAGTACTTTCACTGCACGAGGTGTTACTCCCACTAACAACGCTCACCAGTGCCCAGGCTTGTCTGTAAAAAAGGAAAAGGCCATTACAAGCATCAGCGATATGCATTTATAAAAGGCCATTATATACTTCATCTGACTAATCTTGGGTTATTTTTCATTGTGGAAACTAACCAAGCACTTAGAAATAATAATGAAAAGCACACCTGATGCAATTCCCCGTGCCTTCTGGCAAGCTAAAATACCAGGTGGAAGTGCTCCATTAGGAATTCCTAAAGTTAGCCCTAAAAAGATGGCCAATTGCTTTAGTTAGGCATTTGCAAAATTGTCATTTGGCTGACAGATATTCCCTCCAGCCCGCTTATACACATGCATGCTCAGTTAGGCTGAGCGTGCACGTTTGCAATTGGAAGATTGAAGCAAGTTGCTGCTAGAAATGGTCATGTAACAAAAAACACCACACACCCACACACATTTCACTGCATTATATAAAGCTTCCTAAAAGGTTGTAGCATTAAGAAACCATTACCTATATGCCAAGCTTTTTACTTGATTACTACCAAGGAGACGCTGAATAGTTAGGCGAGTTTCCGGAAGCAGCTTTTTGTCTGCAGAGTCACCCACCGCCATGGCAACAATCCGACCCGGTGGTAGACTACTGAGGACATCCTGTAGCCTCTTGCTTTCAGTTTCATTTATGAAGGTGTCAAATCTTTCCGTCACTAACACTTGAGCTGTTTCTTGGTCCACAACTCTCACGTTCAGACCTCTAGAAAAAACCTGCTCAAAGTTGTGTGGTCCTGCTGGGAGTCCGGATGGCGTAAGAGATTTTGTCAAAAGAGTCCAAGATAACTTCTGAGATCCATGTAATTCCAGTGTTCCACCAGGTGACACCCCAATGAACTTCTTCCCAAATACCGGCACGCTGCCTTCCTCGTCATCTGATCGGCCATATAGGATAACGTTGGCTTTGGATTTGTAGCTGCATTTCTCTGCTCCAATATGAAGCGTTCCACCATCCTTTATAAGGATAAAACGAGTCCTCAGAGTGATATTTTTTGAACCATTTGCATCATCTTCAAAGACTAGTTTGCCTAAAAAAACAGGAAATACTTGTGACCTGTGTAAAATGTGATGAAGAGTTAAATCCCTGTCATGACACCTAAGTTTAAAGGGGTTGTCCAGTTTGGGCACAAAAGTCTGCAGTCACTATGACAGCAGACTTGTGAATCCTCACATCATGCATAGTGCGAATGGTTAGGATTCTACTGTGACAGTAGCGAGACCATGTGGTCATGTGAGAAAAAGTATGCGATTTGCATGCTCACAGCTACAATCTAACTAGTCATGTGCAGTCTCGCTTAATACAATAGCCTAAGGCCCCTCTCACACATCATTTTTTTGCCATCAATTGCAATCCGTCGAATTTTTAAAAAATGGATCCGGCGACTGATGCCGGAGGATCTATTTTTTCCTCATAGACTTGTATTAGCGATGGATGGCCTCACGTTTCATCTGTCATTCACCGGATCCATCAAAAATTGTTTGACAGCTGGAGACAACGGACATAGTAACGTTTTTTGTGTATGTCGAAAAATCGGACAGCTACGGATTCAGTTTTTTTTAAACTGAGCATGCTCTGATTTTTTTAGGATCCAATTAGCTGGATAAGCTAGTCAGATCCAACGAAAAAAAACAGATCCGTCGCATCAGTTTTTCACAATCTGCGACGGATCAGTTTTTTTTTTTCAAAATTCGACGGATTGCGACTGATGGCAAAAAACTGATGTGTGAAAGGGGCCTAACAAGACCGTGCACATCTAGTTGGAATGTGGCTGGAAGTATGCATATCAGTTTCCCAGCCAGCACTGAAGAATCCCAACAGTGCGAGCTGTGCGAAATTTGGGGATTCACAAGTCCACAGTCAGAGTAAACCAAAATTTTTAGTTTTCTGTTGTTCCTGGAAATGGGTGGCAGAAAAAAAAAAAAAAAAAAGTCATGACAACTGGGAGTTTAAATTGCACTTATCAGCTGGGCATGTCCATCCACACACACACTGATTAATCCATGACTAGTCACAGTCAGCTTGTGGAGTCAAACTTCTGTGACAAGGGAAGTGTTATGAATAAATTGACAGACATGTTAAATTTCCAGGAGGAATAGCAAAATGGCGCAATACAGGGTTCATTGTTGCAGCATTGTAATTTTATGTAGGAACACACTATAAAAACAGACATGTCAGGAAAGTTGAAACATCCTCATTAAAGGGCAAGTGGTACCATAGATTTAAAGGTAGAAGATTCAGGATACTCACACAGACAAGACCACCGGATCTAGCTTGAAGACAGTTAATCTTTTTCGATAACAAACATCAAATTAGAAAATATCTGCCCAAGACTAGAGAAACACTACCGTAGAATACGGCCAAATGCTATGAAAACATTGCATAGCACTCGGCCCAGTGTTAGTCTGTGGGGCAGCTCACATAAGCATTTTTTCTCAAGCATTTTCAACGTGCATGTAAAATCGCAGCTTGCTGCGATTGTGACAGACTCGCCAATGCAAGCCTATGGGTGCAAAAAAAAAGTAAAAATAATCGCACAGCACTCGGACCATGCTGTCCAATTTTTAAGCACCGATGTCCTTTGAAAAGCCGGCAATTCATCGGCCACATACAGTGAAATAAGAATGACAGGTTAGAATAGAATAGCTATATACATAGGATATATAGACGTCAGCGACACACACACATATATACTGTATATATACACACACATTAAATAGATAGAAGAAAAGCTGGCAATTCAGCAGCCACTTACTGTAAAATCACAGAAGGAGCCGACAGCATAGAATAGATGGATTACATACAGTATATAAACAGGATAGGTAATACAGATGACAGCACAGCGAGCAGGAGACCTCTCACGATCTCTGTGCCGTCAGACAGGTAATAGGAGTTTACAAGGAGACACTGAGCACATGCTGCTCAGTGTCTCTGCTGGATGACAGGCTGTATGGTCGCATCATACAACCTGCCATCTAGAGGTAGCTGAGCCAGACCAGTTGTGGGACAAATGGATTATCTTCTCTGCGGAAAGAGGACGAATATTGTTTTTTTTTTCCCCAACTGTTATGAAGAAGACAATGGTGATGGTGGAATGGGCATGCTCATAAGTATAGTTTAAGATTTATTAAAAGGAGTTTGTCATTCTTTCAATTAAAGGACTTTTTCTGGGTGCATGTGTTTTAATACACTATGACTATGGGGTTAGTAATGGGGGCGTCATATTGACATCTCTCCATTACTGACCTCGGGGCTTGATGTCACTTGACAGTACAAAGTTGACATCAACACACACCCCTCCCCCTCAACTATCTATCACCCCACTTGCCACCGATACAGAACAAGCGAAGAGCGACGCTAAGTTCCAGAATTGGAACACCTTAGAGATGACCCTTTTCTGGGGGCGGCTGAGAGCTGATGGCCCCTTCCTAGGCTATTAATATCAGCCCACAGGCTGTCTGCATAGCCTTTGCTGGTTATTAATTATATGGTGACCCTTCAATTTTTTTTTTTTATTATTTTTTTTTTTTTATTTAGGGTCCCCCATTTTAAATAGGCAGTAAAGGCTAATTATACAGCTGTCAGACGATCTTAATAGCCTGGGAAGCTCCATGGGTATTACCCCCTTCCTAGGCTCTAAACATCTGCGTCCAGACATCTGCTTTCCCTCTGCTGGGTAAGAAAATTAGGCTCGAAGCCATTTTTTTTTTTTTTTTGCAGAAAAATTATCTTTTATTAATTAAATACACGTATAGCAAGCTGCAAGAACTAATAGTTATATAGATGTCAGTGACATATACAATCTATTCTATGTGTATTTACTGTATGTAATCTATTCTATCGGCTCCTGCTGCGACTCTACAGTACGTGGCTCCTGAATTGCTGGCTTTTCTTCTACGAGAGATAGATATAGGCACACACGTGTGTCACTGACATCTATATATCTATTCTATCCTAACCTGTCACACTGATTTACTGATTTGACTGTACGCGGCAGATGAATTGCCGGCTTTTACATGAAATTGCAGTCAGATAGCAGACATACTGCATTCGGATGTAAATCGTATGCTAGGTGTGAAAAATTGGATTGTACTCGCATGACACTCTCGATACTTGTGACTCAGCAGTGAAAAATCTGACAGATTTTTTTTTTTTTTTTTTTTAACACGTTTAGTGTGACTCCAGCATAAAAGTCTGACTACATAAGTATGCAATTCACAATCAAGAATGACGCAGACAAGTAATATTGTACAGACCTCCGTCCTGTATGGTTATCGAGTGCACGGTAGCGTCAGACTGCAAACGCAAAAGGTCGCCTTTCCTTATTACAACTTTTTTATTTGGGTCATGGCCAGGATTCCAGTTACTGAGAAAGTAGTTCTGATCAGGACAATTTTCTGCAAGTCAAAAAAAATAAATAAATAAGCAAGAACATACAAACATTACCAGTTTAAAAGAGACTCCCTTTAGGCGGTGCGGAAGGCAAAAAACACTATCATTCTGGGACAGAAAGGGTGAATCTGCACACACAGAAGCCCAATGTGGAATTAATTATTAGCGGGCTTCCCTACTGTAAACCAATATCCCTGTAAAATTTTAAAGTACAAGGCTTGCAAAAAACGAAATGTGCAGTGAAACCATCTGGATGATCTAATTACACAAGCGCGAATGTAGGAGCATGAATCATGGAGAACACACCTCTGGCGTGGCTTTAATTAAATAGTTTCCAAAATTGGCTGTAAAACAGCACGCTGGCAGTCCTTATCATTAAGCCAAGAGTTGTCTTACACACAGGGACCTGGTCTTATGCACAGTTGGGCTATGGACACACGGAGTGTTTTTATCCCCAGGAGCTCAAAAACCCATGAATTGTCAAAAAGGAACTCCTGGTTAGGAGGAGCTTTTCTTTTCCTCAAGTACTTCCTGACAAGGTTTCGGAAGAGTTTGTTTATCCTGAAATGCAATTTACAGCCTTTTGATTGAGGGGGGGGGGGGATGTAAAAAAGTTCCCATTGCAAAAAAAAAGTTATACTTTCTGTTAGCATAGTCTTACAAAATCCATGTGGGCACTAGCTAACCATCAGTGTTTTTCATGAATGGATAAATACTGTGGGGAAAAAAAAAGTATTTAGTCAGCCACCAATTGTGCATGTTCTCCCACTTAAAAGATGAGACCTGTAATTGACATCATAGGTAGAACATAGCTAAGAGTCAAAATGAGAAAACAAATCCAGAAAGTCACCTTGTCTGATTTGGCAAGATTTATTTTGCAAATTATGGTGGAAAATAAGTATTTGGTCACCCGAAAACATGCAAAATTTCTGGCTCCCACAGACCTGTAACTTCTTCTTTAAAGAGGCTCCTCTCTCCTCCACTCATTCCCTGTAGTAATGGCACCTGCCAGACATATCCCCCTGCTTAAGCCAGTACATGTCCGGGCCCGTCTGAAGTTTGCTAGAAGGCATTTGGATTATCCAGAAGAGTATTGGGTCTGATGAAACCAAAGTAGAACTGTTTGGGAGAAACAAAACCCGTCGTGTTTGGAGGAGACAGAATGCCGAGTTGCATCCACAAAACACCATACCTACTGTGAAGCATGGGGATGGCAACCTCATGCTTTGTGGCGGTTTCTCTGCAAAGGGAACAGGACGACTAATCCGTGTACATGACAAAATCTCACTATACATGGCCCCATTCATTCTGAGTGCAAACCTCCTTCCATCAGCAAGGGCATTGAAGATGAAACATGGATGGGCCTTTCAGCATGATAATGATCCCAAGAACACCGCCAGGGTAACGAAGGAGTGGCTTTATAAGAAACATATGAAAGTCCTGGAGTGGCCTAGCCAGTCTCCAACTCAACTCCATAGAAAACCTTTGTCCGTGTTGCCCAGTGACAGGCCCAAAACATCACTGCTCTAGAGGAGATCTGCATGGAGGAATGGGCCAACATACCACCAACAGTGTGTGCCAACCTTGTGAAGACTTACAGAAAACATTTGACCAATGTCAATGCCAACAAAGGAATATACAGCTCTGGCAAAGATTAAGAGACCACTGCACAGTTTTATAAAAATCAGCTTCTCTACATGTCTGACAGTCATTCCATTCCAGTGTCAGTAGAATTCCAACCAGAGTACACCTCATTCTACTTAATGTGCTTCTGATTAGGTGATCACCTGAACCAAATCTTATTTAACGAAGGAAAGTATAAAAAACACTGCTGTGGTGTTCACAATCCTCTTGAAATATTACAAGTTGGATGGCAAAACAAGTGCTAGTAATATCCCAAAAGAAATAGGAAGGAAAAAATAACTTTTAACTATGCCAAAGGAGTTGAAAAGAAAAAAGTCTTGAGTGAGGAAAAGAAGGGCTCAATTCTGGCTTTACTAACAGAGGGACACAGTGAGCGTTATGTTGCCTCCATCCTTAAAATTTCTAAGACGGCTTCCATTACAACAAGGTCAAGCAGCAGACACTGGGGACAACAAAGCTACAGACTGGCAGAAGGCAAAAAAGACTCTCCATTGACCGGGATGACCGTCATCTTATTCAAATGTCACTTAGCAACCGCAAGATGACATCAAGTGACCTACAAAAGGAATGGCAAATGGCAGCTGGGGTGAAGTGCACGGCAAGAACTGTTCGTAACAGGCTCCTAGAGGCAGGACTCAAGTCATGTAAAGCTAGAAAAAAGCCTTTCATCAATGAGAAGTAAAGGAAAACTAGGCTGAAGTTTGCGAAGGACGTATGAATCAAGCCGTATACAAGGTTATCCTGGAAAAAACAGTTGATTCCTTCTGTTCAGGCAATGTTCCCAAACTCTGAGGACTGGTTTTTCCAGCAGGACAATGCGCCATGCCACACAGCTAGGTCAATCAAGGTGTGGATGAAGTACCACCACATAGAATCCATGTCATGGCCAGACCAATCTCCAGACCTGAACCCCATTGAAAACCTCTGGAATGTGATCAAGAGGAAGATGGATAGTCACAAGAAATCAAACAAAGAAGAACTGCTTACATTTTTGTACCTGGAGTGGCATAAGGTCACCCAAAAGCAGTGTGAAAGACTGGTGGAAAGCATGCCAAGACGCACGAAAGCTGTGAGTAAAAATCATGGTTATTCTACAAAATATTGATTTCTGAACTCTTCCTGAGTTAAAACATTAGTATTGTTGTCTCTAAATGATTATAACTTGTTTTTTGTTTGTTTGTTTTTTGCATTATTTGAGGTGCATTTTTTTTTTGTTATTTTGACCATTTCTCATTTTCAGAAAATAAATACAAAATGTATTGCTTGGATCTTCGGAGACATGTTGTCAGTAGTTTATAGAATAAAAGAACAATTTACATTTTACTCAAAAATATACCTATAAAAAAGGAGAAAAAAAACAGACAAACTGAAACTTTTGCAGTGGTCTCTTAATTTTTGCCAGAGCTGTATAACAAAATATTGAGATGAACTTTTCTTAATTATCAAATACTTATTTTCCACCATAATTTGCAAAATAAATCTTGCCAAATCAGCCAAGGTGGTTTTCTGAATTTGTTTTCTCATTTTGACTCTCATAGTTGTGGTCTGCCTATGATGTCAATTACAGAGCTCTCATCTTTCTAAGTGGGAGAACTTGCACAATTGGTGGCTGACTAAATACTTTTTTTCCCACACTATGTTACAAAGCCTAAGGGGCCAGTCGCAATGTTACCCGTGGACACCAAATGACTGTACACTAATGCCATCTTTGATGCCGAGGGGATAGGTTTGGAAAGTTATGCTGCTGATTTTTGCACAGACACTCTTTGCAGGGTCATCATCAGGGCATTAATGCCTGGGCTCCCTCTTTTGCTTCTTCTCCCCCAGCCCCAGGGGCAGGATTCGTCCAGTTCAGTTCAAATATATTACTGTACAGGAAGCCGGTGGAAACATTTAACAGCCGCTATCCGACGTTGGTGCACATGTTGCCAGCGTATGATGTCACTGCCATGAGCCAGTGAGTCCGTGCCTCAAATAGATGAGGAAGAAGGTGCTGGAATGTGTTCTAGATATCATCTCTGCAGAAAATAAGTTATCTGGCTGGAAGTAGTGATGGCGGTCTGTGATAGATGAAGAAGAAAAGCAAAGATGAATAGCTTCAACTAGAGATGTCACTGGTGAGTCAGTTTGTTACCTGTACACTATATACAGAGCTCCTGTGTATAATGGCACTTCTGATAATTAGTGTTGTATTTTTTTGAATGCATTGTAGTGTTTGGTCACTATGTGGTGGTGATATGTGGCCTGGCCATAATGTGATGGCAAGAGTATTGGATATTTTAACACCTTTTTAATAGATCAGTGTAAAAGTAGGGCCCTGCCAAAGGAGTCTACATGTCGTGGTGGTGGCTTAAACAAAAAAAAAAAAAAAATCCCCCGTTCTGCCGCTGCTGAATGTATAGAAGAAAAAAATATATATATATGATGAGTATATTGTAACCCCCCCCCATGATCCACCATATAGTATAGTGCACACCCCATAATTCTCCATATAGTATAGTGTATTGCCCATAATCATCATTGTAATAGTATGGCCCCTGGACTCACCCCAAAAAAAAAAAAACCCTCACCTTCCTGCCGCTCAGCATCCCCTTCTGAAGCTGGAAGCCGACTTCATCGTGCAAGCGCCACTGCCATGCACCCTCTGTCACGTGCACGACGACATCAGCTGCTGGCCTCTGATTGGCCGGCAACATGTATTGCCGCTCACGGACCCGATGGGTCTGTGCGCCATAATACGATTCAGCTGAACATGCGCAGAGGACACACATCGGCTATCAAGGTAATAAACTAATGATCGCTGGGTTACAGAGGGAAGGCCATACACAGGACCTGAAAGCCACTACAGATGGACCACTATTGAGGTTCCTTCTGAGATACAAGTCATCAGAATAATCATTTCATAGACACAAAAATGGGACTAGTAGTTTGTGTGACAGTACTTGCAGTTTCACGCTATGTGCAGGAGTGTGAATGGCACACTTACCATCCGGGGAATATTTAGATGAGATTCCTAAAACAATAGCAAGGATAATAAAAAAAGTCAGACTGGAAATAGCAAAGCATATTAACGTGTTTTTGTGCCTTCTCCTGCGAAGAACTTGTGCGTGATCGTTTTGTCCATTTCCTATAAACCCAAATGTTGAATGTCCTTCAGGCCCAGAGGAATTAAATTTGGCTGTGGCTTGAGTCTTTGGAGGAGGCGGTGGACGTAAGGGAACAATTCTGCCAGGCACGTAGCCCGGTGATCGCATGCTGCTGCCATTCTGAGGTTGGAGGAAGAGGCGTGATCCTCCCCTGTAGTCAGGAGACTGCATGATTAGGAGATGGCAAGCTTTACCTGAAACAAACAAAAGAAGTCAGTCATTATGGGATGATGTGTTCAATCATCAGATCACAATGGCATTTGCTTAACTGTTTCCTACAGGCTTTGTTTTTTTAACGTATACATAGAGAACATGCAAGATGCAGCTGGATGCCTTTAGAAACCGACAACAGTTGTAAGTGGCTACAGAAAATTGAGTTTTAGGTAATTTATGGGTCATATATAACAGTTTAGGAGGCTGGGAAATTATGGTGGCTACACCCTAGATAAGGGAAATGTTGAGCATTCAGTGGACAGCTATCCCCTCCTCTCTAATGGATTTACGCATGCACACTTGGATTGGTTACAAACATTATCAGAGAAAAAAAGCGGATATTTAACATTTAGCACTTATCTTTCACAGTTCAATAAATTTAACATTAGTTTAAAAAAGGTGGTTCTCTCTCCCCCAATGCTGCCCCCCCTCCCACTCTTATGGATGGGGGAAACCACATCAACCCCTGCCCTTCCATTCCAATGTGGCCTGTGTGGTCCCCTGTTCCCAACTTCTGCCAAATAACTGGCTGAAGTGCATCACCAATGGTGTCAGTAATGTCCCATGTGGCGAGGCACATGTGAGCAGATGAGATCAGCTAGGTGGGCTTTTTTTTTTTTAATAACCAATTCAACAATGAAGAAGAAGCTGCAAAAATGCATCTTGAGACATCCCATTGACTTGTAAATGGAAAAAGCCTAAAGAATTGTCAGTTCCCTTCTTTTAACGGCTTGGCATCTTGGCAAACCTGAATCAGTTAAAAGATGCCCACAAGACTAAACTTATGAACAAGTCAATTTCCATAGAAATGCAGATTTTAAAATTTTCTTGAGCATTTAGTAAGCACTTTTCTTGGAGAATTATCTTCCAGAAAAAGAAGTAGTGTGCACATACCCCTAGAATGGAATGGCAGTGCGCACGCTCGACCACTGCTCTATTCACTCCCGAAGAGGCTGCTGAGAATTGTGTTCCACTTTTTCCAGCAATCACAGAGAAGGAATAGAGCAGTGGCTGGGTGTCATTTACTGGGGATAGAAGTGCCCCATTTTGTCGAGCAGTGAGGGTCCCAGTGGGTAGACCCTAACCGTTAGGCGACAACCGATCAGCAAGTTGGAACTGCTGTGACCAGCACTGTATTCTTGGCAGCACAGCTGTAAGGCTACGTTCACATTAGCGTTGCTTCAGGCGCAGCCGCGGCGACGCATGCGTCATGCGCCCCTATATTTAACATGGGGGGGGGGCGCATGGACATGCGTTGCACTTGCGTTTTGTGACGCATGCGTCACTGTGGTGCATGCGTCAGGGCGCAGAGGACGCTGCATGATGCAGTTTTTTCTGCGCCAAAAACCATGCAAAAGTGGACGCATGCGTCACAAAACGCTGCGTTGTGCATGTGTTTACATTTGCGTTGTGCGTTGCATCGCCGACACTGCACCGCACAACGCAAATGTGAACGTAGCCTAAAACAGTAAGGCAAGGCTTGAGAGGCAATAGGGCCTAGTAAGTACAATTATGACAATTAAAGACGTCATTTGCAGGCTGCGGATAAGTAAAGCCAGCTGAAAACAGGCTTGGCATACACATGGGAAGACACTTGTTAATCATGTGTACATGAAATGTACTCATTTTCTGAACAATTAAAAAGGTGTTTCCGATTTCCATACGTATAAATCATATGCACAAAGCCCTAACATACAACATAACAAAGAGCATGGCCCATCATAAACCTGGGAAAGCCAAGTAGTGACTTCTATCTGCTCCAGATTCCCCTTACCAATTAAGAAACATTGCTGGGGAATGGTTACATCCAGAATTTCCAGCTGAAATTGTGTACAGAAAAACAAATTACACAATATGGCGATAAACAAAATGTCAAATGAGGGATGTGCAGATCTGCTCAAAAAAAAAAAAAAAAGTAGTATACACTGCTCAAAAAATAAATAAATAAAGCGAACACTAAAATCCCACATCCTAGATATCACTGAATGAAATATTCCAGTTGCAAATTTTTATTCAATACATAATGGAATGTGTCGTGAATAATAAGGGTATGGTGTCCACGTTCAGGATTGCGTCAGGATTTGGTCAGGATTTTATGCAGGTAATCCTGACCAAATCTGCACCTGAGGTCACTGGCAGGTCACCTGCGTTGTCCTTGAGTTTTTTCTGCAATGTAAGGACATGCTGCGTTCTTAAAAGACGCGCCGCATGTGAGTTTTCTCGGGTGTGCCGCATGCGTCTTTTACTGCGTGGTGGAGACAGGATTTCATGAAATCCCCTCCACTATGCTGTAACATCTGGACGCTGCGTTTTTTATGCATGCTGCTCAATGCTGCGTCAAAAACTCAGCGTTTCCTGAATGTGGACACATACCCTTAAAACATAACAATGATCAACGTAAATAAAAATTAATATCCCATGGAGGTCTGGATTTGGAATGATGTTCAAAATCAAAGTGGAAAATAAAAATTATAGGCTGGTCCAACTTCAATGGAAATGCCTCATGACAAGGAAAAGATGCTCAGTAGTGTGTGTGGCCTCCACGTGCCTGTATGACCTCCCTACAATGCCTGGGCATGCTCCTGATAAGTCGCTGGATATTCTCCTGAGGGATCTCCTCCCAGATCTGGATTAAAGCATCCAGATTAAAGTGTGGACAGACTGTGGTGCAACGTGGCGTTGGTGGATGGAATGAGACATGATGTCCCAGCTGTGCTCAATTTGATTCAGGTCTGGGGAATGGGCGGGCTAGTCCATAGCTTCAATGCCTTCATCATGCAGGAATTGCTGACACTCCAGCCACATGAGGTCTGGCATTGTCATACATCAGAAGGAACCCAGGGCCCTATGCACCTGTATATGGTCTTACAATGGGTAATCCTGGTACCTAATGGCAGTCAGGGTACCTCTGGCTAGCAAGGGCTGTGCGGCTCTCCAAAGAAATGCCTCCCCACACTATTGATAACCTACTGTCAAACTGGTCATGCTGGAGGATGTTGCAGGCCGCAGAACTTTCTCCAAGGCGTCTCCACACTGTCACACGTGCTCAGTGTGAACCTGCTCATCTGTGAAAAGCACAGGGTACCAATGTTGAATCTGCTAATCTTGGTGTTCTCTGGCAGATGCCAATCACCCTGCACGCTGTTGGGCTGTAAGCACAACACCCACATGTGGACGTCGGGCACTCATGGAGTTGGTTTCTGTTAGTTTGAGCAGACATATATATGTTGGTAGCCTGCTGAAAATCATTTTGCAGGGCCCTGGCACTGCACATGCAGGGACTACCCAACAGCCACAAGATATGCAGCTTTAAGGACTTAAACATGTTTTTCAAGCACGCTGAAGACACTCTTAGCACACGGGCATGCTCAGATTATACCTTAGCTGAGCACGTTCGCTCATCACTGCCCCAACAGTTTCTCTAAAATTTACAACACAAAAGTGGCAAAAAGTTCCAATTCTGGCCTGAGAACATCTAACTGACGCTATCTTGTCCCTTGGAAATTTTTAAGTGCCGAGTCAGCGCTGGCGTTACGGTTTCTGCCTTTGTATGGATTGACCATGAAGAGGAAGTCAGATCAGCTGCAGCCCTGGCTTCCTCTTCATGTTAATCACGTACAAATCCTGGGACAGTGATGCCAGCACTTATTGGGCGCCGGGCACCACACCAGAGCTCCGGGACCGCGCCAGCACGGGAGGAGAGTACAGTTTTGTGCTTTTTATTTTAAAATCAGGGCCAAACATTTAGTTTACGAAGGGGTTGTCCTAGTAGAGGATAACTCCTTTAACCCCTTCATGACCCGGGGTATTTTCGTGCTTTCGTTTTTCGCTCCCCTGCTTCCCAGAGCCATAACTTTTTTATTTCTCCGTCCATATGGCCATGTGAGGGCTTATTTTTTGCGGGACGAGTTGTACTTTTGAACGACATTATTGGTTTTACCATGTCATGTACTAGAAAACGGGAAAAAAATTCCAGGTGCGGTGAAATTGCAAAAAAAAGTGCAATCCCACATTTGTTTTTTGTTTGGCTTTTTTGCTAGGTTCACTAAATGCTAAAACTGACCTGCCATTATGATTCTCCAGGTCAAGTTCATAGACACCAAACATGTCTAGGTTATTTTTTATCTAAGTGGTGAAAAAAAATCCAAAGCTTCGCTAAAAAAAATTTGCACAATTTTCCGATACCCGTAGCGTCTCCATTTTTCGTGATCTGGGGTCAGGTGAGGGCTTATTTTTTGGGCGTCGAGCTGACATTTTCAATGATACATTTTGGTGCAGATACGTTCTTTTGATCACCCGTTACTGCATTTTAATGCAATGTCACGGTGACCAAAAAAGTGTAATTCTGGCGTTTCAATTTTTTTTCTCACTACGTCGTTTAGCGATCAGGTTAATCCCTTACTATTTTTTTTTTATTGATAGATCGGGCGACTCTCAACCCAGCGATACCAAATATGTGTAGGTTTGATTTATTTTTTTTGTTTCATTTTGAATGGGGTGAAAGGGGGTGATTTAAACTTTTACCGTATATATTTTTTTTTTTAAACTTTTTTTTTCACTTTTGCCATGCTTCAATAGCCTCCATGGGAGGCTAGAAGCTGGCACAACTCGATCACCTCTGCTACATAGGAGCAATGCATAGATCACTCCTATGTAGTAGATTTACTGCATTGCCATGAGCGCCGACAACTGGGTGGCGCTCATAGCAATCCGGCATCAACAACCATAGAGGTCGTCAGGAGACCTCTGGTTGTTATACCGACGCATCGCTGACCCCCGATCATGTGACGGGGGTCAGCGATGCGCTCATTTCTGGCCCAATGGCCGGAAGCGGTAGTTAGATGCTGCTGTTAGCGTTTGACAGTGGCATTTAACTAGTTAATAGCGGCGGGTGAATCATGATTCCACCCTCCGCTATTGCGGGCACATGTCAGCTGTTCAAAACAGCTGACATGTCCCGGCTTTGATGCGGGAGCCCATATCAAAGCAGGGGATCTGACCTCAGACGTACTATCCCGTCCGAGGTCAGAAAGCGGTTAAGGGCGCACACTCATCAGCGTAAATAAAATCAGCTCAATGTTGTTCCTGAAAAGTAGGACGAGTGTCATGCAACTACAATGCAATTTCTCACCTAGCATCCATAGGACATGCGTATGCAACGAATTTTTAACATCAGTTTTTATATAGAGAATTACTGATTGTCATTTGAAGATAGATAGTTATGAGGTCAGTAAGGTGACCAGGGTTCATCGGCTATGAACTCCGGTGACCTTACATCAGTGCGAGACACTGCAGGCACGTAATCACCCTCCTGTCTCAGTGTGTTCCAACTGGCTTGCTGAGCAGTCGCACCATGCCACCTGTGTCTTGCAATTAAAGGACTTTACTTGGTTTGTGTCTTTATTACATTTGACAATAGTAAGGGGGTGTCTTATAGAAGCCTCTCCATTACTAACCCCTGGGCTTGATGTCAGCTGACATCGACCCTAATACTATTACTCCTAAACCAGGACAAGTGGGAAGAGTGGATGCCAAGCACCAGAATTGGCACATCTAATTGATGCACCATTTCTGGGGGCGGCTGAGTGCTGATGTTCATAGTTTGAGAGGGGGCCAATATCCATGGCCCCTTCCTAGGCTATTAATATCAGCCTGCAGATGCCTGCCTAGCCTTTCCTGGCCATTTGGGGGGGGGGGGGCACTTTTTTGGGGGAGTGGGAGTCACCCCTTGTTAACTAACCGGTAAAGGCTAATTTAGACAGCTGTGAGCTCATAAAAGCCTGGTAAGCTCCATGATCATTACCCCCTTACCAGACTATAAAACATTAGCCCCGCTGTTGTCTCTACCCTCAGCTGGTTAAGAAAAAATTAGGGGGACCCCACGCCATCTTTTTACTTGTATCTAGTTCATTAAACTACACATGCACTGAACTAATTACATGTGTCACTCATATCTTTCCATGTATTTATCTATTCTGATGGTTCACGCTGTGAATTTACTGTACTTGGCTGATAAAATTATTGGATTCTCCATGAGATGGGTTCAGTAAAAAGAAAAAGAAAAAAAAAAGAAACACACACACACACACACACACACACACACACCACAACACACGGCACCCGCATTGTCTGTGTATGATTTTTTTTCTCACACCCATTGACTTGCATTGGAGAGCCTCATCTGATATAAGCAGCCACTGCAATTTGTCTCAGTCCAATCTGAAGAAAACAAATGAAAACTGCAGAAGAACATAGCACTCTGACTAATGATGATCAAGATTCTATCAGATAAAAATCAGTTTGCACGGTGTCAGTTTTAAACGCAGATGAGTATGAGCCCCAATACAGACACATATCTGGATTGTGAGGTAAAGGTTAATGTTTCTGCCTTATGATCAGCATATCTTGTCCATAGGGTTTTATAGATAGATTATATCACCCATCAGTAGACCATGCCATTTAGGCCTGAGGTGTTCAGAATTTAAAAAGAAAAAAAAACAAAACACACAGTCACTTTGTTTCACCATGTTCCTCCTTCTGCTGTAATCTTTGCTATGGTGAACACAAGCCATAAGATTTCACAACTGATGTGAGGAAACTTTTGGTTTCATAAATTACTGTAACCCTGGATGTTCCCATATTTAGCACTGTACCATTGGGAGAGAAACTTGACACGATTTCCTGACAAACTAGAATTACACAAGACCAAATTAAGGTACTATTAGAATCTCAGGCCTATTGGAACGTCTGAGGAAAAATCCATGCCTGCTCACAAATCAGGGAAAATTATTCTCCTATGGCAAATACACTATTCGCTCTTTGTGACGAAAGATAAGCAAGTGACCATAGAAGGAATGTCAGTTTGGAGGATAAAACCCTCCAATGTATATGTAGCGCTTACAAAGACAGGTCTAGCAATACTTTTACGGCCCCAACGTTCCTCCATGACTGAGAAATCAGCGTTTGAATTGATAAGCAAATAAGGCTGAAGTCTGTCACTCCAGCTCTATTCTCCACCTCTTCCTGATTGACATTTTATGAACTAATTTTACTTTGCTGTAACTTGTAGCATCAAAAAAAAAAAAAAAGTTACCGAAACTCACTGAAGGAACTTTACTTAACCTTAAAAGAATCCAAAGTTAATCCCAAAACAGGTAACCGGATGGCTGAAAAACCAACAAGTTGGTACATCTGTCAAACCAAAAGGCTGTGGGCACATATGGAGCTGGAACACCAAGAATCCGACTCAAAAGAACGTAGAGTTTTCATTCAGTTTCTGCTCCACATAGCCAAAGAACAGATGATCAAATCACTAGAACACTGCAGAGAACATATACGGTATATGGTTTATAGTGAAGCAAGACACCAATGTGGACCTGTATTAGCAAGATGGATACTGACAGATAGCAACAAAAGTGATGCTCGATTATCTATATTAGGGTTTACAGTCATCACTAGATTAGATCTACAGATATCCTATGGTATTTTGCAGTTATCCACTGTATCCCGAGTGACGTTGTACTACAGTTAGATCATCCATCTTACTAATACAAGAGCACATTTGAATTTTGCTTCAATATGAACAGTACATGTTCACTTCATAGTGTTTGCGATGTCATCACTTGTTATTGATCTGACAGGTGGGCCAGGTAGTAGGTTTCTAACAGTCTGGTCACTAATTGTAGTATAGGATTAGCCATGGCTTCCTTGTTTTAATTATACAAGTAAAAGTTGCAGTCTGGAATGTATTAGCCAGAATATAATAGAAAAGGGAGATCAATTAAAAATGTAGTGCCAATATAGGGTTAAACAAAGAGCAGGGTTAGCCATGACAGAGTAATGCAGTGTAGATGGAGACGGTCCAGTGTTTGCTCATATTGTCTCATTCTACCAAGCCCTCTCCCCGATTAGCCATAAAGTGATATATGCAATAAGCCAGCCATTACACATCCGAGTGCCATGCCCTTACACATGCCTAGCTTAGTGTTGGTCACTAGTGTTCTGCAATGATGCAGAGAACTTTTATGTTCACATCATTTCCATCCATGCGACAGGTCCCACTACAAAATCAAAGATCAAGTGGAATCCTGAAAAGCGAAGTAATCGGGAATATGTAATCTCAGATGGATGAAGATAATGTGCCTTTTCTTATCAATGCCAAGTACCATCATGGTGCAGATCTCAATTACATCCATATTTTGGAGTTCCTGGTCTGTATGCAGTGTTCCGAACAGAGAAAAGCCAAAACCACAATCTCAGTTTGCAGAACCTTTTTTCAGGGTTACTGCCCCTCATCAGTGCAAAGTGTGAGACCTGGTTTGGCTCTGTGAGATGCGCCTGACCAGGATCCAGTATTTCTAAGCCAAAATCAGGAGAGGTACAGTCAGAGAAAAAAGTATAATAAATACAGAAGTGATGACATGTAATATATCACCCACTCCAGGTTTGGCTTACAAATACTGAGGTGAAAAAAACTCTAAATATTCAACGTGTGCATATGGCCCAAATTGGAATTGGGTCGGTCTTTCCAGTTTGTGGCTCCATTTTGTGACTGCACCAAACACAAGTGCTGCACTTTATTACGCAGTTATCAATGCTGCTGCAGAGGTGACATATGCCCAGAAGGGATTACAGAGCAGCTGCGCCCTTTAACAATGACAGCATAGATTCGCCCTTAAATACACTTTTCACGTCAAGCATGCTAATGATACTAATCAGCAACTCTGACACAAATACTAGGAAAACCAGTTCTACAATGGTAATTTGAGGTTTCCAGTGGATATCTGGCTTTAGCATGTCTGCTATGATTACATTAGGAACCTGCATGGAGCGAATAGTCCCCTTCTGGATGCTATTGAGGGACACAAGGATTTGGAAACTTGCATGTCAGACCTTTGTTCTACTGAGCAATGAAAGGGCTCCTGGCACTGGATTACCAGTTGTCCCACCAACAAAGTACATTTTAATCAATAGATCTTAGAACAAAAATAAAATGTTCCTGTGCTGAGATAATCTAATAAATGTGCCCCTGCTGTGTACTGTGTAATGGCTGTGTCTGACCGTACAGGAATATGCTCTGATCATACCACAGCTCCTTGCCTTTTTGTGAGGTAAAACATTTCACTGCCTGTTATAATATGTTTTTAACCTCACCGAAAGAATCAGCTGTGATCCCAGGCTGTCCTGTCTGTATACTCTCTATTGCTTCCGCCCCTGCCCAGGAGCTGAGGTATGATCAGACCATGTTACTGTACGGTCAGATACAGCCATTGCACAGTACACAACAGGGGCGAGGAGCGGGAAAGGCAGCGGAAGGTGAGTATATAATTTTTTTTTTATTATTATTATTTTTAACATTAGATGTTTTTACTATTGACGCTGCATAGGCAGCATCAATAGTAAAAACTTGGTCACACAGGGTTAATAGCGGCGGTAACGGAGTAAGTTACAAGCGGCATAACGCGGTCCGTTACCGCTGGCATTAACCCTGTGTGAGCCGTGACTGCGGGGAGTATGGAGCGGGAGCCGGGCACTGACTGCAGGGGAGTAGGGAGGGACTAATCAGACTGTGGCAGTCGCTGATTGGTCTCACCAGCTGCCTGTCATGGCTGCCACGACCAATCAGCGACTTGGATTCCATGACAGACAGAGGCCGCGAACAATGAATATCCGTGACAGACAGAAAGACAGACAGACAGACAGACAGAAAGACGGAAGTGACCCTTAGACAATTATATAGTAGACCCTGTACTGCTGAAAACGTCATCTTGTCCCGCAAAAAACAAGCCATCATACAGCTACATCACCGGAAAAAAAAAAAAAAGTTATAGCTCTCAGAATAAAGCTATGCAAAAAATATTTTTTCTCTATAAAAGCTTTTATTGTGTAAAAGCACCAACACACACACAATATATTTTAGTGTTGCTGTAATCGTACTGACCCGAAAAATAAAGCTGTCTTATTAATATGAAATAGTGGGTGTTCTTTATTTATAATATTACTGTTATTAAAATCATTTACGTAACTCAAAGCTTCACAGCCAATTTTTAGCCCAAAGAATATTACTGTGTCTTCGTGCTTTTATTGGTTAGCTCAAATGGGTTTTGTGTCACCATGGCTAAGCAGTACTGTACAGCCACAAATGGGGTATTGACACAGTCAGTAGAAATTGTGGGACACATTATGGCGCCATTTTTACCCACTTGTGTAAAAATGTAAACTCTGGGGCCAAAACAAAAATTCTCTTTACAGCCCAAAAGGTATATAATTTTGTGACACACCCATGGTATCAATATGATCACTGCAGCCCTAGATGAATTCATTGGAGAGTGTAGTCTGTAAAATGAGTTCACATATAGGGGGTTTCTGTTCTGGCACCTCAGGGGCTCTGCCAATGTGACATGATACCCTCAAACCATTCCAGCAAAATCTGAACTCCAATATGGCGCCTCTTCCCTTCTGAGCTTTGCCCTGTGCCTCAAAAGTAATATTCCCCTATATATGGGGTATCAGCACACTCAGGAGAAATTGCATGGTGTTAACCTTATGAAAGTGCAAAATTTGGGGTCAAATAACATTTTTTGAGGGGAAAATGTGATTTTTTTTTTTTTATTTTATTCACAGCTTAATGTTATAAACTTCTATAAAGCACCTGGGGGCTCAAGGTGCTCGACACACATCTGAATACACTCCGGGGGGGGGTCACTATTTAGACCAGTCTCACAAGTCCAGACAATTCCGGTACCGGGAAAATCGCCTGAGGAGCACACGGACCGTGCAGGAGACAGTGCTACACTAAGCGCTGTCCCGAGCGTGTGGTGCTGAAGCCGCCATTTATTCCTTCTATCCAGCAGCGTTCGCTGCAGAGAAGGAATGAAAAATCATGGTTTTTTTTGTTTGTTTGTTTTTAAAATAAAGTTCCCGGTCAGCGGGCGGGCGCACAGGGGGTGAAAGGCGGGAGCTGACCGGGAACTTTATTTTAAAAATAAAAAAAAAAAAGCGAAGGGAGGACAGCGCTTAACTCTAGCGCTGTCTCCTGCACTGTCCGTGTGGTCCTCGGGAGGCACACGGACAGCATCTGTGTGCGGTACGTGTTTACACGGACCCATTGACTTTAATGGGTCCGTGTGATCTGTGCGCTCCCATGAACACTGACATGTCTCTGTGTTTTTCAAACGGACACACAGTCCGTGAAAACATGTGCAGAGACACATTGACTCACGTAGACACATTAAAATCAGTGTGTCCGGTACGTGAGAAAACTGACACCTCACGTACCGGAGCCACTGTCGTGTGAAGCAGGCCTTAGGCACAACAGAGGCTCTCCAAACGCGATATGGCATCCGCTAATTGTACCAAAAGATTCTTGAATGTGGTTTTCAGCAGCCTGAGGGATGCAGTTTTTAGAATGTTAGCCCCCCTGCGTAAACCTGAAAGAAATATAGCGGGGGTCTCATGGCCTCATGGACCCTGTCATTTAATATGACTTTTTGTCAGAAGAAAGGTCAAATAAAGGTCAGGTCAGTCATCTCTGAAAGTGTGACACTGGTTTTATCCAGTTTTTTCTGGTATGTTTGGCAGCTATTGTAACGGTTTTCTATTGGCTGTTAGCAGCTTTGCCGCTCTTTTTTTGAATATATAAACACCTGTTTTGTGGTATCTGGTCATTCTGTCAGCGGAAGAAGATAAAGAAGACACATACACCAGGATGTAGAATCTCCTGCAACAGTTCCTGACTAGAGCCGACGGCGAGGATGGAGCGGACTGGCTGAGGCAATACCTGGCTATGAAACCTATCTTAGCGCCTGCTGATGCTGTCCCTCATCCTCCAGAAGATACCTTTCGGTCGCCGTGTCAAGCCTCTCCGGTCCTGCCGACACCCACCGCTTCAGGGAGGCGCAGGAGGCAAAGGACCCCATACTCTCCGAAGTCACTGTCGCCGCCTGCTTCCAGCCGCAGTGTCCAAGAAGGAAGAAGGAAGTCACGGCGCCGCCCTCCTCAGAAGTCTCGCAGCCCAGCGCGAGACTTCCACCGCCAGCGTCATGACAGAGCGCCGACCGCCTCATCTGAAGTGGCCGGGATGTCTTCAACACACCGCAGCCGTAAAAGCGCTGCGGTGTCATTGGATTCTACAACAGCGGTGGCTTCTGCAGCTGCGGTCCAGACCACCGGTTCGGGAGGACCCCCTGTCGTCACACTCAGAAGAGGATGAAGAAACGCCGCTTACAGCAGCTTCCCATATGAGCTTGCCCAACATGGAGGGCTCGAGCTCCAGCTGCTGTATGGAGCAGAGAAACAACCAGCATTCATCGAGGGGTGAGACTTTCAATGTTCCTTTGTCTGTTCCACACTCACATTAAAAAGACATCATAAAGAAAAGTGTTAGCTGAAACTTTAAGAGAAGCTATTCCCCCCCCCTTGCTGTCACATCAGCTGTCACATCAGCTGTCACATCAGCTGTCACATCAGCTGTCACATCAGCTGTACACAGTGCTGCAATTTCTGACATTTCATCAGCTAACACCGCCCCTGTTAACTCTTTTAAAGAAGCTCTGACATGCGAACTGTCTCCCTTAGGATTCCATTTAAGCCCTTCTGTTAAAGAGCTTATTTGGAATAATCATTTAGTCGATATTTTTTCTTTACTGCCTAGAAAGGACCAGCTTTCAAAATCCAAAAAGAATGATGAGAAAGCTGATTTAGATGAATTTAAACGCACCAACTTTAAATCTTTCAACAACTGGGTGAAAGCTTTTTCTATTTTTGCTGCAGTTTTGGGTGAAAAATCTCCCCATCTCTGCAACAAGTTATTTCAGCCCCCTTCTAGTTCAAGTAAACGCGGTGTTTGTTTCGCTTTCAATGATTCCTTTTGTAAGTGGAACAACAACTGTAGATTCCGCCATGAATGCTCGTTCTGTGGTAACTCACACCCTATGTCTAAATGTTTTAAGTAACAAGCAGGTCAACAGTCCTCAGGTGAGGAGCCTAATTCAAAAAACACAGACGCCAGTGATTCTGGCAAACATGTCAGTATGCCTAAGCAAATATCCCGACCAGGGGACCAGTGAGCTGCTTTTTAATGGTTTTTCAGAAGGATTTTTTATCCCACAATTTAAAGGGGCGGGCTGTTCTGTTGTTCCTAATTTACCCTCTTTAAAGGCTCACCCTGAGGCAGCTAGGGATAAAATTATTAATGAAATTCAGCTAGGCAGAGTTTCAGGCCCTTTTTTAACCCCGCCGTTTGTTAATTTCCGTATATCACCATTGGGTATTGTACCAAAAAAAAAAAAAAAAAAAAAAAGATGAGGGCTCTTTCCGGCTAATTCACCACTTATCATATCCGCTGGGTTCATCCATGAACGATGAAGTGGACAAGGCTTTATGCTCCGTGTCCTATTCATCTTTTGATTCTGCATTAGAAATCCTCAAGAAATTTGGTTTTAATGCTTTAATGTCCAAGTCAGATATTAAGTCTGCTTTTAGACGCCTTCCCGTTCACCCGTGCGGTTTTAATTCTTTAGGTTTTTATTTTGATGACTGTTTTTGTTTTTTTTTTATCCAAATGTGTGAGCACTTCGGTGTTCCTATTGCTCACAGAAAAACAGTTGGTCCATCTAGATCTATCGAATTTCTGGGAATCACTCTTGATTATCAAAAAATGGAATCTGACTTCCTGATGAGAAAATTTTTAAACTGCGCATTGCGTTATCAAATTTTTTAGCCAAGAACAAGGTCACTCTTAAGGAAATTCAATCATTGTTAGGTCTATTGCATTTTGCGGTTTGCGTCATTCCTATAGGTCGGGCTTTTTGCACAAGTTTATAGGATGCCACTTAAGGTGTATCTTCACCTCATTCGCATGTTAGTATCCGTTCTGACCTAAAGGAAGACGCTAGAATTTGGCTCTCCTTTTTGTCAGAGCATAACGGCAGATCTTTGTGGCAGTCATTTTTTGTCTCTGGCGATTCTTTTCCCTTTCTTTTCGCAGCGGATAGCCAGCGTGGCTTCAGTATTTTATTTGACTCCCATTGGTTGTCCATCCTGTGGCCAATAAGTTGGGTGTCTAAGAAAGTAACTTCAAACGTAATGGTGTTGGAACTTTTTTCTATTTTTGCAGGAATATTACTTTGGAGATCACTAATGCAGAATTCCAGGATTTTGCTCCTTTCCACTAACCAGGCAGTAGTTGTTTTTATTTATTTTTATTTATTTATTTATTTTTTTTTCTATCAACACGTTATCTTCTAAAAATACTTTTGCTGCCAGAATTTTGAGACAATTGGTTTTACAATGCCTGAAAGCAAAGTTGGGAAAGAGCAAATTTCTTTTCATGACTCTTTACAAAATCGTCAGTGGTCGAATTTTTTCCTGCAGGTTCCCATCGTGGATTCGGAAGGACCCTCTTACCCCTTTCAATTTGGGACATGATTGCACTCTGATACAATATTTTATTAAAAAAAAAATCGTTATCTAATAGATCATGGGCTGACTATTCGGCTGCATGGCTGAATTGGAACAATTTTTGCAACCTACATTATTTTGACCCAACAGTTTCTAATCCGGTAGCAGCACTAAAGTTTGCTGAATCTATAGTACAAAACGGTTTGTCTTACTCGGCAATAGCGAAATGCCTAGCAGGAGTTTCATTTTTCCTTAAACTTTCTGGCAGTATTGCTTTAACTAATCTTTTTCCAGTAAAGCAGTTTTTAAAAGGCTTTAGTAAAACCAATTTTATACCTGACTCGAGACAATCTATTTCCCTGTCTTTATTGAAAGAATTGTGCTCATCCACGTTTGGGTAAATTTTAAGGAAGCCTTATTATTTAGCTCTATTTTTTCTCTGTCCTTTTTTGGAGCACTTCGCGTTGGTGAGGTGGTTTCTGTTAAGAAATCGGAGCCTTCGGGACTCATGATTTCGGATGTCCAGATTCATGAGTAGTTTTTTTTTTTAATTTTATGTATAAGAAAATTAAAGACAGATTAATTAGGCAGGGGATCTAGGTTGAAAATTAACGTGATCCATGTCTCTATCATTTGCCCTGTTGATAACATGGCAAATTGGATTAAGGTCAGACCTATGGGAGAGGGCCCATTATTCATTCATAGAGATTTTTCTCCTGTTACTGTCTTTCAATTTAATTTTGTCCTAAAGAAATGTTTACGCTTTTTGGGTAAAAAACACCTTAAAATCACATCTCATTCGTTTAGAATCGGAGCAGCTACGGAGGCCTCTAGGGCCGGGCTTTCCGATTCAGGGATAAAGGATTTGGGAAGATGGAACTCCAAAAGGTTCAAATTATATGTACGACATGATCTGTATGACTATTAATTATTGGTTTTCTTTCAGGTCCGCTAGTCATTTGGATAGTCAGACATTCTTTTATCTTCTGGGCCAGGAAGAGGGCCAGCCAATGATCTTATGCTGAAAATGTATCATTTAATCCTTCTGATATTCAGGTCTGGTGGCATGGAGTTCGCGGCTTGAAATGGCATTGCCTGGTTGCTGAAGTGAAGAAATGGCTAATTAAATTTCCTTCCCCTGATTTAATTATATTTCATGTAGCTGGGAATGATCTCGGAAAAATCAGGACTCTTGACTTATTATCGGCCATTCGATCCGATATTATTTATCTTAAGCAAATTCTGCCTGATTCAAACTTCATTTTTTCAAGATTATTCCCAGACTTTTGTGGCACGACAATCAATTTTCTTTTTTAGATAAAATCCGGAGAAGGGTCAATAAATCCATGGAAAATGTTTTTCTTTTAATTTCAGGGTTTTCATTCCGGCATTTGGATTGGAGGGTTTTTTACCGGGCCTTTATAGGCCTGATTTGGTTCATTTATCTGATATTGGCCTTGATATTTTTAATTTGGACTTACAAACTATCATTGAAAAATGGCTGTGTGGTTTGGGGGGGGCCATGTCTCGCTGAGTCATGGCCTTGTGGGAAAATCACCCATGTCTGGGTGGATTGGTTTATTGGAAAAGTTTGGTACTTTGGTTTTATAATTTATGGAGTTTATTTATTGGTGATTAATTAATTTATGTAACCCTAAATAAACTACACGGCCATTTTTATCCACAATTAAAGCGTTTTGTGTTTTTATTGTATGAATGGGTTCTATGAGGCCATGTTGTCACTTTTCTGTCACATAGACCCCTCAAAGTCACTTCAAATGAAGGGAAGGGAAGGGAAGGGGAAGGAAGGGAAAGGAGAATTTGTTTGATAAAAAAAAAAAAAAAAAAAAAAACACACGAGATATCGCTGGTCAACTTTTTGTTAGGAAGTTATAAGGGTTAAAAAGGGTCAAATTTTAACCCTTATAACTTCCTAACAAAAAAAAAAAAAACGCTGATGTAATGTAGACAAGTGAAAAATGTTATTTTTTAACTAGTTTGTGAGATACATCTCTCCGATTTAAGGGCCTAAGAATTAAAAGTTTGAAAATTGCAAAGTTTTTAACCCCAAGGGTGGTTTGCACGTTAATGACCGGGCCAATTTTTACAATTATGACCACTGTCCATTTATGAGGTTATAACTCTGGAACGCTTCAACGGATCCCGGTGATTCTGACATAGTTTTCTCATGACATATTGTACTTCATGATAGTGGTAAAATTTCTTTGAAATTACCTGCGTTTATTTGTGAAAAAAAACGGAAATTTTGCAAAAATGTTGCAAATTTTCCAACTTTGAATTTTTATGCCCTTAAATCACAGAGATATGTTGCACAAAATACTTAATAAGTAACATTTCCCACATGTCTACTTTACATCAGCACAATTTTGGAACCAACATTTTTTTGTTAGGGAGTTAAGGTTTAAAAGTTTACCAGCAATTTCTCATTTTTACAACACCATTTTTTTTTTTTTTAAAGGGACCTCATCACATTTGAAGTCATTTTGAGGGGTCTACATGACAGAAAATACACAAGTGTGACACCATTCTAAAAACGGCACCCCTCAAGGTGCTCAAAACCACATTCAAGAAGTTTATTAACCCTTCAGGTGTGTCACAGGAATTTATGGAATGCATAAAAAAAAAAAAAAAAAATTTACTTCAGCTCCAATTTGTTTTATTTTACCAAGGGTAACAGGAGAAAATGGACCCCAAAAGATGTTGTACAATTTGTCCTGAGTACGCCGATACCCCATATGTGGGGGTAAACCACTGTTTGGGCGCATGGCAGAGCTCGGAAGGGAAGGTGCACCATTTGACTTTTCAATGCAAAATTGACTGGAATTGAGATGGGACGCCATGTTGCGTTTGGAGAGCCCCTGATGTGCCTAAACATTGAAACTCCCCACAAGTGACACCATTTTGGAAAGAAGACCCCCTAAGGAACTTGTCTAGATGTGTTGTGAGAACTTTGAATCCCCAAGTGTTTCACTACAGTTTATAATGCAGAGCCGTGAAAATAATTTTTGTTGGGGGAAAAAAAAAATATTTTTTAGCCCCCGGTTTTGTATTTTCCCAAGGGTAACAGGAGAAATTGGACCCCAAAAATTGTTGTCCAATTTGTCCTGAGTACGTTAATACACGATATGTTGGGGTAAACCCCTGTTTGGGTGCACGGGAGAGCTCGGAAAGGAAGGAGCACTGTTTACTTTTTCAACGCAGAATTTCCTGGAATTGAAATCGGACGCCATGTCGCGTTTGGAAAGCCCCTGATGTGCCTAACCAGTGGAAACCTCCCAATTCTAACTGAAACCCTAACCCAAATACACCAACCCTAATCCCAATCCTAACCCTAACCCGAACATGCCCCTAACCCTAATTCCAACCGTAAATATAATCCAAACCCTAACTTTAGCCCCAACCCTAACCCTAATGGGAAAATGGAAATAAATTAGCGATGAGCGAATATACTCATTACTCAAGATATCTCGAGCATGCTCGGGGGACTTCGAGTATTTTTTAGTGCTCGGAGATTTAGTTTTTCTTGCCACAGCTGAATGATTTACATCTGTTAGCCAGCATAAGTACATGTGGGGGTTGCCTGGTTGCTAGGGAATCCCCACATGTACTTATGCTGGCTAACAGATGTAAATCATTCAGCTGCAGCAAAAAAAAAAAAAAAAAAAAAACACTACAATCTCCGAGCACTAAAAAAAAAATATAAAAAATTATGTAATACACGGAGGACCCCCGAGCATGCTCGAGAAATCTGGAGTAATGAGTATATTCGCTCATCACTAAAATAAATACATTTTTGAAATTTTATTATTTTTCCCTAACTAAGGGGGTGATGAAGGGGGGTTTGATTTACTTTTATAGCGGGTTTTTTAGCAGCCGTCACACACTAAAAGACGCTTTTTATTGTAAAAAATAGTTTTTGCGTCTCCACATTTTGAGAGCTATAATTTTTCCATATTTTGGTCCACAGAGTCATGTGAGGTTTTGTTTTTTTGCGGGACGAGTTGACGTTTATTGGTAACATTTTCGGGCACGTGACATTTTTTGATCGCTTTTCATTCCGATTTTTGTGAGGCAGAATGACCAAAACCCAGCTATTCATGAATTTCTTTTTTTCTTCTTCTTTGGGGGGGAGTTTATACCATTCCACGTTTGGTAAAATTGATAAAGCAGATTTATTTTTCGGGTCAGTACGATTACAGCGATACCTCACTTATATTTTTTTATGTTTTGGCGCTTTTATACTATAAAAACAATTTTATCTAAAAAATTATTTTTGCATCGCTTTATTCTGAGGACTATAACATTTTATTTTTTCGTTGATGACATTGCATACAATTTTTTGCAGCGGTACCATGGCTATTTATATCAGTCTTTTTGTTCGACGGTATGATAAAGCGTTGTTTTTTGCCTTTTTTTTTTTTTTTTTTTAACGTGTTCACTGAAGGGGTTAACTGGTGGGACAGTTTTATAGGTCGGGCCGTTATGGATACATTGAAGCGTTGCAGAGTTATTACCTCATAAAGGGACAGTGATCAGAATTGTAAAAATTGGCCTGGTCAATAACGTGTAAACCACCTTGGGGGGGGGGGGGGGGGTAAAGGAGCTAAACGCTAACATTCACTGCAGTTCTGGTTAGATTCTCCATTATCTAGTCTAAAACAAATGTAGTAGACATTATGATTAGAGCAAGTAAAACCCAATTGCTTCTGCCCATGATTGATCACATGCACATAATATTTTTAGGTAATCTTGGGTGAAAGTCTACAGTTGTTGATTGGTGTTCTATATGACTCTCGAAGAGTAGCTGTAGTATCCAGCACATGGCCAGCGTTGCAAGATTCTTTATACCAACTCTGCAGAGATTTCACACAATTGTTTTCAGATCATAACAGATTTGTTATGGCTTTCACAGGACACATTTTCCACCTACAGCTGCAAATATCCCTATTAATGGTTATTTTTATGGAAAATATGAAACATCTTCCTCGGTAAAATATGTCATATAGGGAAATCATGAAGATTCATGGTTTAGTTCCAAGCGATGGTCCATGGGTGTTTCCTATTGTCACTAGTAGCAGGGGGTTTTGTTTGTTTTTTTGATCCTCAATATTGAAATTGCAACACCAAGAAGGAAAAGTTGTGGAATTACAGAAACACGGGATCGTTAGACATGTTAATGAAGGGGAAAAAAAAAAAAGCGTTCAGCTAACTTTACTTTTACTGTCAGGCTGTGTGCACACGGTGCAGTTTTTGCGCTTTTCTGCTATAAAAACACATACATTATGCATCCCATCATTTAGAATGCATTCCGCAATTTTTGTGCACATGATGCGTCTTTTTCCGTGAAAAAAACACATCGCGGTGAAAAACGCAGCATGTTCGTTAATTTTGCGGATTTTTTGCGGATTTCCCACTATATTATTGCATTGGGAACCTACGGAAAAATCCGCAAAAAAAACGCACCAAAAAAAGGGGTAAAAACGTGAGAAAAACGCATGCGGATTTCTTGCAGAAAATGTCCTGTTTTGCTCAGGAAATTTCTGCAAGAAATCCTGAACGTGGGGCGTGGTTTGCCAGGGGAAACAAGCAGACGTGCTCAATAGGAGCTCCTGCTATTTCCCATTATTTAGCATTTTATAAGCGTACTGAAAGTGCTGAGATTGACTTTAATTTTATTCTAACATGTCAGGATCCACGCGCAACAAGAAAAAAAACCGGGCACCGGGAGTTATAACCCTCCTTTGGTGCAAAACATCAGAGGAGACCGCGGTGGAGGCCTTATTACACCCAGGCCTGTGAGGACTGGAAATGCTGCAGCGACGCTAGTCCCAGTTCCCTGCCAGATCCCGGATAAGGCTAAACCCACTAAAGCACAACCACGGGGTAAACAATATGCAGCGAAGAAGACCGGACTTCCCGGGGCTTGTGCAGCGGCGGGGACAAAACCCGGAAATCAACACCAAGGACAGATGCCGTAAAGCAGAAGCTGCATGGCGGAGACAGAACACAGGCGGACACCCGACGGAGGCCCAGCAGGCAAGCAGGATACAAGAGCGCAGCTAAGTGCTGCGCAAAGAAGCCGGAGAGAAGCGGCGATTCAGCTCACCGCAAGCCGGTGGACACAGACCCGGAAGTGACTCAGCGTTCTCGCCGCCGCCACTGTTAAGGTATGAGGCTCCAACATTTGTGCCGAGAATGCAAACGGCAGCTGAGTCACGGCCACAGGTGAGAGCAGAGTCGGAAGAGGTCCCCATCCGAGAATCAGGCAAGTCTTGCCGGGGAGACTCGGTCCTGAGGGGGCTGGGAGAAGAGTCATCAGGCTGCCCGGAGCTTTCTCTGATGGCCTCATATGAAGCGCTGGAGAAGGGAACAGCTGCGGCGAGGGAGGAGGGAGTCCTGCCGCTGCAAGCTCAGAGGATTTGTAAAGCGGTGAGTGGAACGTCGCCACTTTTATTTAGCGCTACAAAGCCTCCATACTATACAAAAGGACTGTGTCACCCCTGACCACCAATGCGACTTTACTACTAATAAGGGGGATCGTATTGGGGACGAGAAAAATGAGAGACAATCGGGCAGAAACAGCAATGGGGAGGGAGAGGAGCCTGAGGAGAGGCCAGACTGGGAGGAGGGAATATGGATATCAAGTAGTGCTGGAATAGCGCCAACGATATCGCCACTGCTACATACGTAGCACCACACACTCTCCTCCGAACTTGGGGAAATGTGCCCCTCTAATCTCACCTTACATTACCCCAAAATTCACAAGAATGACCCATGAAACCCCTGACAACGGACAAATAAGCAGAAACTCATCTGCTAAAAGGTCATCGCCAGAACCCGGGAGCGATTGCGACCAGTCCTCTGACACTTCAGGGGGCGATCCTCTCAAACTTTTGAAATCACAACAAGATATGTTGAGGGAAGAATTTAACCTGCTATGCAATAGACGCCCCAGAGAATTGTTGACAAAAATATACTTCCATCTTATTTCTTCTATGGAATCATCCAATAAGGACAACAATATCTCAGGAGACCAAAAAGGAACAGGAGGTTACAAACTATGACTCGGATAACTCCTCTGACCTATCAGAGGGGTCAGAAAATTCCCTCCCAGAAGAATTTATCAAAATGACAGACAACTCTGACTCTCAATTTCACAGATTTTAACGTAACCTCTACCCAGAATTCCCTTCCTGGGAGCCCTATGGAATTTGAGACCCATGTGCCCACAAAATAAAGTCAAAAGATCCAGAATGAGAGACCCAAGATCTATTTTCCGATTACGTTAATAGATAACATACCAGCTTCCGACGACTACTCGTCTGAAAGCTTCATGATAGACATCTGCAGAGCTCTTTTAACATCAACAAATATTTTGAAGAAGGGCAACAATCATACTAGCTATGAACCAAAAAGTTCCCACGCTAGAGTTCATATGAGGACATCCAGCAGAGGGCGCATCACCGCGACTCGAGGTAACTACAGGACATTCCCCTGCACTCCATTCATTCCCTGTCTTTTTACAACCACGAGCACAGCTGCTTTAGCAGAGCTCCTGGCTGTAAAATGCTTTAACCCCTTCAGATGGATTTGCAT
Source organism: Ranitomeya variabilis (assembly GCF_051348905.1). Taxonomy (NCBI): domain Eukaryota; kingdom Metazoa; phylum Chordata; class Amphibia; order Anura; family Dendrobatidae; genus Ranitomeya; species Ranitomeya variabilis. The sequence goes on along the minus strand of NC_135232.1, from coordinate 385,947,068 downwards.
CGTGGGACGTGACCAGAATGACGGAAGGTATGGGATATTGTTGTTTTTTTATTTTTCCATTTTTACAGAACGAGGGTCTTCAAGTGGATTAAGAGTCTAATAAAATATTAAAACACCCTGTGTGTTTATTTCATTAAAGTACTTTGTAATAATGTGTTTTGTTTTTTTTAACCATTTCGTACTATCGGATTAATAATGATAGGTGTGATAATTGACGCCTCTCCATTATTAATCTGGCTTAATGTCACCTTGCAATAGCAAGGTGACATTAACCCTTCATTACTCCATATCCCACTGCTACACAGGAGTGGGAAGAGAGTGGCCAAGTGCCAGAATAGGCGCATCTTCCAGATGTGCCTTTTCTGGGGTGGCTGGGGGCAGATGTTTTTAGCCAGGGGGGCCAATAACCATGGTACCTCCCTAGGCTATTAATATCTGCGCTCAGTCACTGGCTTTACCACTCTGGCGGAGAAAATTGCGCGGGAGCCCACGCCAATTTTTTCCGCGATTTAACCCTTTAATTTAATAGCTAGAGGGCCCAAATTTTGCACATACACACTACTAACATTAGTAGTGTGGAATATGCAAAAAAAAAAAAGGATATGAAATGGTTTACTGTATGTAAACCATGTCTCATATCATGTTGGGTTTGGGAAGGAGAGAGCAAAAGCCGGCAATTGAATTAGCGGCTTTTATGATATCTAGCGCTGTATGAAATAGAATAGGTATATATATATATATATATATATATATATATATATATATATATATATATATATATATATATATATATATATATATATATATATATATATATATATATATACACACACTGTACACAGCACTGAATTGCCGGCTTTTCTCTATAACACCGGTGCGTATTTCTCGCAAGTCACACGCATGGTCCGTGTGTAATCCGTATTTTTCTCGCCCCCATAGACTTCCATTGACGATTTTTTTGCGCAATACGGCGACAAATGCAGCATGCTGCGATTTTCTACGGCCGTACAAGACCGTATAATACGGCAGATAGGAGCAGGGCCATAGAGAATCATTGTACCGTATGCAATAAGTATTTTCTGCACCTCTCATACGTCCGTAAAACTCGCTAGTGTGACGCCGGCCTTCAGAGGCCTTCTTCTCATGTTGCCTGCGACGTCATTGTGTCCTTCTTCCCCACAGGGGTTAAAAATGACCTTCTTAGGTTGACAAGACTCTCAAAAGTTCTCCCAGCTCCCTACAGTAACCTATCTTTTTTTTTAAGGATCTGTCAAAAATAACCTTACAAAGATGTAAATCATTTCTCCAAATCACTCGGGAACTCACCCACGCCAGAATCCGCTACCAGTGGACAAAGTCTTCCAACTTACGAGTGAAACTCGCCTCAAAGGAATGTGTCCTCTCAAATCCGGAGGAGGGAAGGACCCTCCTAAAAAGAATGGGATTATCGTGTACCATAACTCTACCTGACGCGATCCCTCTGGTCACACTGAACGCATACCCTACTTGAAAAATTACTCTCCACTTGCTTGTTTTAGTGATTTTGAACCGGACATTGCCCCACCAACGGTTTATGGGTCACACAGGATGACCCCAGGCCGGGCAGGTTTTTATGTCTTATTAAGCGCTACATAACAATCTTGTATTTCTTTTTCAATACTTTAATGTACTTCATAAGCTCACGTATACATGTAAGAACTCTATTTCAGACAGATTTTCATGTTTTTAAGCTTTTTCAATAATACTTTAATCTATATCATAAGCTAAGCTAACGTATACATGTAAGAACTCTATTTCAGGCTGTATCGTAAACATATGGTTCCTATATGCATGTAAACCTGCCTCTTTTCCCCTATTTTCATAGGGGTTTTCTCTTCCTGATCTCACATCCCTCCCCTTCCCCTCCTCCCCTTCCTTGCCTATTCTACCCGGTTAAAAATATAAAACCCCAATAAAGCTTTTGAAAAAGAAATCCTGAACGTGTGCACATACAGTATTAGGCTATGTATGTAGGCCTGTATATTACATTATATATCCTATTATGTCAGAAATCATTGTAGTCTTGAAGGGGCATTCCCACCAGGCATTTATTGCAAATTGATAAGATAAACCATTTATGGTGTATGGGAGTGGGTCCTTATACAATTCCCATAGACTTCAGTAAAGAGGTCTTCTTGAAAGTCTATGGAGTAACAGCAGCATGGAATTGGCAAATGGGGAAGGGAGTCACGCTCTTGATAAGAGAGCACCTGTTACGCATTTCTGGCATCACCTGTTGAGAAGCCATAAAACACTGCTTTAGGCCGGGATCACACATGCGAGAAATACGGCCGAGTCTCGCATGTAAATACTTGGCATTGCTGCCGTCACTCAGGAGTGGAGCGTGCAACCGCATAGCAATACATGCAGCCGCACGCTCCGCTCCTGAGTGACGGTGGCAATACTGGCTATTAACATGCGAGACTCCGCCGTATTTCTCGCATGTGTGATCCCGGCCTTAGAAAGGGTCTGGCACTGGAACTTGCCTATATGTTTGTAATGTCTACTCACCCAATCTGGTGCCCTTCATTTGCCTTCTCTATGGTCACCAATGACTTGCTATAGACAAGTCTGAATGACCGCTAAATCTGAACCATGACTCCACTGCACAGGAAAAGCAGAGGATGTATGGGTCACACTCAGCATGCCCTCTATAGCACTGCAGTGGTCATCATGGATTTAGGAGGACCGGAATCCCAGGAGGCAAATGAAGGGCACCAGAGTTTTCAGTGTCAAGGTTGAGGGTTGTCTTAAGAAGCAAAAAAACACAAGCTCTCACTTTGCCCAACATGAAATTATGTTCCAACCTTCACTATTTGGTCAGTATTTTACCTCAGTATCTGTAAGCCAAACCCAGGAGTGGTGAGTGGTGACATGTTTCTATTATACTTTTACTCTGATTGTTCCACTCCTGGTTTTGGCTTAATCAGAGGAAAAGTATAATAGAAACATATGCACCACTTTTGCATTTATCACTCACTCCTGGGTTTGGCTTCCAGATACTGAGGTAAAATACTGAACAAATACTGAAGGTGTGAACATGGCCTTAAGCAGTAACCCAAGGCAGAAAACTGCAAATAAATTATACGTTTTGGCTCATAGGCAAACCTTTTCTAAACATACATCATCCTTAAGGAGAGATCAGTCATCACAATTGTGGAAAGGATAGTGTTACTGTGCAGTATGGCGAGAGGACCCAATCTCAGACACAGTTGGCTGCACCAATCAATCTTCATCCTCCTCCATCTCACTGACTGATGATGGATGCCCAACACCTGGAACACTTTTCAAAGTTTAGTAAAACAATTCCAGGGAAATATGACCGAACAATAAGGAGTTCTCTTTACAGTTGCTTTAGATCCTTATATGTCTGGTCTTGTAGAAAATCCAACACTCACATTCCTTCCACAGCGCAATTATAAAGGCCTTTGTGCGTTTCAAAGCTGCATGTCATCTGTATAGTGCATATTATTGAAATTATATTGATTCCCCCCCAGGCTCTTGAACTGAAAATATAATAGCTTGCATTCATGAGGAGGGGGCGGCCATTCATCTGCTCTTGAAAGAACGGTCCCATCCCTCAGCTGAATTCTACATCCTACTATTAGTAATGTCTATGCCCATATTCCCAGGGATGCGGAGAGCCCACTTCATGCTCCACTTTTAAGTGCTGCCCAGCGCATATATTGATCACTTGCTTTCCTTCATTAGAAGAAACACATTTTCCGAGCCCATGCATAGGAACTCATTACTTATTTAAGGTTATTTTTCCAAAAATCAATGTAAAAATGATGGCTCAGTAGTCATTTCTTGAAATTAACAGGAAATTGGCCATGCTTTGACCTCTTCCTTTATATTTTTCCATAAGCAGATATGCTGCAAAGCAAACATCAATGGAGATCATGTATAGCAGATAGAGTCATTTAGCGTGAGCCCCGCAGAGAGGTCACCTAGATCCCAGGAACTTTTCTGCACGTTACACAGCAGGATATCAAGGTACAGGATGACCCACCACTGCCCATTCCAGACACACCTAACAATAAATGGGCGAGTCTTCATTGTGATGCGTGTTATTAGGGTTACACGCCTCTTGTTTTGATATCATATTGGTGGAGTCCAATGCCCCCCACCCGATCAGCTGTCATCAGCTCCAGCAGTGGCTGAGCCAGATCAGAACAGCTCCATACACTACAGCAGTCAGTCAGGCTCAGGTGATGCAGCTCATCTATTGAAGTGAACGGGACCTGTACTGGACGCTTGTCGAAACTTCAGCACACACTGTACAGAGACTGCTTCATGCAATATTGCAGCTCCCGCTAGATGTAAAGATCTTATCATGGGGGTGACCTCACAGATCTGATGACTTCTAGGTCATCATTACTTAAGTAGTTTTTAAGCATGCATATGAAACAGGCATTGGGCGGATTTATGAACAGTCTATAATTTGTTGGTTATGGGCAAAGACATATATACACATACACACACACACACATACATACACACACCCCCGGTGTTACCCTGAAAATAAAATCTACCCTGAAAATAGACCCCATTATGATATTTCAGGATTTTTGGAGCATGCTTGGAAAATATTTAGAATATTTTAGAATATTTAGTATAAGCCCTACTCCAAAAAAAAAAAAAAAAAATAAAAATATAAGCCCTAGTTACAGTTCATAAAAGAAAAAACATTAAAAAAAATAAAAATAACTAACAAACACACACAAGGCAGCTACTAGCATACATGTAAAAAGTGAACAACATAGCAGGATCCTTCATCACAGAAACCAGAAGCCCTCAAAAGATCCCACAATAAAGTAATAGGCTATGTTCACACGAGGCGTTTTTGCTGCGTTTTTTATGCTAATTTTCAGCCGCTTTTTACAGTACCAGCAAAGCCTATGAGCTTTCAGAAATCTCACGCACACACACATTGGGTTTTGTGTCATCAGGATTTTGTGCTTTGATGCTTTTTTTGGACAGAGCAGGTCACTTTCAGCGTTTTTGCACAGTTTTTCACCCATTAGCTTGAATGGGTGTTGAAAAAACGCTGCAAAGATGCAGCAAAAACACAGGCGTCATTATTTGCAGCCTTTTTGGTGCTGAAAAGTCATGGACACCAACTCGACAAGTAAGCCCAAAAGAAAAGTGAGTGGGTGAGTATAATATAACGTCTTTCTCCTCTTTCAGGTAACATTGGGGGCTTATCCAAATCCAATAGCTTTATAAAAAAATAAAAAAAATAAAAAAAAAAATCAGGTATACTTACGGGACACGTCTAATACATCCAGGGGCCCGCACAGCCAGTACTCCGTATGCATTGTAATTCTACCAGTTGGAAGATGGAGTTCCAGAATTATATCACACTAGCTGAAGAGCCCGGCGTTGCCTGGGCATAGCAAATATCTGTGGTTAGTTATAGCACCTCACTTCTCTTATTTTATCACGCCTCTCATTCCCCCCCTAACACTTGTCATTTCGACCTCACATCTGTCATTTTCTGATCACTCCACTATTTTCCCTCACTCCTCATTTTGCACACACCTTTTAATTTTCACCTCACACCTCTCATTTTCCCCTCAGTACATACATGTTTGTCATCTCCTTATATATAGTATACACCTGTATGTCATCTCCTGTATATAGTATATACCTGTATGTCATCTCCTCTTATATACTAGCTATACCTGTATGTCATCTCCTCCTGTATATAGTATATACCTGTATGTCATCTCCTCCTGTATATAGTATATACCTGTGTGTCATCTCTCCTGTATATAGTATATACCTGTATGTAATCTCCCCTGTATATAGTATATACCTGTGTGTCATTTGCTCCTGTATATAGTATATACCTCTGTGTCATCTCCCCTGTACATAGTATATACCTGTATGTCATCTTCTCCTGTATATATTATATATCTGTGTGTCATCTCCTCCTGTATTAGACCTCGTTCACACGTTATTTGGTCAGTATTTTTGCCTCAGTATTTGTAAGCTAAATTGTCAGCCCGATAAATCCCCAGCCAACAGGAAGCCCTCCCCCCTGGCAGTATATATTAGCTCACACATACACCTAATAGACAGGTCATGTGACTGACAGCTGCCATATTTCCTATATGGTACATTTGTTGCTCTTGTAGCTTGTCTGCTTATTAATCAGATTTTTATTTTTGAAGGATAATACCAGACTTGTGTGTGTTTTAGGGCGAGTTTCATGTGTCAAGTTGTGTGTGTTGAGTTGCGTGTGGCGACATGCATGTAGCGACTTTTGTGAGATGAGTTGTGTGGCGACATGCATGTAGCAACTTTGTCGAGTTGCATGTGACAGGTTAGTGTAGCAAGTTGTGTGCAGCAAGTTTTGCGCATGGCGAGTTTTGTGAGTGGCGAGTTTTGTGTGGTACGTTTTGCGTATGTGCAAGTTTTGTGTGAGGCAACTTTTGCATGTGGCAATTTTTCCACGTGTGCAAGTTTTGTGTGTGGCGAGTTTTCCATGAGGTAAGTTTTGCACGTGTGGCGACTTTTGCATGTGGCGAGTTTTGCGCGTGGCGAGTTTTGAGCGGTGACTTTTGTGTTTCGACTTTTATGTGGCGAGGTTGGTGTATGTGTGACGAAATGTGTGCTGAGGGTGGTATATGTGTTCAAGCACGTGGTAGTGTGTGGCGCATTTTGTGTGTGTGTGTGTTCATATCCCCGTGTGTGGGGAGTATCCCATGTCGGGGCCCCACCTTAGCAACTGTATGGTATATACTCTTCGGCGCCATCGCTCTCATTCTTTAAGTCCCCCATGTTCACATCTGGCAGCTGTCAATTTGTCTCCAACACTTTTCCTTTCAATTTTTCCCCATTATGTAGATAGGGGCAAATATCGTAGTTACTTACCGATAACAGTATTTCTCTGACCCCATGAAGGCACCACGGAGAGAGGGATCCGCCCTCAGCGACAGGAAACCTACAGGTGAAAAAGGCGGTACATCTCTCCCACATCAGTTGGTTTACAGAGCCTTAACAGAACTTCATATGTAACTTAAACGTTATCAAACAAAAACTTTTAATTTTAACTTATCAGAGGCACCGCGTGACTAAGTATTAAGACTAACTCTAGTGTTCACACTCACACGTGAAGGGAGGGAATGTACGGGTGCCGTCATGGGATCAGAGAAATACCGTTATCGGTAAGTAACTACCGTATTCTCTTACCCCCATGACGGCATAACGGAGAGAATTTCTTAGATGTTCATTAGGGAGGGACCACTGCCTCTAGAACCCTTCTGCCGAAAGTGGGGTCTGAAGAGGGGGTCAAGTCTAATTGATAGTGCTTAAAAAAATGTGGAAGGAGACGACCAAGTGGCCGCCCTACATATCTGTTCGATTGATGCTCCTGCTCTCTCTGCCCAGGAGGTCGCCACCGATCTGGTTGAATGAGATCTGACTTCCTCTGGAATGTCCTCATTACTTGATGAATACGAGAGGATGATGGCGTCCCTTATCTATCTTGCAAGAGTGGCCTTCGATGCTTTATGCCCTTTATTTGGACCCTGGAAACACACAAACAGAGCCCTATCCTTCCTATAGTCTCTTGTGGCCACTAGATATTGGACTAAACATCTCTTAACGTCTAGTGTGTGTAGATGTTCCTCTTTCTCACTTCTGGGGTTTGGACAGAAGGAGGGTAGCGAGATCTCCTGAGATCTATGAAAATGTGATGCCATTTTAGGAAGGTAGGATGGATCGATTTTAAGGATTACTCTGTCATCTAGTATACGTGTCAGAGGTGGATACGCTCATAGGGCCTGCATGTCACTAATCCTCCGTGCCGACGTTAACGCCACAAGAAGGGAGGTTTTAAGCGATATTTTTAAAGAGGCTTGTGACAGTGGCTCAAAAGGTGCTTTAGTCAGTGCAGAGAGGACTAAATTTAAATCCCAGGGAGGTGTAGTATGGTGTACCACTGGTCTAGATCTGGTCGAGGACTTAATGAATCTTTTTACCCAGCAATTCCCTGCTAAAATCACAGTTGTAAAGGGTGCCCAAAGCTGCTACCTGGACTTTAAGCGTGCTCGTTGCTAAGCCTTTTTCTAGCCCCTTCTGAAGAAATTCTAGCACTTTTTTAATTGGGATTTCCTCAGATAAATTGGCACCTGATGCTGATAAAAATCTTCGCCAAACCTTCCCATACGCTCTAGTAGTCACTGGTTTTCTACTTAGCAGGAGAGTGGCGACTAGATTTGAAGAGAACCCTCTCTTGATTAGAAGGCTTCTTTCAAATTCCAAGCCATCATATGCAAGTTCTTTACTTGCGGGTGATTTACCGGCCCCTGATACAGCAGGTTCGGAATTTCTGGAAGGACCCAGGGATCTGTTACAGACATTATCCTTAGCCATGGAAACCATGCCCTCTTTGGCCAGAAAGGAGCTACCATGATGACTCTCGCTCCGTCCTCTCTGATTTTTTTCAACACTAAAGGAATTAGCGCTATTGGGGGAAACACATAGGCTAGATGAAAATTCCATGGAATTAAAAAGGCATCTAGGGCTACTGGATTCCTGCTTGGGTCTATTGAACAAAAGGCCTGAGTCTTTCGGTTCTGGTTGTTCGCAAATAAATCTATTTCTGGAAGACCCCACAATTGTACTATGTGGTTGAAGACTGCCTGATTCAACTCCCACTCTCCCTGTTTGAGTTGTGTTCGGCTTAGAAAATCTGCAGTTTGGTTCTCCGTCCCTTTGATGTGAAGGGCTGACAGTGACAACAGATTGGCATCTGCTAATAATAGGATGGATTTTGTTACTTCCATCAGCGTACGCGATCTCGTGCCCCCTGGTGATTCAAGTAGGCCACCAACACCTTGTTGTCCGATAATACCCTGACGTGATGGGAATGGAGGGAGTTTAGGAAGTAGATGAATGCATATTTTACCGCTAGAAGTTCTTTCATATTGGAAAAACCCAGTTTTTCCTCTTCCGACCATGGCCCTTGAGCAACCTAGTTGTCCACATGAGCCCCCCAACCCCAAGGACTCGGGTCGGTGGTTAGGGTTATAGATGTTGGCCATACCCATGGAACACCCCTGGTTAGATGGTGGGTGGATCCACCCACCAACCTAGGCAATGTATTGTTTGCAAGGAGATTTTTAAGTGCTTTTCTAAATCCCCTTTTAACATAGAATCTGCTTCTAAGATCTCCCACTGGAGGTCTCTGGTGTGACTCTGGGCCCATTGGACTGCTGGAAGACAGGCTGTCATCGATCCCAGTATGGACATTGCTTTGCGTAGAGTTACTACTGGAGACTTCCTGAGTTGTTCTATCAGTTGGACCATATTTGAAACTTTTTCCCCTGGAAGGCGGCATTCTTGCCGGTTTGAGTCTATTATTAACCCCAAGTATTGTTGTACTTGAGTTGGAATGATTCTTGACTTTGTTAGGTTTAGCATCCAACCTAGATTCGTCAGGGATGTCATTACTTTGTTTAATTGTAGAGTGCAGTGGAGGGGAGTTTTGACAACTACCAGGAGGTCGTCCAAATAAGGAACTATTAATCTGTTTTGCTCTCTTATGTGAGCCATGACCTCTGCCATCAACTTCGTGAATACCCTCGGGGCTATGGCTAGACCGAAGGGTAAGGGCCCTGTATTGGTAGTGCTTTAACTCTCCCTGCATTAATACCACCACTCTGAGAAATCTCTGGTAGTCTGGGTGTATGGGCACATGGTAGTATGCCTCCTTTAAAATCGATGACAGTCATAAAACAAGACGGATAAAGAGTGCTCACACATGTCTTTATTGTTTCCATCTTGAAACTCTCCGTCACTAGGTACTGATTAAATTTTTTTAAATTTATTATTGTCCTGCAAGTTCCATCCGGTTTCATCCAAAGAAACAGAGGAGAGTAGAATCCCATGCCTCTCTCCTGGCTTGGGACCTCCTGTAGGACATTCTTTGCTAGAAGCATTTGTATCTCCTTTTGAAGGCTGAGCTGTTCGGCTTGTTTTCCTCTGTGGTGTCATGACAAAGTGACGAGACGGCATTGTATGAAAAATTAGTTTCAGCCCCGTTTTTATTATATTTAGGGTCCATAGGCTCCCTGATATTCTTTCCCAGGCTGGAAGAAAGTGTGCCAGTCTTCCTCCAACCTGGGGACCACCTTCATTGGGGTTGTTTCTTGGTGTCAGGCTTGTTGAACAAGTAGCCTTTCCCCTTAAATTTATTGTCCCATCCTTCTTTCTGATTTTTTTGGGGGCCTTCTACGCATGAATTTCCTGTTCCGAAAGGACCGTTTATATAGCTGGTTAGGGAACCCCGGGAAGGCTTTCTTCTTGTCCCCCACTTTCTCTAGGATATCATCTAAGGTAGGGCCGAATAGAAATTCCCTCACAGGGTATGGAACATAATTTGCACTTTGTTTGAAGGTCCCCCGGCCAGCATTTGAGCCATAAAGCCCTTCTAGCTGCATTTGAAAAAGAAGCAGCTCTTGCCGCCAGTCTTGCAGAGTCTATAGATGCGTCCGCTAGGAACGCCGCTGCTCCTTTCATTATTGAGATTGAATCTAATACTGATTCTCTCAGGGATTTATCTTTTAATTGTGACTGTAGGTGGTCCAACCACACCATTAATGCTCTGGCAGTACATGTGGCGGCTATAGCAGGTTTTAGTCCACCCCCCCGCGGCTTCCCAAGCACCTTTTAGAAATACCTCAGCCTTCTTATCCATAGGGTCCTTTAGGGTCCCCATATCTTCAAAAGGTAAAGCAAATTTTCTCGACGCTTTTGCTATAGCGACATCCAGTTTCGGTGCTTTACTCCAGAACAGGCTGGGTCATCAAAAGGATATTTCCTTTTCGGGGTTAAGAGGACTTTTTTTGTCTGGTCTTCTCCATTCTTTTTTTTTATTAAGGCATGTATTTTATCATTTATTAGAAACGCTCTACGTTTCCTTTGTTCCAGACCGCTAAACAAAGTCCTGTGCGGTTTTTTTGGATTTAGTCTCTACTAGCCCCATGGTAGTTCTTACCGCTTTTACCAAAGCGTCTGTCTCCTCAATAGGAAAGCAATTGCGACCTCCCTCAGAGGAAGAAGAGGATGATAGAGAGGAAAGCGAACTGTCTGAATTAGACGTATTGCTATCTTCCTCACTAGAACTTGGCTCCGGGGACCTATGTTTGGATCTACGTTTCTTTTTTTTTTTTTTTTTTTTAAAGCCTTTGGCACTTCTTAACGCATCCTCTACCTGGGATTTAATTAATTGTTTTACGTTGGATGCGAATATTGGGGACTCTTCGGAAATGGTATTTTCTATACATCTGGCACAGAGTTTCTTTACCCATGCAGTGGGCAGTTCTACGGAGCAGATCGGGCATACTCTATGCCTGGTTTTCGCTGTACATTTCTTCCCCTAAGAAAAACACAATAAAACCCCTTTTAGAAACTGCGCATTCACGAAGATCACTTACCCTCCTATTTTAAGGGGGATACTGGTTCTGGCATAGGAGTAGCTTCCTCAACTTGAACAGTTACTGGTCTGCTGGATCCACCCGAGCCTCTGCTGCGTTGAGATCCCGAGCTGCGACGCTGGGAAGAAGCACCGTGCTGTCGCCGCTGCTGGCGATGGTGCTGCTGCTGCTGCTGTGAGGTTGGCGCTTTTTAAGCGGGGACTGCAGAATTTCTTCTGCCGGTTGCTCTACCTCACTCATGGTGAGACCTGTTGTGAATTCCGTTCTCGGGCTCCCTCCTGTGGTCATGAGTGGTACTTTGTGAGTTCTGTTCAGGGGCTCCCTCTGGTGGCTTTGAGTGTTACGGCTGGTCTGTAGCTGGACTCCAGCTGCCTCGTTTCCTGCTAGGCTAGCTGCCTATTTAACTCCACTTGTACCTTTACTTGTGGCCTGCTGTCGTTGTATTCAGTACTGGTTCAGATCTCTCTGGGACTTCCCTGTGACCTGTCTCCTCGTGGAGAAGCTAAGTTCATGCTAGTCCATTTTTGCTCATTGCTTTTTGAAAATGTTTCTCAGTATATGATGAGTTCAGTCCAGCTTGCGTATATGCTATTTGATTGTTAGCTGGAAGCTCTGGGGTGCGGAGTTGCGCCCCTCACATCGTGAGTCGGTGTGGGGGTCTTTTTGTATTCTCTGCGTGGATAATTTTTGTAGTATTTTATACTGACCCCACAGATCCCTTGCTATCTTCTGACTATTTAGTTATTAGCGGGCCTCATTTGCTAAAACCTGTTTTCATTTCTGTGTTTTCCCCTTAACTCACCGTTATTATTTGTGGGGGCTGCCTACACTTTGGGGAAAATTTCTCTGAGGCAAGTGAGGCTTTGTTTCTCTCTAGGGGTAGCTAGTTTCTCAGGCTGTGAAGAGGCGTCTAGGCAGAGTCAGGTACGCTCCACGGCTGCCTATAGTGTGTGTTGATAGGATCAGGATTGCGGTCAATAAAGTTCCCACATCCCCAGAGCTTGTCCTTATTGTTGGTTTACCTATCAGGTCAGTTCATGTGTTCTTACCACCAGGACCAAAACAGAGACCTTCCTGAGCACCGGCCATCTGTTTTCTGCCCTCTTTATATGTATAAGCGGGGCGGCGCACAGCTGGGCGCTTTACCCAGAGATACCGTGCGCCGCCCCGGAAGTGACCCCTGCGCCGAGCATTCTGGGACTACCAGAATGCTTTGTGCTCGGTACGCGAAAGCGCGTGCGCATTCCGCCGCCATGTTGCTCCAGGAGGGAGCGTGGCCATTCTGCGATCCCCTGGCCCTTACACCACGCCGGAGACGCCAGCTCCAGCCCTAGGGTCCCAAGCGCCCGCCAGCACAGGGAGCCCCCCGGACGAGCATTCCGGCTGCATAACCGGCGGTAAGGCACCAGGTGACCGCCGTCACCTATTATCGGCTGCTAGTTCCTTATGGGGGAGAAGCAGACTGGATCTTTTCTTCACTGCTTCTCCCCTGCTCACGTACAAGGCCCGCCGACCCTGGGAACGTGGCCCTCGGGGAGGAATACCCATCGTCATGAAGCAGGGCCCCCCGCTGCCACTAACCGCACAGATGGACCCCCGGCATCCCACGACGATCATGCTGCAGGTTCCCCGTCAGGGACAGGAAACCAAACTGATGTGGGAGAGAGGTACCGCCTTTTTCACCTGTAGGTCTCCTGTCCCTGAGGGCAGATCCCTCTCTCCGTGGTGCAGTCATGGGGGTAAGAGAAATTGTTTGGTGAATTGGAATGTGCGGGGTTAAAATTTCATCTCACAACATGGCCTATGATGCTCTCGGGGTCCAGACGTGTGACTGTGCAAAATTTTGTGGCTGTAGTTGCGACAGCGCAGATGCCAATCCCGGAAACACACACACACACACACACACACACACACACACACACACACACACACCTTTATATATTAGATGTGACCCGAGTATTATTTCCCACCTCTTGGCCAAAACACACTTGCTACTAAAGAGTACGTTTTACAGCCATCACTTTACACTGAACTTCCCTCATTTCCACAGGAAATTGCTTATAGCAGTTCTGCAGGCTTGAAAGCAAAAATTATATTATATTATTATTAGTGATGAGTGTACTCGTTGCTCGGGTGGTCTCCGAGTATTTGTTCGGAGATTAAGTTTTCATCGCGGCAGCTGATTGATTTTCAGCTATTAGTCAATTGATTACATGTGGGGATTCCCTAGCAACCAGGCAACCCCCACATGTACTTAGGCTGGATAGTAGCTGTAAATCATTCAGCTGCGGCGATGAAAACGTAATCTCTACAACACACTAACAAATATAACAAATACTGGGAGATCACCCAAGCGTGCTCGGGAAAACCCGAGCAACGAGTACACTTGCTCATCACTAATATATCGTGAACTGCAAATCTAACAGCAATTAACCAGAAAAATGAAAGCTTCTATAATGCAGTAGCATCAAACTAGAGCAGTAATCAATAGCGTCCTGTGAAGACCAGTCCACATGCCTGGACTGCCCTTGCTATAAGATAAAATGTACGTGTCCACATCTGGCACTTAAGTTGTCCTTGTATTCACTGGTGGACACAGACAGAAGAGTGCCCCTATACAAGACCAGTAAATGGACCCTTTTAAGTCCAACAGCTCCTCATAATGCACAATTCCACCTGTTGTAGGTGGAAATGGGCCCCCTTACCTCTTGGGCCCCTATGAGGCTGCACCAATGATATGTCCGCCCCTGCTTGTATTACATGGAGAACTAACCATACGTTGAAATGGCTGCCTTGTACTAGGACATCTTCTGGCTGGCTGTCACTGCAGCTGGCAATCTGTCACCAGGTTGCTACCACATCTGATGTAGGAGCAGAAACCGAGTACAGCAATGTATCACTTACTGGCCTGCTATCTGAGACTTGATAAAATGGTTTTTTTTTTGTTTTTTTTTTTATCTGCTACAGGATTTAGCAGTTCCCTAAATACAGAGTCCTTTATAAACACTCCCACACCACCGAGTGATGGCTTTCTACCCATACATAGTGGCGCAGAAAGGTGTCCATCAGTGGTGGGGTTATATAGAGCTCACGAACATGGAAGACTACATGGCAGCAGGTTTAATAGTTCTCCAGTGATAAAATCTGCTTTATTAGCAGGAGATTATCTAAACCACAGCAGCCAGCCTAGTATGCGATACGTTGCTGGAAACAGGGATCCTAACTCTATATCATACTGATCACATATTACAGTACATGGCAGATTCCCTTTATAGTCTATAGGGTGAAGGGACCTACACTAATCAGTTTCAAGAGCCATCAGAAAACAGATATGCTAGCTTCCAAATTTTCTTGAGGAGTCAGTGGTGGAGCCTGTAGACAAGCGTCACACATGTTTGAGTGGCTGTTATGTCGTAGGGTAGCCAATTTCCCTACAACAGATTCAGGGCCGGACTGGCCATCTGGAAAATGCCAGAAGGGCCTGTCTGGTTGTGGACTGCCTTGTCTGGTATGTTATTAACAGAATTGGTGTCTCAAGACACCCATACTGTTAAAAGCTGTGATGAAGCACAAAGTCGCTGACTCAGACACTTACCCCAGCAGGCCACATGTATCATTAGACATATTGGTCTTGTAGTAAATCTTTCTTTCCTCCATCCAGGGTAATATTAGAAATATATCCCATCTGGTGCTTGGGGATGGGGACACCATGGGCCTGTGTGATTTCAAATGCCAGGGCTGAATAGCCTCAGCCCGTACCTGATCAGATTACAGTATCTGGTGTACACACCATGCTTGCCAGAATGCACTAATGAGACAAGGCAGACGGTGTGTCATCACTTGTTACCAGCTCCAGTAATGACTAGATGCACACAGTGTATGGACTGAAATCCCACAGCTCCGTGACATTGTTTAGTGGCCGCTGCCAGGAACGGATGTGACCTGCAGTATCCTCAACTGAAAACAGGTAACTTGTGAGTGTGCCAAACCCACCCCCCTCCATGTGATGTCGATGACCTATCCTAAGAAAAGGTGATCTGTATCAGTAGTTGACAACCCCTTTAAGCCCAGAATGCAACAGCAATGTGAATAAACTCTGGACTGTAATAAAAACTAAAAACTGGATCCCCATGGGGGAGCATCAGCAAAAGACAAGTGATGCAATCTATTGGATGTTGGGATAAATGGCGTTCAGTGACATTGCAGCAGGACCATTCCATTTAAGGCTCAACGTAAACATACCCTGTGATCTTTAGGCTATGTGCCCACTTTGCGGATTCGTGTGCGGACTTTTCTGCACCGTTTTTGAAAAATCCGCAGGTAAAACGCACTGCATTTTACCTGCGGATTCCTATTGAGGAGCATGTGTAAAACGCTGCGTAATCCGCACAAGGAATTGACATGCTGCAGAAAATAATCCACAGCGTTTCCGTGTGGTATTTTCCGCAGCATTTGTACTGCAGATTTGGTTTTCCATAGGTTTACATGGTACTGTAAACCGTATGGAAAACTACTGCGAATCCGCAGCGGCCAATCCACTGGGAATCCACAGCCAAATCTGCAACGTGTGCACATAGCCTCAAAGAAGCACTCAACTTTTTTTTTTCCCAGTCCTGTCTATGTAATTGTGGCGCCCCTAGGGGTATTTGCCACAAAAATAGTTATTGACACCAAATACAAATATTAAAATAGCAAGACTGCACTACCATCTCCGGCCAGAAGGGGGAGCTCCAGAGACTCCCCTTGATCTATTCTGGTCTGAGAGAGGGACTGGCAGTTGTGTTGAGGAGCTGAAAGTGAGGTCGTATAACTGAACTCCTAACAGCCCTATGACGGATTATAGGCCTGTAATACCCATAGTAGGAAAAGAGGAATAGAGAAAAAGTACATTGTGAGAACCGGGTAGCAATAACCTCTACCCAGAATAGGGGCAGAGACGGATACCGGATCCGTGGCTATATTTATTATATATAATACATCAACCGGAAGGAAGTGAGGTGATATCGGCTTCACCAGGGTAAGACGCAGCAACAGACACAGAGTTCAGCAGTACTCCCAGAGGGGGTAAGCCGACAAAAAGGACTTGGGTTGACAGTCAAACCAGAGCACAGAAGAGACAGATTGGGTCGGCAGCCAGTTCACATACAGCAGCAGGGCCATACAGAAACTGCGCATAATAAGAGGTGGAAATCCTGACAGGGTCAGAGTAATTCAGAGTTCTTAAACAGACTCCGGTGACAGTACTGATTGCAATCCCCTTTGTGTTGAAGTAAACTGGTTAAACGTTTCAGCGCCTCAGTCTTTCATTTGGACAATAGCCATCGATCCAGGATCGGGGTCATCACAGCTGTGAGGACCTGCTGCTGATCAAGTAAGTGTCTGTTCCTTCATGATACCCCTTACACTGTGCATCGCCTGAGGCCACAGCACCGGGTCAAGCCACTAGTGACATCCCCCCTCAAGAGACGGACCTCATTGATCTGGTGCTGGGTACCTCGGTCTCCCAGGCGTTACATAATGTAGTGTAAGTGCGGTAATATAGTCACAGATCACAATTTTCCCACATCGCTCCACCCTTCTAGGCAACATGAGTGCTTGTCTTCTTTGCCGGCTCACACAGGGGTCATATGGGGTGGTGCCACTTTCTCAGTGCAAGCCTATGGAGTCCCTGAAGGGGCCTTCAGGCCCACACAAACCCCTGTGTGGTGAGGAGTGTCTTATTTGTGGTCATGAGACCTAAAAGAGGACTGGAGTGTTGCCAGAAACCAGGGAAGATGGTGATCAACAAGTAGCGTATATTAACTCACTTACAATACATCGTTAAAAATATATATAACTGTTGGGAATGCTTCTTAAGGTTCTGCTGAGTAAGGTATGGGATAATGGATGATTTGAGGCATGACTCCTTGTACAGAACGTGCCTCAACAACCCATAAATTACAGAGTCATTTCCTGAGGTTGAAAATTGAATTATTAAGGGAAATGGCAATGGTTTCCTCTTCGGAGAATGTGACATGCATTCTTGTACTGTCCAACATAGCTTTATCTTTAGGAGTGCTACTTGTGTAAAATTAACTAGTACAAAAAGTTAGTACACTTGGCCCTAGAGATTTGGGACAAGTACCTGACTAATCAACGGAAATTAGAATTACGCTATAATGGTTACTAAAGAGGCTGCAAAGGGTAAATTGTGCTGAAATTAAAGATCTATATTTTGTCATTTCTCATTCTCGGGTCCTCTTCCATAGGTCTAAGGCTGCCGTCACACTAGTAGTATTTGGTCAGTATTTTACATCAGTATTTCTCAGCCAAAACCAGGAGTGGGTGATAAATACAGAAGTGGTGCATAGGTTTCTATTATACTTTTCCTCTAATTGTTCCACTCCTGGTTTTGGCTTACAAATACTGATGAAAAATACTGACCAAATACTCAACGTGTGACGGCAGCCTAAGAGTGAGGGTTCTGCACAGGATCTTATTTGTTCCCAGCATTGCGCTTTTCTGGACAGAATTTAGATGTTGCTCCTGGGATCTGTTGTACCCATTTTCCCTACTTAGGAGCACTTGGAGCAGTGACCCCCTATCACCACTGGAATCACTGTTGCCTTCACCTTCCACATCTTCTCCAGTTACCCTTTGAGGCCCTGGTATTTCTCCAGCTTCTCATATTCCTTCTTTCTGATGTTGCTGTCACTTGGCACTGCCACATCTATATCATTGCTGTCTTCTGATCCTTGTTTACTATCACAATGTCTGGTTGGTCAGCCAGCACCTGCTTATCCATCTGGATCTTGAAGTCCCACCGAATTTTAGCCCTTTATTTTTCCACCACTTTCTCTGGAGTCTCCCACTTTGACTTAGGGGGACTTTACCCATATGCTGTGCAGATGTTCCTGTATACAATTCCTGATACTTGGTTGTGGGGTTCGGTACATGCTGTTCCTGCGTGCATAGTATGCACCTTGGGTCTTGTCTGGTATATTCCTGCTTCTATGGATCTGAGGAGTAAGATTTCTCCTTGTGGAGAGTGACTTAGCAGCTCTGGCTTGCCACGGCAATTTCTGTGAGTGAGTGAGTGAGAGAGCGAGAGAGCGAGAGCGATTAACTCTATAGCGCCACCTGCTAGATTTAGCGCTCTTACAAGTCACAATCAACCCTTTAACGAGTCGTGCAAAATGACTTGATAAAATTTCCCAGAGGAGCATTGCACGGTGAATAAGCCTCCTTACCTTGACAAGCCAGAATGTTACTCTCCACAAGGAGAAATCTTACCCCTTAGACCCCAATCCAGAGTCTCGCACCTAGCCACATCAGATCTCATACTTTGTTCTGACGAGGGCCAACAGCCCAAAACACAGTGTCTGCAAATTGAATTTCTGATTTGGCTTTTAAGTCATATCGCACGACTCGTTTCTAAAGGGTTGATTGCGATTTGTAGGATTGCTACTTCCAACAGGTGGCGCTCATAGTTCAAGTCCTCTCTCTCTGAAGAGGCAATTTGCATCCAAGAATCTGGTACATAGTGCTTGCTTTTGTGTGGCTATGATTAGAGCCTCTGTGCTGTCTCGGAGAACAGCTTTCTCCAGCCATTGGTAGGATTTCTCCCTATTAATCACCTCCATTATCTGTTAGTGGTACATCCCATGCAGCGGCTTGTCTTGCCATGGCACTTCATGTTCCTGTAAGCACCCCCCCTTCGTGGCGCAGTATGGGGGGGGGAGTCACATGGAACACGGACCCTGTGAACTATTTTGATTTGTTCTCTAATTTTAGACACCTGTTCTGTGAAGCACCACTTGGTTCACTTTGTTTATTGTGGGTCAAAGGTCAGCTTTTAGCTGTGTAGGCACAGATGATTGGCCTCGGGGAGACCAAAACATCTGTACACCGCGGAGACACCATCACGTGTTTCTCAACGCAGTGATCCAGAACACTGCCCGCATCCCTTATGGAAAATATGCAAATGCATGTAGGATAGCTGCGGAGACACCATCACATGTTTCTCAACGCAAGCAGTGAATAGCCAGACCTTTCCCCGGGAAGGAACAACCACGGGAAGGAAAACCACCTATGGATGGATACCATGCTTGGCATAGGTGGTTTCCTGTATTGGATGTTTTCCTTTATTGGATGCTGCCCTTCCCGTGGTTGTTCCTTCCCGGGGAAAGGTCTGGCTATTCACTGCTTGCGTTGAGAAACACGTGATGGTGTCTCCGCAGCTATCCTACATGCATTTGCATATTTCCCATAAGGGATGGGGGCAGTGTTCTGGATCACTGCGTTGAGAAACACGTGATGGTGTCTCCGCGGTGTTCAGATGTTTTGGTCTCCCCGAGGTCAATCATCTGTGCCTTTACAGCCTTTTACTAGGCACTGCTCCTAATAGCCAGATTCCTACTCCACACTGATGAGGGGCAAACACCCCGAAACAGCTGTCTGTGGATGGATACCATGCTTGGCATAGGTGGTTTTCCTGTATTGGATGTTTTCCTTTATTGGATGCTGCCCTTCCCGTGGTTGTTCCTTCCCGGGGAAAGGTCTGGCTATTCACTGCTTGCGTTGAGAAACACGTGATGGTGTCTCCGCAGCTATCCTACAAGCTTTTAGCTGTGTGTCACTAGTTGTTTCTGGTTTTATCCAGTTTTTTGGAGCTCTTTTTTTGCAATTTGATTAGCAGTTTGAATACAGAGAGGGAGAAATTTTGCTATAAAAATGCCAGTTTTCCTCAGTTATGCTCATTACAGCGTTTTATGATGAAAGAAGATCCCACCCTCCCTCCCTGATTTATATGTCATTTCCTTGTCGTGGCTGTTTGTGGGGGGGGGGGGAATTGTCCAGTATATGGGCGGATTGGTTCGGTTAAAGTTTATATGGTGTTGGTTTATTCTTTATTTAAGTTGTTCATTAACCCTGAATAAACACCACAACCACTGATTTCCAACTTGATTGTCCGAGTCTTATTTCTATGGGTTCTGTATTACCATGTTCTTCCTTCCAGATCTGTTGTTGTTGCTGACCTAGGCTCTCAGCATCACATCTTTTGGTGCCATTTTTATGATGTATTCCTGGATACTCCTTGATTTATCCGTGATGGTGGCTTGGATGCTTGTCAAGCCTCGACCACCCTCCTTTCTGTTGGCATACAATCTTTGTGTGCTAGACTTCGGGTGGAGATCTCCATGCATTGTGAGGAGCTTTCGTGTCTTCACATCTGCAGCTTCCATTTCTTCTTTTGGCCAGCAGGGTATCTGATAACTGGTAGGGCATATGTACTGATGGTGCGGATTTTATTCTTCCCATTGAGCTGGCTCTTCAGGACCTGTCTTACCCTTTGATGGTATTTGTATGTTGCTTCTTTCCTTGCCTCCTCATCATGGATACCATATCCCTGTGGGATTCTGAGGTACTTGTAGAATGTCTGTACATCTGCTATGTGCCCTGCTGGTAATTTCACTCCATCAGTCTTGACTACCTTGCCTCTCTATTACCAACCAGGAGCACTTCTTCACTCCGAAGGACATCCCAAAGTCTTCGCTGTAGATCCTTGTCAGGTGAATCAGTGAATTGAGGTCTCGTTCGTTTTTCGCATACAGCTTGATGTCATCCATGTAGAGGAGGTGGCTGATGGTGCTTCCACTTTTGAACTTGTATCCATAGCCAGACTCTGTAATTATCTGACTGGGGGGGTTCAAGCCTATGTAGAACAGCAATGGGGACAGTGCATCCCCTTGGTATATGCCGCATTTGAAGCTCACTTGTGCCAATTGTCTTGAAGTGACTTCCAATGTTGTTCTCCATAGCCCCATTGAGTTTCTGAGGAAGGTTCTTAATTTACTGTTGACACTGTAGAGAGCCAAGCATTCACAGATCCATGTGTGTGCCATTGAGTCATATGCTTTCCTGTAGTTATATAATTATTATATAGTACAATCAGTAAGACGTCTTTCAGACAGACGTTAGAAGGGGCATCACGATACTAGATGGGCCACACGGGGCCTGTTAGGAGAGCAGGCATGGCCCATTTTAACAACTACAACAATTGACATCACAATTAAGAAGCACATTCTTAAAACTGTAGTGTTCCTTCATTATTCCTCCTGGCTATTTATCATTCAGATAAAGACTGGGTGTAGGTGGTGTGACTCTACCCAGGCGAGCATCGTCTATTCAGTGCCAAACCACTTTTACCTTGAAAATGGGAGCTAATTTGTTCATACATTTCTTAGAAGGATTGACAGGGACAGCATATCAGGTCTGTACTCTAGTTACTTTCTTGGGTACAAATAACAGCTATGAAAAGAAGGAAAAAAAAAAAAAAAACACCTGTTCAGCTCTCTTCTACTGAATAGCTAAAATTAAAAAAATAAATATAAACCCTCAGTGATTCTCCAGGCAAGATTTTTTATTTTTTTTTTATTTTAAGAAAGATGGTGAACTCCCAGGGTCAATATTGTTGGATGTTAGATTAGAGACAGAAGATGACATGCAGGCATGGCTGACATTAAAGTTAGTTATGTGAATGCCTCCTTTAATGAAACTACACATAGAGTGACCGGACCACGAGTCATGAGTTGTAATGGTTTCCTTGAGGTCTGGCATACAGCCAGTACTGACAGAGTTTCTAAAGCAATTTTCTAATTTACTGTATATGCTCATCTACATACTGGAGGGGCAGAAGTGCACCAACATTTAGTGGAAACGGGATGTGCCCACGAACAATAATGCAGACTGTATGGTTCAGATTTATGATAGTTCCTCCCCGCAAACCTTGTACATTCAGGATTTCATCCCCTGACCGCCTTCCACCAGAGTATTATATCCTTATTACGGGAGCTGGCTATACACGAGATGTACATTCAGCACACAGTTCTCTACTGACCCGTACACTCACATCAGATGATCATAAGGATTCCGCTATCTTTCATCTAATGAGTATAAAGGCCTAAGGTCCGTCTGGTCCTTGGTATCAGAGGACTACAACTATAAGAAATGCTACGAAGTTTGCCTGGAACAGAAGCTGAATCAACTTCTTTCTTCCCTGTAGTTAAAATAACACATTAGGCAAGTATTAAAAAAAAAAAAAAAAAGTCACAACACCAGTATCAAAGATCTCTATGGAACATGTTTCAGATTGCCACCTTTAGCTTGACATTACATTTATACAGCTTCCCATGTCTGGTGTCCATTAGCCAGGTCTCGGTCCTTCTCAGCCCTTATTCACATTACGAGACTTGCCATATGGTAAGGTTTTAGTACTAGGAGGTTAGGACCATCTCGAATAGAGTCACCTTGACATGGTGGGATGGATATTATACTTTTTTGATCAAGATTATGTTAGCCAAGTATCCCATATTACTTTCATGCACTATTGCCATTTGCTTTAATTAGTTTTGTGTGTTTGGTGGCCGGTGTAAACACAAGCCTACACACCAACTTACGCTCCAGTTCATCTCTTTTAAGTTTGTGTTAGTCAGTCATTACATAATGACTAAAGATACAAGTCTGAAACAAGTTTCCTGGATATCTTTGATATTGGAGTTGCAACTCTTAGTACTTCTCTAATAAATGTGCTATTTTTAACTGAAGACCTTGACACTAAGGCCGGCGTCACACTGGCGTTTTAAACAGCCGAGTGCAATGCGATATTAAAAAATAAAAAAAAATAAAAAAATCGCATTGCACTCAGACCAATGTTAACATATGGGGCAGCTCCCAGCAGCCGACTTTTTGACGGCCGTTTTCTTCGGTCCGAGACAATCGCAGCATGCTGTGATTGTCTCGGACCGAGGAAAACTCTGGGCTCACACGCACCCATATAAGCCTATGGGTGCGAGTGAGACAGCGCACACCACTCGGACATCATCCGAGTGACGTGCGTTATAAGCAGACCCCAGCAATGGAGGAGATGAAGAAATTCATTTCTCCGCCTCCTCCGCAGCTGTGCTCCAATCCTCCCTGTGCGAGAGAATCGGAGCACAGACGCATGACACTCGGCTCCTGCTCTGCTGCGAGCTGGAACCGAGGGTCATTAGCATATCGCATCCTATGCTCTCACATCGGATGCAATACGCCAGTGTGACGCCGGCCTAACCCTTTTCCTCCCTGGCTTTACCTGTGCGTGCTTACAGGGGTGAACCAAGGAACAGTACACCTCGTATACGCAGGTAATACAGGTCAGTGTACACACCACCAAAATGTAATGCCAAATGGCAATGTACACATCAATTTTATAACAGATTTTGGAGATTACTTTTCATCAGATTTAGCATACAGGGGGTATGTGCAGAGACATTAGAAGTGCCAACCTGCCACATTACAAAGCAAACAGATCTCTTGTTCACTAAAGAGGGTTTTTGTTTGTTTTTGTTTTTTTAAACACAGCACTAAAGGCCCCGTCTCACATAGCGAGATCGCTAGCGAGATCGCTGCTGAGTCACAAGTTTTGTGACGCAACAGCGACCTCCATAGCGATCTCGCTATGTGTGACACGTACCAGCGATCAGGCCCCTGCTGTGAGATCGCTGGTCGTGTCAGAATGGCCTGGACCTTTTTTTGGTCGTTGAGGCCCCGCTGACATCGCTGAATCGGTGTGTGTGACACCGATCCAGCGATGTCTTCACTGGTAACCAGGGTAAACATCGGGTTACTAAGCGCAGGGCCGCGCTTAGTAACCCGATGTTTACCCTGGTTACCAAAAAAAAAAAACAGTACATACTCGCCTTTCGGTGTCCCTTGCCGTCTGCTTCCTGCTCTCACTGACTCCCGGCCGTACAGTGAGAAGTGAGAGCACAGCAGTGACGTCACCGCTGCGCTCTGCTCTCACAGTACGGCGGCTCAGTCAGAGCAGGAAGCAGACGGCAAGGGACCTGGACACCGAAAGGCGAGTATGTACTGTTTGTTTTTTTTGGTAACCAGGGTAAACATCGGGTTACTAAGCGCGGCCCTGCGCTTAGTAACCCGATGTTTACCCTGGTTACCCGGGTGCTGCAGAGGGACTTCGGCATCGTTGAAGACAGTTTCAACGATGCCGAAGTCGTTCCCCTGATCGTTGGTCGCTGGGGAGAGCGGTCTGTGTGACAGCTCCCCAGCGACCACACAGCGACTTACCAACGATCACGGCCAGGTCGTATCGCTGGTCGTGATCGTTGGTAAATCGCTAAGTGAGACGGGGCCTTAAGAGCCGCCATTATTAGTAGGATATGCCATCTCGTAAGAAAGAGCTTAAAAACCAACAGTGCTGGAAAGATAAAAACAAGGGCTCCTATTGGCCACTGCAAATGATAAAAAAAAAAATTGTATATTATATACATAAACACACACGGCCCAAAATTTTAATCTGTAAGATTAAGAAAGACAAAATAATAAAAAATTATAATGTAAAATATATATATATATATATATATATATATATATATATATATATATATATATATATATATATATATATATACATACACACACACGCACACACACATACACACACACATATACATATACACACACGCTGATTACAGCAACTTGTACTCCAGTAACCGTGACGTTCTTGTCAGGTTTGGCCAACATTTTATTAATTGTGAAGAAACGCACATCTGCAAGTCATTTTGGGTAAAGCATTCTGTCCCGTGCCATCTGAGCAATACTTGTGGTGAAGAACAAGGAGCCAGGCTGCCAAGAACCAACAGGACTGGATCCATCTGAGCTGGGAGACATATAGAGAACGGATTACACACATATGGCTGAAAGGCTCACTGGACGCACACTTTCCCCCTCGGGCCGCAGATGGGAGGTAGAGCATGTGCCCGGTTTCTCCTTACAGAGTCTTTGGCACAGATGAAAGCCAAACATTGTACTCAGCCATTTTATTCGGTGCCATAGACCTCTCCATTGAGCTGAGCACCAGCCCAGATCTAGCATTTGTCAGCCATGGAGAGGATCAGCCATAGAGGCTTAGGGCTGGAGTACCCCTTTAAATTCTACAAGGGCAGTACAGGTGCAGAACAGGAGCATCATGACACATTTACATTGGGGACCATTCTGATTGGAAATCCTGTTTGTCCATGATGTGAACATTCAAGTCTACACCATTATGAAGAGCAGCCTCACGCACCAAAATTTGGCACAAAAGTCACACAGGAAGATCTGATCACTGTGGCAACCATACCACTCCCAGAGCATATCCCTCCAGATGTCCCCAAGAGGGTCAGCTTCCCGAGCATCTGAGGATGCTAGGACGTCCGCAGACACAGCACGACACCTTGTTGGGCAGGATGCAGACCTCATGTGATTACTTATCGCTAGTGATGAGCGAGTGTACTCGTTACTCGGGTTTTCCAGAGCACGCTCGGGGGTCCTCCGAGTGTTTGTTAGTGCTCAGAGATTTAGTTTTCATCACCGCAGCTGAATGATTTACAGCTACTAGCCAGACTGAGAACATGTGGGGGTTGCCTGGTTGCTAGGGAGCCCCCACATGTACTTATGCTGGCTAACAGATGTAAATCATTCAGTTGCGGCGATGAAAACTAAGTCTCCGAGCACTAAAAAATACACGGAGGACACCCGAGCGTGCTCTGGAAAACCCGAGCAACGAGTATACTCGCTCATCACTACTGACAGCATGACTAAGAAATATTTCACTTTCAGGCAGGAGGTCACTTTGGTTTCTGGTGAGAACCATTATTAGCCACCACAAGGGTTAAGTGTCCCCCAGCTTCCTGTGCAGCATGTATATGGGAGGGAAGCTTGGTGACAGCACCATGACACATTACATCCCCATGACAGGGTGAGGCAGTGTCACCAGGACAGAACCCTGTAGCTGTAGACTGTGCTGCACCCTCAGGCAGGGGATCCACTCCTAGTGCCCAAAGGTAGAGGGTCCTTGGACAGACTGCTCTTAAAGGGACAGCAACAAATCACCCATTTCTATTGTGCCCCCTTATTATGTCCCCAGACTAGGAGCGCTGCTGATTTCCTGCAGTCCTTAGTGGGACCACTGACAAGAGCAGCCCCCGCCCCCACCATCACTGTTCTCCTGCCACACACACGATGAAGGCAGCTCTCACACAAAGACAATCACATGACAGTCAGCCAACCACAGCCCACACTCACATTCCAGCAGCCAATCACATCACAACTTCTAAAGTCAAACTTCCCAACAGCAATAAAAGCTGAGCGCCGATTGGCCGCTTGGGACGAATGGTCCAGTTTGTGTCCGCGCTGTACACGCGAGGCCGGTGGCTTCTGTCCCCACAGCCGGCAGTGCCACGGTGCTTACCGGGGTCTCACATGTGCAGAGCGCCGGGTCCTGTCCTCCCGTCCATGGCACCGGTTGCTGTGTAGGTGGAAGAAGTTTTCCGGGCAGAAATGACGTCTCCGCACAACTCTCCGCCCCGACCTGCCGGCGGCTCCAGCACAACAAAAGCGCAGCGGGGGATATCAGTGTATTGTGCAGCCCCGGCTGTGCCCAGTGCCAGTATCGGGAGGAAACGGAGGCAGACTACGGGAAATCACATCCTCTCTCTGCCCGAGAGTGCGGACTGTGCCAGCCCCGCTACCATATATATGTGTGCTGTGCGGGCGGACTGAGGGCGGAGCCTGCGCTCACCGGGCAGCGCGCCCCCTGCTGGAGGCCGGTGCGGTGCACTGCCACCCGACCCTCTAGGACAGCCCGTGCACAGCACTACCTGAGCTGCACTGGGGCTGCCCTGTATGTGTCACAGCTCATGTGGACGGCGCTGAGAGCCGTGCCCTATCATATGCTGCGTCCCTGAGCTCATCGCCACCGAGGAGTGAGGGCTGGAATGTGGCACCACCACAGGGCCAATGGAAACCCCAAAGTTATCTCCGTACATTAGAATAATTAACAAAAACATCTGCAAAGGCTTCCTAAGCGTTTACAAAGGTCCCTTAGTCTGTTTCAGTAGTCTCCACAATCATGGGGAAGACTGCTGACTTTACAGATGTCCAGAAGGCAGTCACTGACACACTCCACAAGGAGGGTAAGCCACAGAATGTCATTGCTAAAGAAGCTGGCTGTTCACAGAGTGCTGTATCCAAGCATATTAATGGAAAGTTGAGTGGAAGGAAAAGTGCGGTAGAAAAAGGTGCACAAGCAATCGGGATAACCGCAGCCTTGAAAGGATTGTTAAGAAAAGGCCATTCAAAAATTTGGGGGGAGATTCACAAGGAGTGGACTGCTGCTGGAGTCATTGCTTCAAGAGCCACCACACACAGACGTATCCAGGACATGGGCTACAAGTGTCGCATTCCTTGTATCAAGCCACTGATGACCAATAGAAAATGGCAGAAGCGTCTTACCTGGGCCAAGGAGAAAAAGATCTGGACTGTTGCTCAGTGGTCCAAGGTGTTGTTTACAGATGGAAGTACATTTTACATTTCATTTGGAAATCAAGGTGCCAGAGTCTGGAGGAACAGTGGAGAGGCACACAATCCAAGCTGCTGGAGGTCTAGTGTGAACTTTCCACAATCAGTGATGGTTTGGGGAGCCTTGTCATCTGCTGGTGTAGGTCCACTGTGTTTTATCAAGACCAAAGTCAGCGCAGGAAATATTAGAGCACTTCATGCTTCCCTCTGCCGTCAAGCTTTTTGGAGATGGAAATTTCATTCTCCAGCAGGACTTGGCACCTGTCCACACTGCCAAAAGTACCAATACCTGGTTTAAAAACATCAGTATCACTGTGCTTGATTGGCCAGCAAACTTGCCTGACCCTAACCCCATAGAGAATCTATGGAGTATTGTAAAGAGGAAGATGAGAAACACTGGACCCAACAATGCAGACAAGCTGAAGGCTGCGATCAAAGCAACCTGGGCTTCCATAACACCTCAGCAGTGCCACAGGCTGATCGCCTCCATGCCACGCAGCATTGATGCAGTAATTGATACAAAAGGAGCCCCGAACAAGTATTGAGTGCATTTACTGAATATCCATTTTAGTAGGCCAACATTTCAGATTTGAAAATCATTTTCAAGCTGGTATTATAAAGTATTCTAATTTACTGAGATAATGACTTTTGGGATTAAGCCATAATCATCAACATTACCAGAAATAAACACTTGAAATAGATCACTCTGTTTGTAATGACGCTATATAAGGCTGGTTTCACACTTGCGTTTTTATCTGCATGCGTTTTTAAAAAAAACGCATGTGTGAAAAAACGCATGTAAACGCGGTAAAATGCATGCGTTTTTTAGACGCATGCGTTTTTATAGAAAAACACAAGAAAACAAGAAAAAAACAAAAAACCCTAACCCTAACCCTAACCTGAAATGCGTGGCACTGAAATACGTTTATATACGTATATAAGTGCCACGATATTTCAGTGGCCACGTACATAAGTGCCACGAATATAAGTGCCACGTATATAAGTGCCACGTATTTAAGTGCCACGTATTTAAGTGCCACATATTTCACGTAAATGCCACGATATTTCAGTGCCACGTATAACCACGTAGTTATAGTATTTACAGTACGTAAAAACAGCAAATGTATAATTCTAATAACGTTAGAATAAATTAACAGATCCCACCAAATTTATAGGAACATAGCTAGAGTAGGAATTAAAACGTAACCTTTAATATATTACGATGTAAAATGTAAAACACAAAAAAACAAACAATGTCACCCCAGTGAAACCTAAAATGGTACTAGATGATGTAACCTGTTTGATACAACACCATCATGGGTAGTACCACAATAAAGTATTGATGAGGACAGCCGTTATAAGAATAAAGTGTGCTGTCCCACACTCACAAGATACCTCTAGTGTATAACAGCAGCGCACAATCGTGCCAAGATGTCTAACTAGATGACCTTATTTATATAGGTATTAGCAGGTATCATAAACAATAATGAAAGGGAGGGAGGGGGGTAAGAGAAACAGGTGGAAGTCATGAACAACAAATATGTCAAAAAGGAACAATCTCACCAATTCCCGGAGGTCAATGACATAAAAGGCCCACAATTCGCTAGAGTGGAGAAATCCATACGAGCAGCGTTGTCGGGAGACAATACCCTGTCAATCCCTAAGGGGCTATCAATAGACCTCAAAACCCCAGCTCCCGCCCTTACAAGGGCAGTCCACAGCTACCCCTAAACAAAATCATGCCCTGCACTCTCCCTACTGGTGTGTCCCAACGCGTTTCTTCACAGGCTTAATCATCAGGGGACTGCCTGCTTGGGAGATAAAGTGCACGAGTGCTAAAGGTAAGGACATCAAAACCTGCCGCCCTCCTTAGTATAACATGGAGGGCGGCAGGTTTTGATGTCCTTACCTTTAGCACTCGTGCACTTTATCTCCCAAGCAGGCAGTCCCCTGATGATTAAGCCTGTGAAGAAACGCGTTGGGACACACCAGTAGGGAGAGTGCAGGGCATGATTTTGTTTAGGGGTAGCTGTGGACTGCCCTTGTAAGGGCGGGAGCTGGGGTTTTGAGGTCTATTGATAGCCCCTTAGGGATTGACAGGGTATTGTCTCCCGACAACGCTGCTCGTATGGATTTCTCCACTCTAGCGAATTGTGGGCCTTTTATGTCATTGACCTCCGGGAATTGGTGAGATTGTTCCTTTTTGACATATTTGTTGTTCATGACTTCCACCTGTTTCTCTTACCCCCCTCCCTCCCTTTCATTATTGTTTATGATACCTGCTAATACCTATATAAATAAGGTCATCTAGTTAGACATCTTGGCACGATTGTGCGCTGCTGTTATACACTAGAGGTATCTTGTGAGTGTGGGACAGCACACTTTATTCTTATAACGGCTGTCCTCATCAATACTTTATTGTGGTACTACCCATGATGGTGTTGTATCAAACAGGTTACATCATCTAGTACCATTTTAGGTTTCACTGGGGTGACATTGTTTGTTTTTTTGTGTTTTACATTTTACATCGTAATATATTAAAGGTTACGTTTTAATTCCTACTCTAGCTATGTTCCCATTTACAGTACGTGGCACTTAAATACGTGGCACTGAAATATCGTGGCAGTGAAATACGTGGCACTGAAATACAGTACATGGCACTTAAATATGTGGCACTGAAATGCGTTGCACTGAAATACGTGGCACTTAAATTCGTGGCACTGAAATATGTGATACGTGGCACTTTAATACGTGGCACTGAAATACATGGCACTTAAATATGTGGCACTGAAATACGTGGCACTGAAATACGTGGCACTGAAATACGTGGCACTTAAATACGTGGCACTGAAATATGTGATACGTGGCACTTTAATACGTGGCACTTAAATACGTGGCACTGAAATACGTGATACGTGGCACTTAAATACGTGGCACTATGACTGTCAGAAAATGTTCATTAAACGGTTAGGGGTGAGGTTAGGGGTAGAGTTAGGGTTAGGGTTTGGATCCCTTTATCACCTTGATGGTGGTGGGTGGCTTTTCAGTGTGTTTTCTGTTTTTTTTTCTATAAAAACGCATGCGTTTTTAACGCAAACAAACGCATGTGCTTAAAAACGCATGCGTTTACATAGACAGCAATGCATTTTTTTGCCGCGAAAAAACGCATGAGTTTTTTCGCGGCAAAAAAAAAAACACGCAAGAAAATGCTACAGGTTGCATTTTTGAAAATGAACGCATGCAGAAAAAAACGCATGCGTTTACAAACGCGACCAAACGCGTACAAAAAAACGCATGCGTTTTCAATGTTAAATATAGGGGGAAAAACGCATGCGTTTTTTGTGCAAAAAACGCTGCAGACAAAAACGCAAGTGTGAAACCAGCCTAACCCTACGTTCACATTTGCGGTGTGCGCCGCAGCGTCGGGCGCCGCAGCGTCGCCGCATGCGTCATGCGCCCCTATATTTAACATGGGGGCGCATGGACATGCGTCGCACTTGCGTTTTGCGCCGCATGCGTCCCTGCGGCGCCCGCGTCTGGGCGCAGAGGACGCAGCAAGTTGCATTTTTGCTGCGTCAAAAAACAATGAAAAAAAGGACGCATGCGGCGCAAAACGCAGCGTTGTGCATGCGTTTTGCTGCGTTTCGGTTTGCGTTGTGCGTTGCGGCGCCGACGCTGCGGCGCACAACGCAAATGTGAACGTGCCGTAATATAGGAGTTTCACTTTTTATATTGAAGAACTGAAATAAATTAACTTTTTTTTATCACATGCATGAGAGCTAAGGCCATAGATGGTCCTCCTGGCATACCGTTCCATGCCTGCTGACATTGGGCACTGAGGAACATCACTGCCCCTTAAGCAGTACCCTTACGAAGGCAACCATATGGAATGTATTGTGCATGTGCCCTATACTTACTACGCCACAACGGGAAAAAGAATAACCCTAGAGGTAAACTCAAAGGTTTATTACCAAGATCATAAATGACTTATTGCCAAGTGTCCCGCTACTGGGACCCTCAGTGATCCTATGAGCAGAGATCTGAAACACAGAAACTGGACTGTGAAGATCTTCGTATGGAAAAGAATGGGGGTGCACATGGTCAACCTCATTGTTTGTGGAACCGCTGGAAAGCTGAGCACAGTCCTCCGCATTTTGTGGTGGTCCCTTGTTTTACTGTAAGGAGGTGAAACACAAGAAGAGTCTGGGGGTGGTTACCTTCTCGGCTCTGTGCCTGGAACCATTGAGCTGTGCTGCAGGTTCCCCAGGGGGCAGACTTAGAGACTGGGACAGGAAGGAAGCCGGGCAGAGAGCAGGAAAGGCACGTGCGTAAGAGACAGAGCAGCGGTCAGAGCAGCGTGAGCAGCGGTCAGAGCAGGGTACAGCTGCGTGCCGGGAGAGAGAGAGCTCCCGGTCTGAGGACAAATACAGGGAGACTGCCCAGAAAGACTGCATCTTGTGAGTACATGAAAGCGGACTCTGCTGTGACTGGAGAGGGGCGCTTTGAGACCCGTGTAGAGACATTGGCCCGTGCAGAGACTTCGACCCCCTGATCCTCGCAGTATCAGTACAGAGACTGTGATTCTTGGTGAGAGACTTACCAGTGCAGAGCCCCTGATTCCTAGCTGTGCTGTAAAAGCTAAAGACTCGGAGCCTGTGCATATCACATTAACTCCCGAAACCCCAGGCAGCGGGCTCCTAGAGACTACTCAGCCCACGGACTACAGAGGGACGACAAGTGCCGCTGTTTCTCGGCGCCTACGTTGGAGAAGACGACCCTTCAAGCAAGTCCTCATCAGACTGATAAGTGTTCTTTTCTCAAGAAAACCCTGCTTGGTATTTCTTTATCCCATCGGGGAGCAGTGTTATGTAGGGGCAGAGGCCCTGGTTCCAGCAATGCACCACTTACGGTACTTACTGGACTGCTTTTTACAGTTTTGTTTAAGTCAGTTTTATCTGCTGCAGATCTAGCAGTTCTCTGAATGGAGAGCTCTCTATTAGTGTTGAGCGATACCGTCCGATACTTGAAAGTATCGGTATCGGAAAGTATCGGCCGATACCGGCAAAGTATCGGATCTAATCCGATACCATACCCGATACCAATACAAGTCAATGGGACTCATGTATCGGACGGTATTCCTGATGGTTCCCAGGGTCTGAAGGAGAGGAAACTCTCCTTCAGGCCCTGGGAACCATATTAATGTGTAAAATAAAGAATTAAAATAAAAAATATTGCTATACTCACCTCTCCGACGCAGCCTGGACCTCACCGAGGGAACCGGCAGCGTTGTTTGCTTAAAATTCGCGCTTTTCCTTCCTTACGTGAAGTCCCGGCTTGTGATTGGTCGCATGCCGCCCATGTGGCCGCGACGCGACC
This sequence comes from Ranitomeya variabilis, assembly GCF_051348905.1. NCBI lineage: Eukaryota > Metazoa > Chordata > Amphibia > Anura > Dendrobatidae > Ranitomeya > Ranitomeya variabilis. The sequence goes on along the minus strand of NC_135232.1, from coordinate 385,913,823 downwards.
AATCACAGCAAGCCGTCACGTAATTTTAGGTCCTTCAGGATTTTAAAATTACGTTCTGGCTTGTGATTGGTCGCGTCGCGGCCACATGGGCGACGCGACCAATCACAAGCCGTGACGTCACGGGAGGCTGGACACGCGCGCATTTTTTTAGGTCCTTCAGGATTTTAAAATTACGTTCTGGCTTGTGATTGGTCGCGTCGCGGTCACATGGGCGACGTGACCAATCACAAGCCGTGACGTCACGGGAGGCTGGACACGCGCGCATTTTAAAATGCGCGCGTGTCCAGCCTCCCGTGACGTCACGGCTTGTGATTGGTCGCGTCGCCCATGTGGCCGCGACGCGACCAATCACAAGCCAGAACGTAATTTTAAAATCCTGAAGGACCTAAAATTACGTCACGGCTTGCTGTGATTGGTCGCGTCGTGGCCACATGGGCGGCACGCGACCAATCACAAGCCGGGACTTCACGTAAGGAAGGAAAAGCGCGAATTTTAAGCAAACAACGCTGCCGGTTCCCTCGGTGAGGTCCAGGCTGCGTCGGAGAGGTGAGTATAGCAATATTTTTTATTTTAATTCTTTATTTTACACATTAATGTTGTTTCGATACCGATACCCGATACCACAAAAGTATCGGATCTCGGTATCGGAATTCCGATACAGCAAATATCGGCCGATACCCGATACTTGCGGTATCGGAATGCTCAACACTACTCTCTATATAACGCCAACCACACCACTCATTGGCAGCTTCCTGTGCACACTATGCATAGGCACAAAGATATCAGTGGTGGAGGCAGGATTATACATGATATCAGGTTTACTAGTCCTCTAGTAATAATCTCCTGCTGATAAAACATTGATTTTACCAAAACTACAGCAAGCAGCCCAGTAAGTGACAAATCTCTGGAACCAGGGTATTTGTCAGCACCTTATGCTGCATATTAGGTGGCCAAAACCTGCTGAGAGATTCCCTCAAAGCCAGCGGTGCACAACATTTTTGGGTCCATAGGCCACATTGATATTCTGCACCAATCCCAAGGGCCACAAAAAATGTAAAGGAGTACTTATTTTAATACACCACCAGAACCAAGTTTTCAATATTTGAGGCAGATTTGGAGCATTTCTTCTCCAAGACAATCAGTTAATACTCGCTAAACTAAAATTAGTTTTTTGAGCAGAAATGCTAAATCCTTCCCAAATCTCTAAGTTTTGAGGATTTTTAAGTTTTAATTTAACCATGAAGCACATTATGAATTTCTACATGTGTACAAGATCAGAACCAGTACATGAATGCAGTACCACCATCAGTACATGAATGCAGTATCAAAGCCACCATCAGTACATGAATACAGCGCCAGAACCACCGTCAGCACATGAATGCAACTCCAGAACCACCATTAGTACATTAAAGGGAACCTGTCACCCCCAAAATTGAAGGTGAGCTAAGCCCACCAGCATCAGGGGCTTATCTACAGCATTCTGGAATGCTGTAGATAAGCCCCCGATGTATCCTGAAAGATGAGAAAAAGAGGTTAGATTATACTCACCCAGGGGCGTTTCCACTACGGTCCTGTCCAATGGGTGTCACGGTCCGGTCCGGGGCCTCCCATCTTCATACGATGACGTCCTCTTCTTGTCTTCACGCTGCGGCTCCAGCGCAGGCGTACTTTGTCTGCCCTGTTGAGGGCAGAGCAAAGTACTGCAGTGCGCAGGCGCCAGGAAAGGTCAGAGAGGCCCGGCGCCTGCGCCCTGCAGTACTTTGCTCTGCCCTCAACAGGGCAGACAAAGTACGCCTGCGCCAGAGCCGCAACGTGAAGACAAGAAGAGGACGTCATCGTAAGAAGATGGGAGGCGCCGAACCGCGACGCCCATCATACCGGGACCGCCCCTGGGTGAGTATATAATCTAACCTCTTTTTCTCATCTTTCAGGTTACATTGGGGGCTTATCTACAGCATTACAGAATGCTGTAGATAAGCCCCTGATGCTGGTGGGCTTAGCTCACCTTCGATTTTGGGGGTGACAGGTTCCCTTTAATGAAGCTCCATAACCACCATCAGTACATGAATGAAGTGTTGAAACTACCATTAGTACATATTTAAAAAAAACTGACCATCACATCCAAACATAGACTAAGTGTGAACAGGTGCTGAACCTAGAGTCACCAACTCGTTTTTTTTTAATTTGTATTCATTAGCCTTCTGACTGAGCACTCCTCCTTTTAGCCACAGGTGTTTTTAATCACAGCAGGACCACTACCCCTCCACAGAGAGAGAGAGATATTTTAGTCTATGGCTGTGTGCACACGATGTGGATTTAGTGCAGATCCACAGCGTTTTTTCCGTGCAGAAATGCTGCAGATCTGCAAAGTGATTTACAGTACAATGTAAATCAATAGAAAAAAAAATGCTGTCCTAATGATGCGGAAAATTCCACATGAAAAACACTGCAGATCAAAAGAAGTTGAATGTCACTTCTTTTATGCGGATCTGCAGCATTTCTGCACCCTTCCATTATAGAAATCCGCAGTGGTAAAAAACGCAAGAAATCCGCATCAAATCAGCAACAAAAATGCACAAAATCCGCATTGAAAAACGCGTCAAATCTGCACCTGCGTTTTCTGCCAGGAGATGCGGATTTTGTGCAGAAAATTCTGCACCCCAATCCGCAACGTGTGCACATAGCCTTAGTCTTCATCTAAGGCTACGTTCACATTTGCGGCCAGCGCCGCAGCGTCGGGCGCCGCAGCGGCGCCGCATGCGTCATGCGCCCCTATATTTAACATGGGGGCGCATGGACATGCGGCGCACTTGCGTTTTGCGCCGCATGCGTCGCTGCGGCGCCCGCGTCGGGGCGCAGAGGACGCAGCAAGTTGCATTTTTGCTGCGTCCAAATTCAATGAAAAAAACGACGCATGCGGCGCAAAACGCAGCGTTGTGCATGCGTTTTGCTGCGTTTTTGTTTGCGTTGTGCGCTGCGGCGCCGACGCTGCGGCGCACAACGCAAATGTGAACGTAGCCTAAGTCTTTATTATAAAATATCCCCACAAAATGCCCCTTTCCATATCTCCCCCACACTACCTCTGCATAAAATCCCTTCTATACCACTACTCTGTGGAGACATGAGGGTCAGTGGGTGCTCTCGTCCGCTGGACCAGCTGTTTTAAGAAAGACCGCATGGACCATGGATCATCCCACTGAACACCCACACTCCTTACCCGTGGGCATATTAATACTCAGACAACACAAGGTGAGCGTAAAACAGTGTGGCAATACTTTATTGAACCACAAAGCAACAATAACATTCAGAACAAACCCAGCAAATACCCAAGATGGTACAAATTACAGAGTCTTCACCCTTCCTCTGACTCGCCGGATTAGAGCAGCTGCGACTTCAGGGGCTCCAGGGCCGACTACCCCACCAGTGACACCCTGCTTTCAACAGGCACCCACACAGAAAAGGTAACAACAAGCTTAGGAAGCTGACAGTCCATTGAGGTACATGGCCAGGTGACCGAAGGATCCCAATCTGGCTTCTTCGAACATCTCCACGGGGCCATGTGACCAGAGGGTCCCAACCTGGCTTCTCCGAACGTCTCCATGGGACCGGTGCCCGGAGTGTCCCAATCTGGCTTCCACAAACATCTCCATGGATTCAGCGATGGTCAATGGAGCAGATCTGTATTCTTCCAGCTAGGGCTGTGGTCCTGTATAATGTCAAATCTGTAATCGTGGAGCCATGGTGCCTTGGCTGTTGTTTTGTAGAGTCTACGTGCAGAAGGATAGAGATCAGTTTTTATACAGACATATGTAGTTCAGGCCATCATCCACAGGTCTGGGGGAAGGTGGAATGAGATTAACTCTCATTGTTTGAATATTTAACCAATCTGCACAGTGTGTCCTCTGTTGTGAATTCTGCTCTTGGGCTCCCACCGGTGGTTGTTAATGGTAGTGCAGTTGTCTTGGGGTTGTAATCCTGGCAGGTGTTTCTGCTGATTGCAGCTCTACTAGGTATTTAGGTGTGCAGGATCCATTACTCCTGGCCAGTTGTCCATTGTTCTTGGAGGGATTGCTTCTCTCTCTGGTTCCTCATGCTCTGCTGCCAATTCAGCTAAGATAAGTGTCTGTTTTTCGTCTCTGTGCACACATGCAGTGTGCTTTGCAATTCAGTGCAATTCATTGTGTTTTTGTCCAGCTTAAACTTTGTTTGGATTTTTTCAGTCATGCTGGATTCTCAGGAGTTGCAGATATACATGCTATGTCTTTAGTTAGATGTAGAATATTTGTATTTTCTGCTGTGGATATTTTTAGGATTTTAATACTGACCGCTTAGAATTCTGTCCTTTCCTTTTCTATTTAGCTAGAAGTGCCTCTTTTGCTAAATTCTGCTTTTTCTGCCTGCGTGTGTCTTTCCTCTTATACTCACAGTCAATATTTGTGGGGGGCTGCCTATCCTTTGGGGTTCTGCTCTGAGGCAAGATAGAATTCCCATTTCCACCTATAGGGGTATTTAGTCCTCCGGCTGTGTCGAGGTGTCTAGGACGTGTTAGGCACACCCCACGGCTACTTCTAGTTGCGGTGTCAGTTTAGGGGTTGCGGTCAGTACAGATACCACTTACTCCTGAGAAAGTCTCTCATGCGGCTCCAAGGTCACCGGATCATAACAGTCCTCCCCTGTTTTGCTGGTCAACAAGCTACATGGACTTATACAATGGGTAATCAACATATTATTAGCACACATAAATTGTTCAATGACCCTGCATCCCTGCCCTCAAAAGATAGCAGACAATAACCTGTAGGAGCTGATATAAGTAGTAAGCAACAACCATTTAACATCAATTCAACAGTCAACTTTCAGATTCATATGAACAATAGTCAATGTTTCTTGACCTACTGAAAATATACATCTGGCATAACTAAGATTAAATGCGGTGTCATCACACCCTCCCTATATCAATCTGGAGCTAGCAGAGCAGTGCCTTCACATTACTGTAGCCACTTCTCAGATTAGAGGAGAGTTTGGTTGTTTTTTTAATAGAAGATATAAGGGAACAGTATCAATATATCCAATGTATACATCTGCTGTATACTGATGCTCACAAGGCCTAAAAACCCGCAAGTCATTACAGTGCTGTGAGCTAAATATACGGGAGGAGATGTGGATATCTGGAGTTCATCAATCATGGAACATAATAATGTCCTCATTGCCATAAATGACAACAGCAAATCCATTCCGTGATGTATGCTTTGCTTCTGAGCATATGGCAGTACATTGATATGGACGGGAGCAGGAACGGTGGCGGTGCTTTGCTTTGTGTCTAGCTAGACTCACATTACAATCTTTGATTCTCGGGTGTGTTTTTTTTCTCATTATTTCTAGGTTTTGTGTTCTTTTTATGACAAATACATTAATATTTTCAGAAATGAGAAATAAATATAAGCAAATTGCCATACATTTGTATCTTCTATCATCCCTACATACAATTGTATGCTAGATCTCATTCTTTTTAATATCATTTAATAGTTAAATACTTCTAGTGTTGTGTGTCAGGGCAGATGTCATTCAGAGACATTTGTGGTTTCTTATTGTCACAAGTACACCCACTGTTATTCTCGCCTGAAATCTGACCATTCGTCGTGGTGCAAGACTCCTGCACATTGGGCTTTATAACTTTTTTCGGTCCAAGTTAGGCTCGGTTTACTCTTAAATCAGGGCCTCTGTGACAAGTTATGTCATTGTACAGGAAGAAAAAGAGCATCCAGCTGCGCTTCTTTTTTGTTACAATGACAGACACCCTAATGGGAGCAAAACAGACATCATAATAGTCATTGGGCTCCATCTGTAGGTATTTGCGACCATGTTGGTACAGAGATGTTTCTCGCAGGAGTTTCATTTTTCTGCTCCACATTTAGACGTGCGTGATTTCTCTCTTACGTAAATACACTGACCGTTGTTCATCAGTGTTTTGGATCTCAGTTTCACCGGTGTCAGTGTGTCAGTTTGTACCATGAGTGTTTTGGATCTCAGTTTCACCGGTCTCAGTTTGTACCATCAGAGTTTTGGGCCTTAGTTTCACCGGTGTCAGTGTGTCAGTTTGTACCATCAGTGTTTTCTATCTGAGTTTCACCGATGTCAGTGTGTCAGTTTGTGCCATCAGTGTTTTGGATCTGAGTTTCACCAGCGTCAGTGTGTCAGTTTGTACCATCAGTGTTTTGGGCCTGAGTTTCTCCGGTGTCAGTGTGTCAGTTTGCACCATCAGTGTTTTCTATCTGAGTTTCACTGGTGTCAGTGTGTCAGTTTGTACCATCAGTGTTTTGGATCTCAGTTTCACCGGTGTCAGTGTGTCAGTTTGTACCATCAGTGTTTTGGGCCTGAGTTTCACCGGTGTCAGTGTGTCAGTTTGTACCATCAGTGTTTTGGGCCTGAGTTTCACCGGTGTCAGTGTGTCAGTTTGTACCATCAGTGTTTTGGGCCTGAGTTTCACCGGTGTCAGTGTGTCAGTTTGTACCATCAGTGTTTTGGGCCTGAGTTTCACCGGTGTCAGTGTGTCAGTTTGTACCATCAGTGTTTTGGGCCTGAGTTTCACTGGTGTCAGTGTGTCAGTTTGTACCATCAGTGTTTTGGGCCTGAGTTTCACTGGTGTCAGTGTGTCAGTTTGTACCATCAGTGTTTTGGGCCTGAGTTTCACTGGTGTCAGTGTGTCAGTTTGTACCATCAGTGGTTTGGATCTGAGTTTCACCGGTGTCAGTGTGTCAGTTTGTACCATCAGTGTTTTCTATCTGAGTTTCACTGGTGTCAGTGTGTCAGTTTTTACCATCAGTGTTTTGGATCTGAGTTTCACCGATGTCAGTGTGTCAGTTTGTACCATCAGTGTTTTGGATCTGAGTTTCACCGGTGTCAGTGTGTCAGTTTGTACCATCAGTGTTTTGGGCCTGAGTTTCACTGGTGTCAGTTTGTACCATCAGTGTTTTGGGCCTGAGTTTCACCGGTGTCAGTGTGTCAGTTTGTACCACCAGCGTTTTGGACCTGTCTTTCACAGGTGTCAGTTTGGACCATCCGTATTTTGTACCCGAGTTTCAGCGGTGTCAATTTGTACCTTCAGTGTTTCATGAGTGATATTTCATGGATTGGAAAAAATAAACTGTAAAGCTTCTCCTATCCATTACATTATTTATCACAGAGTACATTGATGCCATCCATGTCCTGTCCTTGATTTTACCGGATCCACAGACATGTATGGGAAATTGTGATCCATGACTTGCCAAAAAAAAATGGACATGCCTCTGTGATTTTTTGCAGACCAAAAAACACAGACATGTGAACTGAGCCAAACAGTATAATGCGTATGTGTTCTATCTGTGAAAAATATTGATATATTTCCATACTATATCCAAAACGTCCTGAAGTACTTGTCGTAAAATTATAGTTTTATATAAAACACAGTACGAACAAACAGATGGAAGCTTAGTCTACATTTCCCATTACCAACACAGAGGCTGTTCCCTTGGGACAATGAGCACCGTGCGCCTATTGTGTCCCTCACATTGCATTTACAGTGTAAGCTTCTGTTTTTTCGTTGTCTCATTATTTGCGCCTTTATATTCAAATTGTTTATGATGTTAGATGGCTGTTCTCTATCGTAAAGCTTTGTGTAAAACGTTGGAGCAATATAAAGATTATTGTTAATTTCCTGTTTAGACAAATTGTTTTAAAGATAGAATATTAATTGACAAATGGAAGCTGGTAAATTAGAAACGTGATTTATGCCACTTTATTTTTAGGCCAGACGTCTTTTTTAAGCCTTCATTCAGACATCTGTTTTTCACAGATAGAACATTAACCTTTATAGGTTACAGTGCTGTTCACGTCCAGTTTTTGGGGCCCATGAAATTCACAGACAGCACACGTAGGTAATTCATGTGCTGAACGTTGTTAACATTTTAATAAGTAGGAGAAACTTTGCAATTTTTTTTGTTTTTTTTACATATGAGAAAATAACTGGTTTTAAAATGGAACACTGAGCAAACACTGACAGATCTGATCCAGGACACCAGTGAAAATTGATCTGTTTCTTTCACATTGTGTGCGCAATATTAGACAAAATGTATTTTTGATGATTCATTTTATTATTAAACAACTACAGAGCTGTCAGTCACTCCAAAAGGTTAACAAGCCTGAATATTTAGGAGGGTAAGGCCGGGGTCACACATGCGTGTTTTACGTACGTAAGAGCGCAAAAACTACGTACGTAAAACTCGCACTACATACGGCACAATGCTTCTCAATGGGGCTGCTCCTATTAGCCGTATATTACGGTTCAGTATTATACGGCTTTCTACGGCCATACAAAATCGCAGCATGCTGCGTTTGTCAGCGTATTGCGCAAATAATACGCCAATGAAAGTCTATGGGGGCGAGAAAAATACGGATTCCACACGGACCTGCAGTGTGACTTGCGAGAAATACGCAGCGCTGTTAGTGAAAAGTCGGTAATTCAATTGCCGGCTTTTCATTTCTCCTGCACAAACCCGACAGGATATGAGACATGGTTTACATACAGTAAACCATCTCATATCCCCTTTTTTTTTGCATATTCCACACTACTAATGTTAGTAGTGTGTATGTGCAAAATTTCAGCGCTGTAGCTGCTGAAATAAAGGGTTAAATGGCGGAAAAAATTGGCGTGGGCTCCCGCGCAATTTTCTCCGCCAGAATGGTAAAGCCAGTGACTGAGGGCAGATATTAATAGCCTAGAGAAGGTCCATGGTTATTGGCCCCCCCGTGGCTACAAACATCTGCCCCCAGCCACCCCAGAAAAGGCACATCTGGAAGATGCGCCTATTCTGGCACTTGGCCACTCTCTTCCCACTCCCTGTAGCGGTGGGCTATGGGGTAATGAAGGGTTAATGCCACCTTGCTATTGGAAGGTGACATTAAGCCAGATTAATAATGGAGAGGCGTCAATTATGACACCTATCCATTATTAATCCAATTGTAGGAAAGGGTTAAAACACACACACACATGATTTAAAAGTAGTTTAATGAAATAAACACAGCGGTTGTTGTAATAATTTATTGTTCTCTCAATCCATCAGGAACACCCTCGCTTGGAAAAATAATAAACGCACAAGATACATACCTTCTGGTGAACCGTCTCGTCCCACGAAGTAATCCATCTGAAGGGGTTAATTATTTTACAGGCAGGAGCCCTGCTAAATGCAGCTGTGTGCTCCGTGCCTGTAATCCCCGGCGAATGAAGGAAATGTAGGTCATTGACCTACATTTCCTTCAGTCGCGGTGATGCGCCCCCTGGTGGATGTCCTCATATGACCTGGAGCGTGGGAAAAAGTTCCCAGGCTGCAGTTCATGAGAACATCCACCAGAGGGCGCCTCACCGCGACTGAATGTAAGTATAGATCCTGCTTTCCTTTCAGCACCCGGGGGATTACAGGCACGAGCGAGTGGTTTATCGCAGCTCTGCCTGGAATATTAGTTAACCCCTTCAGATGGATTACTTCGTGGGACGTGATCTGACATCAGAAGGTATGTATCTTGTGCGTTTATTATTTTGCCAAGCGAGGGCCTGGAAATGGATTGCGAGAACAATAAATTATTACAACAACCGCTGTGTTTATTTCATTAAAATCCTTTTTAATAATGTGTGTGTGTTTTTTAACCCTTTCCAACAATTGGATTAATAATGGATAGGTGTCATAATTGACGCCTCTCCATTATTAATCTGGCTTAATGTCACCTTACAATAGCAAGGTGGCATTAACCCTTCATTACCCCATATCCCACTGCTACAGGGAGTGGGAAGAGAGTGGCCAAGTGCCAGAATAGGCGCATCTTCCAGATGTGCCTTTTCTGGGGTGGCTGGGGGCAGATGTTTTTAGCCACGGGGGGGGGGCAATAACTATGGACCCTCTCCTGGCTATTAATATCTGCCCTCAGTCACTGGCTTTACCATTCTGGCGGAGAAAATTGCGCGGGAGCCCACGCCAATTTTTTCCGCCATTTAACCCTTTATTTCAGCAGCTACAGCGCTGAAATTTTGCACATACACACTACTAACATTAGTAGTGTGGAATATGCAAAAAAAAAGGGGATATGAGATGGTTTACTGTATGTAAACCATGTCTCATATCCTGTCGGGTTTGTGCAGGAGAAATGAAAAGCCGGCAATTGAATTACCGGCTGTTCACAGATATCGCGCTGAATTAAATCTAAATACAGAATATATATATATGTGTCTCAATGACATATATATATATATATATATATACTGTATATATGTTTTCCCTAACATTTGAGCACATAAATCCATTAGATGTCGGTTTTGCAAGCCTGCGCGAAAATCTCGCAGTACGGATGGCATACGGATTACATACGGAGGATGCCATACGCAAAATACGCTGACACACCCTGACTACGGATCACTATTTTGGGAACATTTCTCCGTATTACGGCCGTAGTACGGACGTATAATACGTGGCGTATTGTCTTACGCCATGTGTGACCCCAGCCTAAAAGTGAGGTTTTATTGGGCTAATCACCACGATGAGTTTTTGATGTTGCTGATTTTCTGCACAATTTCTGCACCTATTAGGCCGGGGTCACACATGCGAGTTTTACGGACGTAAGAGCGCAGAAACTACGTCCGTAAAACTCGCATAACATACGGCACAATTATTCTCAATGGGGCTGCTCCTATTAGCCGTATATTACAGTTCAGTATTAGGCCGGGGTCACACATGCGTGTTTTACGTACGTAAGAGCGCAAAAACTACGTACGTAAAACTCGCACTACATACGGCACAATGCTTCTCAATGGGGCTGCTCCTATTAGCCGTATATTACGGTTCAGTATTATACGGCTTTCTACGGCTGTACAAAATCGCAGCATGCTGCGTTTGTCAGCGTATTGCGCAAATAATATGCCAATGAAAGTCTATGGGGGCGAGAAAAATACGGATTCCACACGGACCAGCAGTGTGACTTGCGAGAAATACGCAGCGGTGTTATTGAAAAGTCGGTAATTCAATTGCCGGCTTTTCATTTCTCCTTCACAAACCCGACAGGATATGAGACATGGTTTACATACAGTAAACCATCTCATATCCCCATTTTTTTTGCATATTCCACACTACTAATGTTAGTAGTGTGTATGTGCAAAATTTCAGCGCTGTAGCTGCTAAAATAAAGGGTTAAATGGCGGAAAAAATTGGCGTGGGCTCCCGCGCAATTTTCTCCGCCAGAATGGTAAAGCCAGTGACTGAGGGCAGATATTAATAGCCAGGAGAGGGTCCATGGTTATTGGCCCCCCCCGGCTACAAACATCTGCCCCCAGCCACCCCAGAAAAGGCACATCTGGAAGATGCGCCTATTCTGGCACTTGGCCACTCTCTTCCCACTCCCTGTAGTGGTGGGATATGGGGTAATGAAGGGTTAATGCCACCTTGCTATTGTAAGGTGACATTAAGCCAGATTAATAATGGAGAGGCGTCAATTATGACACCTATCCATTATTAATCCAATTGTAGGAAAGGGTTAAAAAACACACACACACACATGATTAAAAAGGATTTTAATGAAATAAACACAGCGGTTGTTGTAATAATTTATTGTTCTCGCAATCCATTTGCAAACCCTCGCTTGGCAAAATAATAAACGCACAATATACATACCTTCTGATGTCAGATCACGTCCCACGATGTAATCCATCTGAAGGGGTTAACTAATATTACAGGCAGGAGCCCTGCTAAATGCAGCGGTGCTCGTGTCTGTAATCCCCCGGCGAATGAAGGAAATGTAGGTCATTGACCTACATTTCCTTCAGTCGCGGTGATGCGCCCCCTGGTGGATGTCCTCATATGACCTGGAGCGTGGGAAAAAGTTCCCAGGCTGCAGTTCATGAGAACATCCATCAGAGGGCGCCTCACCGCGACTCAATGTAAGTACAGATCCAGCTTTCCTTTCAGCACCCGGGGATTACAGGCACGAGCGAGTGGTTTATCGCAGCTCGTGCCTGTAATATTAGTTAACCCCTTCAGATGGATTACTTCGTGGGACGTGATCTGACATCAGAAGGTATGTATCTTGTGTGTTTATTATTTTGCCAAGCGAGGGCCTGGAAATGGATTGCGAGAACAATAAATTATTACAACAACCGCTGTGTTTATTTAATTAAAATACTTTTTAATAATGTGTGTGTGTTTTTTAACCCTTTCCAACAATTGGATTAATAATGGATAGGTGTCATAATTGACGCCTCTCCATTATTAATCTGGCTTAATGTCACCTTCCAATAGCAAGGTGGCATTAACCCTTCATTACCCCATATCCCACCGCTACAGGGAGTGGGAAGAGAGTGGCCAAGTGCCAGAATAGGCGCATCTTCTAGATGTGCCTTTTCTGGGGTGGCTGGGGGCAGATGTTTGTAGTCACGGGGGGGCCAATAACCATGGACCCTCTCCTGGCTATTAATTTCTGCCCTCAGTCACTGGCTTTACCACTCTGGCGGAGAAAATTGCGCGGGAGCCCACGCCAATTTTTTCCGCCATTTAACCCTTTATTTCAGCAGCTACAGCGCTGAAATTTTGCACATACACACTACTAACATTAGAAGTGTGGAATATGCAAAAAAAAAGGGGATATGAGATGGTTTACTGTATGTAAACCATGTCTCATATCCTGTCGGGTTTGTGAAGGAGAAATGCAAAGCCGGCAATTGAATTACCGGCTGTTCACAGATTTCGCGCTGAATGAAATCTAAATACAGAATATATACTGTATATATGTGTCTCAATGACATATATATATATATATATATATATATATATACTGTATATATGTTTTCCCTAACATTTGAGCACATAAATCCATTAGATGTCGGTTTTGCAAGCCTGCGCGAAAATCTCGCAGTACGGATGCCATACGGATTACATACGGAGGATGCCATGCGCAAAATACGCTGACACACCCTGACTACGGATCAATATTTTGGGAACATTTCTCCGTATTACGGCCGTAGTACGGACGTATAATACGTGGCGTATTGTCTTACGCCAAGTGTGACCCCAGCCTTATACGGCGTTCTACGGCCGTACAAAATCGCAGCATGCTGCGTTTGTCAGCGTATTGCGCAAAAAAATCGCCAATGAAAGTCTATGGCTGGCCTCCCATAGGGGCGGAGCCGACTATTCATGATTGTAAATGAGCGGCCCCACGTGACCGCATACAGTAGAAGCCGCGGCCAGACCAGGAAGCAGCGACAGCCAACGTGGGAGCAGGTGAGTATTTTCTGAACAGCGGGGGGGCGCACAGGGGGTGGGGGGGCGGCGGACAGGTAGATCTTTCATTTAAACACTATTATTCATATCTTCTATGCAGCAAACGCTGCTGCACAGAAGATATGAATCGCGGCTTCAGCACCATGTGGGGGGGACAGCGCTTACTGTAGCGCTGTCTCCTGCATGCCACAGGGACCGCACACGGAGAACATCCGTGTGAGGTCCGTGTTTTACACGGACCCATTGACTTTAATGGGTCCGTGTAATACGTGCGCTCCCACAAACACTGACATGTCTCCGTGTTTGGCACACGGAGACACGGTCTGCAAAAAATCAATGACATCTGCACAGATGCATTGATTTTAATGGGTCTACGTGTGTCAGTGGCTCCGGTACGTGAGGAAACTGTCACCTCACGTACTGGAGACACTGACGTGTGAAACCGGCCTTATGGGTATCATGTGCAGATTTTCCCCATAGACTTGCATTAGATGCAGAAAATCAACAGATAAAAAACACAGACATGGGTTAAGTGCATTTCCACAGTGAAAATACATAAAAATGCATGTAATCTGCACATGACTGTACGAATAAAGTGTTGTGATTGCCAAATACCAGGAAGTATCAAAAACAAATCAGCTTTATTTTAAAAGATGACACACCAAATAAGAGACAAAAGCTGCAACGTCAAAAAAGGGATAAAAACGGCAAAAAAAAGCACTGAAAAACATAATGAAAAAAACGCAAGAAAATTAATTTACTTAATGGGTGCCAAAAATCTGCAATATCTAAAAGTCATTGTGGCAACGTAGCCTTTTTTGTTATGTCATGTTTTAAACAAAGCTGCTTTGCTTTTGATACTGGTATTTGGCTTTGACAAAATTTTATTAACATAATCAGGTGTGGATTACATGCATTTTTAATACGTTTCCGCTGTAAAAAAGCACTGAAAACTCATGTGCGTTTTTACTTGTGGATTTTCCGCATCTAATGTAAGTCTATGGGGAAAAAATCTGCACATAAAGCTCAGCCTATCCAAGAGAAATGTACATTTTGTGGATTTCACAAACGAGCAAAGAAAAAAGCACAGTGGGCATGAGACTCCTATAAAGTCCATCCACTTTGCTGGAACTGTAAGACGCTGCATTTTTGACCGAACAAAATACTCAGCGTCAAAAACTCAAAAAGCTCAATGTGGGTTCACAGCCATACAAGAATATCTATGTGTGCAGAATTACGCAGCAAAATGAAAAACGTAAATTTTCCATCTCAATTGTTTATTTGCATTTGTCACAGTGAGAATAATAACCAAACAACTCAATGTACCAAAAAAAAATATCGGTGACCAATGTAACCCCCTTGTTTTTTTAAGAACAGTCATAAACCCACCATCCAGTTAGTCAGTTTTTTAATCAGTTGATCAACTTTTTGGGCAGCACCAACTACAGCATCCCAGACACTATTCAGAGAGGCGTACTGTTTTCCTTCAAAATGAATCTCCTGTTTAAAGGGGTTGTCCACAACTCGGACAACCCCTTCTCAATATGTATGTTTGCCCTCAGTATAATATCAACAGTTGTACTCACTTCTGGTGCTGGTGCCATTTCAGTGGTGTCCTCACTGTTCCTCCCAAAGCTGCTGCTCTCACGTTCTCTCTATGTGATATGTCTGATGATATGGAGAGTGAAGCAGCCTCTGATTTGCTGCAGGCATCGCGTGACATAATATCACGCGAGCCTTGGGTGAGGAAGTGCCAACACAACTGGAACTGCAAGCCAGAAGTGAGTATAAGTGTTGTTATTTTAGGCCGGGATCACACAAAGTGAGATACGGCCGAGTCTCGCAGGTTAAAACCAAGCTCTGGCGCCGGCTGTTATGGTTCTCAATGGCAAGAGAACATAGCCCAGCATACATATGAACTAGCTCTTGGAAGGATGGAAACTTAAACTGACCATGAACTAAACCTGCCGCACAACTAACAGTAGCCGGGTAGCGTAGCCTGCGTTTTATCCCTAGACGCTCAGCGCCAGCCGGAGGACTAACTAATCCTGGCAGAGGAAAATACAGTCCTGGCTCACCTCTAGAGAAATTTCCCCGAAAGGCAGACAGAGGCCCCCACATATATTGGCGGTGATTTTAGATGAAAATGACAAACGTAGTATGAAAATAGGTTTAGCAAAATCGAGGTCCGCTTACTAGATAGCAGGAAGACAGAAAGGGCACTTTCATGGTCAGCTGAAAACCCTATCAAAATACCATCCTGAAATTACTTTAAGACTCTAGTATTAACTCATAACATCAGAGTGGCAATTTCAGATCACAAGAGCTTTCCAGACACAGAAACGAAACTGCAGCTGTGAACTGGAACAAAATGCAAAAAACAAACAAGCACAAAAGTCCGACTTAGCTGGGAGTTGTCTAGAAGCAGGAACATGCACAGAAAGGCTTCTGATTACAATGTTGACCGGCATGGAAGTGACAGAGGAGCAAGGTTAAATAGCGACTCCCACATCCTGATGGGAACAGGTGAACAGAGGGGATGATGCACACAAGTTCAATTCCACCAGTGGCCACCGGGGGAGCCCAAAATCCAATTTCACAACAGTACCCCCCCCTCAAGGAGGGGGCACCGAACCCTCACCAGAACCACCAGGGCGATCAGGATGAGCCCTATGAAAGGCACGGACCAGATCGGAGGCATGAACATCAGAGGCAGTCACCCAAGAATTATCCTCCTGACCGTATCCCTTCCATTTGACCAGATACTGGAGTTTCCGTCTGGAAACACGAGAGTCCAAGATTTTTTCCACAACGTACTCCAACTCGCCCTCAACCAACACCGGAGCAGGAGGCTCAACGGAAGGCACAACCGGTACCTCATACCTGCGCAATAATGACCGATGAAAAACATTATGAATAGAAAAAGATGCAGGGAGGTCCAAACGGAAGGACACAGGGTTAAGAATCTCCAATATCTTGTACGGGCCGATGAACCGAGGCTTAAACTTAGGAGAAGAAACCCTCATAGGGACAAAACGAGAAGACAACCACACCAAGTCCCCGACACAAAGCCGAGGACCAACCCGACGCCGGCGGTTGGCAAAAAGCTGAGTCTTCTCCTGGGACAACTTCAAATTGTCCACTACCTGCCCCCAAATCTGATGCAACCTCTCCACCACAGCATCCACTCCAGGACAATCCGAAGATTCCACCTGACCGGAGGAAAATCGAGGATGAAACCCCGAATTACAGAAAAAAGGAGACACCAAGGTGGCAGAGCTGGCCCGATTATTGAGGGCAAACTCCGCTAAAGGCAAAAAAGCAACCCAATCATCCTGATCTGCAGACACAAAACACCTCAAATATGTCTCCAAAGTCTGATTCGTCCGCTCGGTCTGGCCATTAGTCTGAGGATGGAAAGCAGACGAGAAAGACAAATCTATGCCCATCCTAGCACAGAATGCCCGCCAAAATCTAGACACGAATTGGGTTCCTCTGTCAGAAACGATATTCTCCGGAATACCATGCAAACGAACCACATTTTGAAAAAACAGAGGAACCAACTCGGAAGAAGAAGGCAACTTAGGCAGGGGAACCAAATGGACCATCTTAGAGAAACGGTCACACACCACCCAGATGACAGACATCTTCTGAGAAACAGGAAGATCCGAAATAAAATCCATCGAGATGTGCGTCCAAGGCCTCTTCGGGATAGGCAAGGGCAACAACAATCCACTAGCCCGAGAACAACAAGGCTTGGCCCGAGCACAAACGCCACAAGACTGCACAAAGCCTCGTACATCTCGTGACAGGGAAGGCCACCAGAAGGACCTTGCCACCAAATCCCTGGTACCAAAGATTCCAGGATGACCTGCTAACGCAGAAGAATGAACCTCAGAAATGACTTTACTGGTCCAATCATCAGGAACAAACAGTCTACCAGGTGGGCAACGATCAGGTCTATCCGCCTGAAACTCCTGCAAGGCCCGCCGCAGGTCTGGAGAAACGGCAGACAATATCACTCCATCCTTAAGGATACCTGTAGGTTCAGAATTACCAGGGGAGTCAGGCTCAAAACTCCTAGAAAGGGCATCCGCCTTAACATTCTTAGAACCCGGTAGGTATGACACCACAAAATTAAACCGAGAGAAAAACAACGACCAGCGCGCCTGTCTAGGATTCAGGCGTCCGGCGGACTCAAGATAAATTAAATTTTTGTGGTCGGTCAATACCACCACCTGATGTCTAGCCCCCTCAAGCCAATGACGCCACTCCTCAAAAGCCCACTTCATGGCCAAAAGCTCCCGATTCCCAATATCATAATTCCGCTCGGCGGGCGAAAATTTACGAGAAAAAAAAGCACAAGGTTTCATCACGGAGCAGTCGGAACTTCTCTGCGACAAAACCGCCCCAGCTCCGATTTCAGAAGCGTCGACCTCAACCTGAAAAGGAAGAGCAACATCAGGCTGACGCAACACAGGGGCGGAAGAAAAGCGGCGCTTAAGCTCCCGAAAGGCCTCCACAGCAGCAGGGGACCAATCAGCAACATCAGCACCCTTCTTAGTCAAATCAGTCAATGGTTTAACAACATCAGAAAAACCAGCAATAAATCGACGATAAAAGTTAGCAAAGCCCAAAAATTTCTGAAGACTCTTAAGAGAAGAGGGTTGCGTCCAATCACAAATAGCCTGAACCTTGACAGGATCCATCTCGATGGAAGAGGGGGAAAAAATGTATCCCAAGAAGGAAATCTTTTGAACCCCAAAAACGCACTTAGAACCCTTCACACACAAGGAATTAGACCGCAAAACCTGAAAAACCCTCCTGACCTGCTGGACATGAGAGTCCCAGTCATCCGAAAAAATCAGAATATCATCCAGATACACAATCATAAATTTATCCAAATAATCACGGAAAATGTCATGCATAAAGGACTGAAAGACTGAAGGGGCATTTGAAAGGCCAAAAGGCATCACCAAATACTCAAAGTGGCCCTCGGGCGTATTAAATGCGGTTTTCCACTCATCCCCCTGCTTAATTCGCACCAAATTATACGCCCCACGGAGATCTATCTTAGAGAACCACTTGGCCCCCTTTATGCGAGCAAACAAATCAGTCAGCAGTGGCAACGGATATTGATATTTAACCGTGATTTTATTCAAAAGCCGATAATCAATACACGGCCTCAAAGAGCCATCTTTCTTAGACACAAAGAAAAAACCGGCTCCTAAGGGAGATGACGAAGGACGAATATGTCCCTTTTCCAAGGACTCCTTTATATATTCTCGCATAGCAGCATGTTCAGGCACAGACAGATTAAATAAACGACCCTTAGGGTATTTACTACCCGGAATCAAATCTATGGCACAATCGCACTCCCGGTGCGGAGGTAATGAACCAAGCTTAGGTTCTTCAAAAACGTCACGATAGTCAGACAAGAATTCAGGAATCTCAGAGGGAATAGATGATGAAATGGAAACCAAAGGTACGTCCCCATGCATCCCCTTACATCCCCAGCTTAACACAGACATAGCTTTCCAGTCGAGGACTGGGTTATGAGATTGCAGCCATGGCAATCCAAGCACCAACACATCATGTAGATTATACAGCACAAGAAAGCGAATAATCTCCTGATGATCCGGATTAATTCGCATAGTTACTTGTGTCCAGTATTGTGGTTTATTACTAGCCAATGGGGTGGAGTCAATCCCCTTCAGAGGTATAGGAGTTTCAAGAGGCTCTAAATCATACCCACAGCGTTTGGCAAAGGACCAATCCATAAGACTCAAAGCGGCGCCAGAGTCGACATAGACGTCCGCGGTAATAGATGATAAAGAACAAATCAGGGTCACAGATAGAATAAACTTAGACTGAAAAGTGCCAATTGAAACTGACTTATCAAGCTTCTTAGTGCGCTTAGAGCATGCTGATATAACATGAGTTGAATCACCACAATAAAAGCACAACCCATTTTTTCGTCTAAAATTCCGCCGTTCGCTTCTGGACAGAATTCTATCACATTGCATATTCTCTGGCGTCTTCTCAGTAGACACCGCCAAATGGTGCACAGGTTTGCGCTCCCGCAGACGTCTATCGATCTGGATAGCCATTGTCATGGACTCATTCAGACCCGCAGGCACAGGGAACCCCACCATAACATCCTTAATGGCATCAGAGAGACCCTCTCTGAAATTCGCCGCCAGGGCGCACTCATTCCACTGAGTAAGCACAGACCATTTACAGAATTTTTGGCAGTATATTTCAACTTCATCTTGCCCCTGAGATAGGGACATCAAGGCTTTTTCCACCTGAAGCTCTAAATGAGGTTCCTCATAAAGCAACCCCAAGGCCAGAAAAAACGCATCCACATTGAGCAACGCAGGATCCCCTGGAGCCAATGCAAAAGCCCAATCTTGAGGGTCGCCCCGGAGCAAGGAAATCACAATCCTGACCTGCTGTGCAGGATCTCCAGCAGAGCGAGATTTCAGGGACAAAAACAACTTGCAATTATTTTTGAAATTTTGAAAGCAAGATCTATTCCCCGAGAAAAATTCAGGCAAAGGAATTCTAGGTTCAGATATAGGAACATGAACAACAAAATCTTGTAAATTTTGAACCTTCGTGGTGAGATTATTCAAACCTGCAGCTAAACTCTGAATATCCATTTTAAACAGGTGAACACAGAGCCATTCCAGGATTAGAAGGAGAGAGAGAGAGGAAGGCTGCAATATAGGCAGACTTGCAAGTGATTCAATTGAAAGCACACTCAGAACTGAAGGAAAAAAAAAAAAAAAAAAAAATTTTCAGCAGACTTCTTTTTTCTCTCCTTTCCCTGCCAATTAATTTAACCCTTTGTAGGCCGGTCAAACTGTTATGGTTCTCAATGGCAAGAGAACATAGCCCAGCATACATATGAACTAGCTCTTGGAAGGATGGAAACTTAAACTGACCATGAACTAAACCTGCCGCACAACTAACAGTAGCCGGGTAGCGTAGCCTGCGTTTTATCCCTAGACGCTCAGCGCCAGCCGGAGGACTAACTAATCCTGGCAGAGGAAAATACAGTCCTGGCTCACCTCTAGAGAAATTTCCCCGAAAGGCAGACAGAGGCCCCCACATATATTGGCGGTGATTTTAGATGAAAATGACAAACGTAGTATGAAAATAGGTTTAGCAAAATCGAGGTCCGCTTACTAGATAGCAGGAAGACAGAAAGGGCACTTTCATGGTCAGCTGAAAACCCTATCAAAATACCATCCTGAAATTACTTTAAGACTCTAGTATTAACTCATAACATCAGAGTGGCAATTTCAGATCACAAGAGCTTTCCAGACACAGAAACGAAACTGCAGCTGTGAACTGGAACAAAATGCAAAAAACAAACAAGGACAAAAGTCCGACTTAGCTGGGAGTTGTCTAGAAGCAGGAACATGCACAGAAAGGCTTCTGATTACAATGTTGACCGGCATGGAAGTGACAGAGGAGCAAGGTTAAATAGCGACTCCCACATCCTGATGGGAACAGGTGAACAGAGGGGATGATGCACACAAGTTCAATTCCACCAGTGGCCACCGGGGGAGCCCAAAATCCAATTTCACAACAGCCGGCACTCCAGAGCGGAGCGTGCGCCCGCATAGCAATACATGGAGCTGCACGCTCCGCTCCGGAGTGCTGGTGCCAGAGCTTGGTTTTAACCTGCGAGACTCGGCCGTATCTCGCTGTAGTATGCCTCCGGCCTTACTGTGGACAAATATACCTCTTGAGAGAGTGTTGTCCGATAACCCCCACCAAGAAGGGCCTACAAGTTCTCATTAGGGTTTAAGTGAGGTGAGGAAGGGGAGCCATGTTATTATTCTTTCATCTTTAAGACCATAACTGGCAGCCAAGCAGTGGAGTACTTCGATGCATGCGCACTGTCCTCCTTAATAATCACAGTTTTCTTGAAAGATGTAGACTCTTTCGTGTAACACTGCTTGAATAAAGTATCCTCTAAAAACTGACTGTACGTTTGGGAGTTGATTTTGAGTCCATCTTCAATCTGAAAAGGTCCAACTAGCTCATCCTTAATCCCCTTTGCTCAACTCTCCAGCTATTGTTTACTATGCATGTTCCGAGGCCTACTCGCTGGAGGGAGCCCTGGCCTAGAGTGAACATAGAGCGGAGATGCAATGTAACGAAGTCACTGAGAACCAGATAGAAGGCAGGGAATAGGAGGAATGGCCTGAAAGATGAGCAGTTTGGTTAGTATTTTTTTTTCTTTTCAATCTTTTTCTGGCTGCTAACCTCTATGATGATCAATGATCCCTGTCCACTGTTCTGTCCTCCATGCCTCTGTTGCACTGTGTCTCCTGGCTAGGGCTTCTGGCTGTGAGCAGGTCCCAGAGTTCACTGCCCATACCATGGGGCCTATTCCTACTCTAGGCTGGAAGTCCCAGCCTAGAGTTAACACCAGGCCAGGACTTCTGACCACAGGCCCAAAGGTTAAAGCGCATACGTGGTTAACTCAGCATCTTGTTTTCACCCTGGAGCCCAGTCTTGAGTGAAAACCGGGCCACAAATATAAAGTGACTGAGGAGCAAAAGACGTGACAGCAGGGAGCGGCCAGAGAGGTGAGCGGTGGGGTCTGAGTATTATTTTTATTTTTTACATTTTCGGTTTATTATTCACTTGGGTTTGGAGAGACCCCAGACCACAATAAGGAACATTAAATTCACAGAAAATAACTTATTTGCTAATCATATTTCCTGCTAAAATCCATATGAACAAGTGAATTTGAATTCTGTCAGATCCTCCCATATCTAGTCCCAAGCCGAGGAAGGTTCTCTTTCACATTTATATGACCAAGAAAGAAGATATGAAAAATTATCATCTAAAGTGGAAAACCCCTTTGAAGTCAGGGATTGAACAGATAATTATCCCTAATTACCCTCAGCATGGTGGCATGTTAATAAAATTCCTTTGCTTCCAGTTACAAGAAATTATGTAAGGATAGTGACAAGAGTCTGTTCCTGCATAAGTCAATATCTCATTGTGCCTGGTCAAAACCTAATCCATATGCATAATATGTAAACTTATAGGGACATCTGTGCTATACATTTCTGTTTTCATCATATTGGAGAATACTGTGCACAGTCTAGGTGAACATCCAGCTTTCTCCAGGAATTCCAGAAACTTCCACTAGATGGTGGTGTAATGCCTATAAGTTTATATACCGGTATTTATTAAGAAAATATCCTACCATTGTGTTAGCCTAGATCAGAAGTGGGCAATTAATTCTCCCAAGGGGCCACATGAGCCGAACCAACCAGCTGAACTTAATTCTGTTCATTGTTATTGTTTTATATTAACTTAAAATTGACTGCTAATACACAGGACTAATTGTAACACGTAGCAGCTAATCAAAACCGTATAATGTACTGCATTTTATAAAGTTTATAAATCATACTATGGTCGTTATTCAGCTCTTGTACCTTGATCAACAGGTCCCAGCACAATATGATGCCCCCACAGTCCCCACAAACAGTATTAAGTCGCCACACAGCCACTCACATAGTATGATGTTCTCTCACACAGTATGTCACTACAGAACTCTCCATGCAGAATGATGTCCCCACTCAGTCCCCTACACTTTATAATGTATTACAAAACCCAGATATAGTGTGATCCAACAAAGCCAATCACACTTTATGTCACCACAGAGCTCTCCCTATGCAGTATCATGTCACCACATAGGCCCCTTACACTGTATGATGTCACCACACAGTCTCCTTGCACAGTATAAAATTTCCATACAGCCTCTTACATGTTATCATGTCCCCACAAAAACTCCAACACAGTATAACTGCCCCCTTGCACAGTACTATATCCCCACATAGACCCCAACACAGAATAACCCCACATAGCACCCCTTGCACAGGATTATGTCTTCACACAGCTTCTTTGCACAGTATTATGTTTTGACACAACCCTTCTACACAGTATTATGTCCCCACATGTATCTATTACACATTATTATGTCCCCACACAGCTCCCATTAATAGTATAATGTCCCTACACAGACCTCTTACACAGTATGACATCACTACACAGCTCCCCCACACAATATAATGTTCCCATAAAGCCCCTTACATGTTATAATGTCCTCAAAAAGCCCCCTACACAGTATAATGTCCTCAAACTAATACCTTACATAGTATTACTTGTATATCCCCACACAGACCCTGACACAGAATGATGTCCCCCGACAGACCCTTACACAGTATTTTGCGTTACGAACTTACGAGTGAAAGGAGAAATAAGTGTGAACTCATGCGCGAATGCAAGCCCGTGGCCCGCGTTCACTGGCGCATGCGTAAAACACCGTATGTACGGCATAGTAGCGACAACAACCACACACAGTATGATATCTCAGCAGCAGCTCACACACAGTATGATAACCCCTGTGTACCCCACACAGTTTAAAGCCCTCACAGCTCCCCAAACACAGTATGATGCCTCCCAATCAATCCCCCACACACAGTATAATGCTCCCCACAGTGACCTAAGAATATCATGAGACCTAAACGTCCTTGCAGATTCTTAAAGAAGGTGGCAGCATTTGGGGTCATTTTTTTATTTAAATATATGTATTTTGGGCTAAAAATCTTTTTTTTGCAGTTGAGTTTCATTAGAAATGTTGCAGTGTTTTGATTTTACAGGCTTTTCTGTTTCACTGCACTTTTAACATTAATATAGTCTGTGGCCATAAATCAGCTAAAAGGAGCTAAAAGAGGAAGGAACGGAGGAGATTTAACAAGTATCCTATAGTATAATGCATTCCATAGTCCTCCATATAATATGTTGTACAGCCCATATTCATCCATCTTAGTATAATATGTAAAGATAGTTGTGGAACCACTGTGCCGTGATCCGAGTAGAGCCTGGAGGGGCTTGGCTATGCAAACACCTGACTTTTTGCCAGAGCCCCTGATGGTGGGGTTAGACTTGGTTCCAGATGGATGCCAGGTGCTATTCCAGGAGAGACCTCGGATGCACAGCAGCTGACCCCCAGAGGGGCACTTAGATCAAGCGGCCAAGACTAGATGGACTTAATAATAATAATAATAATACTTTATTTATATATAGCGCTAGCATATTCCGCAGCACTTTACAGTTTTGCACACATATTCTTGACAAGTACAGGCAGGAATACTGGGAGACATGGCAGGTGCACGCAGGTACGGCTAGTATACAGACTGGTATGGCTGGTGCAGACAGGTACAGCTGGTATACAGCCTGGAGACCCTTTAGAATGGCACGCGCTGTCCATTTAAACAGGAGGGAGGTTGCGCACCCTAAGCACAGTGCCCTGGATCTGCGAGCCATGCGCAGACCCTGGGCAGCAGCCAGAGGGGGAGGACCTGTAGGACGGGTGTCATGGTGGTGAGTGACCTGCCGGGGAGGGGAGAAACATTCAGGGACGCTGTCACTACACTATACACAGCCCATGTCCTTCATATCATATAATGCACAGTCCATAAACCTCCATATAGTACAATGTACAACTCCACCATAAAGTATAATGCATAGCCCATAGTCATCCATAAAATATAATACACCCCATAGTCATCCATAAAGTATAAAGCAGCGCCCCAGGTTCCTGGTCGTTGCAGTAATATCATTCTCCTCTAGGGGGGGGAGTGATGTTACGTTTGGAGGCAATAAAGGAGATCTCTTTACCAGGTACCACAAACATACAACACATTTCATACTCCAGTCCACTAGGGGAGCTATGCTCCTATTTATTAGGGCACTCTTCACACTTAGGTAAAACTGGTGGCCTGGAAAGGAAGTTAGGCAGTTGGTGGCTGAGCTGTGGCTAAGGTAGTTGGTCCCTGACAGGGGTGGGATCCTGTCAGAGGCCTACAGAAGGTCACGGAGCTGCGCCTGCCCCACGTGCGGCAGTTCCTAAGAACGGACACGAAAGAGAACTGTATTGTAGAGAGGGTGAGAAAAGAAGTCATAGCAAAGGAGTGGAAACCAAAAGGAGTTCTGCCCTGTACAGGCTGCCTCCTTCTGAGGTGCAGGATCCGGTAGCCGGAACACCGAGGGAGCAACAGTCCTTTATGCCTTGCTCCAGAGACCATCAGAACAGCTAATTTCACATTACTGATCCGCCCCAAACCCAGGAGGCAAGGTGGCACCCACGAGAGGCTGGGGCATGATAGAGTCCCTGTAAAAAGCCTCATGCCACCGGTCATACGGGTTGTCCTATCCATCTGGGGGACAGAGAGAGAGAACATCTATAACATCTACAACATCTGTGAAGACCTTATGAGAGGCTCAGCAATAAGGTACTACAACACCCAGGTGCTAGAGGAAGGCTACTGATTTCCACCTGGATAAGGGGACTCTGGATTTGCCTCCAAACCGGCCGGACTCTGCCTGCCCTGTGATCTGGTGCTCTGGACTGTGGATGCTGAAGCCTTCAGTAAAGGTAAAGAGACTGTAACCTTGTGTCCTCGTTCTTCTCTGTGCCTCTCACCATCCACCATCTACACATTGGGAAGTCCTGGGGACATACTTCACCTGTGGGAAGGTATACCATCTAGCTGCCATAACATCACCCCAGCGGCCCCCTTAAAGCAGCGTCGGTCACCCTGACCGAATACCACAGGTGGCATCACGAACATTTTCCCTTTAAAGACCATTCCCTTTTAATACGGACGTCCCTAGGGCCACAGACCGGGTCAGCCACCGTGACATCCCCCTTGAGAACCGAAGGACCCGGTACCGAGTTCCTCTAGCCCTTGGGGGCGCTCCAATAATGTACCCCCATAGTATTCCATAAATTATAATGCACCCCCGTAGTTAACCATAAAGTATAATGTACCCCAAAGTCATCCGTAAAGTATAATGCACCCCATAGTCATCCATAAAGTTTAATGCACCCCCATAGTAATCCATAAAGTATAATTCATCCCCATAGTTAACCACAAAGTCATCCGTAAAGTATAATACACCCCATAATCATCCATAAAATATAATGCACCTTCATAGTCATCTATGAAGTATAATGCACCCCATAGTCATCCATGAAGTATAATGCACCCCCATAGTCATCCATAAAGTATAATGCACAACCCATAGTCATTCATAAATTATAATGCACCCCATAGTCAACCATGAAGTATAATGCACCCCCATAGTCATCCATGTACTATAATGCACCTCCATAGACATTTATAAAGTATAATGCGCAGCCCATAGTCATTCATAAATTATAATGCACCCCATAGTCATCCATAAAGTAAAATGCACGCCTTAGTCATCCATAAAGTATAATTTACCACCATAGCCATCCAAAAATTATAATGCACCCTCCATAGTCATCCAAAAAGTTTAATGAACTCCATAGTCATCCATAAAGTTTAATGCACCTCATAGTCATCCATAAAGTATAATGCACCCCCATAGTCATCCATAAAGTATAATGTACCCCCATAATCATCCATAAAGTATAATGTACCCCATAGTCATCCATAAAGTATAATCTACCACCATAGCCATCCATAAAATATAATGTACCCCCCATAGTCATCCATAAAGTATAATGCTCCATCATAGCTATCCATAAAGTATAATGCACCCCCTATAGTCATTCAAAAAGTTTAATGCACCCTCATAGTCATCCATAAATTATAGTGTACCCCCATAGTCATCCATAAAGTATAATTCACCCCATAGTCATCCATAAAGTATAATGCACCCCATAGTTATCCATGTACTATAATGCACCCCCATAGTCATCCATGTACAATTATGGCCATTGAATTAAAAAGATAAATAAATAAATAAATACTCACCTTCCCTTCGCTCCCCCTCCGCATGGCATCCTCTTGTGAAGCCAGCAGCTGACTTCAGCATCCAATGGGAACATATGACATCACTGCATTGCGCCCTGTCACATGTACGCCAACATCAGCTTTGATTGGCTGGCAGCGTGTATTGTCGTACACGGACCCAATCTGCCAGTCAAACTCCATCCTCCTTATTTCCTCATGACCTAATCAGGATGAATAGCTGTTGGCAGCTCCTTTTTGACCCCTAAACTGTATGTTTCTTTTTTTTGTCATATATCTTTACATGATCTACTGGACTTGAACTCATCTATCCCATGACTATGCTTTTCGTATTTAAATCTATCATTATCCCTGCCTCTCTGGTTGTGACTCAGCTTGTTAACATCTCTTCCCTCAACTTGCCACACATGTAAGGATTTGGGCATGCTGGACAAGTTGTCTATTGGCTCTGACCAGCTGAGAACAGTAGTAGCATACAGCCTACACAGCCCACACTACCAAAGCTCACACACACAGCCAGGACGGCATCTTCCATCTAGCATGCCGGGGTATCAGGCGTCAGTCCCTCAACCACGACTACCACCCCGTGCCACGTTACACTAGGTGTAGTCGGCAGGATCAAATCTTGCCAACAGAAGATCCAAGTGATGCGAGGAAGGCACAGGCTACGTCGAAGAAAACAACAGTAAGGTGGTCAAAAATGGTGTTGAGCATGAAATTTAAAATGGTGGATGATGGCAAAGCTCTAAAAGGAGATCCCATCTGTTGTGGGCGGCAATGGAGCAAAATGGCGCAAAAATTTGTCCACACACCCAGCCAGGACCGCATCTTCCATGTAGCGTGCCCTGATGCCTGAAGTCAGTCCCTTGCCCACGACTACTGAGCTGCGTCACGTTACACACCAACCTGCATCTACTCTGGGGATACAACCCAAGGGGCCTCTGAGGCAGAGAGGATTTCTGTATGGGGTTGAAAGGGTGAACATTAGGGAGACCTACCAATTGGTTTGGCTTATGTGAACACATAACACAGAGGTGGTTAGCACTGTTGTGTTTCAGGGCTGGAGTCCTGGGTTCAAATCCCACCAAGGAAAACATTTGCAAGAAGTTTGTATGTTCTCCCTGTGTTTCTGTGGCATTCCTCTGTGTATTCTGGTTTCACCCCACATTCCAAAGACATACTGATAGGGGAATTTAGATTGAGAGCCCCAGTGTTGATAGTGATGATGTCTGTAAAGTGATATTAATGGTAAAAATATAATATAAACTTTTAGAACTCTTAACTTTCTATTTTTAGAAATTCTGCCACTTTCATGACAGGTCTCCTGAGTGTTATAAACCATATTAAGGCTATGTGCACATGTTGCGGATTAGGCTTAGGAATTTCTGGTGCGGATTCTGTCTCTCCTGGCAGAAAACGCACCTGCGGTTTTTTGTGCGGTTCCGCAGCGTTTTTTGTGCGGTTTTGCTGCGGTTTTCTTGCGGATTTGCTGCGTTTTTTACCCCTGCGGGTTTTCTATAACGGAATGGGTACAAAAACGCTGCAGATTCACAAAAAAGAAATGACATGCTACTTCTTTTAAACCGCAGCGTTTCCGCAGCGGATTTTCCGCAACGTGTGCACAGCATTTTTTTTTTCTCATTGATTTACATTGCACTGTAAATCAATTGCGGATCTGCAGCGTTTCTGCACTGCAAAAAACGCTGCGGATCCGCAGAGAATCCGCAACGTGTGCACATACCCTTAGGCTGTGTGCAGACGATGCGGAATTAGTGCGGATCCGCAGCTGATTTTTCCGCTGCAGCTCCGCACAGTGATTTACAGTACAATGTAAATCAATTGGAAAAAAAAGCTGTGCTAATGGTGTGGAAAACTCCGCATGAAAACCTCTGCGGATCAAAAGAAGTAGCATGTGTTTCTGACCCCTTCCATTATAGAAATAGTACAGGAAGCAAGATTTTTGTTTTAGGGTTATTAAATCATTACAAGTCGTTTGGCATCATCAAATTTGGGGGATTATTTATATAATACAGTTTTCCTAATCCGTCGAATAGCGATCCCCAAAGTAGGACATTTTTTCTAGTTTTTATGCATTCACACTGATTGTCATTATGAATCACTGCAATTGTTAAAATATGAGCAATAATCTGTTTATTGTTATGTACTTTACTGTAGATTATGAGGACCATTTGAGTTACTATGACTTGACATTGGGCGCTCATCCCAGGAGTAGAGTCTTAGCGATTTCCTAGAATTTACCTGGCTTCAACCTGTACAACTGGAATTGGACTTTATGGTAGGAAATTCCAATGTCACTAGAGTGGTGCATGTTAGCAATATCTGATGTAAAACTGAGATGTAAAACTGAGCTGAAGAAACCAGGACATGGTTACGAGTTGCCAGGAATAAGACATAGTCAGATAGGCGTAGATCACAGCAATCATGGCCCATTCTCATCAGCCAGACTGAGCAGGAGCAGACACAAACAGAAGAGGGTCCCTTTACAAGAACAATATATAGGCTATTTGCAGGACTGCTCATTAGCTCATCATGATGCATAATTCCACTTGCTTTAGAGGTGGGTGAGGGCCCCTTACCTCTTGGGCTCCTGTGCGGCTGGAATGTCCACCCTGAGACTAAGGTTGTGACTTGACAAATTTTATCACATAGTAGACAGGCAAATGGACAAGAATGGTGGCAGATTGATAAATATGGTAAAAAGACAAGCTGGGTGAATGTAAAGCATACTGAACATAACAACACGCTCTCAACGAATAGGTCCAAAATCATAATGCCCAGGCACTGATCGTGGTGGCATTGGATTCTCACACATCAGTTACACATACAACATGCTAGAAAGACAGCACCGGAGATCCCAGTAGGAGACCATGTTAGGCTACGTTCACATTTGCGGTCTGCGCCGCAGCGTCGGGCGCCGCAGCTTCGCCGCATGCGTCATGCGCCCCTATATTTAACATGGGGGCGCATGGACATGCGTCGCACTTGCGTTTTGCGCCGCATGCGTCCCTGCGGCGCCCGCGTCCGGGCGCAGAGGACGCAGCAAGTTGCATTTTTGCTGCATCCAAAATCAATGAAAAAAAGGACGCATGCGGCGCAAAACGCAGCGTTGTGCATGCGTTTTGCTGCGTTTTTGTTTGCGTTGTGCGTTGCGGCGCCGACGCTGCGGCGCACAACGCAAATGTGAATGTAGCCTTAGTGAATAAGACACCAAGCTGGCATGTCCAACAGTAGAGAGTGGCGTTAAGTGAGATGTTGGATATAGGAGAAGAGACAGGGATGCCAGGAAGTGACAAAGGTTAACAGGCCTTGGTCTAAGTTGTATCAAGTCTGGAAGCATCTAATACCCCTTGTTAAATAAAGTAGCCAAATGGAGACAGCCAATATGCTATGTACCTAGGTGTGACTTATGCAGAAATAGACTAAAAATGCCAATATGTCTGTAACGAAAACAAACATAAAGGTCACACTTTTCTATTGCTTTAACTTTTAGGTAGTAATTTCCTTTAATAAGAAATTCTGACATGTGTTTATTAGACTGTCAATATCTGTGTCTTTTGTGACTATGACAACTTTTATATCCAACTAATGAAACATGAAAAATCAAGCAACTTTGCAATAAGTTTGAAGTTATAACTCCTATGGTTTTGTTTGTAGAGCTCCTTACAGCTCTTTGTGTCTCCATAGCAACAGACAACAAACAAACACTGTGATCAGTGATTGTGTAGTCACACTACCTTTTGACCTTTGCTAGGTTAGCAAGAAGTAGAGGAAGGATGAAAGAAAATAGAACTGCAGGATCAGACTACATGGGAATTATTTAACCCCTTCACTACTATGTATATAACGTACATTTATGTCATATGTCACGTCCTGCCTTTGATGCGGGCTCACACGCTGAACTCACATCTTTCCCCTCCACATGATGGCTGACTTAATCAGCCATCATGTGCCTTTAACAGCCGTGGGTGACAGCAGCATTTAACGCGCGCCGGCAGGGGACGCATCATTTCACACTCTCATGGGTGTACAGACCAATGAAAGCGTGGAATGATGCGTGCCCCTGCCAGCACGTGTTAACTGCCGCTGTCACCCCCCTGATAAAGACACATGATGGCTGATTTAATCAACCATCATGTGGGATGAAAGATCTGTGTCGTGATTGCGAGGCGCCAATGAGTTGTAATGACAGCGGGTGTCTGTCTTTCTTTTTTAAATTCTTTTTTTTATTTGTCCTTGACATATTGCTTATCCTGATGTTTTAAACAGATTGGTGAAAAATATTTGCTTTTGTCACATCTATTGCTCTTGTGACAGGGTCACTGGCACGGTTTATGAGGGGAGATATGTGTCACTGCGCATAATGGCATCAGAGATGTGAAACCAGGATATTTTGCTCCAGCACACTACGTGTTGTGAGGGTAAAATTATAGTTGCATACATGGGTTGGTTTTAGGTGGGCATCTATAGAGTGGGTGGGAAGATGTCCACCATATCTCCACCTGCAGAGTCGGCACAGCCCTGTGCTTACAGGACCTGTGTGATGTCACAGTCATGTGATCAGTCACGTAGTCTGGGTTTAAATGCCTGGACTTGAGAGAGCCTGTGTGTTGTGGTTTGGAAAGGAAACAATCTGAACGGTGGCTCTCGGAGGAACTGAAGACACATGGTGGTCGGAGAGGGCAAATCCTATACGTTGTCTTTTTTTTGTTTTGCCATTATTCCAGAAAAGCCATGTTTACTTTGCTGAACCCTGCTACGGTTTATGCTGTTCCAAAATAAACCAGCAGGTGATTTACCACAAGAAGCGTTCTTGTTTATACCTTGGGAAGCAGCTGAGTGAGTCAGCACCTCACACTCTAAAAAGTCATAAAAAGGTTAAAGTTAAAAGTAAAGAGCATTTTTGCTTTTGTGGCAAATTCATTAACCACACACACTACACTCAGTAGCGTAGCTACCGGGGGGCAGAAGGATTCTTCGTCCCGGGCCCGGTGCTCAGAGGGGACCCTCCCAGAGCTACGCTACTGTAACTATCACACGTGCAGTGCGCCGATACAGTTACATCTTGGGGCAGAGCAGGTTAGAATCGATCTCCCTACTCTGCCACTATGGGGCCCCTGAGCAGGCAGTGGGGGGCATGGTGCTAGCAGTGGGCCCCCCGCCCGTCATCGCAAGCTCAGCTGTTTCGGCATTTAGCCGGTACAGCTGACCACATTGATGAGGGAAGGAGCGCTACGCTCCTTCTCCCATCATCCGCCTGTCAGCATCTGACGTCACCGACGTCGGCACTGACAGCGGGCGCAATGACATCACTACCCGGCACCCGCTGTCAGAAGATGATCGGGAGCTCGGAGCAGCGCAGGAACCAGGAGTAAGAGAAGTGAGCATTTATTGTTTTTTTTATGGGGTCTGCCTTATACTACATAAACAACCTTGTACTCAACTTAATGCTCATGAGAGATTTTTATTGTAGTACCCAATTTGGGTACTACAATAAAAATCTCACATGAGCATTAAGTTGAGTGCAAGGTTGTTTACTTTATATACTATATGGTGCGGGAACCTACCTTTGCACCACCACTAGTAGTGCACGCGCTCCTATCATTTACACTGCCTTATACTACATTGTCTGCCTATGGGGGTGCTGCCTTATGCTACAGTGTCTCCCTATGGGGGTGCTGCCTTATACTACAGGGTCTGCCTATGGGAGTGCTGCCCTATACTACAGGGTCTGCCTATGGGGGTGCTGCCTTATACTACAGGGTCTGCCTATGGGGTGCTGCCTTATACTACAGGGTCTGCCTATGGGGGTGCTGCC
This sequence comes from Ranitomeya variabilis, assembly GCF_051348905.1. Classification (NCBI taxonomy): domain Eukaryota; kingdom Metazoa; phylum Chordata; class Amphibia; order Anura; family Dendrobatidae; genus Ranitomeya; species Ranitomeya variabilis. The sequence goes on along the minus strand of NC_135232.1, from coordinate 385,880,854 downwards.
ATATACTACAGGGTCTGCCTATGGGGTGCTGTCTTATACTACAGGGTCTGCCTATGGGGTGCTGTCTTATATTACAGGGTCTGCCTATGGGGGCTGCCTTAAACTACACTACAGGGTCTGCCTATGGGGGTGCATTATACTACAGAGTTTACTTATGGGGTGCTGCCTTATACTACAGGGTCTGCCTATGGGGTGCTGTCTTATACTACAGGGCCTGCCTATGGGGTGCTGTCTTATACTACAGGGTCTGCCTATGAGGTGTTGTCTTATATTACAGGGTCTGCCTATGGGGTGCTTTCTTATACTACAGGGTCTGCCTATGGGGGGCTGCCTTATACTACAGGGTTTTGCCTATGGGGGTGCATTATACTACAGAGTTTGCCTATGGGGTGCTGCCTTATAATACAGGGTCTGCCTATGGGGGGTGCATTATACTACAGTTTGCCTATGGGGTGCTGCCATATACTACGGGGTCTGCCTATGGGGATGCTGTCTTATACTACAGAGTCTGCCTATGGGGGTGGTGGCTTATACTACAGCATCTGCCTATGGGGGTGCTGCCTTATACTACAGAGTCTGCCTATGGGGGGATGTGCCTTATACTAGAGTCTGCCTATGGGGGCTGCCTTATACTACTGAGTCTGCCTATGGGGGCTTTCTTATACTACAGGGTCTGCCTATGGGGTGCTTACCCTCCGACAGCCCCTGGAGTTCTCCTGACTCTCAGTGGTGCACGCAGTGGCTTCCTTTCCCAGGGATGCAATACACGAAGGACCTGAGATGACGTCGCAGTCACACGACCGTGATGTCACAAAGTCAGGGATTCCATCTCAATTTGTATTTCTGCATTGACACTAATCGGGATTTAGTAGATCACAGTTGTAATAACCACTAACAACTTCTATAACGGTGATCCAACATACAGTACAGATCAAAAGTTTTGACACACCTTCTCATTTAAAGATTTTTCTGTATTTTCATGACTATGAAAATTGGACATTCACATTGAAGGCATTAAAACTATGAATTAACACATGTGGAATTATATACTTAACAAAAAAGTGTGAAACAACTGATATTATCTCTTATATTCTAGGTTCTTCAAAGTAGCCATGTTTTGCTTTGATGACTGCTTTGCACACTCTTGGCATTCTCTTGATGAGCTTCAAGAGGTAGTCACCAGGAATGGTTTTCACTTCACAGGTGTGCCCTGTCAGGTTTAATAAGTGGGATTTATTGCCTTATAAATGGGGTTGGGACCATCAGTTGTGTTGTGCAGAAGTCTGGTGGATACACAGCTGATAGTCCTACTGAATAGACTGTTAGAATTTGTATTATGGCAAGAAAAAAAGCAGCTAAGTAAAGAAAAACGAGTGGCCATCATTACTTTAAGAAATGAAGGTCAGTCAGTTCAAAAAATTGGGAAAACTTTGAAAGTGTCACCAAGTGCATCTTCCAGATGTGCCTTTTCTGGGGTGGCTGGGGGCAGATGTTTTTAGCCAGGGGGGTCCTATAACCATGGTCCCTCTCTAGGCTATTAATACCTGCCCTCAGTCACTGGCTTTACCACTCTGGCGGAGAAAATTGCGCGGGACCCCACATCAATTTTTTCCGTGATTTAACCCTTTATTTTAAAAGCTAGAGCCACAAAATTTTACACACAGACACTTCTTACATTTCTAGTCAGGAATATGTAATAAAAGAAGGGATATGAAATGGTTTACTGTATGTAAACCATGTCTCATATCCTGTCGGGTTTGGGAAGGAGATAGCAAAAGCCGGCAATTGAATTACCGGCTTTTCTGCTATCTATCTCTGTATTAAATCTAAATAAATATATATATATATATATATATATATATATATATATATATATATATGTGTGTGTCTCACTGACACACACATATATATATATATATATATATATATATATATATATATATATATATATATACACTCACTGGCCACTTTATTAGGTACACCTGTCCAACTTCTTGTTAACACTTAATTTCTAATCAGCCAATCACATGGCGGCAACTCAGTGCATTTAGGCATGTAGACATGGTCAAGACAATCTCCTGCAGTTCAAACCGAGCATCAGTATGGGGAAGAAAGGTGATTTGAGTGCCTTTGAACGTGGCATGGTTGTTTGTGCCAGAAGGGCTGGTCTGAGTATTTCAGAAACTGCTGATCTACTGGGATTTTCACGCACAACCATCTCTAGGGTTTACAGAGAATGGTCCGAAAAAGAAAAAAAATCCAGTGAGCGGCAGTTCTGTGGGCGGAAATGCCTTGTTGATGCCAGAGGTCAGAGGAGAATGGGCAGACTGGTTCGAGCTGATAGAAAGGCAACAGTGACTCAAATCGCCACCCGTTATAACCAAGGTAGGCCTAGGAGCATCTCTGAACGCACAGTGCGTCGAACTTTGAGGCAGATGGGCTACAGCAGCAGAAGACCACACCAGGTACCACTCCTTTCAGCTAAGAACAGGAAACTGAGGCTACAATTTGTACAAGCTCATCGAAATTGGACAGTAGAAGATTGGAAAAACGTTGCTTGGTCTGATGAGTCTCGATTTCTGCTGCGACATTCGGATGGTAGGGTCAGAATTTGGCGTAAACAACATGAAAGCATGGATCCATCCTGCCTTGTATGGAGCATCTTTGGGATGTGCAGCCGACAAATCTGCGGCAACTGTGTGATGCCATCATGTCAATATGGACCAAAATCTCTGAGGAATGCTTCCAGCACCTTGTTGAATCTATGCCACGAAGAATTGAGGCAGTTCTGAAGGCAAAAGGGGGTCCAACCCGTTACTAGCATGGTGTACCTAATAAAGTGGCCGGTGAGTGTATATATATACATATATATATATATATATATATATATATATATATATATATATATATATATATATATATATATATATATATACAAATATATATATGTGTTTTTTGAATTATATTTTGTTGTAAAACGATGTGTAAGGCTGCTGTCACACTTTGGTCAGTATTTTACATCAGTATTTGTAAGCCAAAACCATGAGTGGAACAATTAGGCTATGTGCACATGTAGGAAATGTGGTGCAGAATTTTCTGCATAAAATCCGCATCTCCTGGCAGAATCCGCAGCCGCTGATTTGCCGCCATTTTTATGCGGATTTTGTGCTGATTTGCCGCGGATTTTATGCGGATCTGCAGCATTTCTGCGCGGAAAAATCCGCTGTAGATCCGCAGTAAATCCGCATCGTGTGCACATAGCCTTAGAGGAAAAGTATAACAGAAACATATGCACCACTTCTGCATTTATCACCCACTCCTGGTTTTGGCTTACAAATACTGATGTAAAATACTGACCAAATACTGCTAGTGTGACAGCAGCCTAAATGTCAGAGAACTGCTGTATGTAAAAGCTCATGATAAAATCTCATTGCACACAGATGTAATACGGATGTAATACGGATGTCATAAACGGATAAACGGATGTTGCGATAAAATAATCGCATGACACTCGCATAACAATCGCATGATTTATCTCCGTTTTTTTCGGTCCGTAAAGCGGACCGTTTTTTTTCTCTCAAGTGGAAATGAGCCCTTAAGAGGAGACTTTGTGCAGCAGGCCTTCATGGTAAAATAGCTGCTAGGAAACCACTGCTAAGGACCGGCAACAAGCAGAAGAGACTTGTTTGGGCTAAAGAACACAAGGAATGGACATTAGACCAGTGGAAATCTGTGCTTTGGTCTGATGAGTCCAAATTTGAGATCTTTGGTTCCAACCACCGTGTCTTTGTGCTTTGCTGGTGACACTGTTGGAGATTTATTCAAAATTGAAGGCATACTGAACCAGCATGGCTACCACAGCATCTTGCAGCGGCATGCTATTCCATCCCGTTTGCGTTTAGTTGGACCATCATTTAATTTTCAACAGGACAATGACCCCAAACACACCTCCAGGCTGTGTAAGGGCTATTTGACCAAGAAGGAGAGTGATGTGGTGCTACACCAGATGACCTGGCCTCCAGAGTCACCAGACCTGAACCCAATCGAGATGGTTTGGGGTGAGCTGGACCGCAAAGTGAAGGCAAAAGGGCCAACAAGTGCTAAGCATCTCTGGGAAGTCCTTCAAGATTGTTGGAAGACCATTCCCGGTGACTACCTCTTGAAGCTCATCAAGAGAATTCCAAGAGTGTGCAAAGCAGTCATCAAAGTAAAAGGTGGCTACTTTGAAGAACCTAGAATATAAGACATATTTTCAGTTGTTTCACACTTTTTTGTTAAGTATATAATTCCACATATGTTAATTCATAGTTTTGATGCCTTCAGTGTGAATGTCCAATTTTCATAGTCATGAAAATACAGAAAAATCTTTAAATTAGAAGGTGTGTCCAAACTTTTGGTCTGTACTGTATATCCTTAAATGGATGTATGTGAATTAAAAGGTTTTAAATTAATATAAGAATAAAAGTAAAATTTTAATTACACATCCTTCCCCCTTTTTATCTTACCTTACCCTACCTAATAATACAGTTTACTGGTGGTATACACCAATGTGTAATTAGGTCCAATGAGATTTGACAATATATATAGTTCTTCATTAAAAATCATTGGCATGGAGCATGTTAACAGGTCCAAGAGGAGCGGTGACTGGCAAAGGACTCTGCGCACTAGAGAAGCCTATTGGATACTTCAGTTGAATGCACGCATACCTATAGGCTTGAACTACCGTTCAGATTTTATGTATTTCTATTAATATATGTTTGTTATAATTGTATAAATGTTGGTTTTCATGTCATGCACATTTATATATCTTTTCATTTATATGCATTGTTTTTAATTATATTTCTTTTTTCTTTTTTTCATTATTGCCCGGACTCGTTTCTGCTCCATGATTGAAGAAACAGGCTGGTCATCTAATATATAAAGCTGAATGTGTGTGTGTGTGTATGTATGTATGTATGTATGTATGTCCGGGATTGGCATCTGAACCGTAGCAGCTACAGCCACAAAATTTTGCACAGTCACACGTCTGGACCCCGAGAGCGTCATAGGCTATGTTGTGAGGTGAAATTTTAACCCCGCGCTTTCCAATTCACCAAACAATTTTGCCCCTATCTACATAATGGGGAAAAAGTGAAAGGAAAAGTGTTGGAGGCGTCGCAGCTACAGGCACAAAATTTTGCACAGTCACACGTCTGGACCCTGAGAGCGTCAAAGCTATATTGTGAGGTGAAATTTTAACCCCGCGCTTTCCAATTCACCAAACAATTTTGCCCCTATCTACATAATGGGGAAAAAATGAAAGGAAAAGTGTTGGAGGCAAATTAACAGCTGCCAGATGTGAACAAGGGGGACTTAAAGAATGACAGCGATGGCACCAAAGAGTATATACTGTACAGTTGCTAAGGTGGGGCCCCAACATGGGATAATCACACCACCACGGGGATATGAACACACACACAAAATGCGCCACACACTACCACGTGCTCGAACACATATACCACCCTCAGTGCACATTTCACCACACATACACCAACCTCGCCACATAAAAGTAGAAACACAAAAGTCGCCGCTCAAAACTCGCCACGCGCAAAACTCTCCACATGCAAAACTCGCCACACGTGCAAAACTCGCCACACGCAAAACTTGCACACGCAGAAAAATTGCCACACGCAGAAAAATTGCCACATGCACAAAAGTTGCAACACATGCAAAAGTTGCCTCACACAAAACTTGCACATACTCAAAAGGCACCACACATAAAACTCGCCACGCGCAAAACTCGCCATGCGCAAAACTTGCTGCACACAACTTGCTACACTAACCTGTCACATGCAACTCGACACACAAAAAGTTGCTACACGCATGTCGCCACACAAAACTCATCTCACAAAAGTCCCTACATGCATGTCGCCACACGCAACTCAACACACACAACTTGACACACGAAACTCGCCCTAAAACACACACAAGTCTGGTATCCTTCAAAAATAAAAATCTGATTAATAAGCAGACAAACTACAAGAGCAACAAATGTACCATATAGGAATCCGGCAGCTGTCAGTCACATGACCAGTCTATTATGTGTATGTGTGAGCTAATATATACTGCCAGGGGGTGGGCTTACTGTTGGCTGGGGATTTATCAGGCTGCCATTTTAGCTTACAAATACTGAGGTAAAAATACTGACCAAATAACGTGTGAACGAGGGCTAATACAGGAGGAGATGACATACAGCTATATACTATATACAGGAGATGACACACAGGTATATACTATTTACAGGGGAGATGACACACAGGTATATACTATATACAGGAGGAGATGACACACAGATATATACTATATACAGGAGAGATGACACACAGGTATATACTATATAGAGGAGGAGATGACATACAGGTACATACTACATACAGGAGGAGATGACATACAGGTATATACTATATACAGGAGGAGATGACACACAGGTATATATTATATACAGGAGCAGATTACCTACAGGTATATAGTATATACAGGAGGAGATGACACAGGTATATGCTATGTATAGGAGGAGATGACACACAGATATATACTATATATAGGTGAGATGACACACAGGTATATACTATATACAGGAGATTACATACAGGTATATCTAATATATAAAGCTGAATGTGTGTATGTATGTATGTGTGTATGTCCGGGATTGGCATCTGTACCGTCGCAGCTACAGCCACAAAATTTTGCACAGTCACACGTCTGGACCCCGAGAGCGTCATAGGCTATGTTGTGAGGTGAAATTTTAACCCCGCGCGTTCCAATTCACCAAACAATTTTGCTCCTATCTACATAATGGGGAAAAAGTGAAGGGAAAAGTGTTGGAGGAAAATTGACAGCTGCCAGATGTGAACAATGAGGACTTAAAGAATGAGAGCGATGGCGACAAAGAGTATATACCGTACAGTTGCTAAGGTGGGGCCCCGACATGGGATACTCACCACACACGGGGATATGAACACAAACACAAAATGCGCCACACACTACCACGTGCTTGAACACATATACCACCCTCAGCACACATTTCACCACACACACACACCAACCTCGCCACATAAAAGTCGAAACACAAAAGTCACCACTCAAAACTCGCTACATGCAAAACTCGCCATATGCAAAACTAGGCTCACGCAAAACTCGCCACACGTGCAAAACTCACCTCATGGAAAACTCACCTCATGCAAAACTTGCACACACAGAAAAATTGCCACATGTACAAAAGTTGCACCACATGCAAAAGTTGCCTCACACAAAACTTGCACATACTCAAAATGCACCACACATAAAACTCGCCACGCGCAAAACTCGCCATGCACAAATCTTGCTGCACACAACTTGCTACACTAACCTGTCACATGCAACTCAACACACAAAATGTTGCTACACGCATGTCGCCACACAAAACTCATCTCACAAAAGTCGCTACATGCATGTCGCCACACGCAACTCAACACACACAACTTGACACATAAAACTCGCCCTAAAACACACACAAGTCTGGTATTGTCCTTCAAAAATAAAAATCTGATTAATAAGCAAACTACAAGAGCAACAAATGTACCATATAGGAAATACGGCAGCTGTCAGTCACATGACCTGTCTATTATGTGTATGTGTGAGCTAATATATACTGCCAGGGGGGAGGGCTTCCTGTTGGCTGGGGATTTATCAGGCTGCCAATAGCAACCAATCACAGCTCAGCTTCTATTTTGCTACAGTTAATTAACCTGAGCTCTGATTGGTTAATATAGGCAACAAAGACATTCTCAGTATAACAAAGCTAATATATGTTGTGAAATGCTTCTATTTGCTTAGTTTTTGCCTTTTAATAATTACATTTCTATCTATTTGTTTTGTGGTTTTTGTGTGCAGAATAAATTTTTGTTAACACATTCTATTTTGCTAACAGCAGTCATTAACCCGGGCGAAGCCGGGTAGTACAGCTAGTTGTATATATATTCAGGAGCTGTCTTTCCTTTTCTTATACCTATGATTAAGGATATGCTTGTCCAAAACACACAAGATTTATTTTCCTTTTTCGTGATGTATTTTTAATAAACCAATACATATTTTACTTTTACATTTTTGGTACTGGAATTTTTCCCTAGTTTGTCTCCATGCGGCAGATACTGGCCCCAACTCTTTCCATGCATCAGATCTGAGATTTCTCCTTCTGCTAGGTGAGCTGATAACATTTTTCTCTTTTTCATTTTACATATAACTCTTAAATATACCATCTAGTCTCAGGGAAAAAGGGGAATTTTTATTTTGCATACCATCTAGTCTGTTACATGTCTTTCCATGCAATTGGTTACTAGACCGTTGCAGTTACAGTATTTCTTCTCAAAGAGCATAATAGAGATTTCTTTTTCACTACTTAAATAAAAAAGAACCTAGACATTTTTTGTATCTATGAACTCGTAATGACCTGGAGAATCATAATAGCCGGTCAATTTTAGCATTTAAAGGGACACTGTCACCTGAATTTGGAGGGAACAATCTTTAGCCATAGGGGCGGGGTTTTCGGCAAGATTGCCTTGTGCAGGCATGTACTACGGAGGACAGAGAATGAACTTCAATCCCATATTGCAGCCAGCATGCAGCCAGCAGGTAAGGAAAGGGTGAATCAAACACTCGAAAACCCCGCCCCTATGGCTTAAGATTGTTCCCTCCAAATTCAGGTGACAGTGTCCCTTTAATGAACATGGTAAAAAAAAAAAAAAAAATTGTGGAATTGTACATTTTTTTTGCAATTTCATCGCACTTTGATTTTTTTCCCCGTTTTCCAGTACATTATATGACAAAACCAATGGTGTAGTTCAAAAAGACAACTTGTCCCACAGAAAACAAGCCCTCACATGGCCATATTGATGGAAAAAAAAAGTTATGGCTCTGGGAAGAAAGGGAGTAAAAAACTGAAACTCAAAAATGGAAAAACCCAAGGTGGTGAAGGGGATAATGAATTCTAGCCAACCTTGATTTCAATGCGTATGAAATAAACAAATTGTTTTATAAGTGTATATTCTGTGAATTAGTCCTGAATACGATACACTTCTTATGGATACAACTTAATTTGGTGAATTAGTTTTCCACATGGACTGCACAGAGTTCTTGTCTACAAAATGGCTGCTTGTAGAAAAACATGTGACTAAACCTATCCATCAGTCTCCTACAATTGAAAACACTTTGCATCAAAAACAGCCGTTACTTTCGGGGGCATTGCTGGTCTCTGCTAACCAAGTTCTTTCATTAAAATGAATACTGACAGTGCACTCTCTTGCTGGCTCATCACTTTGTGGCTTCTTCACAGGGTGGACAGCAGTATGAGTAGCCTCTTCTTACCTCAGCATCACTGGTATCTACAGTATTAGATCAGAATGACCAGATAGTTAGCAGTGTTACCAGCATATTCTATATGGTGGACAAAAGTATGAGCAGCTTCTTCTTATCGCAGCACCCCGGTATCTCCAGTATTATATTAGGAAAACATGGTGGACAGTAGTGTGAGCAGCCTCTTCTGACCTCATGAGTGACTCCTGCTATCTTCAGTCTTAGAACATAAAGCCTCTTCTTACCTTAGAACCCAGTATTAGAACAGAAAGACAGCAGTGTGAGCAGCCTATTCTTACCTCAGAACCCCTGATATCTCCAGTATTATATTAGGAAAGCATGGTGGACAGCAGTGTGAGCAGCCTATTCTTACCTCAGAACCCCTGATATCTCCAGTATTATATTAGGAAAACATGGTGGACAGCAGTGTGAGCAGTCTCTTCTTGTCACACACAGTGTAGGAAAGACTAAGTGCAACACGAAGGGATGAGGGGAAGGGAGCCCAACACTAGGCAAGGGAGAGTGGGGACCTCTAGGCAGACCTAAATTCACCTTGTCTGCCCTAAACATCACTAGATAGGATCTGCACGTATCGCCGAGCAGGAACCTAATCCCTGCCTGACCCTGGCAATAAGCCCTTCTTATGGAAGGACGGGGTACACTATTCAATCCCCACTACAACTAAAGACAGCTAGGATAGACAAACAAGGGGAACACTTATCTTGAGTAGACTCAGAGAGGTAACACAGACGTCTTCCAGCTGCACCAAAGAGGAAGATAGCCGACTGCTATAGCTCCAAGCCTCAATAGGAAAAATGGAAATATCACCTGCGATTCCCAGTAGTAGACAGGAAGTCTATAAACACCCAGTCCAGGTGTGTCAACTAGCGCTGTGGGGAGGTTGCCACTGGGTCCAAGAGTCAGAAGGACTAGGAAGGTGTCTGCAAAGCCAACCGCAGAGACCTTGTGCAGTCAGATGCTGTGTGGCTGTATGCAGCCTCTGACACACCCGTGACACTTCTTACCTCATCACTCCTGCTATCTCCAGTATTACACTGTGCTCCAAATTATAATGCAAATTGGATTTAAGTGTCATAAAGATTTAATTGTTTTGTTTTTCAAATAAATTCATGGATGGTATTGTGTCTCAGGTCTCAATGGATCACTGAAATCAATATTAAACACATGTGATAATTAGTTTTCCAGGTGATTCTAGTTAAAGGAAAACTACTTAAAAATGATGTTCCACATTATTAAGCAGGCAACAGTTTTTAAGTAACATGGGAAAGAAAAAAGATCTCTCTGCTTCCGAAAAGCATCAAATAGTGCAATGCCTTGGTCAAGGGATGAAAATATTAGATATTACACAAAAACTTAAGAGTGATCATCATACTGTGAGGAGATTTGTGACTGAAACAGAGCACAGACAGAGTTCATGCAGATAAAGGCATAATGAGGAAGGTTTCTGCCAGACCAATTCATTGGATTAAGTGAGCAGCTGCCAAAATACCATTACAAAGCAGCAAACAGATATTTAAAGCTGCTGGTGCCTCTGGAGTCCCTTGAACCTCAAGGTGTAGGATCCTTCAAAGGCTTGCTGTGGTGCATAAACCTACTATTCGGCCACCCCTAAACAGTGTTCGCAAGCAGAAACGGCTGCAGTGGGCCCAGACATACATGAAGACTAATTTTCAAACAGTCTTGTTTACTGATGAGTGTCGAGCAACCTTAGATGGTCCAGGTGGATGGAGTAGTGGATGGTTGGTGGATGGCCACAATGTCCCAGCAAGGCTGCGACGTCAGCAAGGAGGTGGAGGAGTCATGTTTTGGGTCGGGGAAACAGCTGCTGGGCCCCTTAAGGTTCCTGAAGGTGTGAAAATGACCTCTGCAAAGTATATAGAGTTTCTGACTGACAACTTTCTTCCATGGTATAAAAAGCAGAAATGTGCCTTCAGGAGCAACATCATCATCATGCATGACAATGCACCATCTCATGCTGCAAAGAATACCTCTGAGTCATTGGCTGCTATGGGCATAAAAGGAGATAAACTCATGGTGTGGCCACCATCTTCCCCTGACTTCAACCCTATAGAGAACCTTTGGAGTATCATCAAGCAATAGATCTATGAGGGTGGGAGGCAGTTCACATCAAAACAGCAGCTCTGGGAGGCTATTCTGACTTAATGCAAATACAAGCAGAAACTCTCCAAAAACTCACAAGTTCAATGGATGCAAGAATTGTGAAGGTGATATCAAAGAAGGGTTCCTATGTTAACATGTAACTTGGCCTGTTAGGATGTTTTGGAGTGAAATAGCTTTTTGTTCAGTGACTGTGACCTCCTAATGCTGCAAATTCCACAAATGAGCATTTTCAGTTCTTTAACCCCTTTCTGTCATTGGACGTACTATTCCGTCCATGTGGGGTGGGCCCTACTTCCCAAGGACGGAATAGTATGTCCAGCGCGATCGGCCGCGCTCACGGGGGGAGCGCGGCCGATCGCGGCCGGGTGTCAGCTGCCTATTGCAGCTGACATCCGGCGCTATGTGCCAGGAGCGGTCACGGACACATTAACCCCCGGCACACCGCGATCAAACATGATCGCGGTGTGCCGGCGGTATAGGGAAGCATCGCGCAGGGAGGGGGCTCCCTGCGGGCTTCCCTGAGACCTCCGCAGCAACGCGATGTGATCGCGTTGCTCCGAGGGTCTCCTACCTCCTTCCTCGCTGCAGGTCCCGGATGCAAGATAGCCGCGGCATCCGGGTCCTGCAGGGAGGGAGGTGGCTTACTGAGTGCCTGCTCAGAGCAGGCGCTGGTAAGCATGCAGTGCTCTAAGTCAGATCGGTGATCTGACAGAGTGCTATGCAAACTGTCAGATCACCGATCTGTGATGTCCCCCCCTGGGACAAAGTAAAAAAGTTTAAAAAAAAAAATTTCCCCATGTGTAAAAAAAAAAATAAAAAAAAATTCCTAAATAAAGAAAAAAAAAAATATTATTCCCATAAATACATTTCTTTATCTAAATAAAAAAAAAACAATAAAAGTACACATATTTAGTATCGCCGCGTCTGTAACGACCCGACCTATAAAACTGTCCCACTAGTTAACCCCTTCAGTAAACACCGTAAGAAAAAAAAAAAAAACGAGGCAAAAAACAACGCTTTATTATAATACCGCCGAATAAAAAGTGGAATAAAACACGACCAGAAAGACAGATATAAATAACCATGGTACCACTGAAAGCGCCATTTTGTCCCGCAAAAAAAGAGCCGCCATACAGCATCATCAGCAAAAAAATAAAAAAGTTATAGTCCTCAGAATAAAGCGATGCCAAAATAATTATTTTTTCTATAAAATAGTTTTTATCGTATAAAAGCGCCAAAACATAAAAAAATGATATAAATGAGATATCGCTGTAATCGTACTGACCCGAAGAATAAAACTGCTTTATCAATTTTACCAAACTCGGAACGGTATAAACGCCTCCCACAAACGAAATTCATGAATAGCTGGTTTTTGGTCATTCTGCCTCACAAAAATCGGAATAAAAAGCGTTCAAAAAATGTCACATGCCCGAAAATGTTACCAATAAAAACGTCAACTCGTCCCACAAAAAACAAGACCTCACATGACTCTGTGGTCTCAAATATGGAAAAAGTATAGCTCTCAAAATGTGGTAACGCAAAAAATATTTTTTGCAATAAAAAGCGTCTTTCAGTGTGTGACGGCTGCCAATCATAAAAATCCGCTAAAAAACCCGCTATAAAAGTAAATCAAACCCCCCTTCATCACTCCCTTAGTTAGGGAAAAATTAAAAAAATGTATTTATTTCCATTTTCCCATTAGGGCTATGGTTAGGGCTAGGGTTAGGGCTAGGGCTAGGGTTAGGGCTAGGGTTGGGGCTAGGGTTAGGGCTAGGGTTGGGGCTAGGGTTAGGGCTAGGTTTAGGATTAGGGTTAGGGCTAGGGTTAGGGCTAGGGTTAGGATTAGGGGTAGGGTTAGGGCTAGGGTTAAGGCTAGGGTTAGGGCTAGGGTTAGGGCTAGGGTTAGGGCTAGGGTTGGGGTTAGGGTTAAGGCTACAGTTAGGGTTGGGGCTAAAGTTAGGGTTAGGATTACATTTACGGTTGGGAATAGGGTTGAAATTAGGGTTAGGGGTGTGTCTGGGTTAGAGGTGTGGTTAGGGTTACCGTTGGCATTAGGGTTAGGGGTGTGTTTGCATTAGGGTTTCAGTTATAATTGGGGGGTTTCCACTGTTTAGGCAGATCAGGGGCTCTCCAAACGCGACATGGCGTCCGATCTCAATTCCAGCCAATTCTGCGTTGAAAAAGTAAAACAGTGCTCCTTCCCTTCCGAGCTCTCCCGTGTGCCCACACAGGGGTTTACCCCAACATATGGGGTATCAGCATACTCAGGACAAATTGGACAACAACTTTTGGGGTCCAATTTCTCCTATTACCCTTGGGAAAATACAAAACTGGGGGCTAAAAAATAATTTTTGTGGGAAAAAAAAAGATTTTTTATTTTCATGGCTCTGCGTTATAAACTGTAGTGAAACACTTGGGGGCTCAAAGTTCTCACAACACATCTAGATAAGTTCCTTGGGGGGGTCTAGTTTCCAATATGGGGTCACTTGTGGGGGGTTTCTACTGTTTAGGTTCATTAGGGGCTCTGCAAACGCAATGTGACGCCTGCAGACCAATCCATCTAAGTCTGCATTCCAAATGATGCTCCTTCCCTTCCGAGCTCTGCCATGCGCTCAAACGGTGGTTCCCCCCCACATATCAGGTATCAGCGTACTCTGGACAAATTGGACAACAATATTTAGGGTCCAATTTCTCCTGTTACCCTTGGAAAAATACAAAACTGGGGGCTAAAAAATAATTTTTGTGGAAAAAAAAATTAGTTTTATTTGCACGGCTCTGCGTTATAAACTGTAGTGAAACACTTGGGGGTTCAAAGCTCTCACAACACATGAAGATGAGTTCCTTAGGGGGTCTACTTTCCAAAATGATGTCACTTGTGGGGGGTTTCTACTGTTTAGGTACATTAGGGGCTCTGCATACGCAATGTGACGCCTGCAGACCATTCCATCTAAGTCTGCATTCCAAATGGCGCTCCTTCCCTTCCGAGCCCTCCCATGCGCCCAAACGGTGGTCCCCCCCCCCACATATGGGGTATCAGCGCACTCAGGACAAATTGGACAACAACTTTGGTGGTCCAATTTCTCCTGTTACCCTCGGAAAATACAAAACTGGGGGCTAAAAAATAATTTTTGTGGGAAAAAATGTTTGTTTTATTTTTACGGCTCTGCATTATAAACTTCTGTGAAGCCCTTAGTGGGTCAAAGTGCTCACCACTAGTGTTGAGCATTCCGATACCGCAAGTATCGGGTATCGGCCGATATTTGCTGTATCGGAATTCCGATACCGAGATCCGATACTTTTGTGGTATCGGGTATCGGTATCGAAACAACATTAATGTGTAAAATAAAGAATTAAAATAAAAAATATTGCTATACTCACCTCTCCGACGCAGCCTGCACCTTACCGAGGGAACCGGCAGCGTTCTTTGCTTAAAATTCGCGCTTTAACTTCCTTACGCGAAGTCCCGGCTTGTGATTGGTCGCGCGCCGCCCATGTGACCGCGAAGCAACCAATCACAGCAAGCCGTGACGTAATTTCAGGTCCTTCAGGATTTTAAAATTACGTTCCGGCGTTGTGATTGGTTGCGTCGCAGTCACATGGGCGACGCGACCAATCACAAGCCGTGACGTCACGGGAGGCTGGACACGCGCGCATTTTAAAATGCGCGCGTCTCCTGCCTCCCGTGACGTCACGGCTTGTGATTGGTCGCGCCGCCCATGTGACCGCGACGCAACCAATCACAGCAAGCCGTGACGTAATTTCAGGTCCTTCAGGATTTTAAAATTACGTTCCGGCGTTGTGATTGGTTGCGTCGCAGTCACATGGGCGACGCGACCAATCACAAGCCGTGACGTCACGGGAGGCTGGACACGCGCGCATTTTAAAATGCGCACGTCTCCTGCCTCCCGTGACGTCACGGCTTGTGATTGGTCGCGCCGCCCATGTGACCGCGACGCAACCAATCACAGCAAGCCGTGACGTAATTTCAGGTCCTTCAGGATTTTAAAATTACGTTCCGGCGTTGTGATTGGTTGCGTCGCAGTCACATGGGCGACGCGACCAATCACAAGCCGTGACGTCACGGGAGGCTGGACACGCGCGCATTTTAAAAAAATTTAAAGTAGACATGTGGGAAATGTTACTTATTAAGTATTTTGTGTGACATATCTCTGTGATTTAATTGCATTAAAATTCAAAGTTGGAAAATTGCTAAATTTTCAAAATTTTCGCCAAATTTCCATTTTTTTCACAAATAAACGCAGGTAATATCAAAGAAATTTTACCACTATCATGAAGTACAATATGTCACGAGAAAACAATGTCAGAATCACTGGGATCCGTTGAAGCGTTCCAGAGTTATAACCTCATAAAGGGACAGTGGTCAGAATTGTAAAAATTGGCCCGGTCCATAACGTGCAAACCACCCTTGGGGGTAAAGGGGTTAAAACATATCAAATGTTTAGAAATCCTACTGTGCCTAATAATTTAATAATTTGGAACAGTGCATTTTAAGTTTTTATTCATTTTGGAGATTATACTGTTATCATTGGGAGGTTTCTTCAATAAAATTCGATGTATACTCTAACGGGTGATGACTTTTATTAGACTGACTGTCATTTGCACCGATCATTTAGGAAAATCCAAGGAAAATATCATTTGCATAATAATTTGGAACATGGTGTAGAACATAAAGACAGACTGGACAGCAGTGTGAGCAGTCACTTCTTACCTCAACACCCCTAGTATCTCCAGTATTAGAACAGAAAGACAGCAATGCGAGTTGCCTATTCTTACCTCAGCACCCATTCTATTTCTAGTGTTGCATCAGAATATCCACTGGGAGCACAATTTCTTACATATAAAGGGGTGGTGGAGCTTCTACTGCACATGCTCACAGGCATCTGTCCAAATTTTCTAGGACAAGTTTTTTCCAGTGAAACAATTCATCTGGCATTTTAATTCTATAAATATTGCCTCCTTGGATAAAACATGTGATTTGCTAATTATTTATAAATAGGAATTTATTTATAACGTTAGTATTTTAGAATTTTCAATTTCCTTAGTTATTTGGATTTTTCTATTTCTGAAGAATCCCTTTAACATTCGAAATACTGCATGGTTCTTCAAGGTTGTAAAGTCAATTATAGGCTGACATACAATGGCACAGGTAGCAAAGTTTTGAAATTATTTCATGATGTTTCAAGCTATGAAGCTAAAATGTCTCAATAATAGAACTAAAGTGCTTGTGTATAATTGGTACCTGCCTGGCTGTGGAAGTATTTTCGTCTCTTCTATTTAAAATGCGTATTTTCTTGGGAATTGAAATTTTGCAGATGCTTCTGTGTAATGTTCAGTGGAGAGAAACGAGAAAAGCCTGGAGAAACACATAGCGTAAACATGTCATTCAAGCTCGACATATTCATTTTGCATATTTTCTCTGTCTGCCAGCTATTTTATAGTTTACACTGTGTTATTTTGCACTTAGAGGAAAAAATTGAATTCTTTTCACCCAGGTATTTCACGTAAATGATTTAAATGAAGGGCGCTCACAGATTTTCACCCACTTGTCCAGCAAGAATAAAGGTCAGACATCCACCTCATCCAGTCTCAGTGATGTTCTAAAAGCTATTCATAAAAATAATTAACTTAAAGCAGCAGCTCAATTAAAATCCATCTTAGATTGGCTTTATAATTTTGATATTAGAATGAGCATAGAGTATAGAATTCCTGACATTATAAAGAATCGCCTCCCCCTTACTCGACTTTCCCCTCTCCAGTCTATCCTTAATGCGGCAGCCAGGGTTGTCCATCTAGCTAATCGATACTCGGACTCACCTGTGGGGGGGCAGTCCAATCCGATGGGCGTCGCGGTCCGGTCCGGGGCCTCCCATCTTCTTACGATGACGTCCTCTTCTTGTCTTCACGCTGCGGCTCCGGCGCAGGCGTACTTTGCCTGCCCTGTTGAGGGCAGAGCAAAGTACTGCAGTGCGCAGGTGCCGGGAAAGGTCAGAAAGGCTGCAGCGTGAAGACAAGAAGAGGACGACATCGTAAGAAGATAGGAGGCGCTGGGCCCGAACCGCGACACCCATTTGACAGCGGACCACAGAGGGACCGCCCCTGGGTGAGTATGATCTAACCTCTTTATCTCATCTTTCAGGATACATCGGGGGCTTATCTACAGCATTACAGAATGTTATAGATAAGCCCCTGATGCCGGTGGGCTTAGCTCACCTTCGATTTTGCAAGTGACAGGTTCCCTTTTAGGTCATCACAGTCTGGTATTTAAATTTAAAAAATTCTCTCATTCATTGCCTGATAGTTAGTGAACAGCTTATTCAGGTATCTTTTTCTGTCTGACGTCTGTTTGTCTTTGGTCTCTGCTTTAAACGCCTTGAATCTTTGTCTTATGGTATCTTCCTGTCCTTGCTCTTTTTCTGTCCCTGACTTTGTTCCTGGCAAGTCCCTTGTATTTTAAGACTAGTACTTAACTAGTACTAGTCTAGTACTTATTATTACTTATTATTTTTATCTTCAATTTTGTTTTGTGATGTGTTATTAAGTGTGCTAGCATTTCATGTGTTTGTAGTACTATTTACCACGATTAATAAATGTATTTTATCAGTGACTACTTTTTTATTTATTAGACCTCATGTTTGGGCTTTTTTCTTTGGTTTTTATACTAAATTCCGAATGGTCTTCCATTCTTTCCCATACAACAGGTGTTTGACACGTTTGGTGTATATGAATTTGTGGTAAACATCTATTGTTGTGTTCAATACATGTGTTCCTCTCCCTCCATGTAGACCTCAATAGGCAGCTGTAATATGATGATGAGTTTAGGAGGTGAAGGGAGTAGAAGTGGCTCATAAGTGTGGACAGAAAAAATAACTATGTGATAAGATATGTTACAAACAACACTGACCATTTAACCATTGCAGGGTGCAGTTATGTGCAAATAAGACGCTATAGGAGTAACTCGGGAACAAATGTCAGATTGAAATGGCCACCAAGATCAATTTCCCAGAGGAGCATTGCACGGCGAATAAGCCTCCTTACCTTGACAAGCCAGCTGGTATGTCACTCTCCAGAAGGAGAAACCTTACCCCTTAGACCCCAGTCCAGAGCCTCTCACCTAGACACATCAGATCTCATACTTTGCACTGACGAGGGCCAACAGCCCGAAACACCGTGTCTGCGAATTGAGATACTGATTTGGCTTTTATCCTAACTCATATTTCAAGACTGGTTAACCCCTTAATCCCATATGACGTACTATCCCGTCAAGGTGACCTGGGACTTAATTCCCAGTGACGGGATAGTAAGTCATATGCGATAGGCCGCGCTCACGGGGGGAGCGCGGCCGATCGCGGCCGGGTGTCAGCTGACTATCGCAGCTGGCATCCGGCACTATGTGCCAGGAGCGGTCACGGACCGCCCCGACACATTAACCCCCGGCACACCGCGATCAAACATGATCGCGGTGTGCCGGCGGTATAGGGAAGCATCGCGCAGGGAGGGGGCTCCCTGCGGGCTTCCCTGAGACCTCCGCAGCAACGTGATGTGATCGCGTTGCTCCGAGGGTCTCTTACCTCCTCCCTGCAGCAGGCCCGGATCCAAGATGGCCGCGGCATCCGGGTCCTGCAGGGAGGTGGCTTCCTATAAATACATTTCTTTATCTAAATAAAAAAAAAACAATAAAAGTACACATATTTAGTATCGCCGCGTCCGTAGCGACCCGACCTATAAAACTGTCCCACTAGTTAACCCCTTCAGTGAACACCGTAAAAAAAAAAAGAAACGAGGCAAAAAACAACGCTTTATTATCACATCGGTAAATAAAAAGTGGGATAACACGCGATCAAAAAGACGGATATAAATAACCTTGGTACCGCTGAAAAACGACATCTTGTCCTGCAAAAAACGAGCCACCATACAGCGTCATCAAAGAAAAAATAAAAAAGTTATAGTCCTCAGAATAAAGCGATGCAAAAATAATTATTTTTTCTATAAAATAGTTTTTATCGTATAAAAGCACCAAAACATAAAAAAATGATATAAATGAGGTATCGCTGTAATCGTACTGACCCGAAGAATAAAACTGTTTTATCCATTTTACCAAATGCAGAACGGTATAAACGCCTCCCCCAAAAGAAATTCATGAATAGCTGGTTTTTGGTCATTCTGCCTCACAAAAATCGGAATAAAAAGCGATCAAAAAAAGTCATGTGCCCGAAAATGTTACAAATAAAAACATCAACTCGTCCCGCAAAAAAGAAGACCTCACATGACTCTGTGGACCAAAATATGAAAAAAATTATAGCTCTCAAAATGTGGTAACGCAAAAAATATTTTTTGCAATAAAAAAGCGTCTTTCAGTGTGTGACGGCTGCCAAATATAAAAATCCGCTAAAAAACCCGCTATAAAAGTAAATCAAACCCCCCTTCATCACCCCCTTAGTTAGCGAAAAATTAAAAAATTAAATAAATGTATTTATTTCCATTTTCCCATTAGGGCTAGGGTTAGGGCTAGGGTTAGGGGTAGGGTTAGGGCTAGGGTTAGGGCTAGGGTTAGGGTTGGGGCTAGGGTTGGAGCTAAAGTTAGGGTTAGGGTTGGGGCTAAAGTTAGGGTTAGGGTTGGGGCTAAAGTTAGGGTTAGGGTTGGGGCTAAAGTTAGGGTTAGGGTTTGGATTACATTTATGGTTGGGATTAGGGTTGGGATTAGAGTTAGGGGTGTGTCAGGGTTAGGGGTGTGGTTAGGGTTACCGTTGGGATTAGGGTTAGAGGTGTGTTTGGATTAGGGTTTCAGGTAGAATTGGGGAGTTTCCACTGTTCAGGCACATCAGGGGCTCTCCAAACGCGACATGGCGTCCGATCTCAATTCCAGCCAATTCTGCGTTGAAAAAGTAAAACAGTGCTCCTTCTCTTCCGAGCTCTCCTGTGCGCCCAAATGGGGGTTTACCCCAACATATGGGGTATCAGCGTACTCGGGACAAATTGGACAACAACTTTTGGGGTCCAAGTTCTCTTGTTATCCTTGGGAAAATAAAAATGTGGGGGGCTAAAAATCATTTTTGTGATAAAAAAAGATTTTTTATTTTCACAGCTCTGCGTTGTAAACTGTAGTGAAACACTTGGGGGTTCAAAGTTCTCACAACACATCTAGATAAGTTCCTTGGGAGGTCTAGTTTCCAATATGCGGTCACTTGTGGGGGGTTTCTACTGTTTGGGTACATCAGGGGCTCTGCAAATGCAACGTGACGCCTGCAGACCAATCCATCTAAGTCTGCATTCCAAATGGCACTCCTTCCCTTCCGAGCTCTGCCATGCTCCCAGACAGTGGTTCCCCCCACATATGGGGTATCAGCATACTCAGGACAAATTGGACAACAACTATTGGGGTCCAATTTATCCTGTTACCTTTGCGAAAATACAAAACTGGGGGCTAAAAAATCATTTTTGTGAAAAAAAAAATTATTTTCACGGCTCTGCGTTATAAACTGTAGTGAAACACTTGGGGGTTCAAAGCTCTCAAAACACATCTAGATAAGTTCCTCAGGGGGTCTACTTTCCAAAATGGTGTCACTTGTGGGGGTTTTTAATGTTTAGGCACATCAGGGGCTCTCCAAACGCGACATGGTGTCCCATCTCAATTCCAGTCAATTTTACATTGAAAAGTCAATCGGCGCTCCTTCCCTTCCGAGCTCTGCCATGCGCCCAAACAGTCGTTTACCCCCACATATGGGGTATCAGCGTACTCAGGACAAATTGCACAACAACTTTTGGGGTCCAATTTCTTCTTACCCTTGGGAAAATAAAAAATTGGGGGCGAAAAGATCATTTTTGTGAAAAAATATGATTTTTTATTTTTACGGCTCTGCATTATAAACTTCTGTGAAGCACTTGTTGGGTCAAAGTGCTCACCACACATCTATATAAGTTCCTTAAGGGGTCTACTTTCCAAAATGGTGTCACTTGTGGGGGGTTTCAATGTTTACGCACATCAGTGGCTCTCCAAACGCAACATGGCGTCCCATCTCAATTCCAGTCAATTTTGCATTGAAAAGTCAAATGGCGCTCCTTCCCTTCCGAGCTCTGCCTTGCGCCCAAACAGTGCTTTACACCCACATATAGGGTATCACCGTACTCAGGACAAATTGCACAACAATTTTTGGGGTCCAATTTCTTCTCTTACTCTTGGGAAAATAAAAAATTGGGGGCAAAAAGATCATTTTTGTTAAAAAATATGATTTTTTATTTTTACGGCTCTGCATTATAAACTTCTGTGAAGCACTTGGTGGGTCAAAGTGCTCACCACACATCTAGATAAGTTCCTTAGGGGGTCTACTTTCCAAAATCGTGTCACTTGTGGGGTGTTTCAATGTTTACGCACATCAGGGGCTCTCCAAACGCAACATGGCGTCCCATCTCAATTCCAGTCAATTTTGCATTGAAAAGTAAAATGGCGCTCCTTTCCTTCCGAGCTCTGCCATGCGCCCAAACAGTGGTTTACCCCCACATATGGGGTATCAGCGTACTCAGGACAAATTGTACAACAACTTTTGTGGTCCATTTTCTCCTGTTACCCTTGGTAAAATAAAACAAATTGGAGCTGAAATAAATTTTGTGTGAAAAAAAAGTTAAATGTTCATTAAAATGGTGTTGTAAAAATGAGAAATTTCTGGTCAACTTTTAACCCTTATAACTCCCTAACAAAAAAAAATTTTGGTTCCAAAATTGTGCTGATGTAAAGTAGACATGTGGGAAATGTTACTTATTAAGTATTTTGCGTGACATATCGCTGTGATTTAAGGGCATAAAAATTCAAAGTTGGAAAACTGCAAAATTTTCAAAATTTTCGCCAAATTTCCATTTTTTTCCCAAATAAACGCAAGTTATATCGAAGAAATTTTACCACTATCATGAAGTACAATATGTCTCGAGAAAACAGTGTCAGAATCGCTAAGATCTGTTGAAGCGTTCCAGAGTTATAACCTCATAAAGGGACAGTGGTCAGAATTGTAAAAATTGGCCCGGTCATTAACGTGCAAACCACCCTCGGGGCTTAAGGGGTTAAAGGGTTAATTGTGACGTGTAGGATCGCTACTTCCAACAGGTGGCGCTACAGGGTTCAAGTCCTCTTTCTCTCTGAAGAGGCAATTTGCACCAAAATCAATGACATCTTGCCACTGATATACTGTTGGCAGCACACGCTGCTTAGTTTCATAAGACTCCACCAAAATAATATGGCTCCTTTAAGAACAGAAACTATGTCACTATTGTGACCAGGGTCTAAAGCACATTAAACTATACAAAAACAAAACATGCAATTTCTGAAAAATGTTATGCTTCAATAATTCCAGGAGACAAGCTGGCATCACATAAAATCTGCTCCTCTAGTAGATATATTGCCTCACGGGCTGCCTGGCATCACTTGCTGCATTATCTAAGCCTTACTTTTAGATATTATTGCCCACTTGTCTGTCCTGCCCAGATCCCAAGACCACCTTACAGACTACATCATGGGAAAGGACAAGATGTGTTTCCTTGCTGCCATAACCAGTTACTGTCTTTCTATAAATTGCTACTGTAAGATATACTCATGGTATTAGTCTTTTCAGTGGGCTATTTCAGCATAAATTAGCATATTTTATTCAACACAACATCACGAAACTACCCATGTAATGAAAAACACAATGACTATGGTCCTGGTAGAATATTTCAATAAGGGTGAATTAATATAGTGCTGATCTGAAGGGCTTCAGGATTTGGGTCACTCACAGTTTGCACTGAATACAGGCTATGCTGGAGGAACATATGCATATCACGTCTCTAGCAAAGTCCTATGAACGTTGCACTATTGATCCGTATGAAAATATTCTATTGATCGGTATGAAAGTCAAACAAACATTTTTCATAAATAGACTTTCTGCCCTCTGGTTTAAGAAATATATTTTTCTGCGAAGTTATTAGCATAGATATTAGGGAGGGGAATTTATTATATAATTGGCTTCAAAGCTATGAACATTTTTACAATTTTTTGTTATTGTTCATTTGCTTTCTACATGCAAAGTTAATAATCTTTCTAAAGAATCTTCATTAAAAATGTTCTACCTTTTTTTGCTGTAGAGTGTCTATAAGTCCTCTATCTAGCGGAACGATCTGCAAAAATGTTACAAATCTCCACAATGTGGACAGGGAAGAAAGCATGTACAGTCTTAGAAAGGGCAGGGAAAACAGGCTTTAGAAAAGAAGGAAAGCACAAGTAGAGGAAATAAATGCAGGATAGGTGTGCCGATAAATAAGCTAATATAGACAGCAGAAACCTGAAACACACAGACCTCACATGCAATACATATTACTGGGAAAGACAGGTTCACAAGAGAAAAATCTGAAACTTGGATCAGGCTGCACATCCAGGCGTCTCAAAATAATTGAAGTAATGGAAGCCTGACGCACTGAAGCCTAGTGTAATTTTATAAGCTAAAATTATATGTAAAAGTGTTTGTTTTTGATTACAAAGGTATCCATGGCCCAAAAAATAGGTTCAAGCTGGCTCAGGTTTATTAAAAACAGATGCAAAACAGGAATGTTGGTTAAAAAAACATATACTCACCTGATGAGATTCCTGCTGGGTCAGCAGCACCTCCTATTCAATGGTCCCATCAGTCTTTATCATCTATCCCGTAATAATGGCATATCAATTGTGCACATGACTGTTACAGGCAATGTCCTTAGTGGTAACAGTCATGGTCTGCATGTGAGCTCTAATGCCCAGTGGTTGGCAGCAGAAGGTGCCTAGTCAGCAAATCATCCATACAGAACAGTGCACAAAGACCAGCACGACCACCAAAGTGGCAGGGGATTTTCCAGGTGAGCATTTATGACAGTTATTTAATCAAATTGTCTGCTTTGAGTCATTTAAATGTAGATAAAATAGTTACAAAGTGTTACAAATCCCTGTTATGATTAGTTATCTATACACTTACAATTCATACATTCATGGGAAAATGTATCCTATGGTTTTAAATAAAATCTGGTCCTTAGAAGGTCTTAAAATTAGGTAAATACAACTTCAGATGAAGAATACAGTACATTGCAAAAGACACTGTTATTTAATGCAGAAGCAATATGTTAATAATTTAGTACACCCTTACTGCTTCTATAGAAATTAATAGGGTAAAGCTGCATTTACACTACAAAATAAACGTGAACAAGCGTTGTTAAAATACTCGTTTTACAATTATCTTGCAATGTAAACAGGCTGCTGGTCACCTAATTAAATGCTCTGTAAAAGTTTACCGATTAGCAGTTGTAGGCTGGGGTCACACTACTGTATAATACGGATGAGTGCTATGCGATAAAAAAAATTGCATAGCACTCGGACCAGTATTCCTCTATGGGCAGCTCCCATCATCGTTTCGCCAAATTTCCATATAAGCCTAAGGGTGCGAGTGAGACAACGCACATCACTCAGATATCATCCGAGTGATGTGCATTATAAGCGGACCCCAGCAATGGAGGAGATGGAGAAATTCATTTCTCCGCCTCCTCCACAGCTATGCTCCAATCCGCTCTCTGCGAGAGTCTCGGAGCACAGACGCAGGACACCCGGCTCCTGCTTACAGCAGAGCAGGGGCCGAGGGTCATTAGCATATCGCATCTGATGCTCTGGTATCGGATGCAATGCAATGATTGGTCCATGTAACAGGACACTGAGTAGTAGCCATGTGCTGTCAATCAAATTTCCTTGATTAATTGTTCATCAGCAAGAGTGGCCACCACTATAAAAGCAGAAGTTTAGGCAGTTTGTTGGTCTGAAGTATTCAGTTGTGTGTTAATACAATGCTAAAGAGAAAAAACAACAGCAATGATCTTAAAGAAGCTGTTGTTGCTGCCCATCCTGCACTTAGGAGTCATTTGTTCAAGAGTGAAAAAGATTATTTACATGTGTAAAGCATTCAAGACACCTCATAATCTTCCCCAGGAGTGGAAGTCCTAGTAAAATCACCCCAATGTCAAATCATGGAATACTCAGAAATAGCAAAGAAAAAAAACAAGAACTATAGCTCAGACTCTAAAGGCTTCGCATGGTAAAGGGACTCTGTCACCTGAATTTGGAGGGAACAATTTTCAGCCATAGAGGTGGGGTTTTCGGGTGTTTGATTCACCCTTTCCTTACCCGCTGGCTGCATGCTGGCTGCAATATTGGATTGAAGTTCATTCTCTGTCCTCTGTAGTACATGCCTGCACAAGGCAATCTGAAGATGCGATGAGGACCGGAAAGTTGGCGGTGAGGAGCAGAGGGTGCAGAGAGGTGAGTGTAAGATGTGTTTTTTCCTTATTTGTTACCTTTTTGATGTCCTTTTATAGCTCAGAAAAATGGTGGTCAGCGGCTGCCATTTTGCTGAATCCATGCAGAAATGAATGAAGAAATTACTACTAATGTGCATTTTTACAAAATTCGAGTAGAATTCAATACCCCTCAACTTTAGTTGGTCATCTCTAGTCAATTGTTATATGGGAATTTTTAAAATGCTATCAGTGCCTAAAATTTAGAAGCGTTCACTCTTCTCAAGTATAGGAGTTATTTTATATGGTGAAAGCATTAATGTGGTTTTCTCCTTAGCATGAGTTTTTTTTTGTGATCGAGCAGAGAGACGTGATGGGGCCTATTGCTCTAGTGGACTTTGCCCAGTTAGGTATATTACATGGTCATCTATTCTGGAATGCAATTCTACATTTGCCCTACTGCTGTTGTTGGTGTCTGTCTGCTGGTTTCAGAAAACCAGACTGACCACTAATTACTACCGTATATTTTGTTATGTTATTGAATCAACCCTTTGAAGCTGAAGAATAAAACAGAGCTTAGTTTATTTTGTAGAATTTGCTACAAGCAATTCAGTTCATTTAGTTTGTCATCTTCTTAGGACTCATTCATACAAGCGTATTACACATCTATGAGCTGTCAGTATGCCAAACGGATAGTATACGGACAGGACAAGGACCAATGCAATTGATAGGTCCCATGACAGTTTTTTTTTACCCGTGGACCAATGGTCTGGGTCTAAAAAAATCGCATTTTGGATCAAACTCGCCCATTATAAGTCAATGGGTGCACAAAAAGCTGATCACATACGAGTTACCATCACTATGTTCACAGACCCATTACAATTATCAGGATATGAAACTGTATTTGACCTTTATTATTCATTAAATTGTTCATGTAAAAACTAGATACCACACGCATGTACAAAATGGACAGACCTAAAAAAACAGCAATTTTTAGTTGGCTCACTCGCCACCTTTTCAAGGTATCTGTATGTTGGCATTTCTTACATGCTTTTTTTTAAATGTTTTTTAATTGTATCTAATAAAAGTTATGTTTTTATTGAACATGTGATTGTCAATATTCTGCACATTTGTTTTGTTGGTTTATTATTTTTTTTGCTCTGGGCCACATCCCTTTGGTTTTTGGACATAAAAAACAGACATACAGAGGTTTGCTAAAGTATTCACCCCCCTGGCATTTTTCATGTTTTACTAACTCACAACCTTGAAGTTCAGTTTTTTCTGAGGATTTGCACCAGTTCATGTAAAGAACATGCCTGTGAATATTTTTTTTTTGTGAAGCAAACAACAAATATGACACAATAATTATTGACCCCCTGAAGTCAGCCCTTTGTAGCGCCTCCTTTTTTGTCAATTATACTGTATCTGCAAGTTACTTTAGATAAGTCTCCAAGAGCTTTCCATATCTTGCAACTGGGGTTTTTGCCCATTCCTTAAGGCAGTGTTCACCAACTCCGGTCCTCAAGAGCCACCAACAGGTCATGTTTTCAAGATTTCCTTAGTACTGCCCAGGTGATAATTGCATCACCTTCACAGGCAATCATTTCATCACCTGTGGATACTAAGGAAATCCTGAAAACATGACCTGTTGGTGGCTCTTGAGGACTGGAGTTGGGGAACACTGCCTTAAGGCAAAACTGCTCCAGCTCTTTCAAGTTAAATGGCTCCTCTGGTGA
Organism: Ranitomeya variabilis; assembly: GCF_051348905.1. Lineage (NCBI taxonomy): Eukaryota > Metazoa > Chordata > Amphibia > Anura > Dendrobatidae > Ranitomeya > Ranitomeya variabilis. The sequence continues at coordinate 385,853,318 of NC_135232.1, read as the reverse complement.
AAAGCAATCTTCAAGTCTGACCATAGATTCTCAAATGAATTAAGGTCTGAGCTTTGACTAGGCCACTCCAAAACATTTTCATGTTTCCCCTTAAACCACTCGAGTGATGCTTTATCAGTATGGTTTGGGTCATTGTCTTGGAAGGTGAACCTCAGTCCCAATCTCAAATCACTGACAGACTGAAATAGGTTTTGCTCAAGAATATCCCTGTATTTTTCACCATCCATCTTCCCCTTGACTCGGACCATTTTCCCCCCTGCTGCTGAAAAACACACAGCATTATTCTACCACCACCATGTTTCACTCTGAGGATAGTGTTCTTGGGGTGATGAGCTGTGTTGGTTTGGCGTCAGTCATAACATTTACCTTGACTGCCAAAAAGTTCAATTTTGGTCTCATCTAGCTACAGCATCTTCCTCCATCCATTTTTGAGATTCCCACATGTCTTTTTTGCAAACTAAAAACAAAACTTACAATTTTTGTGTGTAAGAAAAGGCTTTTTTTCTGCCCACTCTTCCATAAAGGCCACCTCTATAATGTACAACTTATTGTGGTTGTATGGATAGATACTCCAGTCTCTGCTTGGGAACTCTGCAGCTCTTTCAGGGTTACCATTGGTCTTTGTGCTGCCTCTCTGGTCAATGCCCTCCTTTTTTGTCCTTAGCTTTTTGGTGGACGGCCCTCTCTTGGCAGGTTTGTTGTGGTACCATTTTCTTTCCATTTGATGATAATGGATTTTATGGTGGGGATCATGAGAGATTGGGATATTTTGTTTTATAATCCAACCTGACTTGTACTTCTGAACAACTTTGTCCGTGACTTGTCAGGAGATCTCCTTGGTCTCCATGGTGTTTGGTTAGTGGTGCCTCTTGCTGAATGGTATTGCAGCCTCTGTGGCCTTTCAGAAAAGGTGTGTATATACTGACAGACCATGTGACACTGAGATTGTAAACAAGGGGACTTCCTTTCTCTAAGCATGTGACTTATGAAAGTAATTTCTTGCACCAGAAATTTTTAGGGCTTCATAGCAAAAGGGGTGAATACATACGCACATGCCAATTTTTAGTTATTTGATCCCATAAATGCAATTTATGCCTATATTTTTCTTACTTCACTTGACTTACTTTAGACTATTTAGTGCTGATGCATCACACAGAAATCGGATTACAAAAATAAATAAACACAGGTTGTAATGTAACAAAATGGGTAAAAAGCCAAGGAGGGAGGGGGTGATTACTTTCGCAAGGCACTGTAGATGCAACACGGATATGAAAAATGGTCATTCAAAACACAATATGGATGCAAAACTTCATTTTTTTCAGAACTAAAAAACCTTACAATTTTGCCTACAATTATCTGAACCCAGCCTTAGAGGTACAACTTTAACTGAGCTGAGGGAGGATGGATGAAGAGTATGAGGAAGAGGCGCACGGCAGACTGACATTAGGAGAGTTTCTTATCATATTATTTTCTGTTCCACTGGTCACTAGTGTTGAGCATTCCGATGCTGCAAGTATCGGGTATCGGCCGATACTTGCTGTATCGGAATTCCGATACCGGGATTCCGATACTCTTGTGGTATCGGGTATCGGGTATCGCAACAACATTAATGTTAAAATGTGTAAAAGAGAGAATTAAAATAAAAAATATCGCTATACTCACCTCTCCGACGCAGCCGGGACTTCAGCGAGGGAACCGGCAGCGTTGTTTGTTTAAAATTCGCGCTATTACTTGGTTACGTGAATTCCCGGCTTGTGATTGGTCAGGTCGGCCACGTTGCCGGGACGCGGACCAATCACAGCAAGCCGTGACGAAATTACGTCACGGCTTGCTGTGATTGGTCCGCGTCCCGGCAATATGGCCGCCCTGACCAATCACAAGCCGTGACGTCACGGGAGGCTGGACACGCGCCCATTTTAAAATGAGCGCGTCCAGCCTCCCGGCTTGTGATTGGTTGACCGCGGCGCAACCAATCACAAGCCGTGACGTCACGGGAGGCTGGACACGCGCCCATTTTAAAATGAGCGCGTCCAGCCTCCCGGCTTGTGATTGGTTGACCGCGGCGCAACCAATCACAAGCCGTGACGTCACGGGAGGCTGGACACGCGCCCATTTTAAAGTGAGCGCGTGTCCAGCCTCCCGTGACGTCACGGCTTGTGATTGGTCAGGGCGGCCATATTGCCGGGACGCGGACCAATCACAGCAAGCCGTGACGTAATTTCGTCACGGCTTGCTGTGATTGGTCCGCGTCCCGGCAACATGGCCGACCTGACCAATCACAAGCCGGGAATTCACGTAACCAAGTAATAGCGCGAATTTTAAACAAACAACGCTGCCGGTTCCCTCGCTGAAGTCCCGGCTGCGTCGGACAGGTGAGTATAGCGATATTTTTTATTTTAATTCTTTCTTTTACACATTTATATGGTTCCCAGGGCCTGAAGGAGAGTTTCCTCTCCTTCAGACCCTGGGAACCATCAGGAATACCGTCCGATACATGAGTCCCATTGACTTGTATTGGTATCGGGTATCGGTATCGGATTAGATCCGATACTTTGCCGGTATCGGCCGATACTTTCCGATACCGATACTTTCAAGTATCGGACGGTATCGCTCAACACTACTGGTCACTAATTCATGGATTTAGTTTTATCCACTCTGGTTACCTAGAGCGAATAAAACTAGATCTAGCATTGATTACTTTTCTTACCTAGGATTTTTCTAAGTATACAATGTGAACTTGGTTTTCTTATAAAACAAACAAAGTGTCAGTCTGGAGATTTAGTTAGTATTGACAAAGGGCAGAGTTAAGGCAACAGAGATGGGGATTGTTTTATTATGTGCAGCAAATAATGAATACTGTGAACTGTGTCTGGTTCACACCAAGTCTCTGATCTCTGCATACCACAGCTATCTGATGTGCGGCTAATGGACTTATAATGGTGAATGAAATCAGGACATTGATAATCCTCCACAACTTCTATAAAATCATTATTAAAACTACGTACAGGGAGAGTAATGATGTTTGGAAAGCTGGAGAAATCAGGTGCTTACGCTATGACTCTACACGTAAGTAGGCTCAATGCTTTTACCAATAGTAATCTCTTACATGTAGGATCATGTGTCCAAAGAAGTGGATTCAACATAAATGTAGCTATTAATCTGGTAACTACCCCAAACACTTCAGACAGTTGGGGGTCTCTTGATGCTTTCAAAGTAGGAGTTCTACATCCCTAATTCCTATGTAGAAAAATATTTAGAATTGAGAGTCCTCAGTGGTTGATACCTTTTAATGGCTAACTGAGAAGATGGTAGTCCAGCTGGGGGTCTGTATGTAGACGAGACAGGACAGAAACTGAGACCAAGGATGAACTCTCATCGCCACACAATAAGAGAAAAAAAGAATAGATCTACCTGTGGCCAAACATTTTGTCTCCATGATCACAGCACCATGGACATGAAATTACTTGTATTAAAAGGTAACCTAAAATCTCAGTTAGACAGAAGGGTCTGGGAAAATAAGCAGATAATGACCCTTGACACACTCAGTGCAGGAATGAATGTGTTGCATGGATTTATGTATTTTTACATCAATTAAGGAATTTGCTCCTCAGACCTTGTGGGGGCATCACAGGACAGAACCAGACCCCAATCAGAGGACAATAAAACTTTCACACTCCTTATCTATGAACTGTTCCAATATTTATGGACACAACTGTTTATCCCCCTCTTCCATAATGATAGATCTGCTTCATGTCACTTGTCTTATCTATTGCATTATCTTTCTGCTGTGTTGTGTATAAATATGTGATTCTTCAGAATTTGTATTAGTCTATGCCTGATGAAGAGACCTGTGTAGTCTCAAAACCTTGCAATTTGTTACCATCTTCTCAGTTAGCCATTAAAAGGTATCAACCACTGAGGACTCTCAATTCTAAATATTTTTCTATCTACTGGCTAACACAGTACAAAGATATTTATAGTTCATATGTATTAATCATTTGGATTTACTCCCTGTGGACCTTAGTGGCCATTCCCAGACAACATTGTAAAGAGAGATACATGAAGGCTGGCACGGTTTGCGTCTTGCTCTCTATTCCTTATTAGTTATCAAAATGCAAAGAAAGAAAAAAATAACTTTGTTTCTCACTGTAGTTTCACGAGATTGTGGCTGCTAGCAGCATGAAAAAGGAGGATAGTCACATTATGATATTTAGCAGTAGGAAAGACCTATGCCTAAAGGCCTCTTGTGCAGCCTAATCCAATTTCTTGCTTGGCACTGATGAGGGGCAAACACACCGAAATGTGTCTACAATTTAAGTGTATGGCTTGGCTTTTATAAGTCATGACAAGGCTCATTAAAGGGTCAATATTGACTTTTTGGATTGCTACATCCAATAGGTAACACTAGAGCTCAAGTCATTTTCCCCTGTGAAGAGACAATTTGCATACACGATAATACAGCCTCTTTATGCCTGTGCACTAAAGAAGAAGGCTGCAGTGCCCCCCTTGTTTAACTTCTTTAGAATGTTGATTCCCCCTCTACCTGAGCGAATTATCAGGCCATTCCAGGGCCAGGTTTTTCGAGCGGTCATAAGAGATGGGTGGGAATGACCGCTCACATATCCCAACCCCAGGGGCGTGGTTTGGCTAATAAACTGGAGGCCAAATGTCTCATTCGATGTCTGTGGCTGGAGGTGTGGAGACCTCGATGTGTGTGTGCTAAAGACGCTGACCTGAGTGGGCGGACCCGCAGTACTATATGGACTGTTTATTTTTCTGTTTGCTTTTCACTTTGTGTTGGGAAAGGCTGTTCGTTTGTTTTGGCTATCCAGAGCGGTTTATGCAGTTTTAACAAACTTGCTTGGCCATTTCAACAATACCGCTTCCTGTGCCTACCTCAACCGCAGCCGAGCGAGTACAGACTCCTACACCATAAAATTAAAACCCCTGATGCCACAAAATAGATTCCTGTAAGGTCGCATTTAAACAACAGTGACTTTTCTCGAGAGTAAAAACACAGTCTATTGTTCATCAGTATTTTGGATACGAGTTTTACCTTCAGTGTTTTATCAGTGATTTTCTCTTATGAAAAAATGAAAACATTACAAAGCTTCTCCTATGCATTTCAATGCTAAAAATGGACAACACATGGATGTATATATTGTTTGCAATTTTTATGGGTGATTTTGATCTATGACTCCGAACCAAAACAGATGTCTTTGTGAGTTTTTTGCAGACACATGGTTGGCAGAAAGACATGGGCATGTGTATAGGTACGTGTTCTATCGAAGTAGAATACACATGTAACACGTATGTGAGAAACTGATGTCTGAATGAGGCCTAAGGGAAAATGAGTAAGATTTGCCTTCCCGAAGGAGGCTTCTTAAATGAATATCATGGTCTTCTGAAAGTATCTAAGCGTCTTTACATGTGTATTTATGTATATGTGTGTGTTTGGACACTTATGTATATGACTGTACACATACAGTTTATCATAGTTACTAACAGTATTTGTTAAAAATGTCTATTTCTTTTAAAAAAAAAAAAAACCTCTGCCGCTTTTTTTTGGTCTGGGACACTGTGAAATTGTAGTTTTAGAAAAATCAGAATATTTCCAGAAAATTCAGTACATTGGGCATGAATTTTTAATACGTGCATGTCAGCATATGGTTATATATGATTTTAATCAGAGTATGATGACATTTACAATGATATATTAGTGTTATTTCATATATGTAGATGTCAGTATTATTAAATTTTATGGCAGCATTTAAAAGAAAGATATAGAGTGATATTTTTGTGTGTATCTTTTTGGCCGATAGTACTTAAATGTACAGTATATGGTTGAATTGTATATATGTACAGTGTATAATGGCTTCATAGCATTATTTGTATACAGTATATAGAGATATTAGAAATGTGTAATGTATATTGTCAGATTATTTTTATCTGCAGTAGGCATTTTGCTCTTTAGCAGCCAGTAGCTTACACACAGGGATTCAGTTCTGGTGTCAAACAGTGTGCGGTTTTTTACAAAGTCCACAAATGTTCAAAGCACACAAGCTTCCTTCAGCAAAAACAGGTGTGACAAAAACAAACAAAAAGAATTCCCATAGCAGGTACAGGCTCATTCATTTGCAAATTAGGACCACACTTAAGGTACCGTCTCACAGTGGCACTTTGGTCGCTACGACGGCACGATTCGTGACGTTCCAGCGATATACATACGATCTCGTTGTGTCTGACACGCAGCAGGGATCAGGGACCCCGCTGAGAATCGTACGTCGTAGCAGATCGTTTGAAACTTTATTTCGTCGCTGGATCACCCGCTGTCATCGCTGGATCGGCGTGTGTGACGCTGATCCAGCGATGTGTTCGCTTGTAACCAGGGTAAACATCGGGTTACTAAGCGCAGGGCCACGCTTAGTTACCCGATGTTTATCCTGGTTACCATTGTAAATGTAAAAAAAAAAACCACTACATACTTACATTCTGATGTCTGTCACGTCCCCCGGCGTCTGCTTCCCGCACTGACTGTGAGCGCCGCCCGTAAAGTAAAAGCAGAGCACAGCGGTGACGTCTGTGCTGTGCTTTACGGCCGGCACTGACACAGTCAGTGCGGGAAGCTGACGGCGAGGGACGTGACAGACATCAGAATGTAAGTATGTAGTGTTTTTTTTTTTTTTTTACATTTACAATGGTAACCAGTAGTGTTGAGCGATACTGTCCGATACTTGAAAGTATCGGTATCGGATAGTATCGGCCGATACCCGAAAAGTATCGGATATCGCCGATACCGATACCCGATACCAATACAAGTCAATGGGACACCAAGTATCGGAAGGTATCCTGATGGTTCCCAGGGTCTGAAGGAGAGGAAACTCTCCTTCAGGCCCTGGGATCCATATTAATGTGTAAAATAAAGAATTAAAATAAAAAATATTGATATACTCACCTCTCCGGAGGCCCCTGCACCTCACCGCTGTTAACCGGCAGCCTTCTTTGCTTAAAATGAGCGCGTTTAGGGCCTTCCATGACGTCACGGCTTCTGATTGGACACGTGCCGCTCATGTGACCGCCAGGCGACCAATCACAAGCCGTGACGTCATTCTCAGGTCCTAAATTCCTAGAATTAGGAATTTAGCACCTGAGAATGACGTCACGGCTTGTGATTGGTCGCGTGGCAGTCACATGAGCGGCACGCGACCAATCAGAAGCCGTGACGTCATGGAAGGTGCTAAACGCGCTCATTTTAAGCAAAGCAGGCTGCCGGTTACTACCAGGGCACGTCAGAGGGTGAGTATATCCCTATTTTTTATTTTAATTCTTTATTTTTTACATGGATATGGATCCCAGGGCCTGAAGGAGAGTTTCCTCTCCTTCAGACCCTGGGAACCATACACTGGGAACTTCCGATTCCGATTCCCGATACCACAAAAGTATCGGATCTCGGTACCGGAATTCCGATACCGCAAGTATCGGCCGATACCAGATACTTGCGGTATCGGAATGCTCAACACTAGTAACCAGGGTAAACATCGGGTTACTAAGTGCGGCCCTGCGTTTAGTAACCCGATGTTTTCCCTGGTTACCCGGGGACTTCGGTATCGTTGGTCGCTGGAGAGCTGTCTGTGTGACAGCTCTCCAGCGACCACACAACGACTTACCAACGATCACGGCCAGGTCGTATCGCTGGCCGTGATCGTTGGTAAATCGTTTTGTGTAACGGTACCCTTAGTCAGACTCTGGCAGAGACTGACCAGCAGGTCTTTCCACCTCTGCTCACAGACAATGAATAAAGCAGCTGACCTGCTTTAAAGAAGCCATTCAAAAACATGGAGCTGGAGTTATGGGAACAGCTAGTCCCACCCAGCTCTAATAGCCTTTCCTATAACCTCAACCCAAAATCCGGGCCCATTAGAAAACCTTCTCAACACTATCTGTGCTGGAACCTGCTTTTCCAGGTTTACATCACTGAGACAAACCACCTCGGTGACACATATCTCCCATCTAGTACCTATCTAGCTGCTTCCTTACAATCACAATGTCACATATATATGTACAGTCATGGTTGAAAGTGTTGGCACTCTAGAAATTGTTCCAATTACACATGTTTTGTTATACACATGTTTATTTCCTTTGTGTGTATTGGATCAACACAAAAAAAAAACAGAGAAAAAAAGGCAAATTGGACATAATTTCACACAAAACCTCAAAAATGGTAGGAACAAAATTACTGTCACCCTCATCTTAATATTTGGTTGCACATCTGTTGGTATAAATAACTGAAATCAATCACTTCCTATAACCATCAACAGTCTTCTTTTACAATAATTTTCTGGGAGAAATACTTAATTTTCTGGAACAACTTCAAGGTTTCCAACACTTTCAGCCATGACTGTACATGCCTATTTGTTGTTGCCCATGTAATAAGATTTGTGTAAAGCAAGAAACAGAGTTAAAGAGAACTTGTCAGCAGTGATGGGCGAACTCGAGCATTTAAATTCGGGGTTGGTACCAAAAACCTACTGTTTGGGCATGGACCCCAAACATGTACTTCTCCAGGAAGCTCATGTTACTGTTCGGGTTCAGCACCTCAAACATCAGGTATTTCCCACGCTGTCATCTGCATGAGAGAGCAAAAAACACCGGCGGCTCAGATCAGCAGTAAGATTACCACCGGTCAGAGTGCTGTGGTTCCCACGCCATCAGAAGACATCATGAACCAGCAGCTGTAACCGGCAGTAAAAAGTTTACTGCCGGTTACAGAGGCATCAGTTGTTGTGAGTACTACTTCCATCAGCCTGCAACTGCAGACTGCAACCCTCAGCTGTCAGCTTTATCATGGCTAGTTATCAAGAACAGAGGTATCCCCACGTGTTTTTTTTCAATTATAAATAAATCATTTAAAAAAACCTTGTGGGGTCCCCTTCATTTTTCACAACCATCCAAGCTAAAGCAGACAGCTGGGGGCTGTTATTCTCAGGCTGGTAAGGGGGCCAACTCATTTGTCCATGGGTTTCATTACAGATTTGCCTGTCTGATGGGAAGACTGCTATCTGGGCGGTAGTTGATCGATTCAGCAAACAAGCTCATTTTGTTCCTTTGTCAGGATTACCTAAAGCTCAGACACTCTCCAGGTTGTTTATCGCTCATATTGTAAGGTTATATAGGATCCCTCTGAACACTATGTCTGATAGGGGAGTACAATTTGTCGATATATTTTGGAGATCTTTTTGCAGTGAACTAGGGATCGACTTGTCATTTTCATCTGCTTATCACCTTGAAACCAATGGTCAGACTGAGAGAACAAATCAGTTTTTGGAACAAATTTTAAGGTGCTTTGTGGCAGCTCGACAGGAGGACTGGTCCTTATTTTTACCTCTTGTTGAGTCTGGTTTTAACAGTTGGGTAAATCAATCTACCGGAATCTCACCATTCTTTTGTATTTATGGTTTTCATCCCCATTTTTGTGAATTTTCAAGGATTAGTTCTGAATGCCCTGGGGTGGAGGTCACCGTACAGAGTCTTGGGGATGTCTGGAAGAAGGTTCAGAATATTGGAACTGTTCAGATTCACCAAAAACGAAAGGCCGATAGAAGACATTCAATGGGTCCTGTTTTTAAAATTGGGGATAAGGTTTAGTTGTCGTCTAGGAACGTTAAACTTATAGTGCCGTCGGCGAAGTTGGGTCCAAAGTTTATTGGTCCATATGAGATCTTAGAGGTGGTCAATCTTGTGGCATTTAGATTAAAGCTTCCTCCATCCCTTCGCATCTCTAACGTATTCCATAAATCCCTATTAAAGGAGTATGCCCCTTCTGCATTGTCTCCCTCATCCCTGCCTCCTCCACTTTCAGTAGACAGTGGCCTGGAGTATGAGGTTCAGAGGGTGGTGGATTCTGGGTGGGTCTGTAAATCCCTCCAGTATCTCATCCACTGGAGGGGATACAGACCAGAGGAGAGATCTTGGGTCCGTGCTCGAGATGTGAAGGCCAATTGGTTAGTCAGGGCCTTCCATCTAAAATTTCCTGGGAAGCCTGGGAGTCTAGTGGCCCCCTAGAAGAGGGGGTACTGTGATGGTTCCACCCCTCAGTGTGTCTGGGATGCAGTTACTGACAGCTCGGCCGTCCAATCCGGTACAGGGGTGTGCTGAAGCTATCAGTACTTTGATTGACAGCTCGGCCATCCTATCTGATACAGGGGCATGCAGAGCTGTCAGTGAGTTGATTGACAGCTTGACTATCCAATCTGAGACTGGGAGGCGTCAGCTGTCTCCAAGTGTTCATTGTTCCGGGTGATTGCCATGCTACTTAACTGAGCTGCTTCTCCCAGACCACTGCCAGATGTACATTCAGCTTGTGAGGTTTGTTCTCCTGTGCGAATAATGAAGAAATAGAAGTGGCACTCACCCAAGATGCTGTATAGTAGTGTCCTTTATTCAGAGCATGAACTCACAGACATAATATGGAGAGGCGGCTGGTGAGGAGAGGAGTGCATGAGGAGGCAAGAGGACGACGGCCGTTTCGCGCCTGTGCCTTGAGTTCTATATGCTTGATCTTTTGATGCCTGATCTTGGACTTGGTTCTGACCATCTGACTGTTTAACCCCTTCTGCTCTGATCCGTTATCCTTCTGGTATTCTGACCTCGGAACGTTACCTGACCACTCTTTTGTCTCTTCCTTCTGTTTATGAAGTGCCCTCCTGGCTTTTGACCTAGGACTCCTTCACCATTCTGACTCACGGCTTGGCCCTGAGAAGTAACTAGTGTCACAAGATGGCAGTTTTCAATCACAAATGGTGCATACCACTGGGAAATCTCATAGTTCGTTCTTCACTCTCCTACACATGGTCTGTAAGACGCAAGCCGAAATGTGTAGGTCCTGCTAATAGTACCTTATTTGCACTATTGGCAATTTATGTCATGAACAAGATAAATGTTAAGTTTTATATGCAGTATATGGAGCACAGCCTTTTTTCACTGAATCGCATGTCTCCTACCACGTTGACGTTTTTTCTATGAACCGAATATCTGCTTGAAAAAGAGTCCCAGCATGCACTAGTTTATTCCATACTTTGGATGAGACTCTTCTATTCAAAATTGTGAGTACTCAAACAAAATCACATCCCATAAAGATGTATGTATGAATGCCATCAGGATGGCAATACAGATGGCAAGACAAATGAAAATTGGAAGTTTTTTTATTTATGAAAATCGGACAATTTTTTTCATATTCTTGTGTGAACTTGTATCTAATACTGAAATGTGCTGGGAGTGTGTTAAGAGTATCACGTGTTTTAAAGTCTGTGCAGGAGAACTAAAATGATACCCTAGTGCTATAGCTGATTGGTAAGGTACCAGCAACAGGAGCTCCACAATCGGAGGCCAATAATCTGAAAAGAGGCTTTCCTTAAATGATTTTGTAAGTATTTGTGCTCACTGTTTTGAAGCCAATGGTAAGTTGTCAGTGGTCACTCTCTCCATTCTGAAATAGTTAATACTGTATATCTTGTAGACGCATTGATGAGCAATTAGTCATGCATGAATCGATAATGTTCTGGGAATCCTGAGAGCTAAAATGTTATTTGGAGCAGACGTCTAGCTTGAAAACAGACAGTTCGGATAAAGCTGTATCTCAGCTGATGATGTCATTGCTGCATTTCCATGGATGACTCACTCAAACCCACAGGCAGAAGAGTGCAAAATATTAGAGGGTCTGCGTCCAATGCAAATTTTCTCACAACCAACGATGCAGACATGTAAGGGTTGTAAACAATTCCAAGATCGTTATTTTCCTCACCAGCAAGCCTCATTCAGATTCCAGCAATTTCTCACGTACATAAAACAATGGTCTGAATGTCATAAGTGCTTTTTACCCGATCGTCAACATTGTCAGTTTTTGCCATCAGTATTTCATTAGTGATTTTCTCATGTGACCAAAATTGTTGTTCCCCTTCTGTTAAAGTAAGAAAAACCCACAATGGTCACTGAAATAGCTTGTAATTTACAAATGTAATTCTCAATTAAAATTTACTGAATATCAACTAATGAAAACCAGACACGGCTGTTTCATTGTTGTTCAACAGATAAAAAAAAAAAAAAAAAACCTAATGAAAATGGTCTCTACAAAAATGATGGTAACATTATACATTAACTTAAAATTTTGTTACACAACCTTTTGAAGCAATCACTGTGCACAAATGATTTCTGTAACTGTCAATGAGACTTCTGCACCTGCCCATAGGTATTTTGGGCCACTCCTCATGAGCAAACTGCTCCAGCTGTCAGAGAAGAGCAGCTTCTCCAGACTGCAAGTTCCAGCTCCATCCACAGATATTCAATAGGATTTAGGTCAGGGCTCATAAAAGGCTACTTCACAATGGTCCAATGGTTTGCTCTTAGCCATTCTTGTTTTTTTTAGCAGTGTGGGTCATTATCCTGTTGGAGCAGAGGTGGCCTTACCGCCGATGCAGCCGGTGGAAATGCAACAGGGCATGGAGTTGGAGGGGAGCCCTTGCAGGCAGCAGGGGCATACTGCCCATAGCAGCATACCACACAGCTGTTATGGGGCTACTCAGTCAAGATTACGGTTAGGAGTGAGAGGGGCTGGTGCTGCTTGACACTCACTCCCGTCTGTAATAATGTGGATACCCAAGGCTAAGGCGGTCATGTCATGCAGACGCTGGCCAATAAATGCTGCCCCACCATACTGAAGAGAGCGCTCACTGGCTGCTGGCTCTGTCCTTTTGCATGGTGCATCCCAATGGTGAGTGTTCATCTGTAGTCAGGAGGCCCGGGCCACAGGGTACAATAGTGGAGGAAGAGTAGGACTTACAGTGGATCTTCTGCTCCCTGCACTGTTCCTTCCCAGCAGCATCTCCTCACAGAGGAGAGGTTGGGGGAGAAAAGCTAACGGCAGGGGATAGCACAGGACAGCACGGCAGAAGCAGGGAGCTGATATCAGTCCTCTCTGCTGTGTTCCCACACCCCACAGTAGCTTCTGTAGCCCTGTCCAGCTGGTTTCGGAACCATGTGGCCAACCTCCTCCACGGCTCATCTGATATCATAGATTAGTACGTGTGTGTTTGTACATATGTGTGTTTATGTCTGTGTGTATATATATATGTGTATATATATATATATATATATATATATATATATATATATATATATATATATATATATATATATATATATATATATATATATACACACACACAAGTGTGTGTGTGTGTATCTATGTATGTATGTATGTATGTATATATATGCGAGTATGTGCAGCTCTGGCAAAAATTAAAAGACCACTGCAAAATGATCAGTTTGTCTGATTTTTCTCTTTATAGGTATATTTTTGAGTAAAATGTAAATTGTTCTTTTATTCTATAAACTTCTGACAACATGTCTTTTATTTTGTATTTTTTTTCTGACAAAGAAAAATGGTCAACATTTTAAAAAAATCCAGTGCTTTCAGACCTCAAATAAGGCAAATAAAACAAGTTCATAATCATTTAGAACCAGCAATACTAATGTTTTAACTCAGGAAGAGTTCAGAAATCAATATTTTGTGGAATAACCATGATTTTTAATCACAGCTTTCATGCGTCTTGGCATGCTTTCCACCAGTCTTTCACACTGCTTCTGGCGCAAAAATGTAAGCAGTTCTTTGATGGCTTGTGACTATCCATCATCCTCTTGATTACATTCCAAAGGCTTTCAATGGGGTTCAGGTCTGGAGATTGGGCTGCACATGACAGGGTATTGATGTCATAGTCTCTTAATTTTTGCCAGAGCTGTATATGTGTGCGTGTGTATGTATATGTGTATTTACTAACTATATATGTGTGTGTATGTATGGTATATGTGTGTATGTTATATGTATATATGCGTATGTATATGTTTGTGTATGTATATGTGTGTGTATGAACAGCATACTTGTGTGTATGTACAGTATATGTTATATATATATATATATATATATATATATATATATATATATATATATATATATATATATATATATATACAGGGCCGTATTTGCCAGTAGGCACGTGAGGGCACGTGCCTAGGGCGGGGACAATGCAGGGGGCGGCACCTGAGCAAGGTTTGTTTTGTTTTTTTTAATAAAACCTGGGTCACCTCCCGACCGCGCATATTCATGACCTTAATGAGCGGTATCACCTGACCGCTCACGCAGGAAGAAGGTGCAGCGCCGGGAGTCGGGACAGAGCCGGAGGGATGTTGGCACGGCCGCGGTGTGGGATAGGTGAGCATGAGGGACGGAGGGACAGGGGAGGGGGGATGAAGGAGGACGGTAAGCCACGCCATTCAAGATGGGAGCGGGGGGTGGGGTGGAGAGATGAGCCATGCATACAGGGGGGGGGGGATATGAGCCATGCATACAGGGGGGGAATATGAGCCATGCATACAGGGGGGGAATATGAGCCATGCATACAGGGGAGGGGATATGAGCCATGCATACAGGGGAGGTGATATGAGCCATGCATACAGGGGGGAATATGAGCCATGCATACAGGGGGGGATGTGAGCCATGCATACAGGGGGGATATGAGCCATGCATACAGGGGGAATATGAGCCATGTATACAGGGGGGGAATATGAGCCATGCATACAGGGGGGAATATGAGCCATGCATACAGGGGAGGGGATATGAGCCATGCATACAGGGGGGGATATGAGCCATGCATACAGGGGGTGAATATGAGCCATGCATACAGGGGGTGAATATGAGCCATGCATACAGGGGGGAATATGAGCCATGCATACAGGGGGGGAATATGAGCCATGCATACAGGGGGGGAATATGAGCCATGCATACAGGGGGGAATATGAGCCATGCATACAGGGGAGGGGATATGAGCCATGCATACAGGGGGGGGGATATGAGCCATGCATACAGGGGGTGAATATGAGCCATGCATACAGGGGGGGAGTATGAGCCATGCATATAGGGGGGGAATATGAGCCATGCATACAGGGGGGAATATGAGCCATGCATACAGGAGGGGGGGGGAATATGAGCCATGCATACAGGGGGGGGATATGAGCCATGCATACAGGGGGGAATATGAGCCATGCATACAGGGGGGAATATGAGCCATGCATACAGGGGAGGGGATATGAGCCATGCATACAGGGGAGGGGATATGAGCCATGCATACAGGGGGGATATGAGCCATGCATACAGGGGGGAATATGAGCCATGCATACAGGAGGGGGGGGAATATGAGCCATGCATACAGGGGGGGGGGAATATGAGCCATGCATACAGGGGGGGAATATGAGCCATGCATACAGAAGGGGGTGAATATGAGTCATGCATACAGGAGGGGGGGGAATATGAGCCATGCATACAGGGGGGGGGGAATATGAACCATGCATACAGGGGGGGGAATATGAGCCATGCATACAGGGGAGGGGATATGAGCCATGCATACAGGGGGGAATATGAGCCATGCATACAGGGGGGGATATGAGCCAAGCATACAGGGGGGATATGAGCCATGCATACAGGGGGGAATATGAGCCATGCATACAGAAGGGAGAATATGAGCCATGCATACAGGAGGGGGAATATGAGCCATGCATACAGGGGGGAATATGAGCCATGCATACATGAGAGGGGGTCATTATACAGTATTGAGCATCATGTGTGATCATTATACAGTATGGAGAACTGTGTGTGGCCATTATACAGTATTGAGCATCATGTGTGGCCATTATACAGTCTTGAGCATCATGTGTGGCCGTTATACAGTATGGAGCATCATGTGTGGCCAATGGCCATTATACAGTATGGAGCATCATGTGTGGCCATTATACAGTATGGAGCATTATGTGTGGCCAATGGCCATTATACAGAATGGAGCATCATGTGTGGCCATTATACATTATGGAGCATCATGTGTGGCCATTATACAGTATTGAGCATCATGTGTGGCCGTTATACAGTATGGAGCATCATGTGTGGTGGCCGTTATACAGTATGGAGCATCATGTGTGGCCATTATACAGTATGGAGCACTGTGCGGCCATATTTTTTTTTGTTTATAATTATTGTATACTAGATGGTGGCCCGATTCAAACGCATCGGGTATTCTAGAATATGTATGTCCACGTAGTATATTGCCCAGCCATGTAGTATATTGCCCAGCTATGTAGTATATTGTCCAGCGACGTAGTATATTGCCCAGTGATGTAGTATATTGCCCAGTGACGTAGTATACAGCACAGAGCCACGTAGTATATTGCCCAGTGACATAGTATATTGCCCAGTGACGTAGTATATTGCCCAGTGATGTACTATATTGCACAGCGACGTAGTATACAGCACAGAGCCACGTAGTATATTTGGCAGTCACGTAATATATTGCCCAGCTACGTAGTATATTGCCCAGCCACGTATGTCACAGGTTAAAAAAATAAAAAATAAACATATACTCACCTTCCGCAGGCGGCAGCTTCCGGTCCCAGGGTGTGATGACGTCGCAGTCACGTGACCGTGACGTCATGTCAGGTCCTTCTCACGCAGGCCCTGTGATGACATCGCGGTCACATGACCAGACCATCCTTGCCACCGGAACATGCCACTTGCATGGACCGGCCGGAGCATCGCGAGGAGCGGGAAAGGTGGCGGAAGGTGAGTATATAATGATTTTTTTATTTTTTTTAATTATTTTTAACATTAGATGTTTTTACTATTGACGCTGCATAGGCTGCGTCAATAGTAAAAACTTGGTCACACAGGGTTAAAAGCGGCGGTAACTGAGTGCGTTACCCGCGGCATAACGCAGTCCGTTACCGCCGGCATTAACCCTGTGTGAGCGGTGACCGGAGGGGTGTATGCGGGCGCCGGGCACTGAGTGCGGGGAGTAAGTAGCGGCCATTTTCTTCCTGACTGTGTGCGTCGCTGATTGGTCGTGGCAATGGTCGTGGGCGTTTTGCCACGACCAATCAGCGACTTGGATTCCATGACAGACAGACCAATGAATATCCGTGACAGACAGAAGGACAGACAGACAGACAGAAAGACGGAAGTGACCCTTTGACAATTATATAGTAGATAAAACAGTGTGATCAGCAGTGCTAAATTGCTGTGGTTGGGACGTGGATATGGGTGTGACTAGTTGTGAAATAGGTGTGGTCAGAGGCATGTCCTAAATTTTGCCGTGGCGCACTACGCACGCCGCAAACTTTATACCTCCTTCAAAAGTTGGGAGGTATGGTACTGCATTTGCCAGATCATGGCAAGTGCCGCAAATCCCATAGGGAATGAATGAGGCCGAACGCAGTGTTGCCGTAAGTGATCCGTTACGCGGCAGATGCAGAAAAACTGCCCGATCTGCTGCAAAAGGCGACTTTCACATCAGCGATTCTTGCCAAAGTCACTGCCGATAGTGTCATACTCACCAAAGGGGGAGGTAGCACTAAAAGTGCCTAGGGCAGCAGAAACTCTAAATACGGCCCTGTATATATATGTGTGTACTGTATGTATGTACGGCATGTGTGTATATAACTTAATCTAATATATAAAGCTGAATGTGTATGTGTGTATGTCCGGGATTGGCATCTACACCGTCGCAGCTACAGCCACAAAATTTTGCACAGTCACACGTCTGGACCCCGAGAGCGTCATAGGCTATGTTGTGAGGCGAAATTTTAACCCCGCGCTTTCCAATTCACCAAACAAATTTGCCCCTATCTAAATAATGGGGAAAAAGTGAAAGGAAAAGTGGTGGAGGCAAATTGACAGCTCCCAGATGTGAAGAAGGGGAACTTAAAGAGTCAGAGCAATGGCGCCAAAGAGTATATACCGTACAGTTGCTAAGGTGGGGCCCCGATATGGGATACTCACCACACACGGGGATGTGAACACACACACAAAATGCGCCACACACTACCACGTGCTTGAACACATATACCACCCTCAGCACACATTTCACCACACATACACCAACCTCGCCACATAAAAGTTGAAACACACGCAAAATTCGCCACATGCAAAACTTGCCACATGCAAAACTAGGCTCACGTGCAAAACTCACCTCATGGAAAACTCGCCACACGCAAAACTTGCACACGTGGAAAAATTGCCACATGCACACAAGTTGCTACACATGCAAAAGTTGCCTCACACAAAACTTGCACATACTCAAAACGCACCACACATAAAACTCACCATGCGCAAAACTTGCTGCACACAACTTGCTACACTAGCCTGTCACATGCAACTCGACACACAAAAAGTTGCTATACGCATGTCGCCACACAAAACTCATCTCACAAAAGTCTCTACATGCATGTCGCCACATGCAATTCAACACACACAACGTGACACATGAAACTCGCCCTAAAACACACACAAGTTATCCTTCAAAAATAAAAATCTGATTAATAAGCAGACAAACTACAAGAGCAACAAATGTACCATATTGGAAATATGGCAGCTGTCAGTCACATGACCTGTCTATTATGTGCATGTGTGAGCTAATATATACTGCCAGGGGGAGGGCTTCCTGTAGGCTGGGGATTTATCAGGCTGCCAATTTAGCTTACAAATACAGAGGTAAAAATACTGACCAAATAATGTGTGAACGAGGTCTAATACAGGAGGAGATGACATACAGGTACATACTATATACAGGGGAGATGACACACAGGTGTATACTATATACAGGAGCAGATGACTCACAGGTATATACTATATACAGGAGGAGATGACTTACAGGTATATACTATATATAGGAGGAGATGACATACAGGTATATACTATATATAGGAGGAGATGACATACAGGTATATACTATATACAGGAGATGACATACAGCAGGTATATCTAATATATAATTGCCTAGAATACTACTTCCTGCAATTTGTGCCAACTTCCGTGGCTTTGTCCGGAGCTAATGTCCGGAGATAATGTCCGGAACTAATGTCTGGAGCTAATGTCCGGAGCTAATGTCCGGAGCTAATGTCCGGAGCTAATGTCCGGAGCTAATGTCCGGAGATAAGTGACGTCACCAGTGTCCTACACCCAGGCAGAGCACAGGGGCCCCAGGCAGCATATGGGGCCCCAGGCAGAGCACAGTGGCCCCAGGCAGAGCACAGGGGCCCCAGGCAGCATATGGGGCCCCAGGCAGAGCACAGTGGTCCCAGGCAGAGCACAGGGGCCCCAGGCAGCCTATGTGGCCCCAGGCAGAGCACAGTGGCCCCAGGCAGAGCACAGGGGCCCCAGGCAGCATATGGGGCCCCAGGCAGAGCACAGTGGCCCCAGGCAGGGCACAGGGGCCCCAGGCAGAACATGGGGCCCCAGGCAGAGCACAGGGGCCCCAGGCAGAGCACAGGGGCCCCAGGCAGCATATGGGGCCCCAGGCAGAGCACAGGGGCCCCAGGCAGCATATGGGGCCCCAGGCAGAGCACAGTGGCCCCAGGCAGCATATGGGGCCCCAGGCAGAGCACAGGGGCCCCAGGCAGAGCACAGGGGCCCCAGGCAGCATATGGGACCCCAGGCAGAGCACAGTGGTCCCAGGCAGAGCACAGGGGCCCCAGGCAGCTTATGGGGCCCCAGGCAGAGCACACTGGCCCCAGGCAGAACATAGGGCCCCAGGCAGAGCACAGTGGCCCCAGGCAGAGCACAGGGGCCCCAGGCAGAACATGGGGCCCCAGGCAGAGCACAGAGGCCCCAGGCAGAGCACAGGGGCCCCAGGCAGCATATTGGGCCCCAGGCAGAGCACAGGGGCCCCAGGCAGCATATGGGGCCCCAGGCAGAGCACAGGGGCCCCAGGCAGCATATGGGGCCCCAGGCAGAGCACAGTGGTCCCAGGCAGAGCACAGGGGCCCCAGGCAGCCTATGGGGCCCCAGGCAGAGCACAGTGGCCCCAGGCAGAACATGGGGCCCCAGGCAGAGCACAGGGGCCCCAGGCAGAGCACAGGGGCCCCAGGCAGCATATGGGGCCCCAGGCAGAGCACAGTGGTCCCAGGTAGAGCACAGGGGCCCCAGGCAGCCTATGGGGCCCCAGGCAGCATATGGGGCCCCAGGCAGAGCACAGGGGCCCCAGGCAGCATATGGGGCCCCAGGCAGAGCACAGTGGCCCCAGGCAGAGCACAGGGGCCCCAGGCAGAACATGGGGCCCCAGGCAGAGCACAGGGGCCCCAGGCAGCATATGGGGCCCCAGGCAGAGCACAGGGGCCCCAGGCAGCATATGGGGCCCCAGGCAGAGCACAGCGATATTTTGGACCACTGTGCGGTGTTTCAGACCCCCTGTGTGATGTCTGGGGCCCTGTTCTTAAGTATATTAAAGATTAAAGTAACGTATATTAAAGTATATTATAGATCAAATTTGACACGTTTATGAGCACCATTGAGTGATATACTCAAGAATGACATAATTTTTCAACATTTTATGGTTTCAAACTGTAAACACTCAGAGTTTTTTTTACTTCAACCAGAAAACCTTAGCGGTTCATAAAAAACTTGACTGTTCAGGATATGATAAAAGTCATAGTATTCTGAATCTTTAACTTATAAAGATACCTTTACATGGGGTGATTATTGGTTCCAGAGAGGCTTTCGGCCGATAATCGTACACATGGCTGGTGACAGGACAATACAATATAAACGTTCAAAGGTAAACACTGATAACATTAAAATCTAATATATAATTGCCTAGAATACTACTTCCGGCAATTTGTGCCAACTTCCGTGGCTTTGTCCGGAGATAATGTCCGGAGATAAGTGACGTCACCAGCGTCCTACACCCGCTCAGGGTGGACAAAGATATATGCCTTCGTGGTGCGCGGCACTTTTCTGATTGGTTGCCGCCTGCCGCGAGCGACCAATCAGAAATGTGCCGTACAGTCAAGAATTGTCAAGAGCTGGTGAGTGCAGCCATTTTTTGTTCTTTCTTACTATTATTTATTAATTGTATTATTCTTACATTTGAATAAATAAAGTATATATGGATTCTAGACTCCCGATTCTTTAGAATCGGGCTGCCATCTAATATATATATATATATATATATATATATATATATATATATATATATATATATATATATCTAATATATAATTGCCTAGAATACTACTTCCTGCAATTTGTGCCAACTTCCGTGGCTTTGTCCGGAGCTAATGTCCGGAGATAAGTGACGTCACCAGTGTCCTACACCCAGGCAGAGCACAGTGGCCCCAGGCAGAGCACAGGGGCCCCAGGCAGAGCACAGGAGCCCCAGGCAGAACATGGGGCCCCAGGCAGAGCACAGGGGCCCCAGGCAGCATATGGGGCCCCAGGCAGAGCACAGGGGCCCC
Source organism: Ranitomeya variabilis (assembly GCF_051348905.1). Lineage (NCBI taxonomy): Eukaryota > Metazoa > Chordata > Amphibia > Anura > Dendrobatidae > Ranitomeya > Ranitomeya variabilis. The sequence goes on along the minus strand of NC_135232.1, from coordinate 385,831,994 downwards.
AGGCAGCATATGGGGCCCCAGGCAGAGCACACACCAAATCGGAGGCCGAGGGGCCCCGCCAACCAAATCGGAGGCCGAGGGGCCCCGCCAACCAAATCGGAGGCCGAGGAGCCCCGCCCACCAAATCGAAGGCCGAGCGGCCCCGCCCACCAAAGCGGAGGCCGAGGGGCCCGGCCCCGCCCACCAAAGCGGAGGCAGAGGGTCCCCGCCCACCAAATCGGAGGCCGAGCGGCCCCGCCCACCAAATCGGAGGCCGAGCGGCCCCGCCCACCAAATCGGAGGCCGAGCGGCCCCGCCCACCAAATCGGAGGCCGAGCGGCCCCGCCCACCAAATCGGAGGCCGAGGGTCCCCGCCCACCACATCGGAGGCCGAGGGTCCCCGCCCACCACATCGGAGGCCGAGGGTCCCCGCCCACCACATCGGAGGCCGAGGGTCCCCGCCCACCAAATCGGAGGCCGAGGGTCCCCGCCCACCAAATCGGAGGCCGAGGGTCCCCGCCCACCAAATCGGAGGCCGAGGGGCCCCGCCAACCAAATCGGAGGCCGAGGAGCCCCGCCCAACAAATCGAAGGCCGAGCGGCCCCGCCCACCAAAGCGGAGGCCGAGGGGCCCCGCCCACCAAATCGGAGGCCGAGGGTCCCCGCCCACCAAATCGGAGGCCGAGGGTCCCCGCCCACCAAATCGGAGGCAGGTCCCCGCCCACCAAATCGGAGGCCGGTCCCCGCCCACCAAATCGGAGGCCGAGGGTCCCCACCCACCAAATCGGAGGACGAGGGGCCCCACCAACCAAATCGGAGGCCGAGGAGGTGCGGCCCCAAAAGTAAGTGCGCCCCCGGGTGCAAAAGTAAGTGCGCCCCCGGGTGCAAAAGTAAGTGCGCCCCCGGGTGCAAAAGTAAGTGCGCCCCCGGGTGCAAAAGTAAGTGCGCCCCCGGGTGCAAAAGTAAGTGCGCCCCCGGGTGCAAAAGTAAGTGCGCCCCCGGGTGCAAAAGTAAGTGCGCCCCCGGGTGCAAAAGTAAGTGCGCCCCCGGGTGCAAAAGTAAGTGCGCCCCCGGGTGCAAAAGTAAGTGTGCCCCCGGGTGCAAAAGTAAGTGCGCCCCCGGGTGCAAAAGTAAGTGCGCCCCCGGCCCCGGGTGCAAAAGTAAGCGCGCCCCCCAGTCCCGTGTGTGAAAAGTGCTGCTGTAAAGCTGGTAGCGCTGTTCAAGCACCATGTATTTCCTTCAGGAAATGCCCATCTAATATATAATTGCCTAGAATACTACTTCCTGCAATTTGTGCCAACTTCCGTGGCTTTGTCCGGAGCTAATGTCCGGAGCTAATGTCCGGAGCTAATGTCCGGAGATAAGTGACGTCACCAGTGTCCTACACCCAGGCAGAGCACAGGGGCCCCAGGCAGCATATGGGGCCCCAGGCAGAGCACAGTGGCCCCAGGCAGAACACAGGGGCCCCAGGCAGCATATGGGGCCCCAGGCAGAGCACAGTGGTCCCAGGCAGAGCACAGGGGCCCCAGGCAGAGCACAGGGGCCCCAGGCTGAACATGGGGCCCCAGGCAGAGCACAGGGGCCCCAGGCAGAGCACAGGGGCCCCAGGCAGCATATGGGGCCCCAGGCAGAGCACAGGGGCCCCAGGCAGAGCACAGGGGCCCCAGGCAGCATATGGGGCCCCAGGCAGAGCACAGGGGCCCCAGGAAGCATATGGGGCCCCAGGCAGAGCACAGTGGCCCCAGGCAGAGCACAGGGGCCCCAGGCAGAACATGGGGCCCCAGGCAGCATATGGGGCCCCAGGCAGAGCACATGGGCCCCAGGCAGCATATGGGGCTCCAGGCAGAGCACAGTGGCCCCAGGCAGCATATGGGGCCCCAGGGAGAGCACAGGGGCCCCAGGCAGCATATGGGGCCCCAGGCAGAGCACAGTGGTCCCAGGCAGAGCACAGGGGCCCCAGGCAGAGCACAGGGGCCCCAGGCAGCATATAGGGCCCCAGGCAGAGCACAGTGGTCCCAGGCAGAGCACAGGGGCCCCAGGCAGCCTATGGGGCCCCAGGCAGAGCACAGTGGCCCCAGGCAGAACATGGGGCCCCAGGCAGAGCACAGGGGCCCCAGGCAGAGCACATGGGCCCCAGGCAGCATATGGGGCCCCAGGCAGAGCACAGTGGTCCCAGGTAGAGCACAGGGGCCCCAGGCAGCATATGGGGCCCCAGGCAGAGCACAGGGGCCCCAGGCAGCATATGGGGCCCCAGGCAGAGCACACAGGCCCCAGGCAGCATATGGGGCCCCAGGCAGAGCACAGGGGCCCCAGGCAGAACATGGGGCCCCAGGCAGAGCACAGGGCCCCAGGGCAGAGCACAGGGGCCCCAGGCAGCATATGGGGCCCCAGGCAGAGCACAGCGATATTTTGGACCACTGTGCGGTGTTTCAGACCCCCTGTGTGATGTCTGGGGCCCTGTTCTTAAGTATATTAAAGATTAAAGTAACGTATATTAAAGTATATTATAGATCAAATTTGACACGTTTATGAGCACCATTGAGTGATATACTCAAGAATGACATAATTTTTCAACATTTTATGGTTTCAAACTGTAAACACTCAGAGTTTTTTTTACTTCAACCAGAAAACCTTAACGGTTCATAAAAAACTTGACTGTTCAGGATATGATAAAAGTCATAGTATTCTGAATCTTTAACTTATTCTTTACCTTTACATGGGGTGATTATTGGTTCCAGAGAGGCTTTCGGCCGATAATCGTACACATGGCTGGTGACAGGACAATACAATATAAACGTTCAAAGGTAAACACTGATAACATTAAAATCTAATATATAATTGCCTAGAATACTACTTCCTGCAATTTGTGCCAACTTCCGTGGCTTTGTCCGGAGCTATTGTCTGGAGCTAATGTCCGGAGCTAATGTCCGGAGCTAATGTCCGGAGCTAAGTGACGTCACCAGTGTCCTACACCCAGGCAGAGCACAGGGGCCCCAGGCAGAGCACAGGGGCCCCAGGCAGAGCACAGTGGCCCCAGGCAGAGCACAGGGGCCCCAGGCAGAGCACAGGGGCCCCAGGCAGAGCACAGGGGCCCCAGGCAGAGCACAGGGGCCCCAGGCAGAGCACAGGGGCCCCAGGCAGCATATGGGGCCCCAGGCAGAGCACAGTGGCCCCAGGCAGAGCACACACCAAATCGGAGGCCGAGGGGCCCCGCCAACCAAATCGGAGGCCAAGGAGCCCCGCCCACCAAATCGAAGGCCGAGCGGCCCCGCCCACCAAAGCGGAGGCCGAGGGGCCCGGCCCCACCCACCAAAGCGGAGGCCGAGGGTCCCCGACCACCACATCGGAGGCCGAGGGTCCCCGCCCACCAAATCGGAGGCCGAGGGTCCCCGCCCACCAAATCGGAGGCCGAGGGTCCCCGCCCACCAAATCGGAGGCCGAGGGTCCCCGCCCACCAAATCGGAGGCCGAGGGTCCCCGCCCACCAAATCGGAGGCCGAGGGTCCCCGCCCACCAAATCGGAGGCCGAGGGTCCCCGCCCTCCACATCGGAGGCCGAGGGTCCCCGCCCACCACATCGGAGGCCGAGGGTCCCCGCCCACCACATCGGAGGCCGAGGGTCCCCGCCCACCACATCGGAGGCCGAGGGTCCCCGCCCACCAAATCGGAGGCCAAGGGTCCCCGCCCACCAAATCGGAGGCCGAGGGTCCCCGCCCACCAAATCGGAGGCAGAGGGACCCCGCCCACCAAATCGGAGGCCGAGGGGCTTCGCCAACCAAATCGGAGGCCGAGGAGCCCCGCCCACCAAATCGAAGGCCGAGCGGCCCCGCCCACCAAAGCGGAGGCCGAGGGGCCTGGCCCCGCCCACCAAAGCAGAGGCCGAGGGTCCCCGCCCACCAAATCGGAGGCCGAGGGTCCCCGCCCACCAAATCGGAGGTCGAGGGGCCCCGCCCACCAAATCGGAGGCCGGGGGTCCCCACCCACCAAATCGGAGGCCAAGGGGCCCCGCCCACCACATTGGAGGCCGATGGGCCCCGCCCACCAAATCGGAGGCCGAGGGTCCCCGCCAATCAAATCGGAGGCCGAGGGTCCACGCCCACCAAATCGGAGGCCGGTCCACGCCCACCAAATCGGAGGCCGAGGATCCCCACCCACCAAATCGGAGGACGAGGGGCCCCACCAACCAAATCGGAGGCCGAGGAGCCCCGCCCACCAAAAATAAGTGCGGCCCCAAAAGTAAGTGCGCCCCCGGGTGCAAAAGTAAGTGCGCCCCCGGGTGCAAAAGTAAGTGCGCCCCGGGTGCAAATGTAAGTGCGCCCCCGGCCCCGGGTGCAAAAGTAAGCGCGCCCCCCAGTCCCGTGTGTGAAAAGTGCTGCTGTAAAGCTGGTAGCGCTGTTCAAGCACCATGTATTTCCTTCAGGAAATGCCCATCTAAAATATAATTGCCTAGAATACTACTTCCTGCAATTTGTGCCAACTTCCGTGGCTTTGTCCGGAGATAATGTCAGGAGCTAATGTCCGGAGCTAAAGTCCGGAGCTAATGTCCGGAGCTAATGTCCGGAGCTAATGTCCGGAGATAAGTGACGTCACCAGTGTCCTACACCCAGGCAGAGCACAGGGGCCCCAGGCAGCATATGGGGCCCCAGGCAGAGCACAGTGGCCCCAGGCAGAGCACAGGGGCCCCAGGCAGAGCACAGGGGCCCCAGGCAGCATATGGGGCCCCAGGCAGAGCACAGTGGTCCCAGGCAGAGCACAGGGGCCCCAGGCAGCCTATGGGGCCCCAGGCAGAGCACAGTGGCCCCAGGCAGCATATGGGGCCCCAGGCACAGCACAGGGGCCCCAGGCAGCATATGGGGCCCCAGGCAGAGCACAGTGGCCCCAGGCAGGGCACAGGGGCCCCAGGCAGAACATGGGGCCCCAGGCAGCATATGGGGCCTCAGGCAGAGCACAGGGGCCCCAGGCAGAGCACAGGGGCCCCAGGCAGCATATGGGGCCCCAGGCAGCATATGGGGCCCCAGGCAGAGCACAGTGGCCCCAGGCAGAGCACAGGGGCCCCAGGCAGCATATGGGGCCCCAGGCAGAGCACAGTGGCCCCAGGCAGCATATGGGGCCCCAGGCAGAGCACAGTGGCCCCAGGCAGAGCACAGGGGCCCCAGGCAGCATATGGGGCCCCAGGCAGAGCACAGTGGTCCCAGGCAGAGCACAGGGGCCCCAGGCAGCTTATGGGGCCCCAGGCAGAGCACAGTGGCCCCAGGCAGAACATGGGGCCCCAGGCAGAGCACAGTGGCCCCAGGCAGAACATGGGGCCCCAGGCAGAGCACAGTGGCCCCAGGCAGAGCACAGGGGCCCCAGGCAGAACATGGGGCCCCAGGCAGAGCACAGGGGCCCCAGGCAGCATATGGGGCCCCAGGCAGAGCACAGGGGCCCCAGGCAGCATATGGGGCCCCAGGCAGAGCACAGGGGCCCCAGGCAGCATATGGGGCCCCAGGCAGAGCACAGGGGTCCCAGGCAGAGCACAGGGGTCCCAGGCAGAGCACAGGGGCCCCAGGCAGCCTATGGGGCCCCAGGCAGAGCACAGTGGCCCCAGGCAGAACATGGGGCCCCAGGCAGAGCACAGGGGCCCCAGGCAGAGCACAGGGGCCCCAGGCAGCATATGGGGCCCCAGGCAGAGCACAGTGGTCCCAGGTAGAGCACAGGGGCCCCAGGCAGCCTATGGGGCCCCAGGCAGCATATGGGGCCCCAGGCAGAGCACAGGGGCCCCAGGCAGCATATGGGGCCCCAGGCAGAGCACAGTGGCCCCAGGCAGAGCACAGGGGCCCCAGGCAGAACATGGGGCCCCAGGCAGAGCACAGGGGCCCCAGGCAGCATATGGGGCCCCAGGCAGAGCACAGGGGCCCCAGGCAGCATATGGGGCCCCAGGCAGAGCACAGCGATATTTTGGACCACTGTGCGGTGTTTCAGACCCCCTGTGTGATGTCTGGGGCCCTGTTCTTAAGTATATTAAAGATTAAAGTAACGTATATTAAAGTATATTATAGATCAAATTTGACACGTTTATGAGCACCATTGAGTGATATACTCAAGAATGACATAATTTTTCAACATTTTATGGTTTCAAACTGTAAACACTCAGAGTTTTTTTTACTTCAACCAGAAAACCTTAACGGTTCATAAAAAACTTGACTGTTCAGGATATGATAAAAGTCATAGTATTCTGAATCTTTAACTTATAAAGATACCTTTACATGGGGTGATTATTGGTTCCAGAGAGGCTTTCGGCCGATAATCGTACACATGGCTGGTGACAGGACAATACAATATAAACGTTCAAAGGTAAACACTGATAACATTAAAATCTAATATATAATTGCCTAGAATACTACTTCCGGCAATTTGTGCCAACTTCCGTGGCTTTGTCCGGAGATAATGTCCGGAGATAACATCACCAGCGTCTTACACCCGCTCAGGGTGGACAAAGATATATGCCTTCGTGGTGCGCGGCACTTTTCTGATTGGTTGCCGCCTGCCGCGAGCGACCAATCAGAAATGTGCCGTACTGTCAAGAATTGTCAAGAGCTGGTGAGTGCAGCCATTTTTTGTTCTTTCTTACTATTATTTATTAATTGTATTATTCTTACATTTGAATAAATAAAGTATATATGGATTCTAGACTCCCGATTCTTTAGAATCGGGCTGCCATCTAGTATTATATAAAAGAGGAGATGACTCATAGGTATATTGAGGAGGAGATGACATACAGCAGGTATATACTATATACAGGGGAGATGACATACAGGTATATACTATATATAGGAGGAGATGACATACAGGTACATACTATATACAGAAGAGATGACATACAGGTATATACTATATACAGGAGGAGATGACACATAGGTATATACAATATACAGAGGAGATGACATACAGCAGGTATATAATATTTACAGGGGAGATGACATGCAGGTATATACTATATACAGGGGAGATGACATACAGGTATATACTATATACAGGAGATGACATACAGGTGTATACTATATATAAGGGAGATGACAAACACTATATACACTATATAAACACTATATACTGAGGGGAAAATGAGAGGTGTGAGGTGAAAATGAGAGGTGTGAGGTGAAAATGAAAAGGTGTGAGTGCAAAATGAGAGGAGTGAGGGAAATTAGTGGAGTGATCGGAAAATGACAGATGTGAGGTCGAAATGACAAGTGTTAGTGGGGAATGAGAGGAGTGAGGGGGGAATGAGAGGAGTGAGGGGGAAAATAAGAGGAGTGAAGGGGAAAATGAGAGGTGCGAGGGAGAAAATGAGAGATGTGAGGGGAAAATGAAAGATGTGAGGGGAAAATGAAAGATGTGAGGGGGAAAATGAGAGGCGTGATGGGAAAATAAGAGAACTGAGGTGCTATAACTAACCACAGATATTTACTATGCCCAGGCAACGCCGGGTTCTTCAGCTAGTATAATATATACATGGTCGGGCCCTGCCTGATTCAGTGGTTATCATATAACCACGAGGATGCGTTTTGCACACTTGCTGGCATGTGCCAACTAGAGTGTCAGCCACGTCTTAAAGTGTTCTATTCACTGACATAGCTGACACTCCATCTCTGTGAAAAAATATGAATATATATATATATATATTTTTTAGACGTGTGGGGGACCAAACAGAACTTTTGCTATTGGGTCCTGTGATTTTTATGTACGCCCTCGCTTGCAGGGCGGTAATAAAGAGAGCAACCTGGCCAGAGGCTCCAGGGGTCCCATTGCCAGATTGCTTTCATCATAAGCGGTGTGACAGGCAGGGAGGAGGGCCCAGACATATTTCTTGAACAGGGACTCAAAGCTGTCAGCATGTGCCCTGTGTTGGAGGACTCATGACCTGTTTTCTGACAACTCTCTCCTTAGCTTTCTTTGGCAAATGTTCTGTCACCACTCAGTTGTCAGGTGACCTTGGACCCGTGGCTCTATCCCTGTCCCCAACACTAGGGGGTGCCCTTGCTCGTCCTCTTCCCCAGGTTATTTCTGAAGGTGAAGATGCCAGCAGGGCCAGTTTTAGAGAAAGTGGAGCCCTGGGCAAAAGTTTAAAGTGGGGCCCCAAATGCTAACATATCGCACCATCAGACAGAAACATTTCTGTTGTATTTACAAGCGCTAAGTTCAGGCCGCTAAACGAGCGTGATCGATAATATTGAAGTCGTTCAACACTTGTTTGCCAGCCTCTTTAGGGTCTGTGCACACGTTCAGTAATTGGCAGCACTTTGGACACAGCACATGTCCGCTACGTCCAAAGCGCTGCCGGCTATTGAACGCAGGTGAATCCGCATGTGTTCATTGAACCGTGCGGATTTACTGCGTCCAATACATTGTATGTTTCAAATTTATCTTGTGGAGACAAAGATAAATTGACATGCTGAGGTCTGGAAAGACGAGCCGCATGTTCGTCTCCACGGGTGAGCTGCGGGTGTCGGTGCACGCATTGTGAGCATGGGATTTCTTGAAATCCCATCCACTATCCTGTAATATCTGGCTTCTGCACAAGGACGCAACGTCCAACCCGCATCGTTTACTGACTGTGTGCACCTACCCTTACTCTGAGGAAGAATGGTACAGATAGTCCTCGATACAGTACAATGCAGGTCCCATATAGCACATACTGTGTATTATAATGCACTCCCCATGGTCCTTCGTAGAGTATAATGCAGCCCCCTCAGAGTATACTGCAGCCCCCCTCATAGAGTATGCTGCAGTCCTGTTTATAGAGTACACTGCAGCCCCCCTCAGAGTATAATGCAGCCCCCCTCAGAGTATAATGCAGCCCCACACACAGTATAATGCAGGCCCCACTCCCACAAACATAGACAGTATAGTGCAGCCCCCTTCACACACAGTGTAGTACAGCCCCCGCACACACAGTATAATGCAGCCCCCCAGAGTATAATGCAACCCCCAAAGCATAATGCAGCCCCACACACACAGTATAATGCAGGCCCCACCACCACACAGTATAATTCAGCCCCCCCCCAAAAAAAACACACACAATATAGTGCAGCCCCTACACACAGTATAATGCAGCCCCCCACACATACAGTATAATGCAGCCCCCAGAGTATAAAGCTGCCCCCTCAGAGTATAAAGCATCCTACTCAGAGTATAATGCAGCCCCCCAAACACACACAGTATAGTGCAGCCCCCACACAGTATAATGCAACCCCCCCACACAATATAGTGCAGTCCCCCACACACAGTTTAGTGCAACCCCTGCACAGTATAATGCACCTCCCCAAGAGTATAATACAGCCCCCCATACACAGTATAATGCAGCCCCCAGAGTATAAATCAGCCCCCTCAGAGTATAATGCAGCCCTACACACAGTATAATGCAGTCCCCCCACAAACACACACACAGTATAGTGCAGCTTCCCTCTCACAGTATAGTGCAGTCTCCCCACACACACCATCGTGCAGCAGACACACACATACGCTATAATACAGACACACATACACACTCAATATTTAACCTCTTCCTCCTTGTCCCCCTGATGCTCAGGCTTCTGCAGAGTGTCTCACCAGCTCCACTCCTGAAACACGCTGAGTCACACGCAGAGAAGGAGTGATGGGAGAGGAAGTGTCACATGACTCTCTCTCCATCACTGCTTTCAACTGTATCGGCATCTATGATGTTGATAAGTTGAATGCGTGATGCGGGTAGGGGGCAGCGCTGGGCCCCATTTACTCAGGGACCCCATAGCGGCCACTGGCTGGGGGCCCCTGGAGGAGCGGGGGGCCCTAGGCAGCTGTCTGGTCTGCCTGCCCCTAACGCCAGCCCTGGATGCCAAGGCAACCACCTTTGCCTTATCTCCTGTGTCCACTCTCCGTCTGTTCCCTTCCACCTCCCAGGGAACAGAGGAGCAAGCGTGCACTGTAGTACACCTACCAGACGAACAAGGCAACACATACAAGGGCAGCTGAAAATACAAGGCATACAAATATTCACTCACATATAACAGAGGAATGCATTGGGGAGTGGAGGATGGGGAAAAACCAAAGTAGAAGAAGGAAAGGGAATTATCATACTTACAAACCCAAGCAACAGTCACAGATAAATCCACAAAACGCCTTCTCGTATAACCACTAAACAACTCTACTCCAAGCTATGCAGCATAAGCTAGCTCTGATTATTATTATTATTTACTAGATGGTGGCCCGATTCTAACGCATCGGGTATTCTAGAATATGTATGTATGTATGTATGTATGTATGTATGTATGTATGTATGTATATAGCAGCCACATATTATATAGCACAGGCCACGTAGTATATAGGAGCCATGTAGTATATAGCAGACAAATAGTACGTGGCCTGTGCTATACACTATGTTTCTGCTATATACATACATGCATACATATTGTAGAATACCCGATGCGTTAATACAGCCCACTCAGTATATAACACAGCCCACTCAGTATATAACACAGCCCACGCAGTATATAGCAGCCACGCAGTATATAACACAGGTGACGTAGTATACAGGTCCTTCTCAAAAAATTAGCATATAGTGTTAAATTTCATTATTTACCATAATGTAGTGATTACAATTAAACTTTCATATATTATAGATTCATTATCCACCAACTGAAATTTGTCAGGTCTTTTATTGTTTTAATACTGATGATTTTGGCATACAACTCCTGATAACCCAAAAAACCTGTCTCAATAAATTAGCATATTTCACCCGACCAATCAAATAAAAGTGTTTTTTAATACCAAACAAAAAAAACATCAAATAATAATGTTCAGTTATGCACTCAATACTTGGTCGGGAATCCTTTGGCAGAAATGACTGCTTCAATGCGGCGTGGCATGGAGGCAATCAGCCTGTGACACTGCTGAGATGTTATGGAGGCCCAGGATGCTTCAATAGCGGCCTTAAGCTCATCCAGAGTGTTGGGTCTTGCGTCTCTCAACTTTCTCTTCACAATATCCCACAGATTCTCTATAGGGTTCAGGTCAGGAGAGTTGGAAGGCCAATTGAGCACAGTAATACCATGGTCAGTAAACCATTTACCAGTGGTTTTGGCACTGTGAGCAGGTGCCAGGTCGTGCTGAAAAATGAAATCTTCATCTCCATAAAGCATTTCAGCCGATGGAAGCATGAAGTGCTCCAAAATCTCCTGATAGCTAGCTGCATTGACCCTGCCCTTGATGAAACACAGTGGACCAACACCAGCAGCTGACATGGCACCCCACACCATCACTGACTGTGGGTACTTGACACTGGACTTCAGGCATTTTGGCATTTCCTTCTCCCCAGTCTTCCTCCAGACTCTGGCACCTTGATTTCCGAATGACATGCAAAATTTGCTTTCATCAGAAAAAAGTACTTGGGACCACTTAGCAACAGTCCAGTGCTGCTTCTCTGTTGCCCAGGTCAGGCGCTTCTGCCGCTGTTTATGGTTCAAAAGTGGCTTTACCTGGGGAATGCGGCACCTGTAGCCCATTTCCTGCACACGCCTGTGCACGGTGGCTCTGGATGTTTCCACACCAGACTCAGTCCACTGCTTCCTCAGGTTCCCCAAGGTCTGGAATCGGTCCTTCTCCACAATCTTCCTCAGGGTCCGGTCACCTCTTCTCGTTGTACAGCGTTTTCTGCCACATTGTTTCCTTCCAACAGACTTACCATTGAGGTGCCTTGATACAGCACTCTGGGAACAGCCTATTTGTTGAGAAATTTCTTTCTGGGTCTTACCCTCTTGCTTGAGGGTGTCAATGATGGCCTTCTTGACATCTGTCAGGTCGCTAGTCTTACCCATGATGGGGGTTTTGAGTAATGAACCAGGCAGGGAGTTTTTAAAAGCCTCAGGTATCTTTTGCATGTGTTTAGAGTTAATTAGTTGATTCAGAAGATTAGGGTAATAGGTCATTTAGAGAACCTTTTCTTGATATGCTAATTTATTGAGACAGGTTTTTTGGGTTATCAGGAGTTGTATGCCAAAATCATCAGTATTAAAACAATAAAAGACCTGACAAATTTCAGTTGGTGGATAATGAATCTATAATATATGAAAGTTTAATTGTAATCATTACATTATGGTAAATAATGAAATTTAACACTATATGCTAATTTTTTGAGAAGGACCTGTATAACACAGGCCATGCAGTATATAACACAGGGCACGTAGTATAAAGCACAGCCCACGCAGTATATCACACAGCCCACGTAGTATATAACACTGCCCATGTAGTATATAGCACAGCCCCCGCAGTATATCACACAGCCCACGCAGTATATCACACTGCCCATGTAGTATATAGCACAGCCCCCGCAGTATATCACACAGCCCACGTAGTATATCACACTGCCCATGTAGTATATAGCACAGCCCACGCAGTATATCACACATTCCACGCAGTATTTAGCAGTGTGGGCACCATATCCCTGTTAAAAAAAATAATTAAAATAAAAAATAGTGATATACTCACCCGCCGGGATCCACCGAAGCTCTGGCGATGCTTGCAAGACCGCTAAGTTTTCTGGGTAATTTCGCAATGCATCTCTGGGAACGGAAGATGGCGGCAGCCGCGTGCGGCTCGGCAGACTACGGAGGATGAGAATAGCAGGTTTTTTTTGTTTTTTTTTAGTATTTTTAACATTACATTTTTTTTACTATTGATGCTGCATAGGCAGCATCAATAGTAAAAAGTTGGGGACACACAGAGTTAATAGCTGCGATAACGGAGTGCGTTACCAGTGGCATAATGCGGTCCGTTACCGCTGGCATTAACCCTGTGTTAGCGGTGACCGGAGGGGAGTATGGAGCGGGTGCCGGACACTGACTGCAGGGGAGTAGGGAGGGACTAATCGGACTGTGCCCGTCGCTGATTGGTCGCGGCAGCCATGACAGGCAGCTGGCGAGACCAATCAGCGACGCGGGATTTCCGTTACGGAAGTTGAGGACAGAAAGACGGAAGTACCCCTTAGACAATTATATATATAGATTATTATGTGATGATGTGTATCAGTAAGGACGCAGACTATATAGGGGATAGGAGTGGCTAACCGTGCTCAGCTGCAAGCTCCCAACATGGCCGATTAACCCCTGCACTGCCAAAAGAAATAAACACCATTTAAAAAAAAGGTAAAGTGCTTCTTTTCAGTGTAGGAGTAGGAGCCATCAGATGGTGATTGTGGGAGGGGGTACAGTAGGGTTATCCTACTGTGCGTTTAGAAGGTAATGTGGAGGAATTCACTGTTGGGGTATCATACTGTGTTTGGGGGCATTTTTGTTTGCATCATACTTCATTATCTATATTATTCGAAGTTTTTTATGCTTTTATTGTAAGATCTATTAATTTAAATGTACTTTGTTTGTGGGAAAACCTCTTTAAGTTTGTTTCAATATGAAAAGCTTCATCGTTATATTTGATGAAAAGTAAAAACTTCCTCAAATGTAGAATTTTACTAAATATCAAGTTTGGCCTGTGACTTTGACCAAGCTTTTAATTTTGGCCCTCTGTGTATGAGTTTGGCATCCCTGGTCTAGATGTAGAGGATGCCCCTAGTTATTAGTGCACTCCTAAGTGTAAAAAGATCATTATAAAGATCTCTGTACTGTTTCCTCATATATTTACACAGCATAATCAGTTCACCTCTAAACCTTCGTTTTTCCAAACAGAATAATTTTAATAACATTTTTTTCACCGAAGATAGATACTATAAACCAAGGGTACTCAAACTACGGCCACATGCGGCCCGCCGAGGACATTTATCTGGCCCCTGGCCCGGCCGACATTGAACTTCACTACAGTTCAATGCCAGCGGGCCCTTTAAGCGCAGGCAGAATGACGAGGCGGAGAGGAAAGGCGATGCTCAGCCCTCCGTATGCAGCACAGACCACGTGATTGTCATGATGATGTCTCCCCCCGCCTGTGCCAGAAGAAGACGGAGTCGAGCGGGCGCCTCTTCAGAGCAGCGGGGGACATAGGTGAGTACTGGTATTTTTTTTTTTAAAGCCGAGTCCGGTCTATCATGCCAAGTGGGGACCTATTCTGCCTATTGGGGACATTTACCTGCCTGTTGGGGACTATGTTGCCTATTGGGGACATTTACTTGCCTATTGGGGAACTATGCTGCTTATAGGGGACATTCACCTGTACATTGGGGACTATGCTGCCTATTAGAGACATTTACCTGCCTATTGGGGACTATGCTGCCTATTGGAGTCTATGCTGTCTATTGGGGACTAATGCTGCCTATTGGGGACTATGCTGCCTATTGGGGACCTATGCTACCTATTGGAGACCTACGCTGCCTTTTTGGGACATTTACCTGCCTATTGGGGACTATGCTGCCTATTGGGGACCTATACTTCCTATTGGGGACATTTACCTGCCTATTGGGGACTATGCTGCCTATTGGGAACCTATACTACCTATTGGGGACCCATACTTCCTATTGGGGACATTTACTTGCCTATTGGGGACTATACTGCCTATTGGGGACCTATACTGCATATTGGGGACATTTAGCAGCCTATTGGGGACTATACTGCCTATTGGGGACCTATACTGCCTATTGGGGACCTATACTGCATATTGGGGACATTTACCTGCCTATTGGGGACTATGCTGCTTATTGGGAACCTATACTACCTATTGGGGACCCATACTTCCTATTGGGGACATTTACTTGCCTATTGGGGACTATACTGCCTATTGGGGACCTATACTACATATTGGGGACATTTAGCAGCCTATTGGGGACTATACTGCCTATTGGGGACCTATACTGCCTATTGGGGACCTATACTACATATTGGGGACTATACTGCCTATTGGGGACCTATACTGCCTATTGGGGACTATGCTGCCTTTTGGGGACCTATATTGCCTATTGGGGACATTTACCTGCTTATTGGGGACTCCCGCACCACACCAGTCTGAGCCTGAGGTAAAAGCAGAGTTCCACCAATATGGGTACTGGCGAGGATATGGATTGGCAAGGCTGCACTGATGGGCACTGATAAGACTGCATTGATGGACAATGCAGTCTGTATGTCTCTGTGTGGGCAATTTTATTGCTGGTATATTGTTTTTGTAGCGATGTATATATACTGTATATATATGTGTGTATATATATATATATATATATATATATATATATATATATATATATACACACATATTGGTATTTTACTAATAGCGATTTGGAGTCCCTATGACACCATGATATCAAGAAAGAGAACAATTGCTTCACTTGTTGCGACTAGCAGTGACAAATATGGAACCGGACATTGACCATCTCATTAGCCAAAAGCAGGCCCAGAGTTCCCATTGAAATGCCGGTAAGTTTGTTGATTTAACTTTACTTGTTCTCCATTTTAAATATTGAATTTGTTCCAGTTTTTTTTTTTTTTTTACTTCAAAACAAGATATGTGCAGTGTGCATAGGAATTTGTTCATTTTTTTAAAACTATATTCCGTCGCTCCAATGGTCTGAGGGACCATGAACTGGCCCCGTTTAAAAAGTTTGAGGACCCCTGCTATAAACATTTGCATATATAAAGCCATGTGTTTAGACCCCATTTCCAGATATATATTGCCAGCTTTAGAAATAAAGTCTTATGTGCTTTTTTTTCTCTGCTAAAAGAGACAACAATATGTATTCTCTACCTCTGAAAAGCGCTCCATTTTTGGCACAGATATCCGGATTAGGAAAGGCTGCAGTGATACAGCGCTCTTATGAATGTGTGCTATTTATTGCCTGTGTAACAAGCCTCTTGCCTTGCAGTGATGAATGCCCCGGTAAAACCTCCATGAAATCGAGCTGCCAACGTACCGGACAGGATGTATGGCATTCGTGTATAATCAGCAGGCTTAGGCTTTTCTATGTCCCAATAAACATGCACCGCTCAATTTTGCTTTTGGCTTCTACAGGTTTGATGCATTATGTCATGCAAGTAAATTGGCTATCAACATACATCATCCCAGAAATGTGAGCAGCATTGCTCATTCATCCATCCTAAGTCCTCTTCTAGGCCAGAGGCAATCCGCGCCTTAACATAATCCAAGTAAACAAATGCTTAGCGCTGTTCTGTCTCAATGACCTAGTATAATATACCTATGTCTAAGCATGTGTAATTAGCATGGACCTTTACATAGGTCTCTCGTTTGGTGTAATTAGTATGCGGATAACGTGAGCTTGGTTAGAATGAGTGTAATGTCAGTGCTATTTCTCTAGAGTAGTTAGGAGGCTATCCTACACATATAGTATGTGATATGTGATCGTCAGTTCCAGAGCACACAGATGGCCATATTTTATGGGGCCTCCCCTGAATATATTTTTAATTTATGCTAGATTGATCTTTTCATTTGCGCCTTTTTTAAATTCACTTTTAATTTTCTTGTCTGTGTTTTTTTATGTTCACCATTCTGTGTGTGTGTGTGGGGGGAAGGGGCTGTGTAAAGGAAAAAAATCCAATAATTCTATTAATCCAAGCATAAAATCATTACGAGTTGCACAGGGCACAGAAAACCCTAATTAAACCGACGCGTTTCGAACTTGGCCGTGGTTAAGAATTATCAAGTTCAAAATGCATAAGTTTAATTAGGGATTTCTGAGTCCGATACAATTTGCAATGATTTTATGCTTGGATAAAATAAAATTGTTGGATTTTTACCTTTTTAGAGATGTGAAGCCAGGTCTGTGTAATTTTGAAGAAAAACCGCAAAACAGCAGTGAGTACCACAAAAAAAAAAGGGTCTTAAAAAAGCCCGCAAATAATGAATTAGTTCTTATATGCACAGAGGACATCTCAGGTACATTAGTCCATGGCGGCTCCATGGTTCACGCAAAGCAAAGGTAAGCTGTTTGCACTGTCGTAAAGCTCTGTACCCTACCCCTAAATTGAAAATTAATCTAAAATAGGTTAACCTGAAAAAACATTGGGGAAGAGTTGGGATTAGTGATGAACGAATATACTCGTTACTCGAGATTTTGTTGCTTTTTCTTGTAGTTTTTTTTTAAGGGTGCTACGTGTGTGGGATTATACAGCCTATTGGACTCGATGTCGTGTAGTAATGTGCCCTCCGGACTAGGTACAGTTATCTTAGCGTGTATATTCAATCTAAACTCTTTAAATTCCGGAAATTCAATTGAAAAGGCAGTATAACCGGTTTGGAATCTGGAGAGGGATGTGTCTATCTATCTATCTATCTATCTATCTATCTATCTATCTATCTATCTATCTATCTATCTATCTATCTATCCCATATCTACCTATCTCTCATATCTATCTATCCCATATCTATCTATCTATCTATCCCATATCTATCTATCTATCTATCTCTCATATCTATCTATCTATCTATCTCTCATATCTACCTATCTATCTCTCATATCTACCTATCTATCTCTCATATCTACCTATCTATCTATCATATCTATCTATCTATCCCATATCTATCTATGTATCCCATATCTATCTATCTATGTATCCCATATCTATCATCTATCTATCCCATATCTATCCCATATCTATCTATCTATCTATCTATCTATCTATCTATCTATCTATCTATCTATCTATCTATGATATTGGTATTGGGCAGCTCATGTCCTGTCTGGGTCTTGGCAACTGAACCTTCATACAGAAGTCCAAAGACAACCCAGCTGGCCATAATTGTTTAGCATAGTGTTCAGCTTACTGTAGTGACAGTTGCTGACGCCCCATGCACAGGTGCTACCTGAATACTCCTCGAAGCCAAACAGAACAATAAGAACCTGTCTGTCTCATATAATTGCAGCACCAACCTCTTTCCACACCACAGGCTAAATGGCCCTGATAGATTTTCCATTACTGATTTGGAAACGGCATACAAGGACCATGGCATTGTGTCCCCTACAATAGGCAATGATACAACACATATAGCCAACATAGTAAGTATAGTAACCTGGGGCTCTTCTGTTCCTGATCTTGCTGTACAGAATTTGCTTAGTCAAATATATGATTCTCGCTGCTTTTACTAGAATGAAATAGGACTTGTGACCGACGTTTTCTACTGTAACTGGCAGTGAGCGGATTATAAGAGCCTGGTTCACCAAAGATGGCGGTGTACATTAGTTTCAGGCAGGTGACATCAATGTCTCCAGGTAGATGTGATATAGAGGGGCTTATAAACTGGTTTTAGAATCCTCAATTTACTGACAACCGCCTGATCCATAATTCCTGTGACATCTGAAGTCATTTCAGTCTCTTCAGGCAGGACTTTGTACTCTGCATAATAGAAGTAAAGTATGAAACTTGATCTTTTGAGTGCACTTTTCTGTGTCACCATCTTCTCTTAGATCACTTGAAACCGATCATGGCTTCAATGCAAAAAACTTGTCCTATCCCTTAAAAAGAACCTGTCGGTCGAATCATGCTGAACGAATCAGAGCCTGGATACATGACTGCAGCTAGGTATAGACATTGAGGATCCGTCTAGCCGCCATAGCCAGAGAAGAGAGTTGCCCAGTTCCGACCCACCCGGCTTTTCCCAACACCACTTCAGATAATTGACAGATTACTCGCTATGGACGAGACCTGTCAATCACCTGAAAAAGCCGGCCAGGGGCAACGTTGGACTAATTTAATCTATTCTTATGGTCTCCATCCGAATCTTCTAATTATATTTTCTTTGAAGTGCCTCAGGGTTTCAGAGAAAACCATAACTGTCTGCAGCCAGGCTCTGATTGTGGTTTGAGCAACGTGAATCAAATAACAGGTTCCCTTTAATTAAGTTACATGTTTTTCCACCAGGACTTATATTGATGGCCTAGCCTTAGATTCAACTCCCAAACCCCCCTACGATCAGCTGACTGAGTGGGACAAAGTGTTATGGCCCCACCACTGTATGATATGTCACTTGAACAGGTGCAGGCTTCACTGCCAGACAGTAGCTTCCAGATGTACAAAGGTTTTAAAGAAGGAAGGGGCCAACAAAGTAGCAGAAAACCCCTTTAACTACTCAAAATGTATCACCTATCAGACCTTTAACTCCCTAATGGTCATTGGTTAAGCGGTTGCATTATTTTTTACGTTGCCTGCCAAGTGGCTCATGCAAGTTATCTTGTCATCATGACCAGCACAGGTCTAAGGCTACGGTCACACTATCAGTATTTGGTCAGTATTTCACATCAGCATTTGTTAGCCAAAACCAGGAGTGGGTCAAAAATACAGACTTGGTGATGTGTTTCTATTATAGCTTTCCCCTCTGTTTGTTCCACTCCTGGTTTTGGCTTACAAATACTGATGTAAAATACTGACCAAATACTGATAGTGTGACGGCAGCCTAAGCCACAGTCTACCAGAACACACTCCAGGATCGCAAAAATGTCATCATTCAAACAAGTAAAAGTTTTTGGGAAACAACGCAACAAAGATAAAGCATTCAGTTTTTCCATGAGCTGGTGTGGAGAAATGAAGGCTCCCCTGCTGTCGATTACTGTGATCAATACAGACCTTTTTCTACACAGTTCTGACATATAGGACTACTGTACAATCTTTACTACTCAAAGGGGACCTTTCACTGGAGTTTTTCACTTTTGAATCCACTTTAAAGCCTATTACCGCCTTTGCATATTTTATTTATTGCATTGGATGCTTTATGGAAAAATAACCCATTTTCTTTGCACCGTTTGCCTTCTGCAGCCTGCATGTATGACACTACATTGATAGCTGCTGGATGCTATCAGAGAATCATCATCTATCAGAGAAGCGCTCTGTGTATTCCTTTCCGGTCACTCTCTATCCACTCTTGAATGCACACCCATCCATAATATGTGCAATAAAAATTTAATCAATGAGGACATTGCCTATAAGGTTCCAGTAGTATTTTTACATGTGAATTATTTGGTGCTGCACGGCATCTGTATGCTGCCACTCCGGCTTTGTGAGAGGCTCTTTGGAAGTAGATATTTTCCCCTACCATCAATGTTTCTAAAGAGGCGTACAGTGCCTCCGTACACATGGCATCTGATGAGTGCATGTCATATACAAGCACATATCATGCACATCTGTGTCACTCCTATAATATCTCCATAATAAACAGAGCTCTTACGTAGCTGTGTGCAGGAGGATTATGGCCAGAAAGTTGATTCTTCACTACAACAGCGGTAGTGTGAGCAAACACTTAATGAATGCTCAAAATGAATAATAATTATAATAAATGTACTTTAATTACCTTGCACAATCCACAGATGTGTCTTCTAAGAAGGGTGGAAAGCATATCGCAGCACAAGAAAACAGGCTTAATATAAATTGCTGCTGTCAGGAAGAGCTTTATCTCTCGGAGATTGTAGGCAGGAAGGCTTTCGGCCTATATTTTCTATAGCAAAAACAGGAATTGAAGTGGTAATGTCAGCACATTGATATCTTACAAGGATGGGCCAGTCATACAGGATGCTGTCTACACCACATTACATAGGTCAAAAATGGAGGTACATACTCATGTATATCCTGTAACTGTAGGCTCTGGTATTGAACTGTTCCTTAACCATCATTTTAATTTTTATTTCATAAATCAATATACATAAAAATAATCTACTTTGTAATATACCTTATCAGAGAGATCTGCTTCTTTCTCCTCCTGGACTCTTTTTTTCACTCTGAATTCATGAGTAAAATCTGTATTATACGAAGACGGACTTTCCCATTACTGAGATATAAGATGACAGTTGGTGCTTTTAAAACTCTATGGCGTGGAGGAGAGGTGAGTATCTAAAGGGAGATACAGACTCTGCCCTAAGTGCTCCTGAACTCACAGTTCCACTTCTCCATAGAAGACGGATTTTAACTGAATTGAGAATTTTGAGAATGAATGATCAGTCCTGGAGCAGAAAAAAGCGGGTTTAGCTGATAAGTTCCTCTTTAAAATATACCTTCATACAAAATTTGAACCCAATATTTCTTTAGGCAGGAATATATTACATGCAATATGGGCAGCGAAACAGGTAATTGCTAGATTTTATTTTCGGTAATTCCCTTGTTTCTTCATTACTTCTAGAATGCCTAATTAGCATGCTCAGTGTATGAAGTGGCCCGTATCTATTAGGTCTCTGTCACACTGTGTTCTTCCCCATGTTCAGTGGTCTCATTGGGGCTTATGTTCGAACCTTCCCGCAAAACAGGATTCAGGTGTATGCGTTGACGGGGCCATAGACTATGTTGGTAGAGACAGAGTCACCATGTACACTGCTGTGCATCATTTTCGGGCGTATACACCTATTGGAGGCGGACACCGAGACACAGTCTACGGCCAGGGCCACACTTGAAAGTTCATTGCGAACTCGAACGAGTCTCTCTCATCATTACCTGGCACTGCCGCCGGCACTTGGACCGGATTATGCTGCTGCATATATTACTATACAGCTCCACACTCTGGTCCCCAGTGCCGGGTATTGGTGAGAGAGACATGTGCGAGTTTCTCACATTGGACTCGCAAGTGTGACCCCGGCCTACTGCGTATTTCTGATCACCTCCAATAGGTGTATACATCCAAAAATGATGCACCACAGAGCACACGGTCACACAGTCTGCACCATTATACTCAACGACCCTGTTGGCCCATACGCCCAAATCCCGTTTTGACCCGATGGGACCACTGAACATGGGGAAGAACACAGTGTGTTCCTTATAGTTCATTTAATTGCTTAGGTCTCCATTCAGCTGCTGTACCGTTACTATAACACGCTCCCCCCTGGGTTCTGGTCACCAATAATTTTGGCAGTTTATATGCTAATTAGGCAACAAAATGTCAACTGATCTGCTGTGGTCTCCTCAGTATATAGTGCTGTTAATGTAAATTATTCTGTTATTGTCCAATTAATGCTGCACAGTATTAAAGCCCCCATAAACATACACCAATACCGATTATATCCACCGATATCGGCTCGTTATGGTGACAGTCTAATGTGTCTGAGATCCGGGAAGATAAGGATCTGACCTGTCCCATATTGGACTGCTCATCCTTTAGTTGTCTAAGAGATAAACCACAATCAGATGTTTGACGGCAGCTCTCTCATAGGATCCTAGGAGTGCTTGGCCAAGCAAGTACTGCGTAATGGACAGCTGGACATGATCGCTGCCGGACAATCACTATCTAAACTATTGGGAGCTTCTGAGTAACATATTATATTTGAGATCTTTTGATTTTAATTTGTGGATTTTCATAAATAGAAATCAAAGATTTGATGCTGAGAGATTGATGCTGTGAGAGGGGAAGAGGAGGTGGAGGAATAATGTCTCTACTGTAACCAGGGGGAACAGGTAGAAGCAGCAAGGCGAGACATCCGATTGGCTTAGAGCACATAGCACAGTTATGACGCCACATCGGGAAGAGGCCGCCCACTCTCCACAGTTCTAGAAAGAAGATGAACATTTACAAGATAATGTAGGTCTCGAGTTCCGGAGGTTACAGCTGTTGGATCTAACATGGAGTGATAAGGAGATTTTACTTGTAATGGTCGGTATTGTTCAGTCTTTATTTTAATTTCCTTTCGTCTGTATTTTTTAAACAGCAGGAGAAATAGCATCATCCCCATAGGATACATTTACTTCTCCGTTCATGTGTTATCATCTGGATAGTTCGGGAATACATGACAGTAATGACAGGAAATGTAATTGCTTTCATTAAATTTTCATAGGCAGTCCCGGTTAGTGTTGATCAATATGTTATCCATGTTTGCGGTTTTGTGTGGCAAGTCAATGACTGCTGTTATTTTTCCAGTCTCTTGTATCTTTGTCCTGAATATTTTTAGCAGTATGGTCGTGGAGTAGAAAGATGGATTTTCCATCTCTAACATGCTACAAAGGTAAAAGCCTGCAAAAATGTACTTAAGACGATCTTAATTTATCGAATTTTGTGAAGGCAAAAAGAAAAAGCACAATTCCACTATTTTCTTTACACGTTTAACCCTGATCTGAAATCATGCTCCAATTTATAAAGACAAGCGTTGTTCACGATGAGGGAGCAGGATGGAGTCAGACGCTCCCAAGTCATTAGCTCTCATCTGTAAAGTGGCATGCGCCCAACCACAAATCCTACTGCGGTCACAGACTGGAGTAAGATTTCTGGCATAAGGTACACCACACCTCGTCATGCATTGGGCGAGCTGTGGCATCATGCCCCGGCTCTGCACATTATGAGGGATCTGGGTGAAACTAACATGAAAACAGCACAAGTCGCAAAATCTTGGTGCCAACGCTGTGTTGTTCAAAAGTTTAATGACTTTTCAAAGTGATTAACGTAATCGTTTTCATGAATCGGGGTCTTAATGGTTTGTAAATTATGTTTTGTTATTATAGAAAATTATGATGTTGAGTATTTTTTTTTTTATAGCTTTTAAGTTTCATGGTGAAATTGAACTCAAATGGAACCCGTCAGCAAAAGAAAAAAAAAACAGAAGGTATTTACTTGCAGCCTTAACCCCTTTTCGACATTGGGTGTAATAGTACGCTGATGTCTGACTTCCCCTGCGCCGGAGTCCACATATTTTTGGGCACATGACAGCTGCTCTATACAACTGACATGTGCCCGTAACAGCCACGGGTAGAATTGCGATCCACCAGAGGCTGTTAACAGGTAATCTCTGACAGCGGCATTTAACTCCCGCTTTCTCGTAGCGCGTTACTAATCCCGCCCATCGGTGGCACCGTCACATGATCGTCACCAATTTTTTTTTAATGCAATTTCACCACTTTTTTTTCCCAGTTTTCCAGTACATGATATGTTAAAACGAATTGTGTGGTTCAAAAATACAACTTGTCCCGGAAAAACAAGCCCTCACATGGCCAATTTGACCAAAAAATAAAAAAGTTATGGCTCTGGGAACTGAAATACCTCTGGTTGTTAAGGGGTTAATGGTAATCTTCATGTACCGTAAAAAACATATTAAACATATGTGGCAGTCTAACTGGAAGAGAAGCTGAAGGGAGAAAATGAAATTAGATTCTCCCTGCAGCCACTTACTTCCTGTCAAGTGGGTGGTGCCAGGGCTGTGAACAGTCAGTGCTCGTGATACAGTGAGCGCGCTGCAATCACTCCACCGACAACCTACTTTGCAGCATTTGTGCGGAGCAACATGAAGGGCAACAAGCAGGGGAAGTAAATGCAGCACTCTCGTTGTGGAGGGATTGACGTCTATTCTCAGGCCCTAGCACCACCCCAATGACTGGACGTGAGCAACTGCAGGGAGAATACCTTTATTTACTTCCCTGTAGCAATAATTAGACAGCCACATGCAGTCATGGCCAAAAGTGTTGACAACCTTGAAATTGTTCCAGAAAATTATTGCAATTATACGTTTTGTTATACACATGTTTATTTTCTCTGTGCTTACTGGAACAGCACAAAAAAACCCCCCACAACAAATCACAAATTGGACATAATTTCACACAAAACCCCCAAAATGGGCCGGACAAAATCTTTGGCACCTTTCCAAAATTGTAGGTAAACGACTTTGTTTCAAGCATATGATGCTCATTCAAACTCACCTGTGGCAAGTAACACACAGGTATGCAAGTTTTTATCGCAAGGTCTCTGTGCTGTAGGTAAAGAAGGGCAGTCCCATGCCTAAATCATATCCGTTAATCACCTCCTTCTGCAGGCACTTCGCAATTCCTACAATGTGAGCGCCCATTCTCCTTACCCACATGACTCAGTAGTCAGCACTAGAAGAGCCAAACAAAGAACACCAGAGGAAGCTAGTAAAGGATCAGCAAGAGAGTTGCTGTGGCAAGATAGGTGAAGATAATGCCATGGGTAGAGGAGTATAATCTTTTATTTCACCTTCCCAATTCATGTGTACAATGACTTGATCCACAGCAGAAACTCTAGTGATTACAAATTTTTCAGGAATTTGCAACAAATTTTATTCGTTATATATCAATTCAGTCAAATAAACTTAATTTTGTAGACAACAAAAAAAAAAATCACAATATTGTTGGAAATTTGTAGTACATCTCAAATATCTATTGAAATGGTAGACAATGCTTTCAAGCACGCTAAAAAAAACATAAATTGTTGTGGCGAGGTCATAATACAATCAGGAAGTTGGTTGTTACACAACCGAGTTATGAGAAGAACTGAAACAAACTGCTGTCACTAGAACAATATCCAGTTGCTGGAGAAGGCCACGTGTAGAGCTCTGTGTAACAAGGCAGTTATTGTTTTATGACTGCTCTGCTAGTAACATTTGTGGTTGTAGGAGCTCACTAGAACATTACAGCTACACAAAACGTATCTAGTGCAGGGCAACTTCTAGGCCATGATCGGAAATCAGCGAGAGGCGATGTGGTGCAAGTTTAAAATTTGCTCTTGGTGGTGATAACAATGCCTTATATGTGCCCACGTTGCAGAAATGCTGCGGAAATGTCCGCAGCATTTCCGCAACCTCCTGCCGAGGGTAAAACGCATGCGTTTTAGCTTGCAGAAAGCTTGCATTTTCCAAGCGATTTGAAGCATAGAGCTTGACAAGAGTGACCACCTTTTTACTATTGATGCTGCCTATGCAGTGACCACGGCCGCGTGACCACGATGTCATCTCAGGTAATTCGTGCAATGCATCCCTGAGAACGGAAGCCGCCGCATGCACGGCCGAGAGCCGGGAGGACTCCGGGGACCATCAGAAGGTAAGTATATCTTTTAGTTTTTTTTTTTCTTCACATGAATATGGGTTTCAGGGCTTGAAGGAGAGTCTCCTCTCCTACAGACCCAGGTACCATCTGCACATGAAGCGCTCACTTTACGCATGGTGGGCATAGCCACATGCATAAAGTGAGCGTTTCAATGCAATCATATGGAGGCATAATCGCCGCGATTCCGCAGAAATAATGAACATGCTGCGGATTTTACCGCTATGCGATTCCGCAGCGGGAATATCCGCAGCATGGGCACAGCAACTGCAGAATCCCAGTTGCGGCAAAAAACGCGGCAGAAATGCATAAAAAAATGCAACGTGGGCACACAGCCTTAAGCTTACTGCTGATCATACATCACTACCAACTTCCCCCAATCATAAGTATCCCTGGCTCTCCTAAGCGTTCACATTTGCTCAATAGAGAGGAGGCTGCAAGACACTTCTGAGGTCTCTAATGAGAACAAAGGGTAAGACATGATGATATCCAACATACTTGATTCTGCTCTATTGACATCTTCCATCTGGAAAAGATGATCATGGTTCATTACCATATTTATCTTCTTGATCTTTATATACACAGCATTGAACAAGCACTCACAGTGCTCCCGGAAGAAGGTACTATTGCCAAAACACGCGTTGGGGTGGGTGTCTCCACAATTTTACAGGTAACCCCCTTTTTGGCTGCTTATGTACTTTACAATAATGACTTCAGGTCTTATTTCTTTAGATGGCTGCGAGCCTCTATGTACTTTGTGCACAATGAGTGTCTCACCACTTATGGTATTTACATTGTTATTGCACAATGTTACACATTATAGCACAATGCATTTGCACTTTATGACCCGTTTTTCAAGATGATTTGGTCTGGGTTTCTTTGCAACTTGCTAGCCCGTTTTACTACCATGGTTTTATCTTTCAGCTTACCATTGTCGTTTTCCCTGTATAATTTTCAATACGTATGATTATAAATTGCTGTGTAATAATAAAATGTAATATTTTTAGTATTTTTTTTTAGTATTTCTGGTTCAATTGGCGCTTTCTCGGTATGATTTTCATAGCTCTGTACTGAACCTTTTCCTATACATCCTTGCACCCTTCGATATTTCTCCATCTTTTGCACTATGGTTTTTGGGTGCTGGCCTGGTATATAGGTTATTATACCTCTGGTGAGCACATGGAGGGCTGTGCGGCCACTGCCAAACTGGTGAAGCTGAAGGATGTTGCAGGCAGATCGCTCTCCACGGTATCTCCAGTCTCTGTCACATGTGCTCAGTGTGAACCTGCTTTCATCTGTGAAGAGCACAGGGCGCCAGTGGCAAATTTGCCAATCCTGGTGTTCTGTAGCAAATGTCAAGCATCCTGCACGGTGTTGGGCTGTGAGCACAACCCTCATCTGTGGACGTCGGGCACTCAGACCATCCTCATGGAATTGGTTTCTAATCTTTTGTGCAAACACATGCACATTTGTGACCTGCTGGAGGTAATTTTGCAGGGCTTTGGCAGTGCTCCTCCTTTCACAAAGGCTGAGGTAGCGGTCCTGCTGCTGGGTTGTTGCCCTCCTACGGCCCTCTCCACGTCTCCTGGTGTACTGGCCTATCTCCTGGTAGCGCCTCCAGCCTCTGGACACTATGCTGACACACAACAAACCTTCTTGCCACAGCTCGCATTGATGTGCCATCCTGGATGAGCTGCACTACCTGAGCCACTTGTGTGGGTTGTAGAGTCCGTCTCATGCTACCATGAGTGTGAAATCACAACCAACATTCAAAAGTGACCAAAACATCAGCCAGAAAGCATTGGTACTGAGATGTGGTCTGTGGTCCCCACCTGCAGAACCACTCCTTTATTGAGTGTGTCTTGATAATTGCCAATAATTTCTATTGTTGTCTATTCCATTTGCACAGCAGCATGTGAAATTGATTGTCAAACAGTGTTGCTTCCTAACTGGACAGTTTGATTTCACAGAAGTTTGATTTACTTGGAGTTATATTCTGTTGTTTAAGTGTTCCCTTTATTTTTTTTGAGCAGTGTATTACTATGAGGCAGTCATGCTCGAGTTGGGAGACCCAGGGCCATTCTGTACATTGCGTTCTGTGATCGGACCGAGATGTAGGTGCATTTGTATGCGCCCTTATCTTTTTCTGAGCTGCTCGCAGCTGACTTATGACCATAGACAATCACATTTGAATGTGCAAGAATCATAGAGCCCATTAAAAAACAAAAGATATCTAATTTTTACCAAACCCATATTGCAGAAATAATTGGAAGATGCCTGATATAGAACTTTTTCCAGCTGGTCTACTATTGGAAGAGAACTGAAAGATTACCACCGCCATCGCAGCATTCAGGTCAGTAGGTTTTGCCTTTTTCTTGTCCAGGGAGGTGGTTGATTTTCTGGATATTGCACAACTTTCTTACCATGATCTCATGAGTTTTAGTTGTATATTTGTATCAAAAACAGTTTTCATTTCAACTATACAATTTTATTCTTGAGAAGCGGCTTCCATTTCTAGATGGTTTAGTAATTCTTATTGCAGGAGCGCACTTTTTTGTTAGGCAATATTTGCTTGTATAGAGAAGACTTCTCAAGGTTTTCAAGTCAAATATCCCCCTACTCAAATAAAATGCTATGGCTATGTACTGTACATTAGAGTAGTTTTACAGCTAATATAAATCATTGTAGAAAAACCGCAGACAGCTTTTGAAGAAATAAAAACCAAAACAATAAGAGAACTGATACTGAGCCTTCCTGCTTCTAGGTCACATCATTTTCACACCAAAAATAGGTCAACGGTCATGTCAAGAAGAGGACTACGCTATATGTGCATATCAATTTTTTTTTTTTGTGGAACATATAAATACATTTTTCTAAATGCAGGGTGCCTACAGTAAAACATACAGGTGGCAGTGTCATTATGTGGGGCAGCATGAGTGGTGCTGGTGTCAGGGAGCTATATTTTATTGATGGCATCATGAATTCACAGATGTACTGCTTTATATTCAAAGAGAAGATGCTACCATCATTCCTTGCCCTTGGAAGACGTGTACTTTTTAGGGATGAGCGAATATACTCGTTACTCGAGGTTTCTCGAGCACACTGGGTGTCCTCCAAGTATTTTTTAGTGCTCGGAAATTTAGTTTTCTTCGCCACAGCTGAATGATTTACATCTGTTAGCCAGCATAAGTACATGTGGGGATTCCCTACCAACCAGGCAACCCCCACATGTACTTATGCTGGCTAACAGATGTAAATCATTCAGCTGCGGCGAAGAAAACAATCTCCGAGCACTAAAATAGGACACCTGAGCGTGATCAGGAAATCTCGAGTAACAAGTATATTCGCTCATCACTAGTACTTTTCCAACAGGACAACAATCCAAAACCCACATCTAAGGCCACAGTTGCATTTCTGAAGACCAGGGTAAAAGTGATTCAGTAGCCAAATATGTCTGCTGATCTGAACCCAACCAAACACCTGTGTGGAATTCTGGAGAACTGTTAACCATCACTCTTCATGCAGCTTCCAGGCTCTAAGAGGTTGTTCTTCAAGAATGGTAAAAGGTAGAGGTTGAAGTTTGTTACCACCTTGTTCCTTCTGTGCCTAGAAGACTTGGTGCGGTCCTTAAAAATCATGGCAGCCATACAAAATACTAGATTGAGTAGTGTTTGATGTGGGGTGCATTTATTTTTAGCATCATCTGATTTAAAGGAAATAGTGCACTAGAAATAACGCTATTAACCTGCCACTCTTGATCAGTGGAATCAGTATGAGTGTTTGGGTAAAGCTTAACGTGCAACCATGCAGGGAGAAGAAGAAAGAAGGAAAAAAAATTGGATACACTTGAAATTTACACTGTTCGCTAAAAGAAATATTTTCTTTTCTTACCTTGTAACGTGTTGCAGCTATTTGGTGAAAATTCACCCTTTGCCCAAGTTCACATGCTGTAGATTTGGTGAAGTTTTTTTAAAATGCTTGTATAGTACTACACAAGTAAATACATTTTTTTTTAACTGCCTTATATGTTGCAATAACGCTTCCAAAATTCCAAGAACATTCCGAAAACCTTTTTCCTACCTGTGGAGCAGATTTTTTGCAGTGGCCACATACCTTTCTCACCTTGAACAAAAGTGAAAATCTTCCAAATGCTTCATGGCATAAAATGAAGAAGGTGGTGGAGATATTCGTACATTTCTAGTTGATGTTGACACTGTTGTATGTCTATAGTGAAAATTTTCCCAGCCGATCCCCATAAGCGTTCTTAAAATCAGTTGATCACACAGCCAATAAAATATTCTCTAGCCCAAGATCACACTGGGTTCTGCCTGTGGGCCAGGAAATAGGCTTGTCACATTAAAAAATAAAGTTATGTACATTTGTTTTATCAGGACCTGATCTATAGCAAGAGTGCTTTTTTTTCTGGTATACCTTTATTTTACATGAGAAATCAGAATTAACCTTATGTAAACATGTTTTATTTTTAAAGGCTATAGGTACTATGACCAATTCTATGAGACTCAGGTGCTAAAGTTATGATATAATCGTCACCCCCCCGATGCATGTGTCACGGGTGTTCAGCAGCCACAACACGTGCAGAGAGGCCCTGTCTGATAAGCAATCCCTACCTGTGCGACTGTCAAACAGCCACGAGACCTGTAGCCACAGGGACTCGACATTATCATTGGCGTGCTCTAATACTCCCCATTAGCACAAGCATTCTCAGACAGCACCTTATCCGCGCACGCTCCCTCATCACTACATGTGGCTATTAATCAGAGTGTTGACAAGCTCACCAGTGAATCTATGGGCCTAAAGGGTGAGGTGGAAGAGAGGACAACGCAGATGTCCATTTTTCATGAACAGTTTGATAGAAGTTTGAGAAACATCTCATCCATGCAAAACTGGTGAGGCGTTTTTTGGCCTCTGAACCTGGTGTCATCGAGCTGCCCACCCTCCCTCCTTTTTGGTTTCAATTTTATTGAATTGGTTAATTCGTTGTGATTTCAGTTATTCAGTTGTGAAGTTTGATGTAAATCGCAGCCGTGGTAGAAAAACAAAGATGGGCAACATGTGCCGGGAGTCCAGCGGCATATCCCCACAATTTCCAATGGTTAACTGACAGAGCTGCAACATTACCCCTCCAACTAAGAAGGGTCGATATAAAAGATGAGAATGGTTTGGCTATGTATTCTCCAATAAAGTTATATGTTAAAGATATGAAGGTCTCTAATTGTGTCAGGGGAAAGTGGGGGAGGTGGAGTTTGGATCCGGGCAGTCTTTGTTTGTCAGGTGAGAAGCCGCTGCCAGAGTTGTCCAGCAGCAGCTTTCTCCCGTCTCCCTGTGGACAAACACTTGTGTTGGAGTTTTAAGCCACGTTCACATCATGAGTATATTAAATAATCCAATTTTCAGCCAGAAAAATCTTGAGTCAGATTACCTGTAATAGTTTATCGGCAGTGATTTATAGGCCAAATACAGTTAAGAATTACAATATGTTTGTTAAAAATCACGTGTTCTCCACATGATCTGATGGGAATCCCACAAAAATATGGGAGAATACGGCATGCTGAATTTTTTTTTTCCAATACGTGCATGTGAAAACTCATCTTAAAAGCCCGATTGTTGCACAATTGACCACAGACACCAATAGGGACTGAAGAGTCATGTGAACCTGACTACCTGTATGGCCCGGTGACCTGCTCTACTAACCAAGAGAATAGGGTTCTGCGGTGGGCATGGGGGCAGTAGTGTATTCTTAAGCATCAACAATGGGCTTGTTAAGGAAGATCTATGAGGAGGCAGTTTTTTTGTTTTATAGCAAATGGCCTATTTGCAGTCTGAACACCGCAATGCTTAGAAATACAACTGAAGCAGAGTCATTATAGATTTTACTGAGTAACATCTAAACCAATGCATTTCTGTATAATATATGATTAAACTGTATACAATCCCAGAGAGCCACAACAATTACTACACTAAATAAGGCCTTTATATGTATCCACAGTGTATTATCCATTCACAAACTGTACTACATATCATTACATTGTACTTTAGTTGCATTCATCATCAATACTTTAAGCAAACTCAAATTGAAGGACAGGCAACTTAATGGGAAAAAATAACAACAAAACATTATTCTGGCAATAGAAAAAGTCAAAACATTGCTTTGTAAAGTGATATGAAAAAAAAAAGTTTTTAAACACCGCTCATCATTTATTGTATAATGCAATCACTTTGCAAAAATCTATTACAAAGTCTTGTTAGAATGGTCAGTGATGTCTACAAAAGGAGCTCTTGCACTTCAAGAGTGATCTACCTGAACGGATCTCCAGCATTGCCTGGATAATGGTCAGTGGTATCAGAAATGGTGACGTTTGCCACCCCAGCATTTGCTAGACATGCAGCAGCTTCCCATTGCGTTGGTTCGCAGTGCAAAAAGGTTTCAATCTAAATCTTCAACGACTGCAGCAACACCAACCATGGCAGAGTTTTACAGTTGTGTTCGTTGAGGTCAACTTTTGTCAAAGTACAAGGGACAGAAACGGGAACAAAAACAATCTGCTTTAAGAGTGTTCACAAGCAGGAAGAGGAGGAAAGAAAATGTAAAAACTGAAGAAAAAGAAAAACAAAGGGCCATTTTAGCATTTGTGGATTCCAGCCCAAAAGGAAACACCAGAAACCCCGACTGAATTTGGAGAGCTTGGCCAAGCGAGTCTACAGAAGAGAGACTACTGTATATCACTGGATCCACAGAGTGTTCTGCCATTACAGGGAACCAAATCTTAAAACAAGACCTTCTACTTTGTCTAAGACCTGTAGAACAGAAAATAAGGGACTTTACCAGGGATATTATCAATGTAGTGAAGAGTAGATAGGTTTGGGTTACTTCATCTGTACATCCTGCTTAAAAGTGCAATCAGGCCATTGTAAATGAATGCTCCCTCCTCCAGCAGTCTTACCCTCTCAAGTAAGTTTGGACATTAGTGGTAATTGACTCCATGCATGAAGTGTGTCATCTGTAACCAAGCAGGCCATTAGGACAGTTCATCCTAGCCCTCCGAGATATCACAGATCAGAACAGACCAGCAGATACAAGTTTGCATTGCTTAATCACACTGGAAAGGGCAAAAAAGAAAATTAAATGGCAGCAATATTCTACTCGTGCAATATGCCCAGAATTTCAACAGACCTTTAAAATAGGTTTAAATGCCGGACAAATATTTGTCAGGAGCGGACTCTGTGCACATGATGCAGGAAAATGCAAGAACGATTAGTCCGACAGTACATAATGGCGTGCCTTTCGTTACCAGGAGCAGATTCTTCGAGGAATTCTCAGTGACGCAGAAGAGCACACATCTTGAAATTGTAGATATAAAAATGGCCTATTAAAGTACAGAAGCCTGACTGCACATTTTAATACTGGTATCAAAATCTTCATTACTGGTATTAAAGGGGATGCCCAGTCAGGGTTATTCGCCTCAATGATGAGAGGAGTTTTGTCCACCAATTAATTCTGTAGCCTCAATAGCGAGAGGAAAAAAGGGGGCAGAAAGGCTTCTATCAAATGTTAGTGTGGAATCTGAGACTGGGGCAGTTACAACATTGGAGAAAATGTCCCCAAGGGACCATCCCCTTCATCACATTACCTGTACATCTGTTAAGGCAACCCACATCATTTGCAAACAGACCTTCAGGTTATAAAAAAAAAAAAAAAAAAAAAAAAAAAAGGGGAAAAAAACCAAACAAAAACTTATGGCTCACAGTCCAGCAAAGAAAAATCTAAACATGGTCGGTGAAACCCCTTGGTGGCCCGGGAGAGCTGCAAAGCATTGTCGTGAAACTTGATGCAAACTTTCCATTGCCGTAGGGAGAATACGCTCTCTTACAAAGAAAGTAGTTACAAATTTACTAGCTCTTGTGTGACAAACTGTTTTAATCGCTCAAGGTATTGCCCATAGAGTTCCACATCGTTGTGTCCAGCTCCTTCCACCCATAGCGGTTCCACCGGCCTCTGGCAACGCTCAAACAGGGCCAGGCCATGTGAAAAGTCAATGACTTCATCTTCCGTGCCGTGGATTATCAGTACTGGGGAAGTGATTTTGGAAATCTTGTCAATGCTGCAAGAAAAACAAAACAAAAAACAATATAGTTTAAGGAATACAAAATGAATATGACTGACCTGATGCAATGTGACCAAATGCTTTTGTACAATGTCCTAAAAAGCTGAATTGTGATGATCAGAAAAGGTGCAACTTCACATAGAAAGAATCCCTCGTCAAGAGCCAGACCAGGATCATCACAGACTACTTCTAAATGGGTGAATAATAGCAAACAGCCCCTCAGTAATCAAGACCCCAAAGTGAAGGTTGGCAGCACACAAATAAAATCATGAGATGGACATGAAAGGCGACATGGGGTATGGTCTGTCAGTCCTCATTACTAAGGTTTTATTTATTCAAAAGGGACTAATTGGGCAAATTTACTAAGGTTACTCCACCTGTCTTGAGGTTGTATCAGAATTTAGGTGCATTTGTGTTTAGGAATGTCCGGCTATGCGACCCAACACATGGGGTCTGTTTACATGGACCGACCGGTGGCACGATACAACAGCCAATCGGTAAACTTACCTATGGGCCGTTTGGTCTGCCTGTGTAAGCAGGCATTTAAAGTAAAGGATGCATACTGAGCGAAGTATACTAGAATAGGTAGCCACTGTTCTCAGCAGTGTGAGCTCCAGAACAATGCACCGCCGAGAACAATGATCTTTTATGCTGTACAGAAGATAATTTCACCCAAAAATCGAGTGTTTTGCTGGTTCAAAGGTTGATCAGCAGCCCGTTTACATGGCAAGATGATGAAACGAGTGTCTAACGTTTGTTCACCATTTTGCAGCGTAAATGCAGTTTAGTTTGAAAACTACAAAAGGGTACACAACCATTTAACAGTTTGTTTTTGCCACCAGTTTGACACATGGAAAGTCACATCCAAAGTGGTCTTACTACTGCAGAAAATTCTGCAACATAGCTTGACACAATTACTGATGCATTAAGTTTAATAGGACCACATATGCCATAATCAAGTCACAAAGATGGGCAAGTCCTAGAATATGAAAAGGGTAAATCAATAATACATCTGGCCCATTGCCCTGCATAATAAAGCATGCACACCAGCCTAGGTAGCATTTTGATACTACAATTTTTCACCAAGTAACACCAACTATTCAAGTCTCAAGATGGACCTATTCTATGCATTTCAGCTTTAGGGTGGATACACACTGCAGATATCTCTGCAGCCGCCCCATTGATTGGGCTGGAACTTACAGAAAAGCACATACGGTACTTGCTGCCAAAGTCACAATTCAGATAAATGGAAAACATTTTCAGTTGCAGGAGCCACCTTGTGGGACATCTGCAGCAGAAGTCTCCTCAGTGGCTTGCACATGTTTCTTTGAGGAGCTGCAGGACATTTGCTGCAGCTTTCACCCTCTGCATTATGTAGGATCAAATGGAGTTTACTTTTCTTCTATATTCTACCAAGATGCATGAGCTTAGCAACCTTGAGAGCCAATGTGTCAAACATTACTGGGTGCTCACCAATGGTTGCCCATAAATTGCCGTAATTGTTCGGATCAATGTTGGTCACACAAGTCAAAGGGCAAGTATAGGCACAAGATTACTTACTTGGGGAATGCATCAAAACAATAGGTTTTCTTTGTGTCTGGGAAGGCAACCCTCATCCCAGAGGTCAACGGGGAGTGAAGAATCACAGCAGCACTTTCGTATCGAGCAGCAAGATCCACAGATGGGACAGTTCCTATACTCTGGCCGTATATGATGACATGTTCAGGACGTATACCATACCTTAGGATTAAGAAAAAAATATATAGACTTTTTACAGAACAGATCTCCCAGTACCACTATGGAGAAGCAACTAGAGATCAACATTCATCCATTCTGCAAATTATCCTGGGAGGAAAACATTCTGTATCTAGACATTAAAAAATAAAGTTCAATAAGGGGGAAGCACACACACATTTAGTGGAGTTTAAAGTTCAAACATAAGGGAACCTGGCAGCTGATACATGCAGTCTGTGGATTGGGCAGTATGCATCAGGCACTGGCTGTATGATGTCCACCACCTAGGATTCAAACACTGCAGAATTTCTGAAAAACTAAAATAGCTGTTGGAGACTACAGTGTAGACTATTTGAGCAGGCAAATGTCCAGCAGCTCCTCATTGCCTGCCCCCCTGGAATGACAGGTCAATGCTTAGGTGTTCGTATAGCAGGAGACCCGTCAGACCCTGGCAGCAGGCAGGAGAAGAAGTCAGGCATCCACCTCTGACTTTTAAGCACAGCCCACTACTGCTGTTGCCAAAACACACTTTTCTCTGAATTGTGAAATATACCTGGCTGAGATCATACTGTACAGTCAGTGTCAGATACATGCTGCCCGCGGATCCTCACCTACTGTATTCTATCCTCAACTACTGTATTCTTATCCTCACCTACTGTATTCTCACCCATCCCTTGTAGATTGTGAGCCTTCGCGGGCAGGGTCCTCACTCCTCCTGTACCAGTTATGACTTGTATTGTTTAAGATTATTGTACTTGTTTTTATTATGTATACCCCTCCTCACTTGTAAAGCGCCATGGAATAAATGGCGCTATAACAATAATAATAAATAATAATGAAGCATCAGCTGTCAGGTCAAGATCCAGCTAGCCACCCTTTCCCCTTGTACTAGAAGCCCGTTAGAACCTCAATGCCGTGTGTCTAGGGCCACCAGGCAACCTGCCCAGGAAACCGCTTTTTACATTTCCTGCCATGCAGGTTTTCAAGTGAACACAGTGATTGAGTGGTCCTCAAGACAGTCTTCGCTTGTAATGGTGAACCAGGACAGGAATTGGGCTTATGTGTAAGGCTACTTTTACACTTGCTGTTTTTTTTTTGCAGCCTGTATTGCCGCAATTTTCAGGGTCTACCGCAAAAAAATTGCAGCTCACCGTTTTTCAGGTTCCCAATACTATAGCAAAAGTATAGGGAACAAAAAAACCGGCGGTCTGCAAAACTGGAAGTCACGGTGCACTGCAAAAACAACCTTTCGTTTTTGCAGCCCCATTGATTTACAATGGAGGGCAGTGTCCGTATGCCATGAAAGATCGAGCCGGCTCGATCTTTTTCATGGCCGTAAATACAGGCCTCACGGCCATACAGCACAGTGAGATTATTGCGGCCCCATAGAAATCTATTGGGGCAGCAAAAACGGGCTGTAAAATCACAGCAAGTGTAAAAGAAGCCTAAGAGTTTGCCAATCTATAACCAAGTGTTTTTGGCTTGTACACATTTCACATTGTAGACTTCAAAAGTAAAAATAAAGTTTGTGGTTTAGAACTTTATAAGCAACGGCAGCAGACTACAGATGTTGGGTATATCTGGCATATGTGCCAAAGAATCCTGAAGAATCTTCCTCTTCCCCTGTTTCCTGAAGAATCTTCCCCTTAATTACCCCAACAGATTTCCCCTGACTTTTTAGCTTGTTACTCCACCAATTTTATTGAAGAGGCTAGAAGAACACAGGAAAACAGAGCCCCATTATCTTATGCACAAGTCCCCTGTATGAACCCCACAAGTCCTCATGCTCTGCAGGAGCTGGTCTCATACTGTAGTTAATGATTTTCTCAGATTTAATAGCACAAGGCAATTATAGGGTTTCAGAAGGCTAACCAACAATGGAACGTTCATCTGAAGGTCCTGCATGAGTGTTCACAGGAGCAGCCATGTTTCATACAGACATACACTCTGCAGTGAGGTACAGAACCCTTTGTGACCAGGGATTGTGTAGGGCAGATATACATTTCTAACTTGTCACTTACTTTATTTTACCTCAGTAGTACATCAGATGTTTTATACTCTGCGTTTACTGCCCTGTCCAGGTCCACATACCAATATTCTTGGCCCACAGTGAAATTTATCAGTCCGAGTATCCGATCATGGAGTGATGCGCATGACTGGTTTCTTTGTGAATTTTTTTTTTTCTTTAAAATGGTCTCATTAAAACTTTTATAGGGCAGTACATTTTAGTAAAAGTCACAATTGTGTGATTTTATAAGTGTCCTCATTGACTACATTAAACAAAACAGATCTCCTCATCTCATTGCTTAAATGCTTGATCTGTGCTGATCATTCACATTCACGTTTGATTTACATACTTCACGTGTGCCTCCGTGGGATATTATGGTTGTGCATGAAATTGGGCCCTTCATAAAATTACCAAACCAGATGACCCCACTATAAAACCCATTAGAAAGGATTCTGGAAGAATCTGATCACAGCCTCTTGGATATACATAGGATTGTTAGTGAGCAGGACATGTAGGAGGAAGCCATGTATTTTACCTGTGACCAGAAGCCAAGCTCAACTCTGCAGAGGCTTGCATCCAAAGTGGTCACATGTACACCAGCTCCTTTTCCACCTCCCCCATTACCTCACAGCCAAGGATCACAGAATAGGGCATTTCTATGTTTGGTAAAATAATCTAGAGACCTACTAAAAATGAAAAAATGAATAATCAAAACAATAGAAACTTGGCTCCACATTATTCCAGTGATGGCATGGACTTTATCGTGAGCGCAGCTTTATTGAAATGGTGGATGGCTGAAAATGTCAGTTTAGACCATTTTGTGGCAATGTTCACTGATGCCATAACTGGAAAAGCTGATCTGCTGCATTGGATTTGTTTATATTGTCGTCAAGACTGGGACAAGAACTTGCTCCCCAAAAAAACATTACTCTTAGGCCATGTGCACACGTTAAGTATTTTTCGCGTTTTTTTTTGCGTTTTTTCGCTATAAAAACGTGATAAAACCGCGAAAAAAACGCTTACATATGCCTCCCATTATTTTAAGTGTATTCCGCATTTTTTGTGCAAATGTAGCCTTTTTTTCCGCGAAAAAAATCGCATCGCGGAAAAAAAAGCAACATGTTCATTAAAATGCGGAATTGCAGAGGATTCCGCACACCTAGGGGTCCATTGATCTGCTTACTTCCCGCACGGGGCTGTGCACACCATGCGGGAAGTAAGCAGATTATGTGCGGTTGGTACCCAGGGTGGAGGAGAGGAGACTCTCCTCCACGCACTGGGCACCATATAAGTGGTAAAAAAAAAGAATTAAAATAAAAAAATAGCGATATACTCACCCTCGATGTCTTCCCGCCTCCACTGCATGCTGTCGCTTCGGTTCCTGTAGCTGATGTGCGGCGAAGGACCTAGCCGATGACGTCACTGTCCTGTGATTGGTCGTGAGCGGTCATGTGACCGCTCACGTGACCGTGACGTCACGGAAGGTCCTGTGCGCACAGACCAGCTATAGGAAGACGAACGGACGCCGCTGATGAGATGTCTGGGTGAGTATAAGCATTTTTTTATTATTTTTAAACATTCTATCTTTTACTATAGATGCGGCATAAGCTGCATCTATAGTAAAAAGTTGGTCACACTTGTCAAACAGTATGTTTGACAAGTGTGACCAACTTGTCAGTCAGTTTTCCAAGCGATGCTACAGATCGCTTGGAAAACTTTAGCATTCTGCAAGCTAATTACGCTTGCAGAATGCTAAAAAAAGCGAAAAAAACGGAAAAACGAAAAAAAAACGCAAAAAAAAACATGCGGATTTCTTGCAGAAAATTTCCGATTTTCTTCAGGAAATTTCTGCAAGAAATCCGCAACGTGTGCACATACCCTTAAAATTTAGCCTCAAATCAATTGCAGCTATTAGGGTATGTGCACACGATGCAGATTTAGTGCAGAATTGGTGCAGAACTGCAGCAGATTTTTCTGCTGCAGAAACGCTGCAGAACTGCACTGTGATTTACAGTACAATGTAAATCAATGGGAAAAAAAAAAAGCTGTGCACATGGTGCAGAAAAATCTGCGCAGAAACGCTGCAGATTTCAAAGAAGTGCACGTCGCTTCTTTTGTGCAGTTCTGCAGCGTTTCTGCTGCAGATTTTTCTGCACCATGTGCACAGCTTTTTTTTTTCCCATTGATGCACAGAAACTGCACAGAAACTGCACAGAAACTGCACAGAAACTGCACAGAAACTGCACAGAAACTGCATCAAATCTGCAGATGCAGATTTAGTGCAGAAAATTCTGCACCACATTTCCTACGTGTGCACATACCCTTAGACCCTCGTTCTGCTAAAGTGGTCCAAACCCACCGAGACAGTCTTAGGGTCTCCCACCCAACATTGTCAGTGGAGGGATCAGACCTGTTGAGTTTCCAAAAGGCAGATCCTATTGTTCTCTGGGATGTAAGCCGCTGCAAGTGGAACCAAGTGTCAGGAGCGGACAATGCCAATGCAGCTGCATCGGGGCCCGGAGGTGGACCCTTGCAGAACAGTTAATGAGGGTAATCTGGCCTGTTTCTTAGAGTGGGCTGGGGGAGAAAATGGCAGTGGACTTGCAGGAATCAGTGCTCGGCTTCCTGCCCAATGTTTTTTCTCTGATATGTGCGCACGTGGCTGGACGACAGCATGCAGCACGAGCCTGTGTCAGAGAAGGCTGCCGGTGACGACGATACTGAGGGGAAACAGGCGAGTGTCCTGGACCTATCCCAGTGTGAGGGGGATGCAGGGGAGAGGTTTGGGATGGGAGTAAGGGGGACATAAGCAGGAGGAGAAAGATGCTCGATATGAATGTAAAATGAATTGGGTGGTGGAGGGTGTGGCAAGTCCCTGATTGGTAAGTGTATTGGGGAGTGGGAGAGGAGGCGCTGAGGTGGATAGGACACTTCATAATTCATTTTCAGGGCTGCAACTATCATCGTGAGAAGACAAGTCGTGGCTGGGAGATGTTGACATGAAGGTCTGCCCAGATGGAGAAGAAACAGCAGAAAATGACTAATCCAAGGAGACTGTGGTCACTGGATGTAAATATTCGGTATCTGATGTGGAGTGATAATGGGATCTGTAAAATCCCTTAGGCCACATTCTCCGTGTACTAACAGATTTTTTTTTTTTTTTAATTGGACAGCACACAGACTCAGTTTTATAGATCAATTCACAGCCAACAGCCATCTAGGAGATGCATAGTCACTAATATTGCCTAATGTTGCTAATGTCTGCCACGGTGAAATGTGTCAAATAATCACTGCTGGTGGCCAGTGCCAGGAAGATCAGAGGTATTACTATTTCATACCATTCTAAGTTTAAGAGGCTGAACCACCTCGGATTTTCATATATTTACAGCATGCATAGGGTCAAGTCAAACAAATACATGACGGAGGAACAACCAGAAAGATAATGGTCTACATCTCTGGTTACAAAATCTGCATCTACACAAACCAACCTGCGGTATTAATCGTCCACTGATCAGCGGCTCTTTAATAGCAGATTTATACAGAGTGCTCCTCCATATCCAGAGCTCCATTCCTCCATGTCAGGATCAACTGTCAGGACCATCAAGTGAGCATTGCAGCCAATCTGCACCAGCATAAATAAATAAAAAAATAAAAATAAAGTGGGGGATGGGAGGATTTTTTTTTAATCTTTTGAAGCTATTAAGG
The DNA here is from genome assembly GCF_051348905.1 of Ranitomeya variabilis. Lineage (NCBI taxonomy): Eukaryota > Metazoa > Chordata > Amphibia > Anura > Dendrobatidae > Ranitomeya > Ranitomeya variabilis. Next base: position 385,790,760 of record NC_135232.1, on the reverse strand, counting down.
GGGGTGTTCAGTAGTAGACAACCCCTTTAAAAGATGGTGACAGCTAACAATTGAAGCATCAACCACTTTTGTCCCATGTCACTTATAGCAATGTAATTACTAGTAAATACAAAGGACCTAGGTTTTTGATTGCCAAAGACTTATCAGTGTTAACTTGCTCATGGGCAGTGCATCTATTTTAATTTTATTCACTTGAACACATTTAGAAAAAGGTAATGTCCACTTAAAGGGACTGTCAGCACAGAATGACTTGGAACTAAATACAGGTGCTTGATGCATCACAGCATGGCCGATCACTTCTATACACCTTCCCACCTATCTCCTCCCTTCTCTGGCTCTATGAAGCCAAAGCTGTCAATCAAAAAAAGGGGGAGGGGGTGGGCTGGAGATTGAGGGAAAAACAATCAGGTGGGAAGACTTGTATAAATGATTGGCCTCGCCATAAAGCATCAGGCGACGGAACTCCCTTTGAAAAAAACAAAAAAAATGTAATTCTGTGCTGGCAAGAGCCCCTTTAAAAAAGGTGTGGTGGCAAATTTGGAAGAGTGTAGCTATCCACAGCATAACAAACTCTGGGGTTCTGACCATTGGGATGCCCACTGATGCCAAGAAAGGGGCTTTGTCTACATGCACTCCTCTGCTCCATTTATGGTTAATGAAATTGCATGAGAAAGCCAATAGCTGCGCTCGGCTGATCTTTGGCGCAGAGCTGCCCTTGCTTGAGCTCCATTGTATGCAGATCTTCAGTGCCCAGTTCTCAGAACAGCTGGGATCCCAGCAATCGGGATATTACCCTATGGATAGATGATGGCTTCAAAACATGACAGCCACTTTAAGTGAGCATTAACTTCCTAGGAAATCTGTTCTATTGAGCAAAATTCTAAAACAAAAAAAAAAAAAAAAACAAAAAAAAAAGTCTACCCTAAACTTATTCTGGTGTCCCAACCTAGTTTCTAGAAACAATTAGGACATTAGAACAATAGAACTTCTCCAACGCAGAAAACAATGGGCAGCTTGGCATTATGAAGCCATTCTTGTGTGTGATTGTCTTATGATTGTGGATGATCACGCTTCTAGTTTATGAGTCATCTGGATGGACCGCCATCACTGCTGGAAGTGTCTCACCTACCTAATGTTACTTTAATGTCAAATAGCCAAGCTAGGGCATGTACTACTGACACATCAAGTACAGCAGGATGTGTAGGCAACTCCAGCTCGTGAAGTCACATTATAGCTACCTCGTATGCATAGCTGATGTGAGTAATAGAATAAGGGGTTACAAAGCCAACACACGAACGGTGGATTGGAGATCACCTATTATGTCCAACCAGAGATTCAGATTCACCACAAGTAGAGCTGCCCAATGCATGGGACTCGCTCAAAAACCACATAAGCAGCGTGGGGGTCTAGTAGGTACTCAGACATACGTACGTGTGTGTTTTTTTAAAGTTGACCATTTGCCCAGTTCTTCCTACTCCTTTTTGCAAGCAGAAACCAGCCAAACTGGAAATTACAAGTTCACACTTTGTGTATATGCAAAGGTTACAAGTGGTTCTGCCGCAGGGACCAAACACCGAAAGGCCACATTCACATGTCCAGTATTTACCGTATTTTTCGGACTATAAGACGCTCCGGACCATAAGGCGCACCCCAAATTTGGGGTGAAAATTGCAGAAAAAAAGATTTTTTTATAAGATGGGGGTCCGTCTTATTGTCCGAATTTACAGTATCTTACCTGAGGGCTGGCGGTGGCAGAGCAGGGTCACAGGAGGCATGGTGTCGGCAGAGGTGGGGTGATGCGGTACGGCATGCACCTGAGCAGGGTCCCTTCCTGCTTAGGTGGGCGACGCCACGGCCTGGTGTCCATGGGAGGGTTGCAGCAGTGGTTACCGGCAGAGGCGCTGGGATGAGGAGGCGCTGGGATGAGGAGGCGCTGGGATGAGGAGGCGCTGGGATGAGGAGGCGCTGGGATGAGGAGGCGCAGTGAGAGGTATGGCGTCAGAGGGGTCCCTTTCCCCGGTGAGGTGATGCAGCAGCCCGGTAAGCAGCAGAGCCGGGTGAATACTGTTGTTAGCGGTGGTGGCGGCCATCTTCCCGAGGCCGCGGGTGCACAGATGAAGCGCTCTGCTTCCCGGGGCTTCAGGAAAATGGCCGCGGGATGCTGCGCAGATTGAGATTGCGGCGGCCATTTTCCTGAAGCCACGAACTTCAGGAAAATGGCCGCCGCGATCCCCATCTGCGCACGCGCGGCATCCCGCGGCCATTTTCCTGAAGCCCCGGGAAGCAGAGCGCTTCATCTGTGCACGCGCGGCCTCCGGAAGATGGCCGCCACCACCGCTAACAGGATTCACCTGGCTCTGCTGATTACCGGGCTGCTGCATCACCTCACCGGGGAAAGGGACCCCGCTCACTGCGCCTCCTCATCCCCGCACGTCTGCCGCCGCACCTCTGCCGCCACGGTAAGCCTGCATTGCGACTATTAGACGCACCCCCCATTTTCCCCCTTTTTTTTTGGGGGGGGGGGGGGGGGGAAGCGTGTCTTGTAGTCCGAAAAATACGGTATAAGCCAAGCTCAGGAGTGGGTGATAAATACAGAAGTGGTGCCATGTTTCTATTATACTTGTCCTCCGACTGTTCTACTCATGATTTTGGCTTACAAATACTGAGGTATAAAACTGAACGTAAGCACCTTTAGTGTGAAGACCTGATGTTGTGGGTTTTAATAATCACCTAGGCAGGTTAACAATGAAACTTTTATTCCTTATATCCATGGTCTTACAGCAATTCCAGGTACAGTGCAATAGCATGCAATGCCCCCAGTCTACAAGATCCCATCCTGGAGCAGATCGTTCCACTGCCCTCATACCAGGTGATACCCACTGTCTCCCAACTTTAGACTGGCCTGCAGCTTTTGTATCTCCCGCCAGTATAGTCTATAGCCAGAGCCCATGCTTCATACCACAGGTCTCCTGCTCCAGCTGGCAACAGTCCTCAAGATAGTTCCTTACATCCAGACGTCTGATATCACGACTGTAGCACGTGTATCAAGCTCCAGCCGGCAACCCATCTCTAATCTCCATTTGCACCAGGACCTAAACAGATCCTGTCCCTTAGGCTTCTTTCACACTAGCGTCGGCACGGGGCCGTCGCTATGCGTCGGCCCGACGTGCGTTGTGAAAGTAATGCCCGACGTGGGCAGCGGATGCAGTCTTACGACGCTTCCGCTGCCCCATTGTAAGGTCCGGGGAGGAGGGGGCAAAGTTTCGGCCGCGCATGCGCGGTCGGAAATGGCAGACACGATGCACAAAAAACGTTACATGTAACATTTTTGTGCTGACGGTCCGCCAAAACATGACGCAACTGTCGTGACGTGTGGCCATACGTCGCAATGCGTCGCTAATGAAAGTCTATGGGTAAAAAAAAAAATGCATCCTGCAGGCAACTTTGCAGGATGCGTTTTTTCTCCTAAACGACGCATTGCGACGTATTACAAACGACGCTAGTGTGCAAGTAGCCTCAGCGTCACTGCACCAACTGCCTCAGGAAACCTGTATCTCATTGTTCTCACTCTCCTGGGACCAACCCACTGGAGGGCAAAAGTGTTCACACCCTCCCCCTTAAACATTTTGCTTTTAGCTCAAAGAATGTTTTAAGAGCCCAGTCTCCAGCCTGTCTGCAGGTTGTGTATTAGAGATGCCCCCTGCAGAAAGTAACAAAGACACATGCCCCCCACCAGAAGCAGGACAGAAACGCTAATGGAAACCTCATGCATACATGAGATCCAGCCGACATGGTCTTCGTCTGCTTACAGTCACTGAATGGAAACATTGATTCGTGAGGCAGAACACTTCAGGAGACATTTGTGCACCTTAAACTGACAAGCAAGCAACTCGTTAATAAACACAATAAGATGACATACCAGTGGTCCCTGCTGGGAAAAGTTTGTGGCCAGCTCCTCACACTATGCATTATTGCCTTTATTTGAATTTTAACCACTTATGCACTAAACTCATTGGTGTTGAAGAAACAAGAGAAACCTGCAAACCAGCTTTTGAGAACAAGACTAATATGGTCCTTCCTTCATTCATGCCTATATTATGAAGTGTCCAGCCCTTACAGAATCTAAAAGGTGGTATTAAAGCCAGTGTCATAGCAGCCACTAATGCCACTTGGTCCAGTTGACACTGGCCAGTTTGACCATAAACAGCACATGGACTTGCCCAATGCTAGATCACAGATTCAGAGATGTGGAGGAGCTAATCAGTAATGTAATGGTATCACGAGCAGCCTGCTCACCACCCATCTGTGCATGCCACTCACCTCGTTCTAAGCGCAATCCAAGCAGCATCAATGTCAGCATATAAATTTTTCTCTGTTGGTTTTCCAGAACTTGACCCATATCCAGAATAATCATAAGAAAATATGTTACAGTTGATCCGTGAACCTAGTCCTATGTAAAAGCTGCTCATCTGACCAAGATCTACAGCATTTCCATGAGAAAACAGCAGGGTGTACTTGGCATTCGGTGAGCAGCGTACAAACATGCAGGCAATGCGGTTCCCCCGACTGGTTCTAGTCATGAAGCACTCTATAGCATCCTTTTCCCTGGCAGAATATTGCCAGTCTGCACGGTCTGATAGATGTAGAGTCCAGCGACTTCCGCTCTCGTCACATATGAGGGTGTACGTTGGATCGGGGGGTAAAAAGGCAAGCTTAGAGGCAATCTTCCCTGGACATGGAGGGCAGCAGAAGAGGCAGCACAGCTCACTAAATGACAGATTATTCATCTTGAGATCTGTGAAGAAAGAAAGTGTAGTATAATTTCAGATATGGATGAATTGGACCAGAATTTCTAAGCTAGGGGTATTTCACGCCAAGAAAATCAAATCTACTTTTAAATAGGGGCTCAAACCCCAAGAGGAAGAAAAAAAAAAAAAAAAAAAATCACATGTAGAATACTTTCTAGTGCTTTTATGGCAGAAAGATTGTGTGCAAATTTTACCTGATCTTGATCAACAGTGGTCACTTGCACAGAGTGAAAACCATCTACGTTCCTGTGCACGAACAGTGGAGGAGCCCAGGGGAGCATGGGTGAGGTGTGGGGACACTGATCTTTCCAATGCAGCTCGCTACACGTCGCGGTGTAGTGCGATGTGGCCACAGACAGGAGCCAGGGATCAGATGGGCTCCTCCAATGTCACTTCGGATAGGTAGGAAGGCAGACTGAGGTCAGGCCGTGCTTGCTTTGGACAAGTAAGAACTGTGAAGATCAGGGAAAGTGCTTGAAATGCAACCTGGAGGGTATAATGATGCACTGAGCTCTTGGCCACCAAAATGTATACTTCTGGTAGAATTATTCATTTTTATAATATTGTTTTGGGTGCTGGTCCACATGTACCCAATATAAAATGTACAAGTTGAATAATTTGCATTTTGGGTGTGACAGACTCCCTTTAAGCACAACAGTGAGTACCCCCTTAAAGAAAAGCCTTCTACAACCATGGCTACTTGAACAGCTTGAAACCTGAAGATTTAAGAGTTTAAATGACATCATTTGCTCAGTGAAAAATACCAAAGCTAAACCAAAAGCGTACATTAAAGTGGTTGTTTTCTTTAGAATGTCCCTTTATCATATACCTACATTAATGAATTTTGAAGGGGTCCTGTGTCAAGAAGCTTTCTGTTGGCCAGAGTGGAAACAAGTCTTAAACTGTGGAGCAGTGTTTCTCAACTCCAGTCCTCAAGACCCACCAACAGGTCATGTTTTCAGGATTTCCTTAGTATTGCATAGGTGATGGAATTAATGCTTGAGCAGGTGATGAAATCATCACTTATGCAATTCTAAGGATATCCTGACAACTTCACCTGTTGGTGGGTCTTGAGGACTTGAGTTGAGAAACACTGCTCAAGAGGAACCTGAACTGCACAAATAAGCCACTGAGCTAAAAGCCACTGTGTAATGCTAGTTTTCACCTGTGGAGGCACTACAGGTATATTGAACACTTACTATCAGGGTTCTAAACCAGATTTCTGCTGCTCCCAAACACTTTCCCACAATGATCGAAGGTCAGTAGCTAGCATTCAATGACACTTTAAAGCCTAGCTCCGGTTTTCCAATGGATGACTAGGTTTAGCTTGAAAAATAAGCTGAAAATGCCGATAAAACAGGACAGGAAATTTTCCCTAACGTTGATGCAAAACGGTTATCAATATTAAATGATCACCCAGAACAGGAGAGCGTAACCAGACTAAAGAACATCCTACATTTTACCACCATAAGTGGTCACCACACCCAAGGTTAAACAAGGCTTATGGAAACAGGTCCTGTAAAAATCTTACACAGGAGCCCCTACTTACAACTAACATTAGCAATGCTTAAGATGTACCCGTATAGGCAAGGGCAGAACCAGAAATAGACACTGGGACTAGTCTAGTGACTAAGCAGAAATAGGAGGAGGGCGCAATCTTCCCTTTATGGCCCACAGTAAATATATCCTCAGGAAAACCATCCCTGGAGGAAGTTACCCAAGATGTGAAGAGGTTACTTCAGTCAAACAATTTATGTAATCTAGCTCACTAGGTTAGTAACTTATAGGGACAAATTAAGATACTTTGCTCTGCACAAAAAGTTAGAGACTGAGCTTTCATGCCAGTATGAAACAGCTGCGCCAAAATAGGTGGTGCTGGGGCAAGGTTGTGCCCACCGAATTGAGCAAAAGTGCCAGCAGATTTCAGGCCAGGAATGCTACTGCAGTCCCTGAGAAGATGCACCAAATTCATGGTCCTCTTAGGTGGAAAAAAAAACAAAAACACAAAAACAAACAATGAATTATACTCTAATCAGGCAGATGTGCACAGTCAGACCTACTGAATTGGTCCCACAGACTAAATTTTAACCTTAAAAAAAGATGTTCTCAATTTTGAAAGTCTATTTCAAGGTATAGGAGATTACTTTCCAACCGCTGGGTAGCCCAACTGCCAGAGCCGCTGCCGATCCTCAGAACTAGGGGTGGAATGGAGCAGAGGTGGATCATGCGAACTAGGGAGCGCTGGAAATCGTTGAGTGCTGCGCTCAGCTGATCTGCGCTCCTATTAAAATGAACAGAGGCAGGGTGCACGATCTACCTCCACACCAGTCGGACAGGGTTCTTCCAAGGACCGACTCTTGGGATTGAAGGTGGCAGCAGCAGTTGGGCCCCCATTGACAAGAAAGTTCTCATCCTGTAATTTGGGGATAACTTAATCTTTAGAATCCCATTTTTCTATAGCTATAAGTGGGGAGCGTCCTTACAAGCCCAAGGCTGCCCCCAGCTCTTCCTAGGCTTACACAGATTTAGCACAGTGGGAAAGCTGCTGATCTTTCCATGTGACCGATTCCATCACTATTCTGCAGTTTTCTGCTCTTTTCATAGTGGATCAGCTGGGTAAGTAACTCCGACCTAGTTTCTAAAGTCTTCTGTTTTCACACACAACATGATTCAACTTGCCTCAATTCTCATAGATCAGCAGTGCAACACATTGGTGTTATCTAGTGGGAAAGCTGGGCAACAGCTGATCACTATGAGAAAGCCACTGTAACCCAACATATAGGACAATGCACTGGGGGACGGAAGTCAGGAGCCCACACTGGTGGAACGCTCAGAAAGCACAGTCCATGCCTCCTGATTGTCAGAAATTAAAGGAGGGATTTCAGGGTAGACGGCTGGAGGAAGACAAGATCTGCACCTTTAGATTACATTTGCACCAAGTGACAGGTACACGTTCCCCAAATGGATCTGGACTTGCATACTGGATCTGAGGCACATCAGCTCATGCTGCGGCTATCAGTGTGTATGGCACTCCTTCAACACATAAGGTGACTGGTATAGAAGATCCACATCTTCAGCAGTGGATGCTCCATGTGAGGATATACCCCAAGGGCATCAGGACTGTCCCAGCCATCTGAGCAGACTATGCAGAGATCCATGTGTTGCAAAAATGCCATTCAGATGCCTGTGATGGATTGGTCATGTGTGACGTCCGGTAAGGCAATCACAGTGAGCAATCAAGAGGCTGGTGCCGGGTGGGAAGCAGGTGTTCAGGACACGCGCTGCCATTAATGCTGCCGGTATTGGCAATTTACTGAGACCGTGGCAGATGTGCTACTTAGAAATATAACCCCGGCGCACATTTATTAAATCTCTAAATGAAAATGTGCCTTAGGTGACCTTAGCCAATCACAGCAGAGCCTTTATTTCTACAGATAAATATAAAATTAAATCTGTGCGCTGGTTGTGATAAACAGTTCCTTTTAGACATCTACACAAATGTCCCCTAAAATCTGTTTGGCAAGCATTTTAGTAATACGTAAAGTAAAACCAGCTTCACTTCCATGATCACTGAAAAAAAAAAAAAACACCCACAGGAGAATATATGTTTCTCTGAGTTGGTGACTATTCCACTGAGAATGTGTGCACCGTGCAGCCCCCGAGCAATGGGGAATTAAAGTAGAAATCAATGTACCCAGCTCTGTTCTCAGCAATAGGTTGGGCCTGACTGGCAGACAACTGGTTACCATGACCACCAGGGTTTTACTGCTTGTATGTTATACACTGCACAGAACAAGTACCACAGGACACAGGCGTAAAAATAGAAAATACCTTAAAACACGTCTTAAAGCTGCATTCTTCTCCGCACGCTGGGGGAACCTTGGTAAAAGCTGCAGCTCGGAAATCTAATGAAGTTCGCAGCAGAGCTCACTCGACACTTTCAATATGGCATACATGGAAAGAATGCAGATAAGAGACCCAATCGCCCCATGCGTGCGCCAAAGAGGACCAACGTGCCACACGCGCGTGCCAAAGAGGACCCAAGCGCCACACGCGCGCACCAAAGAGGACATACAGCTTCTAAAACAGAGCAAAATAAGGCCCAATCGGAATATGCTTTACAGGCCAACTCTTAGCGCCAATGACAGAGGGGGTCTTTGGAAGTGTCCAAGGAGAGTTTGGCATTGAGACATACAGAACATGAAAAGATTGCAGACAGTGCCCATAATACCTAAAGTCTCTGTAAGGGGAACCACAGCACCATATGCTTTACTTTTCAAATCTCTACCTCTTTGGAAGATTGTGCCTTATAGCCACTTTTATTCTACCATCAAGAACATTCTGCCGTGTATGATTTCATAGGGCTCAGAGATCTTCGGTTTAGAGCAATCTTGAATGCCGAGTGATACTACAGAACCGATTTCAGGTGCATAGTAAGCCCATGCTACTTTTTGCTTTTTACTAAGCTGGTTTCACAGTGAATGTAACTGGAGCGACAGACACTTGGAATTGTAGAATGAAAACCTTCAGGGCCTTCGCTACTACTAAACGACAAGCCCTGCACGATAACTTTCAGGAGTGTCATGTTTTCAGTAAATAGTGATTGGTTTCTACAATAAAACAAGGTAGAATTACCGGCAGCAGGAACGTGCCACTGACGGGAATTATATTAGACTCCCTTCATCCAGCAGACCAAGGGCCTCTTTGTATTATGTATACCTTGGCAAGGCCTTCAGACTGTCTAAGGTCCTGTTTACATCACATCTGAGCCATCTGTTGGCACACGAGGAATATTTCTCACGTTCTACCTTCCTGTACAGGGCTATAGGTTCACTTCTATGAACGGATTAGAGCTCCGTAATACCACAGAAGTCTTGGGGCCCCACTCCATGCCACATGTCGAGTTTCTCAGCAAGTTGTGCTGTACGACGTTCATATAGGCCCTGAATATATATGGCTCTGCCTTGTGTACGACAAGCTGGGGCAACTTACATAACTAGTGTCTTGTTGAAAGGACTACTCAAAGTTCACTTTATAACACAACAGATACCAACACCCATATAACAGCTGAATAAAACAAAATCATACACAGTTGTCAGCCTGCCAGGAGGTGTTAATATAATCATTGACAACGTGTTGGACCTCTCGGCCATTGGTCACACCTGTCACTGGTCTGTATCAGGAGTTCTGCAACTTTCTGATCCAAGACTTCCCATGATTGTGTTGAAGAAAACTGAATAACCCACTTTGAAAAACGGGAACTTGTCACAAGTTTTTGGCCCACCATCTTCCCAAACGTCATTGCGCCAACTGCACACAGGAGAGCAGTTTTTCTTCTTGAGTCAAGGACCAATGCCACAGTTCTGGTCCTTGTAGGCTTCTGCAGTGATATCTCGTCTAGTGTACCTCATCCAGGCACTGCCCACCAGCTTGTACTGTCTACATCAGCAGACCCTGAGCTCAGTGACTGCTTGCAGTGCAGTCAACATGACGTCACCGCTACAGCCAGTCAACAGACAGGCTAGTTCCGGAGACTGCACTGGCACCAGGGAGGGCAAGTAAAGCGATTCTTTTTTCCCCATACATCACTAAGGTTATGGGCTAAGGTTAGTTCAATTTGGATAACCCCTTTAACCATAGCAGCATAAGGACATGCTGGCCTAAAAACTCCAGATTATTTACCTTTACAGCTTATTGATGCCTGCTATGTATATGGCAGAGCACCTGATCAGCCGTTTAACCTTTATATCCCTACTTTTGCTTGTAAGGGCAAGAAACTAGCTAACAAACTTCAAAAGGTGTTTATTCAAAGCCAAGATCAAAGTACTAATAAACCTCTGCTGGCTGGTAGCTGTGTGCGTGCTGGTACTGCACTACAGGCCAACGCCGGCTGTCTCTGGAGCACCGGGTGTACATTACCATGCAGATCAATGAATGCCAAGTCTGCATTGTGCAGAACTGCTTGGAGAGGGGCTCAGTGACCCTCCTGTAGCCACATAGTGCCTCATTAGGAAGGGGCAAGTCAGCCTTAGACGATACCAGTGTATGCAGGGCCAGATTGCCATGACGCAGCATTACCAGCACGTTACTATTCTAAGCCTATGTAGTGCAGCAAGGGGAGATACAACAGTCTAAAAAATAATTATGGATCATATGGGATGGGATGAAGAGCAAAACACACAAAAGCCCTGATCCAATTACATGTCAGCTGTGCTTAGGGACTGCACACCAGATTGGCCCCACCGAAATAATCCCTCACAGAAGATCAAGGGGTCACACTGGCCAAACTCTTCATTCAGATGACCAAGTATTTGCAATGGTACAAGCAATAGATATATACACACAGGTAATTACCCAAAATTGTCTGCAATTCCTCCCTTAACATCTTCTCTGTCATATGGGAACCATACAGAAATATCTATATATAATTGTCTAAGGGGTACTTCTGTCTTTCTGTCCTCAACTTCCGTAATGGAATCCCGCGTCGCTGATTAGTCTCGCCAGCTGCTTGTCATGGCTGCCACGACCAATCAACGACGGGCACAGTCCGATTAGTCCCTCCCTACTCCCCTGCAGTCAGTGCCCGGCGCCCGCATACTCCCCTCCGGTCACCGCTAACACAGGGTTAATGCCAGCGGTAAAGGACCGCGTTATGCCACGAGTAACGCACTCCGTTATCGCTGCTATTAACCCTGTGTCCCCAACTTTTTACTATTTATGCTGCCTATGCAGCATCAATAGTAAAAAAATGTAATGTTACAAATAATTTAAAAAAAAACAAAAAAAAAAACGGCTATTCTCACCCTCCGTAGTCCGCCGAGCCGCATGCGGCTGCCGCCATCTTCCGTTCCCAGAGACTCATTGCGAAATTACCCAGAAGACTTAGCGGTCTCGCGAGACCGTAATTCTTCTGGGTAATTTCGCAATGCATCCTGGGAACGGAAGATGGCGGCAGCCGCCTGCGCATCGCCAGAGCTTTGGTGGATCCCGGCGGGTGAGTACATCACTATTTTTTATAGTAATTATTTTATTTTATTTATTTTTTTTTTTTTTTAACAGGGATATGGTGCGCGGGCTGTGCGATATACTGCGCGGGCTGTGCAATATACGTGCCCTGTGTTATATACTGCGTGGCTGCTATATAGTACGTGGCCTGTATTAACGCATCGGGTATTCTAGAATATGTATGTATGTATGTATGTATGTATGTATGTATGTATGTATGTATGTATGTATGTATGTATGTATGTATGTATGTATGTATGCATGCATGCATGCATGCATGCATGCATGGCAGCCACATAGTATTTAGCACAGGCCACGTACTATTTGTCTGCTATATACTAACGGCTCATATATACTACGTGGCCTGTGCTATATACTATGTGGCTGCTATATACATACATATTCTAGAATACCCGATGCGTTAGAATCGGGCCACCATGTAGTAATACATAGTCTTGTGAGAGTCTCAGCCCAGCCATGTGCCCTCACTTTCCAGTGTCTGGCCATGAGGTAACCACCAGCAGCAGAAGCCTCCCCTGCTATGCCCTACCGGCACACTGAGAAAATACAGCTAGGCCCCACCTCCTTGGCCAAGTCAGCTAGCAGCCAAGGAGCTGATCAACATTAACCCAGTGTTCTCTGAAGGTGTTCTTACAGGCATGACCATTTTCAGGATCATACAGAAGACGCGGCATCCACTATTCCTTAAACCTGCATTCCTAGGCTTAGTGTTCCTGTAATCTGACAATGGCAACGTTCAATTTATAGTGGTTGTCAATTGAAATTACCGTTTGTGATAATTAGGCGGTTTATTTCTCACAGGCGAGATGGGAGAACCAATAGCATTTACCAGAATACAGTAGCAAGGTGGACAAAAAAAAAAAAAATAGAAAATCCTTGTGAATCTAAACCTGTAGTGCAGCAATGTGATGTGTGACCAGGTAACCCTACAACGGGAAAGAGCACTGGTAGGACAACACCATATTCAATTATAAAATGGGTGAGCGTTCCCCTAGTAGTGGTCTGTAGAACTTTGGGTGCCATGTCGAGTACACAACACACCTCAGTAGGTGTAAGCTAATGGTCCTGCTGCCCTGTCCTGTACATGCAAAATGGAGGCCTCGTCTACGTAGATCGGGAATAGATAGAAATCTGTGGTGTCGGCGAAATAACGCTTAGCCCAAGAATGCAGAAACACAGTCGGCTTGATTCAGGATGTTTGACACCTATGTGTTTCAGGGCCGGACATACCCTTCATGTCCTAGCAGCCCATCTGCAGCACACCATAGGCACCAAGTCGGGAATCGTGGCCTACAGGAGTCCAGGATCGGTGGGGCAGAAGCCAGCACAACACTGACGTTCCTGATCATGTCCTGCAGAGCAATGAGCGCTATCATACAGTGGTGACACAAGAAGAGGTCAGTCTAACCCTGAAACGCGTAGGTGTCAAACAGCCATTAGTGTTTCTACAAACTTTTCATGCCTGCCACCCAGCCATATATCTAGTACCTACCTAGGCTTCTATTCACTTATTGTAGAACCCAAGAATGCGGAAACGATAGTGACAAGTTATGGCTACGGGGAGATGGACAGAATCGTATACACTTGAGGAGCCAGTTAGACCACAAATTGTATTTTCCAAGAAACAGTATAAGAAGTTTCAAGAAATCAATAGAAGTCAAAAGGGCCAGGGGCAAATGTCTCCCAGCAATGGCTACTTGGACTTCCCCAGCCATTCCAGGGGCTCAAACTTCTGAAATAAAAACATGCTGGGAGCTGTAGTGTAACCCCTGGAGAGCCACAGGGTTAAAGCCACTGTGGTGTAGTTGTTCATAAAGGGGTTTCCTCAATTTCATAAGACGGTGCCTGTGGCCTCACACATCCAAGTCAGTGTTTAAACACCCGTGTTCCAAGTGTGTTTTTACCACCAGTGTGTCAGTGCTTTTCACAGATGGAGACATTAAAGCTTCTCCCATTCTGTGCCATGTTACATATGGACAGCACTGATGTCATCTGTTTGCTATACAAGTTTTTCATGGACCCATAGACTTGTATTGGCACTTCTCATCCGTGACACTGGAGAGAAAAAAAAAAACTGACATGTCCAATTTTTGCATTGACAAATGGTTCATGAAAGATCATGGAAGCTCTGAACAGCACAGATTATAATGGATCCTACACGGATGTGTGAACGATGTCTTACCCACCCTCCCTGGGTCCAGCGCAGTCTCCCTTTGTCTCCTGTTTTGCATTGCTGATGTAATGCAGACAACACTGCAGCTAATCAATGAACTCAGCAGCTCTGATCGGCCTGTACTGTCAACTCGGGCACAGTAAATTAGCTTAGTGCTGCAGCCAGTAACTAGCAACCAGGGAGCAGTGGCAGAAACTAAGTGCTGGACCTGGGAAGGGTGAGTAAAGTTGTTTTTGTTTTTTTTTTTTAAACAAACTACGAGTGTGGAAAGGACTCTGGAAACGTTTCTGAAAGCGAACAACCCCTTAAGAATGGTATGCTGCTGCACTGGTTTATATCACATTTCACAGTCTTCATGGCACTTCTACATTTTCCTATACACTACTCCTATGTAAAGGCCCACAGTTTAAAATACCTCTTCTCCACTGATGTATGAGGAGGGAGGACGCTCATACACAGCAGCTGATGAATGTGTATGGGCATCCTAATACTACATGTCAGGAGGAAAGCAGGAGCAGGCATGTGGCTCTGCAGTATGCCTGATCAGGTCTTCCCAGTATACTGCTGTAAGGAGCAAGGAGAAATACTGGTTATTAGCGAAGCAAGCGGACAGCCATCTGGTGTACAGCCATCATAAAAAGAGGGATTAGTGCAGTCCTGTGGGGATATGGCATAAAGGTCCACAAGGAAAGCTGCCGCCAATAAACACAGTCAGAGAAAGGACAACTGGAAGAAAGTAACTGAATCATTTCCCAGTCCTCACATTGCAGCGCACACGTGACTCAGGTGCAGTCTCCGCTGCTCGTAGTAATGGCTGCACCTGTTTTCCTGAGGGGAAATCCGAGCATCAGACAGTCTGCCATTACTCAGGGTCATTTACGTCACTGAAATGACTAATAAGTAGGTAACGGCAATATTTATGGCCTGATCGCATTGAAGGAATAATGCAAGGCTGCACTACACATCCGCCATGTCATCCTCCTTTTTTGATTAAGGAAGTTCTCCAGGAATAGAAAACTAATACAAATGCCAAATAAATCCCCCCAAAAAACAGGTGCCGTCTTGTTAAACTCATCTTTCCCAAAATTATAGGACAGGTGCCAGTAAGCAAATGCAGTAGGGAGCTCAGCTACTGTGACCTGGAGGGAGCGCGATATTACATGTATAGTCATCTCCAGGTCATCACAGCAGAGCTCCCTACTGCACATGCTCACTGGCCCTGTCCTGTTACCTGGAGGGAGCGCGATATTACATGTTATAGGCATCTCCAGGTCATCACAGCAGAGCTCCCTACTGCACATGCTCACTGGCCCTGTCCTGTTACCTGGAGGGAGCGCGATATTACATGGTATAGGCATCTCCAGGTCATCACAGCGGAGCTCCCTACTGCACATGCTCACTGGCCCTGTCCTGTGACCAGGTACTGTGATATTACATGGTATAGACATCTGCAGGTCATCATAGCGGAGTTCCCTACTGCACATGCTCACTGGCCCTGTCCTGTTACCTGGAGGGAGCGCGATATTACATGTTATAGGCATCTCCAGGTCATCACAGCGGAGCTCCCTACTGCACATGCTGACTGGCCCTGTCCTGTGACCAGGTACTGTGATATTACATGGTATAGGCATCTCCAGGTCATCACAGCGGAGTTCCCTACTGCACATGCTCACTGGCCCTGTCCTGTGACCTGGAGGGAGCGCGATATTACATGTATAGTCATCTGCAGGTCATCATAGCGGAGTTCCCTACTGCACATGCTCACTGGCCCTGTCCTGTTACCTGGAGGGAGCGCGATATTACATGTTATAGGCATCTCCAGGTCATCACAGCGGAGCTCCCTACTGCACATGCTGACTGGCCCTGTCCTGTGACCAGGTACTGTGATATTACATGGTATAGGCATCTCCAGGTCATCACAGCGGAGTTCCCTACTGCACATGCTCACTGGCCCTGTCCTGTGACCTGGAGGGAGCGCGATATTACATGTTATAGGCATCTCCAGGTCATCACAGCGGAGCTCCCTACTGCACATGCTCACTGGCCCTGTCCTGTGACCAGGTACTGTGATATTACATGGTATAGGCATCTCCAGGTCATCACAGCGGAGTTCCCTACTGCACATGCTCACTGGCCCTGTCCTGTGACCTGGAGGGAGCGCGATATTACATGTTATAGGCATCTCCAGGTCATCACAGCGGAGCTCCATACTGCACATGCTCACTGGCCCTGTCCTGTGACCAGGTACTGTGATATTACATGTTATAGGCATCTCCAGGTCATCACAGCGGAGCTCCCTACTGCACATGCTGACTGGCCCTGTCCTGTGACCAGGTACTGTGATATTACATGGTATAGACATCTGCAGGTCATCATAGCGGAGTTCCCTACTGCACATGCTGACTGGCCCTGTCCTGTGACCAGGTACTGTGATATTACATGGTATAGACATCTGCAGGTCATCATAGCGGAGTTCCCTACTGCACATGCTCACTGGCCCTGTCATGTGACCTGGAGTTAGTGTGATATGACTTGATATCGGCATCTCTGGGTCATCACAGCAGAACTCCGCACTGCACATGCTCACTGGCACTTGTCCTAACATTCCAAGTTTCTTTCAGAGGACTGCAGCCATTCTAATTCTATAGTGGATACTTCCCTGTATAAGACCATTGTGATTTACTAACTAGGAGACTTTGGTATCCATGTATTGCTCTATTCATGGAGAGCTCCTTTAACAGCAGATAAAGGTATACCAGGGAGTAAACCGCACATAAGTTAATTGCAGGACATTGGCGTGAGCTCTGGCCCTGCTACACGGCGGAGGCACCCGGTGACGTGCCAATACAGGGTCTCCTGGCACCATCTCTTCACTACAGGGCTGTGTCAGCCACAACTAAGGGGTTGTCATCAAAGGGAGATTTGTAGTTACAATTCTGCACTGCCGCTAAGATGAATTTCAGGAGAGTATAGTTGATTCACAGTGGTTTTATTCAACACGTTTCAGGGGTGTCATGCCCCCTTCATCAGGAAATACCACCGTGGTATTTCCTGGTATATCCACCGTGGTATTTCCTGATGAAGGGGGCATGAGACCCCTGAAACGCGTTGAATAAAACCACTGTGAATCAACTATACTCTCCTGAAATTCAGCGGCAGCGCAGAATTGTAACTACAAATCTCCCTTTGAAGACATTATTTTCTCTTGTCGGCAAAGACCTGTGGATCTGCAGCAGCCGCTATCTATATGCTCCAATCTCATCCTAACCAGGTGAGCACATTTGGTGTATATTCTCCTCTGTGTAACGTAGATAAGACCCTATTGCGCTTTTTGTGTCCCCATTGTTTTACAACAACAACTAAGGGGTTAACATTCTCCATGGTGCGCAGAATCCAGCCATACAATAGTTATTACACATCCGTGCAGCAGACATTCTAGGCGGCCATTAGTGATATTTACAGGCATGCCACGATCCTCGGCTTGTCCTGTGTCAGCAGCGTCACATGGCAGCTGCCTACAGTCATGTGACCTCAGGAATTCCAGAGGCTGGCCTTTAATTGTAGAGCATGTCCTACAAGATGTGCTCCAGACAGGAGAGGGTGGATCAGCCTCCCAGCCCACCCCCTCATCCCAATCCATGGATACTAATACCAGGCGCTCCATGGGGGGAGGGGACAGATACTTCAGAGCTCAGGGAGATGCTGGAAGAAAACAAGGGACTTTAATCCCAGCTAATCCATGCATTGTTCTATGTAATCTGTGCTGGAATGGGGAAAGCCCTGCCTGTGGTGCAAAGGGTTAAGAACGCTGCACAATTAGAGGCTGGCAGTGATTTGTAATCACCCTGAAGAATAGAGGTTGGGTGACCTGAAGCAACCTCAGAAATGCAGGGCTTCACTGGTCACATGGGGGGGGGTCGCCCAATTTCTGCAGTGCCAATGACAGGCACAGACTTTACAGGAACCATGCTGCATGCCCACACTTTACATGACAAAGAGCCCTCTGGTGAGACCCCTCTCTGCTGACCATTCCCAGGACTAGGAGTGGGGGGAGGGGAGAATACAAAGGAGCCAACTGGGGATACTGGGATCAAGGCACAGGCTGCTCCAGGGGAACAAACAGCGTCTCTGCTGCCCGCGGTCACAATGCCATCCATTGTGTCTGGCACTGCCGAAAAGCCTGCCGCACACCAGAAGATATAGGCTACAGGGCTGCCTGCAGATCAAGGGCCGCTGTACACATAGCAGTTACATGGGGCTGCCTGCAGTATACATAGTAGTTACATGGGGCTGCCTGCAGATCAAGGGCCGCAGTAAACATGGCAGTTACATGGGGCTGCCTGCAGATCCCAGGCCCCTGTATACATGGCAGTTACACAGTGCTGCCTGCAGATCCCGGGCCCCTGTATACATGGCAGTTACACGGGGCTGCCTGCAGATCCCAGGCCCCTGTATACATGGCAGTTACACAGTGCTGCCTGCAGATCCCGGGCCCCTGTATACATGGCAGTTACACGGGGCTGCCTGCAGATCCCAGGCCGCTGTATACATGGCAGTTACATGGGGCTGCCTGCACTGCACACCCCAGGCCGCTGTATACATGGCAGTTACACGTGGCTGCCTGCAGATCCCGGGCCGCTGTATACATGGCAGTTACATGGGGCTGCCTGCACACCCCAGGCCGCTGTATACATGGCAGTTACACGTGGCTGCCTGCAGATCCCGGGCCCCTGTATACATGGCAGTTACATGGCCTGCCTGCAGATCCCAGGCCCCTGTATACATGGCAGTTACACGGGGCTGCCTGCAGATCCCAGGCCGCTGTATACATGGCAGTTACATGGGGCTGCCTGCAGATCCCAGGCCGCTGTATACATGGCAGTTACATGGGGCTGCCTGCACACCCCAGGCCGCTGTATACATGGCAGTTACATGGGGCTGCCTGCACACCCCAGGCCGCTGTATACATGGCAGTTACACGTGGCTGCCTGCAGATCCCAGGCCGCTGTATACATGGCAGTTACATGGGGCTGCCTGCAGATCCCGGGCCCCTGTATACATGGCAGTTACATGGGGCTGCCTGCAGATCCCAGGCTGCTGTATACATGGCAGTTACATGGGGCTGCCTGCACACCCCAGGCCGCTGTATACATGGCAGTTACATGGGGCTGCCTGCACACCCCAGGCCGCTGTATACATGGCAGTTACACGTGGCTGCCTGCAGATCCCGGGCCCCTGTATACATGGCAGTTACATGGCCTGCCTGCAGATCCCAGGCCCCTGTATACATGGCAGTTACACGGGGCTGCCTGCAGATCCCAGGCCGCTGTATACATGGCAGTTACACGGGGCTGCCTGCAGATCCCAGGCCGCTGTATACATGGCAGTTACATGGTGCTGCCTGCAGATCCCAGGCCGCTGTATACATGGCAGTTACATGGGGCTGCCTGCAGATCCCAGGCCGCTGTATACATGGCAGTTACATGGGGCTGCCTGCAGATCCCAGGCCGCTGTATACATGGCAGTTACATGGGGCTGCCTGCACACCCCAGGCCGCTGTATACATGGCAGCTACCCGTTTTATTACCGGCCTAGCTCCAGAGGGACCCGCTGTAATCATTGGATCCTATAGAGCCAGAGCTGGCAGGCGCTGCGGTATTGGCTGCTAATATTCACCTGATGGAGACCATGATTTACACGGACTAGGCTGATAACAGGGAGCAATAGAGCCACCAATAATCGTGAATAGTTTGCTGCCAATTTCCAAGTGCCAGTAACGCGCTACCCCCAGACCAGGGGGTTCCCACAGCGTATCATGAGGGGCTCCCAGCTGGCACCACCGCCGATACCCAGGATGGCCGGCATGTCCGATCCCACCACTAGGGGCAGCACAGTACTGACCTGCTGAGTGCGGGGACGGCGGCTGGTGCGATCACGGCTCAGGCCTGAACTCCGCTCACGGGGTCTCTGCGTGACGTCACCCAACTCACTCAATGACGTCACTGCTGTCCTCCTTCTAGCTCGCCGCTATGCGTCATACCCCGGCTGCTGGCGCTGTGCCGCTGACATACGAGCTTCTGTCTGTCCCGCCGGCGCCGCAGGTAAACAAGGCGCTCGCTGTGCTGTGCCGCCCGTAAGGTGCCAGCCGCAGTGCGACGTGCTCACCTCCCGGAGCGAGGACAGAGGGTACCCCCGCTATTTCCCGCACAGGCGCTGCCGCAGTGAAGCACACGGGACACCGCACTGGTAGCAGCAAGACACAGCACTGACTGACCCGGGGGGAGTGCGGGGAGGAGTCCCCAGGCGCTGCTGCTACCTCTGCTATTAGTGGTGGGCGGGGCACTAGCGCCTGTCATAGCCAATTAGACCGTGAGAAACGAGGCTACGTCACAGTATGAATCCAACCAATGAGATTATTAGTGTTCTGTCTTGTTACCCAATCATAAAGCGCCCTGACTGTGATGCTTTGCTAAACCAAGCTCCATGCTGAGGAGGTGGGCTCTGTCGTCAGCGTAAGTGACAGGCGTCTAGTCCAATAGCATAGCGCTCACAAGTAAGTGAGTAGCCAGTAGCGGAGTGTTCCATGGGGAACTGTGGCTACGGCACCCTGAGTGGGACATTCCTTCAGCATGAGTTCCCAGAGGGGAAATGTGCAGCGCTCCCGGCCGCAGAAACACCGGAACGTGACGGTGTTCAAGAACGACAAGTATGATAGCAGCTCCAAGACCAAGGTGGGAAGCGCTCCGCTGTTCGTAGCCATAGCTGCCCGCTATACATAGCCCACGCCTCCCTCCGGGGCTCTGCTCCGCGCCCCAAGCCTCCCTCCCTACAGTTTAAGCATGGGAAGTGGAATTCAGCCAGAATATCTGGCACTTTACTTATAGCAGTGGTCGCCAACCTTTCTGACCTTGACAGCCACATCCAGCTACTGCCTCCCTTACAGTAGTGGCAACAGACAAGGTGGAGGGGTGGGCTTTCTTCTAACTGCACCTTTAACCCAATCCCACCTCTTCCCTCCCTTATCCTCCCCTCTTTTGAAGTCCACTCTGTCCGCATCTACTCTCCCTCCAACCTCCAAGAGGCCGTCATATACCGACCCCCACGCCTGGCCACTGCCTTTATTGACCAATTCTCCACCTGGCTTCTTCACTTTCTGTCTGCTGACATTCCCACCATCATGGGTGACTTCAACATCCCCATTGATATCCTTCAGTCAGCAGCCTCCAAACTCCTGTCCCTTACTTCATCCTTTGGACTTACTCAGTGGTCCTCCTCAGCCACCCACACAGACGGACACACATTAGACCTGGTCTTCACCCGTTTATGCTCCCTATCTAACTTCACAACCTCCCCTCTCCCTCTATCTCACCACCATCTGCTCACTTTCTCAGCCCTGTCCTCCTCACTGGTCACCCATGTCCAGCAACATGCGCACCCCCGCAGAAACCTTGCACACCTAGACACCCACACGCTCTCTTGACTCTATTCTACCACTGGCATCCATATCCTTACGCCACGACACAGACAGTGCCACTGCTTTCTGCAATGCCACTCTCGTATCAGCTATTGACGCGGTCGCCCCTCTCGTTCATGGCAGACGTATCAACAGACAACCTTGGCACCATAACACCACTAAAAAGCTCCGGCAAGTGTCCAGGGTTGCAGAGCGGCGGTGGAAGAAAACACATTCGCAAGACGACTTCACTGCATTCAAACAGGCAATATTCGCTTTCAAATCTGCTCTCACCTCTGCTAAACAGGCTTACTTCACAACCCTCGTATCTCCCCTATCCTACAACCCCAAACAGTTATTCAAAACCTTTAACTCTCTCCTCCAACCCCCACTGCCCCTTCCAACCTCCCTAATCTCTGCTGAGCACTTTGTCACACACTTTAAAAATAAGATCGACCAAACAAGGCAAGTCTTCATTGTTCAACCACCACAACCCCTTTGTATACCAGACCAATGCCCAAACCCCATAACCTCCCTCTCCACGATCACTGAAGGGGAGCTTAATTGTCTCCTCTCCAAATCGCACCTCACCACCTATGCGCTTGACCCCATCCCATCTCACTTAGTCCCCACCCTCACCACCACTCTTATCCCATCCCTAACCCACCTCTTCAACCTATCACTAACTTCTGGCACCTTCCCTTCTACTTTCAAACATGCCACAATCACGCCTATCCTTAAAAAGCCAACCCTCGACCCAACAGCTATGCCCAGCTATCGCTCAATATCGCTGCTCCTATTCGCTTCCAAACGTCCATGCTGAACTTTCCTCCCACCTCTCATCTGACTTGTTCTTTGACAATCTACAATCTGGTTTCCGCCCCCATCTCTCAACTGAGACAGCCCTGACCAAAATCACTAATGACCTACTTAACAGCCAAAGCTAACGGACAAGACTCTATACTTGTCCTTCTAGACCTGTTCTCTGCTTTTGACACAGTTGACCACTGCCTCCTACTACAGATCCTCTCCTCCTTTGGCATCAAAGACCTCGCCCTATTCTGGATCTCCTCATACCTTTCCAACCACACATTCAGCATCTCCCACTCCCACACTACCTCCTCATCCCACCCTCTCTCTGTTGGAGTCCCCCAAGGCTCTGTTCTAGGACCCCTACTCTTTTCAATCTACACACTTGGCCTGGGACAACTCATAAAGTCCGATGGATTCCAGTACCACCTTTGTGCTGATGACACTCAGATCTACCTTTCTGGCCCAGACGTCACCTCACTGCTGTCCAGAATCCCGAGAGTGTCTATCAGCCATATCCTCCTTCTTCCCTTGCTTCCTAAAACTCAATGTGGACAAATCTGAACTCCTTATCTTTCCTCCATCTCATAGATTTTCCTTACCTGACCGATCTATCGCAATTAACGACATCACGCTTTCCCCCATGCTGGAAGTCTGCTTCCTCGAAGTAACCCTTGACTCTGCCCTGTCCTTCAAACCGCACATCCAAGCTCTTTCCACTTCCTGTCGCCTCCAGCTCAAAAATATCTCCAGAATCCTTCCTTTATTAAGTCGCCATGACAGCACCACGAGAGAGGAGATCCGCCCTTCAGGGACAGGAAACCTACAGACATAAAAGGGCAGCACCTCTCTCCCTCGTCAGTTGGTTTCCTGTCCCTGACAGGCGAACCTCTTCAGGCAGACCTTGTGAAGAAGGTTCAAGAAAGAAGACTACCCAGTTCTGGACGTCCGACGCAGGTAGCTGGAGGGCCCCTACCTCGGACTTTCCAGGACGCAGGAAGCACCACACATCAGGGGGACTGTCTTGTGTAGGTGTCAGCAGAGGAAAGCGTCCTTCAGAACGGCTTACTTCCTAAGTGACCCTTCGCCACAGGTACCCGGTAAGTATTTCGTACCTGCTCCTGGGGCCGTGTCTGGCGGGCCTTTCCGGGTCTGGTCGTGTCCTGCGGAGGTGAGCGCTGCGGTCCAGACGGCGGCCGGCGTGTCCGGGTGTCGGAGGAGGCGCCGCAGTCGCGACCGGAAGGGGCGTTCCCTGGCAAGGCCGGCGGCGCATCCTGATGACGCGGCCAGCGGCATAGTCTGATGACACGGCCGAGCATGCATAGTGGAGCCGCGCCGGATCGTGGAGTATCCCTCTGGATGGAGGGCGGAAGCAGGTGCGGCACGGCCTGGGGGGCCCTTTTGTCAGCCGGGGGCGCTGCCTCGGGGGGGGAAGCCAGTCCTCACGTTGGTGCCGGGCAGGTCACCTAGAGATCCTGCTGGCCCCCATCCGGGGGAGGTACCCTTGGGGGCATATTTAAGGAAGCATGTGGAAGCTGCTCAGTGTCTCAGACCCATTTGTTCAAATAGAGGCGCCGGAACAAGAAGCACCGCAGCTTGAGAAGCGGCAGCAGCCTCAGGCCATTGAAGAGACCCATGCTATCTCCCAGCGGCGATCTAGTGGCAGTAGTCGCGCTGGTGGAGCCAAAAGTGTTCAGAAGTCCTCAGGCCGTAAAACATCACCGGCCAGGAGGGACCCCCCACTAACTATGGTACCATGAACCACGCATCTGGGTAAGTGATCTACGTGAAAGTTCACTTAATGATCCTCTGCCCCTCTTTATGTTCCCTCTCTCCTTACTAGGGGAGAAAATGTTCCACCAAGGCCAAACACAGGGAGTGTGGCGAATGTGGGGAACCACTCCCGGATAATTATGAGAAAAGGTTGTGCAAGCCTTGCATACAACGTTTAATAGAGGAAGAGGCCCCTGACCTTACGTCTACCTTAAGAGATATGGTTAGACGGGAAATCAGAAGTTCTATTAAATCCCAAAAGTCAGATTCTAAAAAGGGGAAAAAATTAGATCCCCAATGTCGGACTTTAGTTCAAATTCGGATGAGCTAAGCTCAGATTCCTCTCAATCTTCCTCTTCATCCATGGATGCTGATTCGGGACACTCCTGCTTACCACTAGATAGAATTAATCGGCTGGTTAAAGCAGTGAATAATACAATGGGGATTGAAGAGCCCCAGTCGGAGTGCCCCATGCAGGACATAATGTTTAAGGGGTTAGATAAAAAATCCCGTAGAGCTTTTCCGGTGATTGATAAAACAAAAGCTTTAATTACAAGGGAGTGGAAGAAACCGGAAAGGATCACTTCCACCGGCATTTAAGAGGAGGTATCCATTCGAGGAAGAAGTGTCATCCTCATGGGATAAGGCCCCGAAGCTAGACGCGGCAGTAGCCAAATCGTGTAAGAAGACCTCGCTACCGTTTGAGGATCTAGGCAATCTAAAGGACCCGTTAGACAGAAAGGCTGACGTTTTTCTTAAGGGTACTTGGGAAACAGCGGCAGGATCTCTGAGACCAGCAATTGTGGCTACTTGTACAGCACGGTCGCTAATTGTGTGGCTTGACCGCCTGGAAGATCAACTTAAAAACAAAGTTCCTAGAAATGAGATCTAAGCCTCCCTTCCTATAATTCAAGAAGCAGCAGTGTTTCTTTCAGACGCTTCGGCAGATTCGGTGAAATTGGCAGCCAGATCTTCAGCCTCGTCCAATGTGGCCCGCAGGGCTTTATCGATAAAATGTTGGCCAGGAGATTTACAAGCCAGATCAAAATTGTGTGGCATTCCCTGTGAGGGGGCGCACTTGTTTGGACCAGTACTGGATGAGCTGTTAGAAAAAGCAGGCGATAATAAAAAAAACGATTTTCCTTTCTAGGAAGACCCTCATACAGACGGGAATACAATAAAAGATGGTTCAACCGCAAAAGATCAAGCAGAGAAAGATCCAGATATGACAGTAACAGAAAAAGAGGTAGAGGATATATGTTTAACACCTCTCGGGACTAAAAAAAAGCCTCAATGACTGCTGGACCAGGTGGGGGGAAGACTTTCAGCCTTCTACCTGGCCTGGTTGAAGATTTCCAATAGCCCATGGGTCCTCAGTAGGGTTGAGCGAAACGGATCGGTCATTTCCAAAAGTCGCCGACTTTTGGCAAAGTCGGGTTTCGTGAAACCCGACCCCAGAGTGGGATCGGCCACACGGTCGGCGATTTTCGCGCCAAAGTCGCGTTTCGTATGACGCTTTCCCCGCCATTTTTTTCAGCCAATGAAGGACTGTGTGCAGCGTGATGACATGGGTTCCGGCTTGCTCTGTGCGGCGTCACAAGGGGTAAAACCGCCATCTTAACGTTTGGGATATAGCGATTCCCACAGTGAAACACAAATTTTGCAGGGACGGAGGAGAGAGAGAGAGAGAAGAAAAAAAATAAAAAATCAATCCCCATTGACTTGCATTGGGTTTCGTGTTTCGGTCGGCCCCCCGACTTTTCACAATAATCGGCCGATTTCACACGATCCGACTTTCGAGACAGTCGGGTTTCACGAAACCCGACTCGATCCTAAAAAAGCAAAAGTCGCTCAACCCTAGTCCTCAGTATTATTGCAACTGGTCTAAGGTTCGAGTTCCAAAGGTTTCCTCAAGATAAATTTTGTCTAACACCCTTCCGTTCTTCCTCTGCAGAACAATTAGCACTGGAATCGGAAGTCCAGGAACTTCAGCAAAAAAGAGTGCTGGTTAATGTACCAACAATACAAAGAGGTAAGGGGTTTTATTCCCCCCTCTTCCTGATTAAAAAAAACCTGATGGGTCCTTCCGTACTATCATTAATTTAAAGGGCCTAAATAAATTTCTCCTGGTTCCTTCCTTCAAGATGGAGTCTGTAAAGACAGCAATAAAGCTTATGTTTAACAATTGCTTCATGGTTGTCTTAGATTTGAAAGACGCCTATTATCACGTCCCGATACACGCAGACCACCAACAATTCCTTAGAGTGGCAGTTTCAATTAATGGCACAATAGAGCACTTCCAATACCGAGCACTTCCCTTTGGTGTTGCGGTTGCACCCCGTGTATTCACTAAGATAATGGTAGAAGTCATGGCGCACCTTCACGAACAGGACATCTTAATAGTTCTCTATTTAGATGACTTATTAATCGTGGGACATTCGGAATCACACTGCACTGACCAGTTAGGAAAGGTGACGTCAATGTTTTGGAATTGGGTTGGATCATTAATTTTAAAAAGTCCCGTTTACAACCCTCTAAAGTACAGGATTTTTTGGGTCTTCTCATAGATTCTAGTAGGCAGGAATGCCGCCTTCCAGATGCAAAAGTGGATAGGATCCAACAACTAGTAACTAAAGTAATTAAAAAACCATCTGTCTCTATAAGAAAGGCAATGTCACTGTTAGGATCGCTCACATCGTGTATCCCGGCGGTGCTCTGGGCTCAATATCACACCAGAACACTACAGTGGGACGTTTTACGTAACACCTGTCACTTGTCGGGTCATCTTGATGGTATTTTTTCACTATCCACTGATTCTAAACAATCTTTACATTGGTTGGCACATATACCAAATTTACGTAGAGGTGTTCCCTGGACAAACGATGTGTCCCGAATAGTGACTACAGATGCTAGTCCCAGGGGATGGGGAGCGCACATGGAGGATAGTTGGGTCCAGGGACTATGGTCTCAATCTGAGCAAAATTCATCGTCCAACTTAAAAGAATTATTAGTGGTAGAACGCGCTTTAAAAATTTTTCTTATACCCCTACAGGGTAGACATGTCAGATTTTTTTTCAGACAACCAGGTGACCGTAGCCTATATTAACCATCAAGGAGGTACACGGTCAGGTTCGTTAATGGATGTTGCAGATAGTAGATGTTTTTCGGCCATCTGAAAAATACTATCTCTTACGGCTCTTCACATAAAAGGAAAGCTCAATGTCATGGCCGACTAGCTAAGCCGCAACAAGCTCGGACAGGGAGATTGGACATTGAATCAGACCATCTTCAATCAGATTGTACAATTATGGGGGTGCCCAGATATAGACCTTTTCGCAAGCAAGGAAAACAGAAAGCTACATCGATTCTGCTCCTTAAACCCCAGGGAAAACCCATATGCAGTGGACGCTCTCTTAATTTCATGGCACTTCAATCTCGCTTATGCCTTTCCCCCTCTAAACTTAATCCCGATAGTTCTGAGGAAGATACGGGAGGACAGGGCTCGGGTAATCATGATAGCCCCATTCTGGCCCAGAAGGTCATGGTTTCCATGGCTGAGGAAGATGTCCATTTCCCAGCCTTGGATTCTTCCAGAGACACCAGATCTCCTCTCCCAGGGCCCAATTCTACATCCACGAGTCGCCAATTTACATCTAGCGGCGTGGAATTTGAGAGGTCATTACTAAGAGCGAAGGGTTTTTCTCGAGAGCTAGTAAATACTTTATTAAAGAGTAAATAAAGTAGAAAGAGAAAGATGTCTACGACAAACATGTATGTCAGAATTTGGAAGAAATTTTTAGAGGTCTCAGGGGTACATATTGGCCAAAAATTCTGTATTAATAAAATTTTGGAATTTTTACAGAGGGGTTTAGAGATGGGTTTAGCCACAAGCACTCTCAGAGTTCAAGTGTCGGCTCTGGGGGCGCTGTACAATAGTAAGTTAGCCAGCAATCACTGGATATCTAGGTTCTTCAAGGCTGCAACTAGGTCCAGGCCAGTTATTAAGCAGAAATTGGTTCCATGGGACCTACATTTTGTACTGGCAGCTCTGATGGAAGCGCCATTTGAACCTATTGACACTGTCCCGATTAAGATCCTATCTTTTAAAACGGCCCTTTTAAGGCTGAGTCACACATAACGATATCGTTAACGATATCGTTGCAACGTCACGCTTTTGGTGATGTAGCAACGATCCCGCTAACGATCTCGTTATGTGTGACAGCGACCAACGATCAGGCCCCTGCTGGGAGATCGTTGGTGAATGATCAGGACCATTTTTTTGGTCGCTGATCACCCGCTGTCATCGCTGGATCGGCGTGTGTGACACCGATCCAGCGATGTGTTCACTTGTAACCAGGGTAAATATCGGGTTACTAAGCGCAGGGCCGCGCTTAGTAACCCGATATTTACCCTGGTTACCATTGTAAAAGTTAAAAAAAAAACAGTACATACTCACATTCTGATGTCTGTCACATCCCCCGGCTTCCACAGGGTTAAAACTGCTTTGGGAAGGAGCGCTGCTAATGTACGTGCTGCTGCCGAGAGCTTCCCTGCACTGACTGTGTCAGCGCCGGCCGTAAGGCAGAGCACAGCGGTGACGTCACCGCTGTTACTGCCGGCGCTGACACATTCAGTGCAGGGAAGCTCTCGGCAGCAGCGCGTGCATTAGCAGCGTTCTTGCCGAAAGCAGTTTTAACCCTGTGGACGCCGGCGGGGGACGTGACAGACTTCAGAATGTGAGTATGTAGTGTGTTTTTTTTTGTTTTTTTTACTTTTACAATGGTAACCAGGGTAAATATCGGGTTACTAAGCGCGGCCCTGCACTTAGTAACCCGATGTTTACCCTGGTTACCCGGGTGCTGCAGGGGGACTTCGGCATCGTTGAAGACCGTTTCAACGATGCCGAAGTCGTTCCCCTGATCGTTGGTCGCTGGAGAGAGCTGTCTGTGTGACAGCTCCCCAGCGACCACACAACGACTTACCAACGATCACGGCCAGGTCGTATCGCTGGTCGTGATCGTTGGTAAGTCGTTTAGTGTGACTCCAGCTTTAGTCGCGCTCACATCCACGAGAAGGGTTAGCGATCTACAAGCCCTATCTAGACAGCCTCCATACATGCAGTTTAGAGAAGATAGAGTTATTTTGAAATCAGATCCTCCTTACCTTCCAAAAGTAGCTTCAAAATTTCACAGATTACAGCAAGTGGTTCTACCTTCATTCTGTTCTAACCCCACTAATGATAAAGAGCGAACATTCCATTCGCTAGATGTAAGAAGATGTCTTTGTAAGTATATTTCGGTTACTAACACTTGGAAGAAAGATAATTCCCTATTTGTATCCTTCCAGGGAGTTAGAAAGGGACTTAGGATGTCCAAAAACACATTAGCTAGATGGATCAGGGAGGCAATTTCTTTGGCTTATTCAGCAGGTGGTGTACAGATCCCGGAAGGTATAAAAGCTCACTCCATTCGAGCCATGGCTACTTTCTGGGCAGAAAGATCAGAGGTGTCGATTGAAGACATTTGTAAGGCGGCCACATGGTCTTCTCCATCTACTTTTCTTAAGCACTATAGACTAGATTTGGGTAGCTCCTCCGATCTCACGTTTGGGAGAAGGGTGCTTGAAGTAGTTGTCCCTCCCTAGTCTCTTTTACTTCTCTGAAAGTCTCTCGTTGTGCTGTCATGGCGACTGAATAAATACGTAAGCTACTTACCGGTAGCGGTGTTTTTCAGGAGCCCATGACAGCACCCTTATATTCCCTACCCTCTCTTCTTGTGTGGGTCAACACCTTCTTTCCATTAAGTCCTAAGTTTATTCACTGGGTGAATTGTATCATGTTTTAAAATTGTTTATATGCTACTAACCTAGGAGGTCCTCTCATGCTCTGTAAACCAACTGACGAGGGAGAGAGGTGCCGCCCTTTTATGTCTGTAGGTATCCTGTCCCTAAAGGGCGGATCCTCTCTCTCGTGGTGCTGTCATGGGCTCCTGAAAAACACAGCTACCGGTAAGTAGCTTACGTATTTCCTCAACCGTCAATCTACTAAAATACTTGTGCTTGCCCTCATCATCTCCCGCCTTGACTACTGCAACATCGTTTTCTGTGGCCTCCCTGCTAATACTCTCGCACCTCTCCAGTCCACCCTTAACTCTGCTGCCAGACTAATTCATCTCTCCTCGCTACTCCTCCGCTTCCCCCCTCTGCAAGTCTCTTCACTGGCTCCCATTCCCTCAGCGTATCCAGTTAAAATTACTAATACTGACCTACAAAGCCTTCCATAACCTGTCTCCTCCATATATCTCTGAACTAATCTCCCGATATATTCCCTCACGTAATCTCCGGTCCTCCCAAGACCTCCTTCTCTCCTCCACACTTATCCGCTCCTCACCCATTCGCCTCCAAGACTTCTCCCAAATATCCCCCATCCTCTGGAATTATTTGCCCCAACACATCCGACTATCAACCACATTCGGATCCTTCAGGTGGAACCTGAAAACCCACCTCTTCAGGAAAGCCTACAGCCTGAACTGACCCCGCTGCCTTCTCACAACTACCAGAGCTACCGCCTCACCAACACCGGAGCTCCTGCAACCCTCAACCTATTGTCTCCATCCCCACCATCCTGTAGAATGTAAGCCCACAAGGGCAGGGTCCTCGCCCCTCTGTATCAGTCTGTAATTGTTAGTTTGCTTCCTGTAAGTGATATCTGTAATTTGTATGTAACCCCTTCTCATGTACAGCACCATGGAATCAATGGTGCTATATAAATAAATAATAATAACCCAAGCCCCCATTACGGGTATAATGATAACCAAAGCTTCTCCACACAAATCACCCCCGAAGCAGTATACCAAGATCCACGGGTTCCCACCACATTCAGCATTCTCCCATCACGCACTCCCAACACAGTCACATCCAGCTTCATGCACCTCCTCTGACCGGTCGTATCATCCTGTCTCCAGCGCACCATACTTAAATTATTTATAATCCTCCAAGACCAGTAGAAATATGCTCTTCTGTGCAGGGCTACTCGCAAAGTTCACCATTTTGAGATGTTCTCTTCATACCAGTTTACAAAATCTGGAGCTTATGCACCAATCTGACAAACAGCCGCGTGCCACAGTTCATGGGACCACAAGCCACATGTGGCCCCCGAGCTACAGGTTGGGGACCCCTGACTCATAGGCTACTATTTAAAGGGAAGCTGTCACCCCATTTTTTGCCTATAAGCTAATCCCACCGGCATCAGGGGCTTATCTACAGCATTCTGTAATGCTGTAGATAAGCCCCCGATGTAACCTGAAAGATAAGAAAAACAAGTTAGATCATACTCACCCAGGGGCGGTCTGGGTCCGGCGCCTGCCATCTTCATACGCTGACGTCCTCTTCTTTTCTTCCTGCCGCGGCTCCTGCGCAGGCGTACTTTATCTGTCCTGTTGAGGGAAGAGCAAAGTACTGCAGTGCGCAGGCGCCGGGAAAGGTCAGAGAGGCCCAGCGCCTGTGCACTGCAGTACTTTGTGCTGCCCTCAACAGGGCAAATCAGTACGCCTGCGCAGGAGCCATGGCTGGAAGCAAAGAAGAGGACGACATTGTAAGAAGATGGGAGGCGCCGGACCGCGACGCCCATTGGACCGGACCGCCCCTGGGTGAGTATAATCTAACTTCTTTTTCTTATCTTTCAGGCTACATTGGGGGCTTATCTACAGCATTACAGAATGCTGTAGATGAGCCCCTGAAGGCGGTGGCCTTAGCTTATAGGCCAATTTTGGGGTGGCAGATTCCCTTTAAGCTGACTTTGTAGCAGCTTATATAAATACACATAGCACTTTTTTCTGCTCTCAGTTAACTCGTGCAAGTCCAATTCAGCAATAATATCACTAAGGTTATACTCCTATGTTTATAATATTTCTTTGCACTTTAGTCATGGGCTAGTATCTGTGATGACTGTGTAGCAGTATATACTAACTAGCTATTGAACCCGTTCTACGCCCGGGTGGCGAGCATTTATATTGGTATATGGATATGGTCTCCATCCTGGTATGTGCAGCCCCCATCCTGCGCGCTAATCTTGTCATGTGCTGCTACCATCTTGCGCCCCTATCCTGTCATGTGCAGCCCCCATCCTGCACCCTCATCCTGTTTTGTGCGCCTCCATCTTGTCATGTGCCACTCTCTTCCTGAGCCCTCATCGTGTCATTTGCTCCCATCCTGCATCCCAATCCTGTCATGTGGTGCTCCCATCCTGCACCCCAATCCTGTCATGTGGTGCTCCCATCCTGCGCCCCCGTCCTGTCATGTGGTGCTCCCATCCTGCGCCCCCGTCCTGTCATGTGGTGCTCCCATCCTGCGCCCCCGTCCTGTCATGTGGTGCTCCCATCCTGCGCCCCCGTCCTGTCATGTGGTGCTCCCATCCTGCGCCCCCGTCCTGTCATGTGGTGCTCCCATCCTGCGCCCCCGTCCTGTCATGTGGTGCTCCCATCCTGCGCCCCCGTCCTGTCATGTGGTGCTCCCATCCTGCGCCCCCGTCCTGTCATGTGGTGCTCCCATCCTGCGCCCCCGTCCTGTCATGTGGTGCTCCCATCCTGCGCCCCCGTCCTGTCATGTGGTGCTCCCATCCTGCGCCCCCGTCCTGTCATGTGGTGCTCCCATCCTGCGCCCCCGTCCTGTCATGTGGTGCTCCCATCCTGCGCCCCCGTCCTGTCATGTGGTGCTCCCATCCTGCGCCCCCGTCCTGTCATGTGGTGCTCCCATCCTGCGCCCCCGTCCTGTCATGTGGTGCTCCCATCCTGCGCCCCTGTCATGTGGTGCTCCCATCCTGCGCCCCCGTCCTGTCATGTGGTGCTCCCATCCTGCGCCCCCGTCCTGTCATGTGGTGCTCCCATCCTGCGCCCCCGTCCTGTCATGTGGTGCTCCCATCCTGCGCCCCCGTCCTGTCATGGGGTGCTCCCATCCTGCGCCCCCGTTCTGTCATGCGGTGCTCCCATCCTGCGCCCCCGTCCTGTCATGTGGTGCTCCCATCCTGCGCCCCCGTCCTGTCATGTGGTGCTCCCATCCTGCGCCCCCGTCCTGTCATGTGGTGCTCCCATCCTGCGCCCCCGTCCTGTCATGTGGTGCTCCCATCCTGCGCCCCCGTCCTGTCATGTGGTGCTCCCATCCTGCGCCCCCGTCCTGTCATGTGGTGCTCCCATCCTGCGCCCCCGTCCTGTCATGTGGTGCTCCCATCCTGCGTCCCCGTCCTGTCATGTGGTGCTCCCATCCTGCGCCCCCGTCCTGTCATGTGGTGCTCCCATCCTGCGCCCCCGTCCTGTCATGTGGTGCTCCCATCCTGCGCCCCCGTCCTGTCATGTGGTGCTCCCATCCTGCGCCCCCGTCCTGTCATGTGGTGCTCCCATCCTGCGCCCCCGTCCTGTCATGTGGTGCTCCCATCCTGCGCCCCCGTTCTGTCATGCGGTGCTCCCATCCTGCGCCCCCGTTCTGTCATGCGCTGCTCTCATCCTGCGCCCCGTTCTGTCATGCGCTGCTCTCATCCTGCGCCCTCGTTCTGTAATGTGCTGCTCCCATCCTGTGCCCCCGTCCTGTCATGTGCTGCTCCCATCCTGTGCCCCCGTCCTGTCATGTGCTGCTCCCATCCTGTGCCCCCGTCCTGTCATGTGCTGCTCCCATCCTGCGTTCCCATGCTGTCATGTGCTGCTCCCATCCTGCGCCCCCTTGCTGTCATGTGCTGCTCCCATCCTGCGCCCCCATGCTGTCATGTGCTGCTCCCATCCATATGCCTCATACGCTGCTCCATAAAGGTTGATGGCCCCCATAAGATGCTCCATAGTATAATATTCCCTGTATGCTGCTTCATAAAGGTTGATGGCCCCCATAAGATGCTCCATAGCATATGAAGCTGCGATTAAAAAAAATAAAAAATGGCATTCTCACCTATGGTCACTGGGTGCCGGGGGCCTGAGCAGGCGGGGACACCGGCGTGCTATGGGGTCAGATGCCAGAGTCGCCGCTGGCTCAGGCCCCCGGCACTTGCTATATTCACCTGTCCCCGTTCCACCGCTGTGCGCTGCTCCGTCTTTCGGGTCCTCTGGCTGTGACTGTTCAGTCAGAGGGCACGCACTATCTACGTCATCGCGCCCTCTGACCTGAACATCACACGCAGAGGACACGGAAGAATGAGCGGCGCGCAGCGGTGGAACGGGGACAGGTGAATATTGCATACTCGCCCTCCTGGCACGTCCCTACTTCTCCATCGGATATCGCAGTATGCGTTCACTGCTTACGCATACCGCGATCTCCTGGGCTGCGTCACTCTGTGGGGTCCAGACTGCGCAGACGTTTGCGCTTGCGCAGTCTATAAAGTGGAGGGACAGAGTGGCGCTCCCAGCGTTATATTATAGATGTTAATTTATAGCTATATTATATGGCATACTGATTTATACTAAGTGTGTTATAATTTTCACCTTGTTGCCATTATGGATCATCTATATATTTTTTTAATCTCTTCACTTTATTTTACTTTTAACCGTGGGTGCATTTATGTGTAAGGTGTTACCACTTACCAAGATATACAACAATAAAGGTATTTGATTTATATAATTGTTCCTATCTCTTTCTGACCATATGTTCAGCTTTTTCCTTTTGGTCTTCGCGCCTGGACTATGTGCGTGGAGAGCAGTGAGTGTTCATTGCTCGCTCTTAAGTAGCGCACACAGTGTGAGCTGCCGGCTTCCTGCAGCTGTCGGGTGGTCATATGTCCACACTACTAAAAGGAATTAATATTCACCGCATTCCACGCCCATGGCAGTGAATATTCATTTCCCTTTAGCAGCGGGCACGGGAGTAAGCTGCAGCCGTCAGCTCCTGACACTCCCCCACCACAGCCAGAGCCGATCCCCCATTTTCCTCCACACGTTTGGAGGAAAGAAGTGAGTTTTATATTCCAATAAATATTGTACTTTTTTTTTATGGATTTAGCATTCCTGTGAATCACTAACCTAATATTTAGATGTATACCAACAGTTTTTTAGAACAGCTTCACGTCTATGTTGCACTGAGTCGTCCAACGTCTGGCACCTGTCAACTGTTATTCCAGCCCAGGATGCTTAGACTACATCTAACAATTTTTGGCATTTGTTGGCTTTGCCTCAGAATTGGCATTTTTAGTGTAAACATATGAGTGTGCCATCGGCTTTAGGTCCGGGGATTGGGCCTGAGATCTCCATCTACGCATGCGCCACCCCGGCGGCCATTTTCCCAGTGTCCACCACACAGGAAACCATGGTTCTGCGGGGGACTCTGACCTTTCACAAAATGTCGGCAGAGCCCCCCCCCCGCAGCAGCATCGGAGACACAGCAGTGCGCCAGACATCGGAACACCTCCTCATCCCAGCCTGCAGCATCACCCCACTCCTGCCTTCTCCAGCAGTAAACCTGGGACCCCGCTTCACTGCAGCCGCCACCACCCCGGTAAGCAATAAGGCGCATGGATTATAAGAAGCACCACCATTTTATTAAAAAAAAAAAAAATTCCTATTTTTCTCCTCAAAATTTGGGAGCGTCTTATAATCCCAAAAATACGGTACATCCCGGCGCATGGAGACTAAATACAGATATTTTTCAGATGATTACGAGAGGATTGGGATATCCAGAGGTAGATCTGCTTGCAAAACGCTAAAGTAAAACCATACTTTTCACTGGATCCCAAAGACGCTTCAGCGAACAGTAGATGCATTCAACCATCCTTGGAAGGTCGAGCTATCTTATACATTTCCTCTGATCCCTTTGCTGCCAAGAACACTACAAAAATCAGAGTAGAAGTGGTCAAGACTATCCTCATAGCACCAATACGGACAAAAACGGGATGATTTTAGGTGCTAAACAGTCTGAAGCTAGAGGGTCCACTGGTCCTTCCTCCGGTCCACAACCTGCTGCATCAGGGTCCGATCTATCATCTGACCTCCCCAGAAACTGGCTGCTTGGCTTCTGAAGCCTCAATCTTAAAGGCTACAGGCCTCTCGGAAGCTGTAATTCATGCCTTCCAGAAGAGCTAGAAGCAGATTACAAATACCACCTGTGTTAAAATATGGAAAACCTTCAGGTTATGATATGGGTTTCTTCCTCGGGATCCTTTTCACCCGGACATTGCAGGAGGGCTTTTCAAAGGGTTTTAAACCTAGTAAGTCCAAGTGTTAGCCTTAAAGGGAACCTGTCACCACGTTTTTGGAAGATGGGATAAAAATAGCGTTAAATAGGGGCAGAGGTGGGCATTACATTAGTGTGTTTGTTATGCGTTTATTACCCACCTAAGTTGCCGAAATACCTTTGCAAAGTCTCCGTTTTCGCCTGTCAATCAGGCTGGTCTGGTCAAAAGGGCGTCTTGTCTTCCCCCAGATTTTGCGTAGTTTTCCGTTGGTGGCGTAGTGGTGTGCGCATGCCCAAGGTCCCGAATCCTCTGCCAGGGGATTTAAAAGAGCGCGCTGTTCGTTTTCATTGGTGATCGGTGGGCGCGGCCATCTTCCTTTGGCCGCGCGTGCGCAGAAGCGGCGCTCTGCTGGCCGCGGCTTCAGGAAAATGGCCGCCGCGATATCCATCTGCGCACGCGCGGCATCCCGCGGCCATTTTCCTGAAGCCGCGGCCAGCAGAGCGCCGCTTCTGCGCACGCGCGGCCAAAGGAAGATGGCCGCGCCCACCGATCACCAATGAAAACGAACAGCGCGCTCTTTTAAATCCCCTGGCAGAGGATTCAGGACCTTGGGCATGCGCACACCACTACGCCACCAACGGAAAACTACGCAAAATCTGGGGGAAGACAAGACGCCCTTTTGACCAGACCAGCCTGATTGACAGGCGAAAACGGAGACTTTGCAAAGGTATTTCGGCAACTTAGGTGGGTAATAAACGCATAACAAACACACTAATGTAATGCCCACCTCTGCCCCTATTTAACGCTATTTTTATCCCATCTTCCAAAAACGTGGTGACAGGTTCCCTTTAAGCTCCTGTTGCGATTAGAAATCTGGTGGATCATCGCTCCATAAGGAGATTTATGACTGCAGACTCTCAATGCACTCACAAAGATCCAATGGAATCTCATCTTGGGATTTCAAGGGTCTAACCATTCTTCCTTCTGAACCGATGACCTTGGTACATATAGCTAAGCTGTCAAGGAAAGCAGCATTCCTAGTTATCATAACAGCTAGGAGAGTAAGTGAAATCCAGGCCCTCAGGGAGCCCCTACCTTAAGATGCTAGATGCTCCACCTATACCAATCTGTGAAGAATATTGGAGATAAAAATTCATACAAATCATTTGTATCTTATTTGGCTTGGGATTATAAACCCCCCTGTGCTTTGTCCAGCAGGGAAGCAGCAGGAAGTCCAATATTCCTAAAGCCTCAAGGAGAAGGCTGGCACTTAGCTCAGCAGAGAGGTCAAGCCTCCAAATGCTGTGAGTGACAGATCTCACACCTTGAGCCAGTAGCTCAGGGCAGGACTACAGGCTTGTTTGCAATATAGAGTCATGCTGAAACTGCCAAAGAACATTCTGGAAACGTAATTCCTTAAGGAGTTATGGAGATACTTTATGTACTAGCTGAACATCGTGTACATTGTCAAGATCTTTGGAACGGACCGAACACATCCCAGGGTCTCAATCCGTTCTAACATCCCAGGGAGGGGAGAGACGTAGAATGGCCAGTAGGAACGCGATAGCCAAAACCGCCTCCCTAGAACAGTCCATTAAAGCGTTATGACTCGGCTTAACCCCTTCACCCCCAAGGGTGGTTTGCACGTTAATGACCGGGCCAATTTTTACAATTCTGACCACTGTCCCTTTATGAGGTTATAACTCTGGAACGCTTCAACGGATCTTGGCGATTCTGACATTGTTTTCTCGTGACATATTGTACTTCATGATAGTGGTAAAATTTCTTCGATATAAGTTGCGTTTATTTGTGAAAAAAACGAATATTTGGCGAAAATTTTGAAAATTTCGCAATTTTCCAACTTTTAATTTTTATGCCCTTAAATCACAGACATATGTCACGCAAAATACTTAATAAGTAACATTTCCCACATGTCTACTTTACATCAGCACAATTTTGGAACCAAAATTTTTTTTTGTGACGGAGTTATAAGGGTTAAAAGTTGACCAGCAATTTCTCATTTTTACAACACCATTTTTTTTTAGGGACCACATCTCATTTGAAGTCATTTTGAGGGGTCTATATGATAGAAAATACCCAAGTGTGACACCATTCTAAAAACTGCACCCCTCAAGGTACTCAAAACCACTTTCAAGAAGTTTATTAACCCTTCAGGTGTTTCACAGGAATTTTTGGAATGTTTAAATAAAAATGAACATTTAACTTTTTTTCACACAAAATTTATTTCAGCTCCAATTTGTTTTATTTTACCAAGGGTAACAGGAGAAAATAGACCCCAAAATTTGTTGTACAATTTGTCCTGAGTACGCTGATACCCCATATGTGGGTGTAAACCATTGTTTGGGCGCAGGGCAAAGCTCGGAAGGGAAGGAGCGCCATTTGACTTTTCAATGCAAAATTGACTGGAATTGAGATGGGACGTCATGTTGTGTTTGGAGAGCTCCTGATGTGCCTAAACATTGAAACCCCCCACAAGTGACACCATTTTGGAAAGTAGACCCCCTAAGGAACTTATCTAGATGTGTGGTGAGCACTTTGACCCAACAAGTGCTTCACAGAAGTTTATAATGCAGAGCCGTAAAAATAAAAAATCATATTTTTTCACAAAAATGATCTTTTCGCCCCCATTTTTTTATTTCCCCAAGGGTAAGAGAAGAAATTAGAGCACAAAAGTTGTTGTGCAATTTGTCCTGAGTACGATGATACCCCATATGTGGGGGGTAAACCACTGTTTGGGCGCATAGCAGAGCTCTGAAGGGAAGGAGCGCTATTTTACTTTTCAATGCAAAATTGACTGGAATTAAGATGGGATGCCATGTTGCGTTTGCAGAGCCCCTGATGTGCCTAAACATTAAAAACCACCACAAGTGACACCATTTTGGAAAGTAGACCCCCTAAGGAACTTATCTAGATGTGTTTTGAGAGCTTTGAACCCCCAAGTGTTTCACTACAGTTTATAACGCAGAGCCGTGAAAATAAATCTTTTTTTTTTTCACAAAAATGATTTTTTAGCCCCCAGTTTTGTATTTTCACAAGGGTAACAGGATAAATTGGACCCCAAAATTTGTTGTCCAATTTGTCCTGAGTATGCTGATACCCGATATGTGGGGGGGAACCACTGTTTGGGCGCATGACAGAGCTCGGAAGGGAAGGAGCGCCATTTGGAATGCAGACTTAAATGGATTGGTCTGCAGGCGTCACGTTGCATTTGCAGAGCCCCTGATGTACCCAAACAGTACAAACCCCCCACAAGTGAC
Source organism: Ranitomeya variabilis (assembly GCF_051348905.1). Lineage (NCBI taxonomy): Eukaryota > Metazoa > Chordata > Amphibia > Anura > Dendrobatidae > Ranitomeya > Ranitomeya variabilis. The sequence goes on along the minus strand of NC_135232.1, from coordinate 385,751,300 downwards.
CCCATATTGGAAACTAGACCCCCCAAGGAACTTATCTAGATGTGTTGTGAGAACTTTGAACCCCCAAGTGTTTCACTACAGTTTATAACGCAGAGCCGTGAAAATAAAAATTCTTTTTTTTCCCACAAAACTTATTTTTTGGCCCCCAGTTTTGTATTTTCACAAGGGTAGCAGGAGAAATTGGACCCCAAAAGATGATGTCCAATTTGTCCTGAGTACGCTGATACCCCATATGTTGGGGTAAACCCCTGTTTGGGCACACGGGAGAGCTCGGAAGGGAAGGAGCACTGTTTTCCTTTTTCAACGCAGAATTGGCTGGAATTCAGATCGGATGCCATATCCCGTTTGGAAAGCCCCTGATGTGCCCGAACAGTGGAAACCCCCCAATTATAACTGAAACCCTAATCCAAACACACCCCTTACCCTAATCCCAACAGTAACCCTAACCACTCCTCTAACCCAGACACACCCAACCCTATTCCCAACCGTAAATGTAATCCAAACCCTAACCCTATCTTTAGCCCCAACCCTAACTGTAGCCCCAACCCTAGCCCCAACCCTAGCCCCAACCCTAGCCCTAACCCTAGCAATAACCCTAGCCCTAACTCTAGTCCTAACTCTAGCCCTAACCCTAACCCTAATGGGAAAATGGAAATAAATACATTTTTTAATTTTTTTATTTTTCCCTAACTAAGGGGGTGATGAAGGGGGGTTTGATTTACTTTTATAGCGGGTTTTTTAGCGGATTTTTATGATTGGCAGCCGTCACACACTGAAAGACGCTTTTCATTGCAAAAAATATTTTTTGCGTTACCACATTTTGAGAGCTGTAATTTTTCCATATTTGAGTCCACAGAGTCATGTGAGATCTTGTTTTTTGCGGGATGCGTTGACGTTTTTATTGGTAACATTTTCGGACACGTGACATTTTTTGATCGCTTTTTATTCCGATTTTTGTGAGGCAGAGTGATCAAAAACCAGCTATTCATGAATTTCTTTTTGGGGAGGCGTTTATACCGTTCCGCGTTTGGTAAAATTGATAAAGCAGTTTTATTCGTCGGGTCAGGACGATTACAGCGATATCTCATTTATATAATTTTTTTTATGTTTTGGCGCTTTTATACGATAAAAACTATTTTATAGAAAAAATAATTATTTTGGTATTGCTTTATTCTCAGGACTATAACTGTTTTTATTTTTTTGCTGATGATGCTGTATGGCAACTCGTTTTTTGCGGGACAAGATGACGTTTTCAGCGGTACCATGGTTATTTATATCAGTCTTTTTGATCGTGTGTTATTCCACTTTTTGTTCGGCGGTATGATAATAAAGCGTTGTTTTTTGCCTCGTTTTTTTTTTTTTTTTCTTACGGTGTTTACTGAAGGGGTTAACTAGTGGGCCAGTTTTATAGGTCGGGTCGTTACGGACGCGGCGATACTAAATATGTGTACTTTTATTGTTTTTTTAATTTTATTTAGATAAAGAAATGTATTTATGGGAATAATATATATTTTTTTTTTTTCATTATTTTGGAATTTTTTTTTTTTTTTTTTTTTTTTTTACACATTTGGAAATTTTTTTTTTTACTTTTTTACTTTGCCCCAGGGGGGGACAATACAGATCGGTGATCTTTCAGTTTGCATAGCACTCTGACAGATCACCGATCTGCGAGAAGTGCAGGCTGCTTCACAGTGCCTGCTCTGAGCAGACTTCTGTGAAGCCACCTCCCTCCCTGCAGGACCCGGATCCGCGGCCATCTTGGATCCGGGTCTGGAGCAGGCAGGGAGGGAGGTAAGACCCTCGCAGCAACGCGATCACATCGCGTTGCTGCGGGGGGCTCAGGGAAGCCCGCAGGGAGCCCCCTCCCTGCGCGATGCTTCCCTGCACCGCCGGCACATCGCGATCATGTTTGATCGCGGTGTGCCGGGGGTTAATGTGCCGGGGGCGGTCCGTGACCGCTCCTGGCACATAGTGCCGGATGTCAGCTGCGATATGCAGCTGACACCCGGCCGCGATCGGCCGCGCTCCCCCCGTGAGCGCCGCCGATCGCGCTGGACGTACTATCCCGTCGGCGGTCATACGGGCCCACCCCACCTCGACGGGATAGTACGTCCGATGTCAGGAAGGGGTTAAAGGGAACCTGTCACCCCCCCCTCAGGCGTTTGTAACTGAAAGAGCCACCTTTTGCAGCAGTAATCCTGCATTCTGACAAGGTGGCTTTTTAGTTACAAATGCCTGCACACGCTGAAATAAAAACCCTTAGAAAATGTGCCCCCATATACCCTGAAATCGTCCCTGGGGGCGGGACTTTCCTTCCTAATTAGACGCAGCACAGCCGTCACTCCTGAGCTGTGTGCGCCGCCTCCTCTTGCTGCATTATCTGCATTATTGTCCCCGGCGCCTGCGCTGTAAGTTTTTTTTCCGGGCATGCGCAGTTGTGCTGCCCTTCGTACTTACAGCGCAGGCACCGGGACGATAATGCAGCAAGAGGAGGCGGCGCCCAGCACGCACAGGCCCGGAGTGACGACTGTGCTGCGTCTAATTAGGAAGGAAAGACCCGCCTCCCTGGTGATTTCAGGTTATGTGGGGGCAGATTAGATAAGTGTTTATTTCAGCGTGTGCAGGCGTTTGTAACTAAAAAGCCACCTTGTCAGAATGCAGCATTAGTGCTGCACAAGGTGGCTCTTTTAGTTACAAACGCCTGAGGGGGGTGACAGGTTCCCTTTAAGTTTTGGAGTTTTTAGCTGCTAGAGGCAAAGATAGGGGATTTGGGTTCAGCGCAGAAGGCAGGAGGGGAGTGACCCAAAGGTGATAAAGGCTTCTGAAAAGCCATGTGGCCTCTGTTATGCATTTGGTCCACTTCGACAGGGGGTCACATCGAGTAACGTGCTGTGAAGGACCTTGGAGCCAGCTGTCAGCCCATGCCCCATGTGGCCTAGCGCACACATGGTCAAACATCAACCTGGTAATTGATATGATCCTTCTGCTTATATTTTTTGTCCTACCACTATTGTATTTGCATATTTGACCATTGTATATAACTGTCTGACAAACATGACAGACAGTCCGACAAATAGCAAAATGAAGAATTATTAAGAGGAGAACTATTCTCTGCTAACTACAACAGAGGCCTAGAGAAAAGATCTTTTTTTTTTTTTTGTACAATACTGTGGACCCAATAAAGGGAAGAAGATCTCGAAAAATGCTTTAACAATCTGTGAATCATCTAAGAGCCAGAATCTATCCTCTCTAGAGTTGCTGAAAGCTCAATCCACCAGAGCCATCTTTGTCTCCTGGGCCTATGTATGTATGTCCAGGCATTCATTATGCAAACGACTAGGGGGCAGGTCAGTGAGGGATCAGTGACCTGTCAGCAGTTCTTATGAAGGCCGCCCTGGAGCACGAGCATATGATTAACTAAAAACTGAAAATAAAGATTAAACAACAACCACAAGGTGGATTTCATCAACCAAGGTCTCATTTTAATCAGTATAATGGCGCCGGCCTGACACTATCTGTAGGTTACAGTGCACAATCCTGCTGACAGGTTCCCTTTAAATGCATTCTCAGCGTCCACCCCATTCGTTGTTTGTTGGTAAGTTATTAGGTGTCGGTAACTTACCAATTCATATCCCATGAAGGTGTTTCTGACCTAACTTTAGATACGTGAGGCTTATGGCTGGCATTTCACTTGAATTATGCAGTGGTATGGCCAGTATCTGCTTATCCGGATCAGTAAACAGTACCTGTGCCAGCACTAGACCTGAGTGTATTTGATTTGCAGTTGAAAGTCCTATATTTTTTAGATAAATATATTATTTTTCCTTATGTGTATTGATTCTATAATTTTTTTTGTTTTAGAAGATAAACTGCAAACAACATGATGGAGTATGCCAGCGCTGCAAAGATGTGTTGGAATGGCGTGTGAAATTCAGCAAGTACAAGCCGTTGTCTCAGCCTAGGAAGTGGTGAGTGACAGTCGTATGCTACCTCGCTGCTACAGTGCCAGGGAGTGTACACGCTCTCCACAAGCTTCCTGCTGATGCCTTTGGGAAAACTTGAATGAGTTTAGAAAACAATAAAGCTTTTATCTGAAATCTGACACTTCTTCCATAAAGCGCGTGCCTGCCACATTAGTACTTTATATAAAACCATGCTTGAAAGAGATCCGTCATTTCAAAGAGGCTATGATGTCACTTAAAGATGCACTCCCTCCACACTTTTTTTTTTTTTGTATTTATTTTTTTGGCCTAAACTTGTTTTAAATATATAATTTATGTAGTGTAGATGCATTAATACCGTACTCTCCAATCGCAGGATTCGTTCTCCGGTCCTCTTCTGGGTCATGGTGGCTATTCCAACTCGATGGATCACATTGGGGTCCATGTATGAGCCACAATTCGCTTTTATGATAGAAGTCTATGAAACATCAGCTCAATAGGTTTACATTGTAAAAGTGACATCTGGCTCACACAGTGGACCCCAATGTGATATGGCAAGTTGGAATAGACATGATGTGATAAGAGGACCGAAGTGGCGCTGCAAACTGGGGAAGACTGCAATAGGTGAGTATATTACTGCACTTGTGCTACACAGATATAGATTAACACAGGTTTAGGTAATAAGAAGTTTGGTGGGAGACCTTCAATGTCTGATTCACAGTGGCTCAGCCTGGTATGTTAGACTCTGAAATGCCTCGGCGCTTCAAAGAAAAACATATTTCAAATAGCTGCCAGGGTCCGAGCCACACGTGTGACTAGTCAGAAAGGCGGGTTACCACACATGCAGGAAGAGAACCGTTACTACAGGGGAGAGGATGGGAGAAGTCTCCAGAGACCTGCCTGGCCAACTAGACTCCTGTGCGTCTTGGTCCCCGTGCGTCTTTTATTAAAAGGAACCTGTTATCCCCAAAATCGAAGGTGAGCTAAGCCCACCAGCATCAGGGGCTTATCTACAGCATTCTGTAATGCTGTAGATAAGCCCCCGATGTATCCTGAAAGATGAGAAAAAGAGGTTAGATTATACTCACCCAAGGGCGGTCCGGGGCCTCCCATCTTCATAGGATGACGTCTTCTTGTCTTCACGCTGCGGGTCCGGTGCAGGCGCACTTTTCTGTCATGTTGAGGGCAGAGCAAAGTACTGCAGTGCACAGGTGCCAGGAAAGGTCAGAGAGGCCCGGCGCCTGCGCACTGCAGTACTTTGCCTTCAACAGGACAAAGTACGCCGGAGCCGCAGCGTGAAGACAAGAAGAGGACGTCATCCTATGAAGATAGAAGGCGCCGGACCGCGACGCCAAATTTACCCAATTTATTATACGTTTTAGGAGTCTGAGTCGGTCCATTTTATTCTGACTCAACCAAAATGGACACAGACTCCGACTCCACAGCCCAGGTTGCAGCTTTTCAGAGACAAACATACCTGGATGAAATCATACAGCCCGTGTCTGGTACATGCTGCGCTGCCCTAAGGTTATGCAGCATGTATCAGCTGTCAAGTTCCCTTTAATGGGAAAATACATCCGTGTGACCAAGTTGCTTATCCTCTAAAGCAGGGGTCCCCAACCTGTAGCTCGGGAGCCACATGTGGCTCGCGAGCCTGTGATGTGTGGCTCGCGGCTGCCTGCCAGCTTGGTGCATTAGCACCAGGTGTAAATAATTAAGAGCAAATCTCAAAAGTCTGACTTTTGTGTGTAGCCCTGTACAGAAGAGCAGATCTGAGTGTGGGTGAGATAGGAGACCGTGGAGCTTGGCTTACTGCTTTGGTGTTATTTCAGTGGAAAAGCTTTGGTTGTCATTATACCAGTAATGGAAGCTCTCGGTGTCACTACTGTGAGTGGGGAAGGAGCTGGTTGTGGCTCGCGACCCTCTTTCATAGCTGGATGAGGCCCTCAAGGTCAGAAAGGTTGGGGACCTCTGCTCTAAAGAGACCCTTTCATTGGATTTTTAATTTTAATTGAGCACCTCTTCCAACATATGCTGCTTCACTTCAGTGTTTTTGCAGCATTCCTTCAAATATAGAAAGCAAGTGCTTGTAGTGTATACAACTAATTTTAACCCCTTTCTGACCTCGGACGGGATAGTATGTCCGAGGTCAGATCCCCCTCTTTGATGCAGGGCTCCGGCGGTGAGTCCACATCAAAGCCGGGACATGTCAGCTGTTTTGAACATGTGCCCGCAATAGCGGCGGGTGAAATCGCGATTCACCCGCCGCTATTAACTAGTTAAATGCCGCTGTCAAACGCAGACAGCGGCATTTAACCGGCGCTACCAGCCGGGCGGCCGGAAATGAGCGCATCGCCGACCCCCGTCACATGATCGGAGGTCGGCGATGCTTCAGAATAGTAACCATAGAGGTCCTTGAGACCTCTATGGTTACTGATCCCCGGCAGCTGTGAGCTCCACCCTGTGGTCGGCGCTCACAGCACACCTGCATTTCTGCTACATAGCAGCGAACATCAGATCGCTGCTATGTAGCAGAGGCGATCGCGTTGTGTCAGCTTCTAGCCTCCCATGGAGGCTATTGAAGCATGGCAAAAGTAAAAAAAAAGTAAAAAAAAAATGTGAAAAAAATAAAAAAAAAAATATAAAAGTTTAAATCACCCCCCTTTCGCCCCATTCAAAATAAATCAATAATAAAATAATCAAACCTACACATATTTGGTATCGCCGCATTCAGAATCGCCCGATCTATCAATAAAAAAAGCATTAACCTGATCGCTAAACGGCGTAACGAGAAAAATATTTGAAATGCCAGAATTACGTTTTTTTGGTCACCGCGACATTGCATTAAAATGCAATAACGGGCGATCAAAAGAACATATCTGCACCAAAATGGCATCATTAAAAACGCCAGCTCAGCTCGCAAAAAATAAGCCCTCAACCGACCCCAGATCATGAAAAATGGAGACGCTACGGGTATCGGAAAATGGTGCAATTTTTATTTTTTTTTAGCAAAGTTTGGAATTTTTGTTCACCACTTAGATAAAAAATAACCTAGTCATGTTAGGTGGCTATGAACTCATACTGACCTGGAGAATCACAATTGCAGGTCAGTTTTAGCATTTAGTGGTCCTAGCAAAAAAGCCAAACAAAAAACAAGTGTGGGACTGCACTTTTTTTGCAATTTCCCCGCACTTGGAATTTTTTTCCCGTTTTCTAGTAGTTGAATACTTGATGCTTATTTAGAAAAAGGCCAACTTTTGCATAGATAAGGCCTTAAAATGTAAATGTTGAGTACTGTTTGCTTTGTGGTAAGCGCAGCACTGTTTAAAAGGTCCCGTAATGTAAGTCACACCTTGGAGAACAATATCCCTGAAGGCTAGAGAGGCTTTTACTAGTCCGGTATCTAGAGAAACTCTAGTTGAGAGTAGACCGCCCCGTACATCTGGGTGTTGTCTCCCTTTCAGTTCAGATGTTTGTGATGTCACAGTGAGTCATTGTGCTAATATGTCTTCATACGTCTCAGGTGAGTAAGCCTGCCACTGCTACATTGGCTGCACGCTTTTTTACTTCGTTCCTCAAAGCTATTTTTTTCCTGTCTTATCTTGGTTTTGCAAATACTGTTGAGTTGGACATATTTTACATGTTTCATTGATTACGACATAGGAAACCGGTCACCATGACAGGTCCTCTCTATATAAGGCCATCTGTAAGCTCTATATATCGGGTGGTGGAGGTGGTCGGCATTGTGTAAGATTAGATTCCTTCTGTGGTTTCTACCATACAGGGCTTACAGCAAGGATGGGGATATGTGGCAAGTGATTTACCAGCCCCATGACTGTCATATCTGTAGATATTTAGGAGATGCAAAAGCACCCACTAATTCTTCAACTCTGAGGTACAGTCCGTGTTTATGTTTTATCAATAGTGGTGCCTATATCTCCACTAGTGGTGCCTGTATCTCCAAAAAAAAAAAAAAACTCCTTGCTTTCACACCCTTGTGACATAAAGGGGTTCACCATGGATTCCTGGGGCCATCACATATTGGGGATGATCGTAAAGTGAGGAATTTCTTGCCTACTTAGCCCTTGTGTCTCTCAGCTAATATACAGGTGCTTCTCACAAAATTAGAATATCATCCAAAAGTTAATTTATTTCAGTTCTTCAATACAAAAAGTGAAACTCATATTTTAGATAGTCATTACAAACAGAGTGATGTATTTCATGTGTCTATTTCAGGTAATGTTGATGATTATGGCTTATAGCCTGTGAAAACCCAAAAGTCATTATCTCAATAAATTTGAATACTTTATAACACCAGCTTGAAAGAATTATTTTAAAATCTAAAATGTTTGCCTACTGAAATGTATATTCAGTAGATGCACTCAGTACTCGGTCGGGGCTCCTTTTGCATCAATTACACATCAATGCGGCTTTTGCATGGAGGCGATCAGCCTATGGCATTGCTGAAGTGTTACGGAAGCCCAGGTTGCTTTGATAGCAGCCTGAAGCTCGTCTGCATTGTTGGGTCTGGTGTCTCTCATCTTCCTCTTGACAGTTCTCCATAGATTCTCTATGGGGTTAGGGTCAGGCGAGTTTGCTGGCCAATTAAGCACAGTGATAATGTTGTTTTTAAACCAGGTATTAGTACTTTTGGCAGTGTGGACAGGTGCCAAGTCCTGCTGGAGAATGAAATTTCCATCTCCAAAAAGCTTGTTTTCAGAAGGCAGCATGAGTGCTCTAAAATTTCCTGGTAGACGGCTGCGCTGACTTTGGTCTTGATAAAACACAGTGGACCTACTCCAACAGGTGACATGGCTCCCCAAACAATCATTGATTGTGGATACTTCACACTAGACCTTGGAAATCAAGGTCCCAGGGTCTGGAAGAAGAGTGGAGAGGCACACAGTCCCAGCTGCTTGAGGTCTAGTGTGAAGTTGGCTGTAAGCTATAATCATCAACATTAACAGAAATAAACACTTGAAGTAGATCACTCTGTTTGTAATGACTCTATCTAATATATGATTTTCACTTTTTGTATTGAGAACTGAAATTTAACTTTTTGATGCTTTTCTATTTTTGTGAGATGCACCTGTATGTTTATGGCCTCCATAATATATACATTTATTGAGATCAGCGTATTTAAATGAACCCAGCACAGGCTCCATGGTAAAATGAGGGGGCACCTCAATACTGTACATAAAGTGAGAAGAGAAGTGCACCTAGGAACCATGGGAATTGTGGTAAGTAGTGCCAAGTAGTAGTGCATATGATTTAGTTTTCTTGGGATATGTGTACGCTGCGTGATTCATTGAGTCTCATGCGAAGTGGTGTGTGCCTCGCTGCAAATGTTATTCCAGTTAGGGACTTGTGGGGTAAGGAATAGACCACTTGTCATGAATTTGATGAACAGAGGTTACCACGCCCCAGCTCTGCCCTTATTGTCGTTGCTGGGAAAAAAAGCTGTGAAAACACCGAAAGTTGCAAAATTTTTGTACAGTCTCATGTCATATACAAATTGAGTGATTTTTCAAAACTTTTTACTCCAGAATTGTAAACTGGAGAGGTGGTGGGACCACTGTGCAATGGTCCGAGGACAGCCAGCGGGGGTGTGTAACTAGGTGAACACCTGACTCTTCTTTAGAACCCCTGATGGTGGTGTTAGACTTGTATCAAGATGGACACCAGGTGCTACCTCAGGACGGACCTCAGACGCACAGTAGCTGACCCCGAAGGGGCAGGAAGCCGGAATGGCCTAGAAGGTAAAGTTTAGCTTGTGCTTGCGGGAACAGTTGGAATATAGGCAGGTGCAGAAAGGAATGTCTGGTATACAGATGAGCACTGGCAGATGCAGGCAGGTACAGCTGATGCACAAGCAGGCACTGGCAAGTGAGGCTGGTATATAGGCAGGTACTGGCATAGGCAGGTACTGGCAAGTGCAGGCAGGTGCAGCTGATATACAGGCGGGTGCAGGTGGGTACTGGCAAGTACGACTGTTATACAGGTTAGCACTGGCAGGTGCAGGCAGGTATGGCTAATATACAGGCAGGTGGGTACTGGCAAGTACGACTGTTACAGATGAGCACTGGCCGGCGCAGGCAGGTACAGCTGGTGAACAGGTGAGCACTGCAAGAACGGCTGTATATAGGCAGATTCTGGAAGATAAACTAGAACAGGAGACCTGAGAACTAGCAAGCATGCAAACAAGCAGAGTATACACGTTGCTCAGACACATCCCACAAGGTGGAGGTGCCTTAAATAATAAGTGTCTCCCAGCCACTGGTGGGGACACATTAGGATGGATCATGCTGTCCTTTTTAAGAAGGAGGGAATGCGCTCGCCATAAGTAAACTGAACACCTAGTCTGAGACTATATGAAGAGAAAATCCATGGAGGCTGAAAATAACTTGAATGAACTTCTCGGCAAGCACAGGAGCAGACGGGAGACTGGACATCGTAGTGAAATTGGCCATCTTAGGGTATGTTCCCACGATCAGTAAACACTGAGTGTTGGACGCTGCATACATCCACAGCGTCCAACCCACGGTGGCCAGATGTTACAGCATAGTGGATGGGATTTCTTGAAATCCCATGCCCACTATGTGTACACCGGTGCCCGTGGCTCACCTGCGGAGATGCACATGCGGCGCATCTTTCCAGACTGCAGCATGTCTATTTATCTTGCAGGTCTTTCTGAATGGGACCCGATACAAGTCCAGTGGAACGACAATAAGCGTGGAGGGCTCAATGATCTGGCGAGGCCCCTCCTTTTGGTCGGGAGACAGAAAGGACCTGGAAAGTGGATCTGCTTTGACTTTCTTGTCTGCCGGATGGAAATGGACCACCTGGCTTGATGCGGACTGCAGATAGTGCAAGTTCTTGTGGTCCATATAGTTAATTAAAGAATGAACCGCTCCTTCGACTAGAATGTTCCACTCCTCCAAAGCCAATTTAATCGCCAACAGTTCTCAGTAGCTTATCAAGTAGTTGTGTTCTGAGGCCGAGAAGGCTTTGGAAAAGAAACCGCAGGTAACCATACGCCTCATAGGTGTTTTCTGAGTAAGGACAGCATTGGCCCCAGAGAAGGAAGCATCCACCTCCAGGAAGAATTGTTTATTACTATTAGGTCAATGCAGCACTGGAGGTGAAGAAAAGGCCTGTTTGGAAGTGAACCTGTCGGCAGGATTGTGTCAGGTTGGCGCTGTTACACTGATTAAAATGATACCTTGGTTGATGAAATCCGCCTTGTGGTTGTTGTTTAATTTATTTATTACTTTATTTGTACTTTTCAGTTAATGAGATTCTCGTGCTCCGGGGTGGGCCTGTGTGTGGGGTCTTTATGTGGTTGGGAAAAAAACATTTTCGTTTTGTTTAGTAATATAAATTTCTTGAAAAAAATTCTTCCTCAATATGACTCTGGCCGCACCTGCCCAGTAACATAATTCGCCAGCGTCATTTTGCTAGAGGAAAAATCATCTCCACCAAGATGGCACCTGCGCAGTAGCAAATATATATGCTTTATATGTGTATGTATAGGTTTGCCTCCTTCCTGATTTCCTGTTCTCTTGCATGTTTGTCACACTTAAATGTTTAAGATCACCAAACAAATGTAAATAATAGACAAATATAACACAAACACAAAATGCAGTTTTAAAATGAAATCTTTATTATTAAGGGAAAAAGAAATCCAAACCCACAGGGCCCTGTGTGAAAAAGTGAGTGTCCCCTCCACCTTAATAAAAAAATAAAAGTGGTGTATAACAAGGTGAGTTCAAATTCCCTAGCCACACCTGCTCATAGTTCATAGTAATTCTGTCTGGTAACAGGTTTTCTTTAAATGAAGAGGACAGTAAAAATTAAAAAATGTATATGTCTCCTTTGGTTTTCAGCGTTCACATTCACTGTGCTTTTTACCATTTTCTTCTGTGTGTTCTTTAATGAGATGTCATCTGGCACTGTGAGATTATGAATCAAAGTGCTGGCCTTTACAGCTTTATTAGAGCAATTATTCCTACATCTCATCTTCTATGAATTTAACAGTGGGAGACATGACAATTCTTTCTATAATTTACCGATAAGCCTGATTAGTATATTACTTGCACCGCTGCCTCATTTGAGGACACCATAACATGGGGGAGACCAGCAACTTTATTGGTTGCTCGTGCTGACTACTCCACTTTTCCTTTCTGCCACTTTAATAAATGTTCCACATTAGGACAAGTAATATCAAATTTTGAAAATGTGTAAATAAGTATTCTTGAAAACCGTTATATAGGCTAAAAAAAAGACTTGGGTCCATCAAGTTCAACTTTTCTCCACCAGTTATGCATTCTCTATCTCTAGACTATAACCATGCCATTTGTCATAAGAAAAGCATGCAGCCCAAAGCTGTTAGTGTCTGCCATTAAAGTACTGGTACTCTAGTTAGATAATTTATCCTCATAATCTATAAAGATGAGAAGCCCAGTGCACTTTTATTATCTGTATAACACTTGTAATTCATTGTGACAGGAGCTGCTCCTCACTGCTCCCCCCTCCGGTCTTGGATGTTCTATCATATAGCAGAGTGCAGCCCCCTGATAATGTCTCCATGTTTGGATTCCGAGGTGAGCAGGCATGGCGGGGACGTGGCCTGCTCCCTGATGGTAGTCCTGCAATGAAGGAGATATTATCAGGGGATGACTGCTGCTAAAAGCCATTATAAGGCCATGCTCCCTTTTCTCGGACAGGTTGTTACAGCAGGGAGCTTCACACTGCTGTGTGATATAACATCCCAGACGGTAGGGGGGAGCAGTGAGGAGCAGCTCCTGCCACACTGAGTTACAAGTGTTCTAAAGATAATAGAAGTGCACTGGGCATTTCATCTTTATAGATTGAGGACAAGAGCACTACAAACATTGTTTTTTTTTAATCTCCCCGGAGTACCCCTTTAATACCCTTTGCGGTAGGACATTCCACAGTCTGACTGCTCTAACTGTAAAGAACCTTTTCCTATTTAGTTGCCAGAATTGCCTTTCTTCTCCCGTAACAAGTGTCCCCTGGTCCTTAGTATGGTCTTTGGAAGGAATAAGTCATGTTCCAGTCCCTTGTACTGATCACACATATACCGTATTTTCTGGTGTATAAGACGACTGGGCGTATAAGACGACCCCCAACTTTTCCATATAAAATATGGAGTTTGGGATATACTCGCCGTATAAGACGGGGGTCATCTTATACTCCTAGTCATCTTATACGACGTGTGTGGTGCGGATGTTTCCCAGGGTCTGGAGGAGAGGAGACTCTCCTTCAGGCCCTGGGATCCATATTCATGTAAAAAAAAGAATAAAAAAAAAAATATGGGATATACTTACCCTCCGATGACCCGCGGCTCTCAGCGGTGCAAGCGGCGGCCTCCGTTCCTAAGAATGCATTGAGTGAAGGACCTTCAATGCCGTCATTGAAGGTCCTTCGCTCAATGCATCCTTAGGAACGGAAGCCGCTGCTTGCACTGCTGAGAGCCGCGGGCCGTCGGAGGGTAAGTATATCCCATATTTTTTTTTTTTATTCTTTTTTTACATGAATATGGATCCCAGGGCCTGAAGGAGAGTCTCCTCTCCTCCAGATCCTGGGAAACCATACAGGACCGCTCCCTGCACACGCTGTACCTGGCTTATAAGACGACCCCCGACTTTTGAGATGATTTTCAGGGGTTAAAAAGTCGTCTTATACGCCGGAAAATACAGTATTTAACATGTAAATGAGATCTCCTCTGAGGCATTTTTTTTTCTTTTTAAGCTAAACAAGCCCAACTTTTCCAGCAAGGCCTTTGATCCCTAATCTAGTTGCCCACCTTTGAACTGACTCTAACTTCTGAATATTCTCTCTAAAATGTGGACACCAAAACTGGATCCCATATTCTACATGTGGCCTTACAAGTGATTTATAGAGGGGTAATACATTTGGATCACCGGTTTGTTTACTTGTTTACTTTTCCAGCTGTTGCATGACATTGAGTGCTGCTGCTCAGCGTACTTGTAACCAGAATTCCCAAGTCCTTCTACTGTTTTGTAGTCCCGAGTATACTCCCATTTAATGTACAGTACAGACCAAAAGTTTGGACACACCTTCTCATTTAAAGATTTCTCTGTATTTTCATGACTATGAAAATTGTACATTCACACTGAAGGTATCAAAACTATGAATTAACACATGTGGAATTATATACTTAATAAAAAAGTGTGAAACAACTGAAAATATGTCTTATATTGTAGGTTCTTCAAAGTAGCCACCTTTTGCTTTGACTGCTTTGCACACTCTTGGCATTCTCTTGATGAGCTTCAAAAGTAGTCACCGGGAATGGTTTTCACTCCACAGGTGTGCCATCAGGTTTAATAAATGGGATTTCTTGCCTTATAAATGGGGTTGGGACCATCAGTTGTGTTGTGCAGAAGTCTGGTGGATACACAGCTGATAGTCCTACTGAATAGACTGTTAGCTGCTTTTTTCTTGCCATAATACAAATTCTAAGTAAAGAAAAGCGAGTGGCCATTATTACTTTAAGAAATGAAGGTCAGTCAGTCTGAAAAATTGGGAAAACTTTGAAAGTGTCCCCAAGTGCAGTGGCAAAAACCATCAAGCGCTACAAAGAAACTGTCTCACATGAGAACTGCCCCAGGAAAGGAAGACCAAGAGTCACTTCTGCTTCTGAGCATAAGTTTATTCAAGTCACTAGCCTCAGAAATCGCAGGTTAACAGCAGCTCAGATTAGAGACCAAGTCAATGCCACACAGTTCTAGCAGCAGACACATCTCTACAACAACTGTTAAGAGAAGACTTTGTGCAGCAGGCCTTCATGGTAAAATAGCTGCTAGGAAACCACTGCTAAGGACAGGCAACAAGCAAAAGAGACTTGTTTGGGCTAAAGAACACAAGGAATGGACATTAGACCAGTGAAAATCTGTGCTTTGGTCTGATGAGTCCAAATTTGAGATCTTTGGTTCCAACCACCGTGTCTTTGTGCGACGCAGAAAAGGTGAACGGATGGACTCTACATGCCTTGTTCCCTCCGTGAAGGATGGAGGAGGAGGTGTGATAGTGTGGGGGTGCTTTGCCGGTGACACTGTTGGGGATTTATTCAAAATTGAAGGCATACTGAACCAGCATGGCTACCACAGCATCTTGCAGCGGCATGCTATTCCATCTGGTTTGCGATTAGTTGGACCATCATTTATTTTTCAACAGGACAATGACCCCAAACACACCTCCAGGCTGTGTAAGGGCTATTTGACCAAGAAGGAGAGTGATGCGGTGCTACGCCAGATGACCTGGCCTCCACAGTCACCAGACCTGAACCCAATCAAGATGGTTTGGGGTGAGCTGGACCGCAGAGAGAAGGCAAAAGGGCCAACAAGTGCTAAGCATCTCTGGGAACTCCTTCAAGATTGTTGGAAGACCATTCCCGGTGACTACCTCTTGAAGCTCATCAAGAGAATGCCAAGAGTGTGCAAAGCAGTCATCAAAGCAAAAGGTGGCTACTTTGAAAAACCTAGAATATAAGACATATTTTCAGTTGTTTCACACTTTTTTGTTAAGTATATAATTCCACATGTGTTAATTCATAGTTTTGATGCCTTCAGTGTGAATGTACAATTTTCATAGTCGTGAAAATACAGAACAATCTTTAAATGAGAAGGTGTGTCCAAACTTTTGGTCTGTACTGTACATTACCCCATTCTAGGTGCATTAGTTTACATTTATCAGCATTAAACAGCATCTGTGGTGCGTTTGCTCTTATGTAGATCCTTTTGTAGTAATATACTATAGAAACCATTTTTTCTCTGAGCATGTGAGTCAGTCTTAACTGCTTGTGTTACTAAGGGGCAGGGGCGGACATTGATATAACCTATGCAGCCACACTGGGCCCAAGAATTAAAGGGGCCCACATCCACCTCCAAAGCAGGTTGAATTTTGCATTATAACAAGCTATTGGACTGCGAAGGGCCCATATGTTGTTCTAGCACAGGCGCTCTCTTCTGCCTTTGTCCACGTCTGCTAAAGAGTATTTTCTAAAACTAGTACAAATTAAATAATATTCAAATAAATACTTTTTAATCTACAAAACTCCAGAAACTGATTAACTGTGAGGAGCAAACACCCGAGTGCTTTGTGTTCTTGAGTTTGTTGTGATTTTTAAATTAGTGGGTTTTTTTGTATTTTCAGTGTGAAATGCCTGCAGAAGACAGTGAAGGAAGCTTATCATATTATATGCCAGCCATGTGCCCTTCAGCTGGAACTTTGTGCCAAGTGTGGAAAGAAAGAGGACCTTGTTGTGTTGTAAGTAGTAGATACCGATAGATTGCAATGCCTGACTCTTAGTGCTGATGGCATTCTTGGATTTGGACAGCCTAGAGATGGAAGTATGGCCTCACCGTCTGGCCTGACTCCGATCATTCTTCCTGTAAACAGTGATGTTGACTTGTTACCTTAGGGTGCTTTCACATTACGTTTAGTTACACGCTCGGTGGCTCCGTTGGGGCATATGTCTGAACCCTCTGCAAAACGGGATTCGGACGTATGCGCTGGCGGGGCCATAGACTATACTGATGCTGTTTTGCCAGGGGGAGGGGTTCGGATGTAAGCTCCAACTGGGCCACCGAGCAGGTGCCTAAACGCAATGTGAAAGCACCTTAATACTTGTTGTAAGTTTATTAAAAGTAATTCTTCAATACGTTATTGAAAAACCAAAAAGATTAACTTTCCCAACATTCATTGTATCTTCGACAACAGAGCTGTCAAGTCCCTATACCAATGTAAAATGTAGTATGACGTTGAAATTCAACATGGCAATGAATGCATAATGCATTTAGCCTGAAACGTCTTCCCACTATGGATCTTGACTTTTTTGTGAGATTGCCAATTTTTAGCACCCTTTTATCCTGATTTAAGAGTAGACGAACCTTACTGTCACTGTGGCCCTGTATGAATGTCTCTTCTGCAGCAGCTCTCCGCTCCTACTCGTATAAACTATTGTGCCAGATTAGAGTGACTACCTGTAAATCTCATGTAACCATGTGAACATCTATAGCCACTACTGAGCATATTTACTCCCATTTGGTATTACGCTGACCTAAGCAGGGAGCGGATTCATGCAGCGACCCATAGTACTGTACTGGAGGTACCTTTTTCTGCAGCTTCTCTCCACTCCTATTACACAGATGAAGGGTGGCATAGCTGTCTGTGTGCATTGGAACATCACCCTACTATAAAAATGAGTAATGCAAGCTATGCAGAGGATGCTGGCTGTATTCAGCAGCTGACTTTCTTGGACCCGCTACTACACTGCTCAAAAAAATAAAGGAAACACTTAAACAACAGAATATAACTTCAAGTAAATCAAACTTCTGTGAAGTCAAACTGTCCACTTAGGAAGCAACACTGTTTGACAATCAATTTTACATGCTGTTGTGCAAATGGAATAGACAACAGATGGAAATTATTGGCAATTATCAAGACACAATAAAGAAGTGGTTCTGCAGGTGGGGACCACAGACCACATCTCAGTACCAATGCTTTCTGGCTGATGTTTTGGTCACTTTTGAATGTTGGTTGTGCTTTCACACTCGTGGTAGCTTGAGACAGACTCTACAACCCACACAAGTGGCTCAGGTAGTGCAGCTCATCCAGGATGGCACATCAATGCGAGCTGTGGCAAGAAGGTTTGCCCTGTCTGTCAGCGTATTGTCCAGAGAGCTGGAGGCACTATGAGGAGACAGGGCAGTATACCAGGATACGTGGAGGGGGACATAGGAGGGCAACAACCCAGCAGTAGGACCACTACCTCAGCCTCTGTGGAAGTAGGAACAGGAGGCGCACTTCCAGAGCCCTGCAAAATGACCACCAGCAGACCACAAATGTGCATGTATCTGCACAACGGTTAGAAACCGATGCCATGAGGATGGTCTGAGTGGCCGACGTCCACAGATGGGGGTTGTGCTCACAGCCCAACACCGTGCATGATGCTTGGCATTTGCCACAGAACACCAGGATTGGCAAATTCGCCTCTGGCGCCCTGTGCTCTTTACAGATGAAAGAAGGTTCACACTGAGCACATGTGACAGAGACTGGAGATGCTGTGGAGAGCGATCTGCTGCCTTCAACATCCTTCAGCATGACTGTTGTGGCAGTGGGTCAGTAATGGTGTGGGGTGGCATTTCTTTGGAGGGTCGCACAGCCCTCCTTGTGCTCGCCGGAGGTAGCCTGACTGCCATTAGGTACCAAGATGAGATCCTCAGACCCCTTGTGAGACCATATGCTGGTGCGGTTGGCCCTGGGTTCCTCCTAATACAGGACAATGCCAGACCTCATGTGGCTGGAGTGTGTCAGCAGTTCCTGCAAGATGAAAGCATTGAAGCTATAGACTGGCCCGCCCGTTCCCCCGCCTCATCAGGAGCATGCCCAGGCATTGTAGGGAGATAATACAGGCACGTGGAGGCCACACACCCAACTAAGCATCATTTCCTTGTCTTGAGGCATTTCCACTGAAGTTGGATCAACCTGTAACTTAAAGGGCCACTGTCACCCCCTCCAGCCGTTCTAAACTAAAAGAGCCACCTTGTGCAGCAGTAATGCTGCAGTCTAACAAGGTGGCTCTTTTAGTTTTTGATTCAGTTATTACCTCATTAAAGCGTTTTAAAAATTGGCCACAAATACCAGATTTTGTACCTGGAGGCGGTCCGAATCGTCCTCTATGAATCTCCCAACTGCCGTCACTCTTCTCTTCTGCGGCGCTGGTCGCCGCCCCCTGAGCGCTGTTTCTTCTTAAATCCGGCGCCTGCGCTGTTCGTGCCTGCCTGGGGCCTGCGCAGTCTTCATTGTCAGTCACAGCTCAGATGCAGGGTGCCTGACTGCGCCTGTGCGGGCAGTGCGGCCACCCTGTTGCTGAATCCCCGCCCCGCACTCTGTTATTCATTATGCACAGTGCGGGGCTGGGGTTCCTGGGAAGGCGGGGGAGCTGGGGGAGAGCGTCTGAGCTGGGGAGCATCTGAGCTGGGGGAGCATCTGAGCTGGGGGAGCGTCTGAGCTGGGGAGTGTCTGAGCTGGGGAGCGTCTAAACAGCGCACTGCGCATGCCCAGGAACCCCAGCCCCGCACTGTGCATAATGAATAACACAGTGCGGGGCGGGGATTCAGCAACAGGGTGGCCGCACTGCCCGCACAGGTGCAGTCAGGCACCCTGCATCTGAGCTGTGACTGACAATGAAGACTGCGCAGGCCCCAGGCAGGCACGCACAGCGCAGGCGCCGGATTTAAGAAGAAACAGCGCGAAGGGGGCGGCGACCATCGCCCCTGAAGAGAAGAGTGACGGCAGTTGGGAGATTCATAGAGGAGGCTTCGGACCACCTCCAGGTACAAAGTCAGGTATTTGTGGCAAACTTTAAAACGCTTTATTGAGGGATTAACTGAATCAAAAACTAAAAGAGCCACCTTGTTAGACTGCAGCATTACTGCTGCACAAGGTGGCTCTTTTAGTTTAGAACGGCTGGAGGGGGTGACAGTGGCCCTTTAATATTCCACTTTGATATTGAGCATCATTCTAACTCCAGACCTCCGTGGGAAATTAGTTGTGATTTACGCTGATCATCAACACATTTCCACTATGTAATGAATAAAGATTTACAACTGGAATCTTTCATTCATCAGTGATATCTAGGATGTGGGATTTTAGTGTTCCCTTTATTTTTTTGAGCAGTGTATATAACTGTGTGAAATGCTGCCGGTGATTGTGGAAGAAGAGGGAGGTACGGCGAGTACCATTACTACAGAGTACTCACGGTCACTGCCTGTTCACTGCTTTTTAAGTATGGCCAAGTTTTTGGGAGTATTCAGGAAATAGTGATACCGTATAGTAGATACTGTGCCTACTGCATGGCATCACTGCTCATCACTGCCCACGCAGAGTGGCTTATTTTCTCGTGTTTTATCAAGCAATTAAAAAAAATCAAACAAGCAAAAATCAGAACTGAGTAGCTATAGAAAAGGGACACAGTGAAGGCCAAATTCTACTATAGTTACATAATTTTCATTTCTAAGTAACCTATCCTGCATTGTGTGCACTGTTGTCTTACTTGGCCCGGCTCCTGTATCCACGCTTGTACATAGATGTATGGCACAATGTACAGCAGTGATTTCTCTGGCAATCAAGCATATTGCACTGTGCAAACATTATAGTCAGGAGGACAATGACCGTTTGAAACCGAGGCTTTTACAGGTATTTTATTCTTTTATTGAACCTAGAATAAAGCCTCCTTCTTGTTTGTTCCTGCTCAGGCTTTAGAATAAGTTTCATTTCAAGAGCTTTGTTATTTTTAACATTTTGCTAGTGCCCTGAGGTGCATGAGTGTTCTTGAATGTTTTATCTGCTTTACTACTTAGTCCATGGGGTTGGAGTTGGTCATTAAGTATTACTGGAAAAATAAGGAATACTATTTCCACTTACTATTAGTGCTAATCAGGGCTGTGGAGACGCTAAGCCAAACCTCCGACTCCACAATTTCCATGACTCCGAATCCACCAAAGTGGACTCCACAACCCTGGTGCTAATGTCATGAACAACCACTGTCTATCTACCAAATTGGTTACTATTGAGTGGGTGCCATGTCAAGATTTCTGGGGTGCCTATAGGTGTTTAGTTGAACTGGATTGTTTTATGGAATAGCATTATGGTTGTATAAGCATAGACTAAGTAAACCATTTTATTTTTATTCCAGAGCAAAAGATCAGCAGACAGGCATAGCGACACCTAATGAAAATGAAGATTGCGAGGCAGAAGACACCTTAGATTTCCATGTAGAGTTGGAGTCTGAAGATGATGGTGAACTTGCCAAGGACGTGAACAGCACACAATGTGAAGACAGTGCAGTGCCCAGCAGATAACATCTGCAGTTCATTCTAATGAGGACTACACCGTGACCTATCTACAGGAACCATTTATCCTTATCCCAGGGCCCCATACCAGTTCAGCCTCTTTTCACCCGTACCTTATAGCCAACTAGAACTGTGGGGTGTACCTGTGCCAAATCGCTGTTCCAGCAAAAGTCACATTTAAAATCTAAGATTTTGTTGCATTTTTGTGACGGTAAACCTTGGTACACGGCATAAAATGAGGTGTAAATTTTTGCTATTTGTGATATTTCTACAAAATAAAATAAGATGCCTGCCTTTTTAAGATGAGGATTTTAAAAGTAAGATTTCCCAATGTTCTACTGCAGTTATTTGATAGACCAGAAAGTCTGATATTCAAAACTGTAGGACTTCACAAAACAAATCCGGAAAATGCTTTGAAAAATTGCAAAATGTTGTTGCAACTTGGAATTGCGCAAAAATAGTGTCTTTTTGCATTTTCAGTTTCTTCCAGCTTTGCCAGAATGAGTGGCGCTTGGGCGAGGCAGGGGAGTGATGCCACAGCTCCTCTAATTCATGACGTGGTATGGTGTTCCTTATGCCAGAAATCTTACTCCTGTCAAGTACTGGTGTAATATTTCTGGCGTGGCGCACTCGTCAGACACTCCTGATTCATGAAGAGGAGTGCAACTTTTCATGCTTCTTCATCAAGACCAGCAAGAGAAACGTCAAGTTTTATGAATCTAGACCTTTCTAATTTATTTTTTCATCTTGTATAATTTTTAATAATCTTTTTTTTTTCATGACTATCTGGCAATTTGGAGAATTTGATATACGGTACATGTTTTCTGTTATCCGTTGACCTCATAGATGTATGAACTTACTATTGCATTAACTCTTACACACAAATCGCAGACATATTCTAGTCTATGTACCATAGTTTGATGCCACAAGTAAACCTTAGCCACAGCAGGTTTTGTGTGCAGGTGTTTTTTTTTTTTTCTTATTTTTTATTTTAAATAGATGCGTGTTTTTGATTTTCATGAAATGCTGGGTAGCTTGTAATGTTTTTACTTTACAACAATGGTCTTTATTGTGTTATATTATGTTCATAGAGGGATGTAACAATCTCCATATCCAAACCCATTGAACAGAAGACCCCCCGGGTCACGTAATGGCATACTATGGGGCTTATTTATTAGTTATAACTCTGGAACGCTTCAACTCATCCCACTGATTGTGAGATCATCTCACTGATTGTGAGAGTTTTTTGTGACATATTGTACTTAATGATAGTGGCAACATTTCTTCTATATGACTTGCGATTATTTGTGAAAATATCGGAAATTTGGCGAAAATTTTACAGTTTTCAAACTTTGAATTTTTATGCCCTTAAATCAGAAAGTCGTGTTCCACAAAATAGTCAATAAATAACATTTCCCACATGTCTACTTTACATCTGCATCATTTTTTAAACTTTTTTTATTTTTTTTAGGAAATTCTAAGGGTTAAAAGTTGATCGTCAATTTCTAATTTTTCCAATAAAATTTACAAAACCATTTTTTTGGGGACCACATCACATTTGAAGTGACTTTAGGGGGCCTCTATGACAGAAAATACCCAAAAGTGATACCATGCTAAAAACTGCACCCTCAAAGTCCTCAAAACCACATTCAAGAAATATAAATCCAGACCAAATAAAACACTTTCGATATTTGGATGCCCAATAAATACATCAGAATAAATCTATATCTTAGGCAGTCTCTTTCGAGAGGACACTCCTGAATGCAATCATACCTAAAAAGAAAAGGAGTACTCAGTCCCAAATTCCGTAAAAATGTATATAACTTTATTAAATAGTCAATTGGTAACATACAACATTAATATGACAAACATGTATATAGGGAGGGATCAGGTCAGACACAGGTGTACCAGCAAGGTGTCATGGAAATGTAAAGTGCCTAGTGCTCATGGTTAGTATGGGAAGCATCCACAATAAACCCCACAATGGGATACATTGACCAAATATATATTCATTGCTCAGTGGCAGCTATTTAGTATATGGCAGTACTTTATTAAGAATGCTTACCCATATATTGGTATAGTGCCGGACCCGTGTCTCGCCGCTACCGACGCGCGTTTCGCTGTTCTTTTTCAAGGTGCGGTGATGTCATGTGTATGGGCCGGTGTTTAAATACCTTTAGCGCCGGAAACCTGTATCATCGGCGCATGTCTCCGGAAC
Organism: Ranitomeya variabilis; assembly: GCF_051348905.1. Taxonomy (NCBI): domain Eukaryota; kingdom Metazoa; phylum Chordata; class Amphibia; order Anura; family Dendrobatidae; genus Ranitomeya; species Ranitomeya variabilis. The sequence goes on along the minus strand of NC_135232.1, from coordinate 385,728,240 downwards.
TGCATGCCGGGTTGACATCACTTCCGGCAGGGCGGAGTAACACTGCGTGTCAATATGACGTCGCTGGAACGCAAGTGTCATCCATGATCGCCATCAGTGATGCTCCGGGCAGTGCAACAGGGGACACGCGCACAACAGGAACCGGTACGGTATTAAGAGACGCTGCAGCATCCTGCCTGTTTAGGGAATTGGAGGATAACTGGATACTAGTATAAACGTATGAATACTATTATAAGTGTGAAGTGAATGAATATGAATTGCTGATAATACAATAAAAAGAATACTAGTGATAGATCTAATAATAATACATAACTGAATAATATAAATATATATATAACTAGATGTTTCCAGCCAGCTAACGCTCGGCACGCTCATTGCTATCTAATTAACGCAGCTGGTGATTAAACTAAAGTAAATAATGAGAACATTCAATAGCGCTAACGCAGGTGGTAATTTAACTTAAAATGAAGTTATTATTATTATTTATTTATATAGCACCATTAATTCCATGGTGCTGTACATGAGAAAGGAGTTACATACAAGGTTATAGATATCGTTTACAGTAAACAGGTTTACAGTGACACACTGGTACAGAGGGGAGAGGACCCTGTCCTTGCGGACTTACATTCTATGGGATAGTGGGGAAGAGACAGAAGGTAGGGGTGAGGCGGCGGCGGCTCTGGCGGTGGTGAGGCGGCGGCTCGGTTATTGTAGGCTGTAGGCTTTCCTGAAGAGATGGGTTTTCAGGTTCCGTCTGAAGGATCCGAGGGTGGTGGATAATCGGACGTGTTGAGGCATGGAATTCCAGAGGATGGGGGATATTCGGGATAAATCTTGGAGGCGATTGTGTGAGGAACGAATAAGTGTGGAGGAGAGTAGGAGGTCTTGGGATGAACGAAGATTACGTGAGGGAAGATATTGGGAGATTAGTTCAGAGATATAGGGAGGGGACAGGTTGTGGATGGCTTTGTAGATCAGTGTTAGTATTAATAACAATAGTGTGGTGATGTGGTGGGGGCGGGATTATGTGTGGTAATGGGGTGGGATTATGTGTGGTAATGGGGTGGGGGGGCGGAATTATGTGTGGTGATGTGTTGGGGGGCGGGATTATTGGCGGTAATGTGGTAGGTGGTGGAATTCGTGGGGGGCGGGATTGTGTGTGGTGATGTGGGGGGTGGGATTATGTGTGGTGATGTTGTGGGGGGGCGGAGCTACTGTGCAGGGGGCGGGATTAGAGAGTAATCACGATGCCTCATATATAGACATCACAATGATAACAGCAATATAATACATAAGTGATACAGTGACTTACAGATATATAATTCATAAGTGATACAGTGACTTACAAATATATATAAAAAATATCAATTAATTAATTCCCAATTAATAAAATAAATTAAATGAAGTAAAGAGTGCATTGTGAACCAGTTCATCCTTCATATTTCTAGTCCATAGAGGAAAAGCTGCAAAGTGACTCTCCGGCCCCAATTCACACATTACTGGGATAATATAAGTGAACAGAACAATACTAAAAAAAATAAAACATTGAAATTAATATACATGAAACATAACAAACATCAAACACAAAAATAAGAAAGGTTAAAAATCAAGACTGGGATATTGTATCACGAACCTACAAAAATGAACTAAAGCTCAACTGTTCGTTAAGGCCTGTCTGTGCCACGGTATTTAAAACTGTGATCCACCTACATTCCCTTTGAGCCAAAATAAGTTTGGTGTCACCCCCCTGATGCCCACACGAACCTTGTCGATACTCCAAGCTTTTAACCCCTTCCCGACCTGTGACGCCACGTAGGCGTCATGAAAGTCGGTGCCAATCCGACCTGTGACGCCTATGTGGCGTCATGGAATGATTGCGTCCCTGCAGATCGGGTGAAAGGGTTAACTCCAATTTCACCCGATCTCCAGGGACAGGGGGAGTGGTACTTCAGCCCAGGGGGGCTTCACCCCCCCCCATGGCTACGATCGCTCTGATTGGCTGTTTCACTTTCAACAGCCAATCAGAGCGATTTGTAATATTTCACCTATGAAAATGGTGAAATATTACAATCCAGCCATGGCCGATGCTGCAATATCATCGGCCATGGCTGGAAAACCTAATCTGCCCCCACCGCCACCGATCGCCTCCCCAGTCCTCCTTTCTGCCCCGTACTGTGGTCCGCTCCCCTCCGTCCTCCTGTCCGCTCCCCTCCGTCCTCCTGTCCACCCCCCGTGCTCCGATCCACCCCCCGTGCTCCGATCCCCCCCGTGCTCCGATCCCCCCCGTGCTCCGATCCCCCCCGTGCTCTGATCTCCCCCCCCTCATACTTACCGAGCCTCGCAGTGTCCGTCCGTCTTCTTCATGGGCGCCGCCATCTTCCAAAATGGCGGGCACATGCGCAGTGCGCCCGCCGAATCGTTCCAGGTACATTTTGATCACTGTGATAAAACCTATCACAGTGATCAAAATAAAAAAAATAGTAAATGAACCCCCCCTTTATCACCCCCACAGGTAGGGACAATAATAAAAATAAAGAAAATATATTTTTTTTTCTTCCCTCACTAGGGTTAGGATTAGGGTTAGGTTTAGGGCTAGGGTTAGAATTAGGGTTAGAACTAGAGTTAGGGTTAGATTAGACAATATGCACACATGGTGCGGATTTGGCTGTGGATCCGCAGCGGATTGGCCGCTGTGGATTCGTAGCAGTTTTCCATCAGGTTTACAGTACCATGTAAACCTACTGAAAACCAAATCCGCTGTGCCAATGGTGCGGAAAATACAGCGCGGAAACGCTGTGTTGTATTTTCCGCAGCATGTCAATTCTTTGTGCGGATTCCATTTTACACCTGCTCCTCAATAGGAATCCGCAGGTGAAATCCGCACAAAAAACACTGGAAATCCGCGGTAAATGCGCAGGTAAAACACAATGCCTTTTACCTGCGGAATTTTCAAAAATGGTGTGGAAAAATCTCACACGAATCCACAATGTGGGCACATAGCCTTAGGGTTAGGGTTGGAATTAAGGCTAGGGTTGGAAATAGGGTTAAGATTAGGCTTGTGGTTAGGGTTAGGGGTGTGTTGGGGTTAGGGTTGTGGTTAGGGTTGGGATTTGGGTTAGGGGTGTGTTGGGTTGTGGTTAGGGGTGTGTTGGGTTGTGGTTAGGGGTGTGTTGCGGTTAGGGTTATATCTAGAGTTGGAATTAGGGTTTGGGGTGTGTTGGAGTTAGAATTAAGGGGTTTCCACTGTTTAGGCACATCAGGGGTCTCCAAACGCAACATGGCGCCACCATTGATTCCAGCCAATCTTGCGTTCAAAAAGTCAAATGGTGCTCCCTCCCTTCCGAGCCCCGACGTGGGCCCAAACAGTGGTTTACCCCCACATATGGGGTACCAGCATACTCAGGACAAACTGGGCAACAATTATTGGGGTCCAATTTCTCCTGTTACCCTTGGGAAAATAAAAAATTACTTGCTAAAACATAATTTTAGAGGAATGAAAAATGATTTTTTATTTTCACGGCTCTGCGTTATAAACTTCTGTGAAGCACTTGGGGGTTCAAAGTGCTCACCACATATCTAGATAAGTTCCTTTGGGGGTCTAGTTTCCAAAATGGGGTCACTTGTGGGGGGTTTCTACTGTTTACGCACATCAGGGGCTCTGCAAACGCAACGTGACGCCCGCAGAGCATTCCATCAAAGTCTGCATTTCAAAACGTCACTACTTCCCTTCCGAACCCCGACGTGTGCCCAAACAGTGGTTTACCCCCACATATGGGGTATCAGCTTACTCAGGAGAAACTGGACAACAACTTTTGGGGTCCAATTTCTCCTGTTACCCTTGGGAAAAAAAATTGTGGGCTACAAAATCATTTTTGAGAAAAGAAAAATATTTTTTTATTTTCATGGCTCTGCGTTATAAACTTCTGTGAAGCACTTGGGGGTTCAAAGTGCTCACCACACATCTAGTTTAGTTCCTTGGGAGGTCTAGTTTCCAAAATGGGGTCATTTGTGGGGGAGCTCCAATGTTTAGGCACACAGGGGCTCTCTAAACGCGACATGCTGTCTGCTAATGATTGGAGCTAATTTTCCATTCAAAAAGCCAAATGGCGTGCCTTCCCTTTCCGAGCCCTGCCATGCGCCCAAACAGTGGTTTACCCCCACATATGGGGTATCATCGTACTCAGGAAAAAACTGGACAACAACATTTGGGGTCCAATTTCTCCTGTTACCCTTGGGAAAATAAAAAATTCCGGGCTAAAAATAATTTTGGAGGAAAGAAAAATTATTTGTTATTTTCACGGCTCTGCGTTATAAACTTCTGTGAAGCACCTGGGGGCTTAAAGTGCTGACTATGCATCTAGATAAGTTCCTTGGGGGGTCTAGTTTCTAAAATGGGGTCACTTGTAGGGGAGCTCCAATGTTTAGGCACACAGGGGCTCTCCAAACGCGACATGGTGTCCGCTAACGATTGGAGCAAATTTTCCATTCAAAAAGTCAAATGGCGCGCCTTCCCTTCCGAGTCTTGCCGTGCACCCAAACAGTGGTTTACCCCCACATATGAGGTATCTGCGTACTCAGGAGAAATTGCCCAACAAATTTTAGGATCCATTTTGTCCTGTTGCCCATGTGAAAATGAAAAAATTGAGGCTAAAAGAAATTTTGTGTGAAAAAAAAGTATTTTCATTTTTACGGATCAATTTGTGAAGCACCTGAGGGTTTAAAGTGCTCACTATGCTTCTAGATAAGTTCCTTGGGGGGGTCTTGTTTCCAAAATGGGGTCACTTGTGGGGGAGCTCCAATGTTTAGGCACACGGGGGCTCTCCAAACGCGACATGGTGTCCGCTAAAGATTGGAGCCAATTTTTCATTCAAAAATTCAAATGGCTCTCCTTCCCTTCCGAGCCCTGCCGTGCGCCCAAACAGTGGTTTACCCCCACATATGAGGTATCAGCGTACTCAGGACAAATTGGACAACAACGTTTGTGGTCCAGTTTCTCCTTTTACCCTTGGGAAAATAAAAAAATTGTTGCTAAAAGATCATTTTTGTGACTAAAAAGTTAAATGTTCATTTTTTCCTTCCATGTTGCTTCTGCTGCTGTGAAACACCTGAAGGGTTAATAAACTTCTTGAATGTGGTTTTGAGCACCTTGAGGGGTGCAGTTTTTAGAATGGTGTCACTTTTGGGTATTTTCAGCCATATAGAACCCTCAAACTGACTTCAAATGTGAGGTGGTCCCTAAAAAAATGGTTTTGTAAATTTTGTTGTAAAAATGAGAAATCACTGGTCAAATTTTTATTTTTTTTTTTTCAATTTTTAATTTTCAAACTTTTCAACACATATAAACAGGCAAACAGTCATACAGGTTACATGAGTCAGATAAGGGTGGATACATATTTAAAATGGAATATACTGTCACATTTCGGCCGAACCCTCAATACGTAATAATAGCCGGAAGTATCCATAGTTCTGATTGTGGCAGAACTGTTATGCGATCCAAGTAATAGGCTACGCAATCCGTAACCTGAGTCTCAAGAAGATATCGAACAGAAATTAAAACCAACAATAACAATAAGACAATCAAAGAAAAATAAAAAATAAGAAGGAAGGGGAGAGGGAGTGGGGGGAGTACCGGGGGGGGGGGGACTCGAGGTGAGGGGGGAGAGAAGCGGTCAAAGCAGAGCTCTTTATACAAAAATACCCCGTCAGAGATAAAAAACGGTCAGAATGAAAACATAAACATACGGGGAGCAGAACAGATAATTATGACCGATTAGGAAGCAGAGAACAGGGCGAATATCGATCATGACTCAAACAAATAGGTAATTGAGCTGTATCTGGGTGCATCACAGTGCAGTAAAAGAACCTTAGGAGAAACAAGTAGCACAACCAAATGTTGTGTAAGGAGGATAGTGAATGGGAAACTAAGGGGTAGTTTGAGATGCTTCACTGGTCAAATTTTAACCCTTATAACTTCCTAGCAAAAAAAAATGTTGTTTACAAAATTGTGCTGATGTAAAGTAGACATGTGGGAAATGTTATTTATTAACTATTTTGTGTCACATAACTCTCTGGTTTAACAGAATGAAAATTCAAAATGTGAAAATTGCGGAATTTTCAAAATTTTCGCCAAATTTCCGTTTTTTTCACAAATAAACTCAGAAATTATCGACCTAAATTTACCACTAACATGAAGCCCAATATGTCACAAAAAAACAGTCTCAGAACTGCTAGGATCCGTTGAAGCGTTCCTGAGTTATTACCTCATAAAGGGACACTTGTCAGAATTGCAAAAAACGGCCAGGTCATTAAGGTCAAAATAGGCTGGGTCATGAAGGGGTTAAACCATCAGGGTTACAATTGTTTTTAAGACAGAAATGTTTCGGAATTGGCTTCAATAAAGCAACATCTTCCATGTCACGTGCGGCCATAATGTCCCTTACATGTTCGCGTATACAAATACACAGTTCTCTTGATGTCAAACCTATATAAATCAAGTTGCAGGGACAAACTGCATAATATACCACATTAGTGGTACTGCAGGTAATGTGGTCTCTAATTTTTTATTCTTTATGGCCGTCTGATGACATGAAAGATGCGGCACGTCTCAAATTTCTACATGCCAGGCAATTACCACAAGGGTAAAAGCCTGTTCTTGGATTGCCAGCTCCAAAAAAATTAGATTTTTTCTGTACATAATGGCTTTTTACTATCATATCTTTGAGGTTCCTACTCCTTTGTGCAGTCATCAGGGGGCGTTGTGGAAGGCATTCCCGCAGGATGGGAGGGGTCTGTTTTTAGTATCGACCAATGTCGATTTAATATTGATCGCATAGTGTCCCATCTGTGATTGAATGTGGAAATATACCTAAGCTCCCCCTCATTTTTCACTGGTACTCCTCCATCTCTGCACCAATAATTCATCTCTCTGCACTCTCTTAGCTCTCAAATAACCCCTCCTAACATTTCTTTTATTATAGCCCCTTTGGATAAATCTCTCCCCAAGGTCCACAGCTTGCCACTCAAAAGCTGTATCAGTAGTACATATTCTCCAGGCGCGAAGAAATTGCCCTATCGGTATGGATCTGATCGTGGAACGCGGATGTGATGAGGACTGTCATGATCTCCATGGCTAGAGAACATAGCATAAGCCTATATAGGAACAAGCTCTTGGAAGATGGGAACTGTACTGACCATGAACTAAACCTACCGCACAACTAGAAGTAGCCAGGTAGCATGTCCTACTTTTTATCCCTATATGCCCAGCGCCGGCCGGAGAACTAAATAATGCTAGCAGAGGGAAATATAAGACCTGGCTCACCTCTAGAGAAATGCCCAAAAAGGAGACAGAGGCCCCCCACATATATTGGCGGTGATTTTAGATGAAATAACAAACACAGCAGGAAAATAGTTTTAGCAAATTTGAGGTCCGCTTTCTAGATAGCCGAAGACAGAAAGAACACTTTCATGGTCAGCAGAAAACCCTAACAAAACACCATCCAGAAATTACTTTAGGACTCTGGCATTAACTCATAATACCAGAGTGGCAATTCCTGATCAACAAGAGCTTTCCAGACACAGTAACGAAACTGCAGCTGTGAACTGGAACCAAAAAACAAAAACAAACATGGACGAAAGTCCAACTTATCTAGTAGATGTCTGGGAGCAGGAACAAGCACAGAGAGGCTTCTGATAACATTGTTGACCGGCAAGCAACTAACAGAGAAGCCAGGTTATATAGCGACACCCAGATCTGATGAGAACAGGTGAACAGGAAAGATGATGACACAAGTTCAATTCCACCAGTGGCCACCGGGGGAGCCCAAAATCCAAATTCACAACAGTACCCCCCCCTCAAGGAGGGGGCACCGAACCCTCACCAGAACCACCAGGGCGATCAGGATGGGCCCTATGAAAGGCACGAACCAGATCGGAGGCATGAACATCAGATGCAGTGACCCAAGAATTATCCTCCTGGCCGTATCCCTTCCACTTGACCAGATACTGGAGTCTCCGTCTGGAAACACGGGAGTCTAGGATTTTCTCCACAACGTACTCCAACTCACCCTCAACCAACACCGGAGCAGGAGGCTCAACGGAAGGCACAACAGGTACCTCATACCTGCGCAATAACGACCGATGAAAAACGTTATGAATGGAAAAGGATGCAGGGAGGTCTAAACGGAAGGAAACAGGGTTAAGAATCTCCAATATTTTATACGGACCGATGAACCGAGGCTTAAACTTAGGAGAAGAGACCCTCATAGGGACAAAACGAGAAGACAACCACACCAAATCTCCAACACAAAGCCGAGGACCAACACGACGGTAACGGTTGGCAAAAAGCTGAGTCTTCTCCCGGGACAACTTCAAATTGTCCATCACCTGCCCCCAAATATGATGCAATCTCTCCACCACCGCATCCACTCCAGGACAATCCGAGGACTCCACCTGACCGGAGGAAAATCGAGGATGGAACCCCGAATTACAGAAAAACGGGGACACCAAGGTGGCAGAGCTGGCCCGATTATTGAGGGCGAACTCCGCCAATGGCAAAAAAGCAACCCAATCATCCTGGTCAGCAGACACAAAACACCTCAGATATGTCTCCAGGGTCTGATTAGTCCGCTCGGTCTGGCCATTAGTCTGAGGGTGAAAAGCAGACGAAAAAGACAAATCTATGCCCATCCTAGCACAGAATGCCCGCCAAAATCTAGACACAAATTGGGTTCCTCTGTCAGAAACGATATTCTCAGGAATACCATGCAAACGAACAACATTTTGAAAAAACAGGGGAACCAACTCGGAAGAAGAAGGCAATTTGGGCAGGGGAACCAAATGGACCATCTTAGAAAAACGGTCACACACCACCCAGATGACAGACATTTTCTGGGAAACAGGCAGATCTGAAATAAAATCCATCGAGATGTGCGTCCAAGGCCTCTTAGGAATAGGCAAGGGCAACAATAATCCACTAGCCCGAGAACAACAAGGCTTGGCCCGAGCACAAACGTCACAAGACTGCACAAAGCCTCGCACATCTCGTGACAGGGAAGGCCACCAGAAGGATCTTGCCACCAAATCCCTGGTACCGAAAATTCCAGGATGACCTGCCAATGCAGAAGAATGCACCTCAGAGATGACTCTACTGGTCCAATCATCAGGAACAAACAGCCTATCAGGCGGACAACGATCCGGTCTATCCGCCTGAAACTCCTGCAAGGCCCGCCGCAGGTCTGGAGAAACGGCTGACAAAATAACTCCATCCTTAAGGATACCTGTGGGCTCAGAGTTGCCGGGTGAATCAGGCTCAAAACTCCTAGAAAGGGCATCCGCCTTAACATTCTTAGAACCCGGTAGGTATGACACCACAAAATTAAACCGAGAAAAAAATAATGACCAGCGCGCCTGTCTAGGATTCAGGCGCCTGGCGGTCTCAAGATAAATCAAATTTTTGTGGTCAGTCAATACCACCACCTGATGTCTGGACCCCTCAAGCCAATGGCGCCACTCCTCAAACGCCCACTTCATGGCCAAAAGCTCCCGATTCCCAACATCATAATTCCGCTCAGCGGGCGAAAATTTACGGGAAAAGAAGGCACAAGGCCTCATCACGGAGCAGTCAGAACTTTTCTGCGACAACACTGCCCCAGCTCCGATCTCAGAAGCGTCGACCTCAACCTGAAAAGGAAGAGCCACATCAGGCTGACGCAACACAGGGGCAGAAGAAAAACGGCGCTTAAGCTCCTGAAAAGCCTCCACAGCATCAGGGGACCAATCAGCAACATCAGCACCCTGTCTAGTCAAATCGGTCAATGGCTTAACGACATCCGAAAAACCAGCAATAAATCGACGATAAAAGTTGGCAAAGCCCAAAAATTTCTGAAGACTTTTAAGAGAAGAGGGCTGCGTCCAATCACAAATAGCTTGAACCTTGACAGGATCCATCTCAATGGAAGAGGGAGAAAAAATATATCCCAAAAAGGAAATTCTCTGAACCCCAAAAACGCACTTAGAACCCTTGACACACAGAGAATTAGACCGCAAAACCTGAAAAACCCTCTTGACTTGCTGGACATGAGAGTCCCAGTCATCCGAAAAAATCAGAATATCATCCAGATACACTATCATAAATTTATCCAAAAAATCGCGGAAAATATCATGCATAAAGGACTGGAAGACTGAAGGGGCATTAGAAAGACCAAAAGGCATCACCAAATACTCAAAGTGGCCCTCGGGCGTATTAAATGCGGTTTTCCACTCATCCCCCTGCCTGATCCGCACCAAATTATACGCCCCACGGAGATCAATCTTAGAGAACCACTTGGCCCCCTTTATGCGAGCAAACAAATCAGTCAGCAACGGCAATGGGTATTGATATTTAACCGTGATTTTATTCAAAAGCCGATAATCAATACATGGTCTCAAAGAGCCGTCTTTCTTTGACACAAAGAAAAAGCCGGCTCCTAAGGGAGATGACGATGGACGAATATGTCCCTTTTCCAAGGACTCCTTTATATATTCTCGCATAGCAGCATGTTCAGGCACAGACAGATTAAATAAACGACCCTTTGGGTATTTACTACCCGGAATTAAATCTATAGCACAATCGCACTCACGGTGCGGAGGTAGTGAACCCAGCTTGGGTTCTTCAAAGACGTCACGATAATCAGACAGGAACTCAGGGATTTCAGAGGGAATAGATGATGAAATGGAAACCAAAGGTACGTCCCCATGAGTCCCCTTACATCCCCAGCTCAACACAGACATAGCTCTCCAGTCAAGGACTGGGTTGTGAGACTGCAGCCATGGCAATCCTAGCACCAAATCATCATGTAGATTATACAGCACCAGAAAACGAATAATCTCCTGGTGATCCGGATTAATACGCATAGTTACTTGTGTCCAGTATTGTGGTTTATTATTAGCCAATGGGGTGGAGTCAATCCCCTTCAGAGGAATAAGAGTCTCCAAAGGCTCTAAATCATACCCACAACGATTGGCAAAGGACCAATCCATAAGACTCAAAGCGGCGCCAGAGTCGATATAGGCGTCCGTGGTAATAGATGACAAAGAGCAAATCAGGGTCACAGACAAAATAAACTTAGACTGTAAAGTGCCAATGGAAACAGACTTATCAAGCTTTTTAGTACGCTTAGAGCATGCTGATATAACATGAGTAGAATCCCCACAATAGAAACACAACCCATTTTTCCGTCTAAAATTCTGCCGCTCGCTTCTGGACAGAATTCTATCACACTGCATACTTTCTGGCGTCTTCTCAGTGGACACCGCCAGATGGTGCACTGGTTTGCGCTCCCGCAGACGCCTATCGATCTGAATAGCCATTGTCATGGACTCATTCAGACCCGCAGGCACAGGGAACCCCACCATAACATCCTTAATGGCATCAGAGAGACCCTCTCTGAAAGTAGCCGCCAAGGCACACTCATTCCACTGAGTAAGCACAGACCATTTACGGAATCTCTGGCAGTAAATTTCAGCTTCATCTTGCCCCTGAGATAGGGACATCAAAGTTTTTTCTGCCTGAAGTTCCAAATGAGGTTCGTCATAAAGCAACCCCAAGGCCAGAAAAAACGCATCTACATTGCGCAACGCAGGATCCCCTGGTGCCAATGAAAAAGCCCAGTCTTGAGGGTCGCCACGGAGCAGAGAAATCACAATCCGAACCTGCTGTGCAGGGTCCCCGGCAGAACGAGATTTCAGGGACAAAAATAACTTGCAATTATTTCTAAAATTCTGAAAACCAGATCTATTCCCCGAGAAAAATTCCGGCAGAGGAATTCTCGGTTCAGATACCGGAGCATGAACAACAAAATCTTGCAAATTTTGTACTTTCGTGGTGAGATTATTCAAACCTGCAGTTACACTCTGAAGATCCATAATAAACAGGTGAACACAGAGCCATACAAAGATTAGAAGGAGAGAGAAAAAAAAAAGAAAGCCTGCAGCATAGACAGACTAGCAAATGATCCAATTAAGAGCACAAAAAAAAAAAAAAAAAAAAAAAAAACTCTCAGCAGACTTCTTATTTCACTCCTTTCTCAGCCAAGGAATTAACCCTTTAGTAGGCCGGTCAAACTGTCATGATCTCCATGGCTAGAGAACATAGCATAAGCCTATATAGGAACAAGCTCTTGGAAGATGGGAACTGTACTGACCATGAACTAAACCTACCGCACAACTAGAAGTAGCCAGGTAGCATGTCCTACTTTTTATCCCTATATGCCCAGCGCCGGCCGGAGAACTAAATAATGCTAGCAGAGGGAAATATAAGACCTGGCTCACCTCTAGAGAAATGCCCAAAAAGGAGACAGAGGCCCCCCACATATATTGGCGGTGATTTTAGATGAAATAACAAACACAGCAGGAAAATAGTTTTAGCAAATTTGAGGTCCGCTTTCTAGATAGCCGAAGACAGAAAGAACACTTTCATGGTCAGCAGAAAACCCTAACAAAACACCATCCAGAAATTACTTTAGGACTCTGGCATTAACTCATAATACCAGAGTGGCAATTCCTGATCAACAAGAGCTTTCCAGACACAGTAACGAAACTGCAGCTGTGAACTGGAACCAAAAAACAAAAACAAACATGGACGAAAGTCCAACTTATCTAGTAGATGTCTGGGAGCAGGAACAAGCACAGAGAGGCTTCTGATAACATTGTTGACCGGCAAGCAACTAACAGAGAAGCCAGGTTATATAGCGACACCCAGATCTGATGAGAACAGGTGAACAGGAAAGATGATGACACAAGTTCAATTCCACCAGTGGCCACCGGGGGAGCCCAAAATCCAAATTCACAACAGAGGACGCATGCAAGAGGACATTCACAGAGGTCTCTTTCCGATAAAAATCGGTTTGTATGAGACCATTAGGCTGGCCCTCAGTGTGATATCCAAAAAGGTAATTTCATTTTGATCAAAGACATAGGTGAGATAGATGTTAGAGCCGTTGCAATTCAATCCTGACATAAAACTCTGTTAATCAGCAATTGGGCCCTGCCAGATGAATAGGACATCATCGATGTACCTATACCATCCCAATGTCTGGGGGGTGGCGTGTGTGCCATCCGAAAAAATTTCCCTTTCCCAAAACCCCATAAACAAATTAGCATAGGATGGCGCACACGCAGCCCCCATGGCAGTCCCCTGCTTCTGCAAAAAGAAATGATCTTTAAAAGTAAAAAAATTAGGACGAATTCCAACAACTCCAACACCAACTCACGTACGTCTGGGTCCAAATTACTGGTTCACAATGCACTCTTTACTTCATTTAATTTATTTTATTAATTGGGAATTAATTAATTGATATTTGTTATATATATTTGTAAGTCACTGTATCACTTATGAATTATACACTCACCGGCCACTTTATTAGGTACACCATGCTAGTAACGGGTTGGACCCCCTTTTGCCTTCAGAACTGCCTCAATTCTTCATGGCATAGATTCAACAAGGTGCTGGAAGCATTCCTCAGAGATTTTGGTCCATATTGACATGATGGCATCACACAGTTGCCGCAGATTTGTCGGCTGCACATCCCAAAGATGCTCCATACAAGGCAGGATGGATCCATGCTTTCATGTTGTTTACGCCAAATTCTGACCCTACCATCCGAATGTCGCAGCAGAAATCGAGACTCATCAGACCAAGCAACGTTTTTCCAATCTTCTACTGTCCAATTTCGATGAGCTTGTACAAATTGTAGCCTCAGTTTCCTGTTCTTAGCTGAAAGGAGTGGTACCCTTTGTGGTCTTCTGCTGCTGTAGCCCATCTGCCTCAAAGTTCGAAGCACTGTGCGTTCAGAGATGCTCTTAGGCCTACCTTGGTTGTAACGGGTGGCGATTTGAGTCACTGTTGCCTTTCTATCAGCTCGAACCAGTCTGCCCATTCTCCTCTGACCTCTGGCATCAACAAGGCATTTCCGCCCACAGAACTGCCGCTCACTGGATTTTTTTTCTTTTTCGGACCATTCTCTGTAAACCCTAGAGATGGTTGTGCGTGAAAATCCCAGTAGATCAGCAGTTTCTGAAATACTCAGACCAGCCCTTCTGGCACCAACAACCATGCCACGTTCAAAGGCACTCAAATCACCTTTCTTCCCCATACTGATGCTCGGTTTGAACTGCAGGAGATTGTCTTGACCATGTCTACTGTTGTGAATTTGCTTTTTGCTCCCTCTAGTGGTTACTAGTTTTTTGACTCTGGTTTTTCTGTCATTCCTTTTATCCGCACCTGGGTCGTTAGTTAGGGGTGTTGCTATATAAGCTCCCTGGACCTTCAGTTCAATGCCTGGCAACGTAGTTATCAGAGCTAGTCTGCTGTGCTCTTGTCTACTGATCCTGGTTCCAGTTTTATCAGCTAAGTCTGCCTTTTGCTTTTTGCTATTTGTTTTGGTTTTGTATTTTTGTCCAGCTTGTTCCAAATCTATATCCTGACCTTTGCGGGAAGCTCTAGGGGGCTGGTGTTCTCCCCCCGGACCGTTAGACGGTTCGGGGGTTCTTGAATTTCCAGTGTGGATTTTGATAGGGTTTTTGTTGACCATATAAGTTACCTTTCTTTATTCTGCTATCAGTAAGCGGGCCTCTCTGTGCTAAACCTGATTCATTTCTGTGTTTGTCATTTCCTCTTACCTCACCGTCATTATTTGTGGGGGGCTTCTATCCAGCTTTGGGGTCCCCTTCTCTGGAGGCAAGAAAGGTCTTTGTTTTCCTCTACTAGGGGTAGCTAGATTCTCCGGCTGGCGCGTGTCATCTAGAATCAACGTAGGAATGATCCCCGGCTACTTCTAGTGTTGGCGTTAGGAGTAGATATATGGTCAACCCAGTTACCACTGCCCTATGAGCTGGATTTTTGTATTCTGCAGACTTCCACGTTCCTCTGAGACCCTCGCCATTGGGGTCATAACAGTTTGCCAGGCCAGTATTAAATGTTTAATGCATTGCAGAAGAGGGATTATAAGAAAGAAGATTCTGAGTTTTTTTTTTTTTTCTTCTTCCCCTTTACCTCAGAGTGGCTATGCTTGCTGCAGACATGAATGTCCAGACCTTGATTACAAGTGTGGACCAGCTGGCTACTCGTGTGCAGGGCATACAAGACTATGTTATCAGAAATCCTAAGTCAGAACCTAAAATACCGATTCCTGAACTGTTTTCCGGAGACAGGTTTAAGTTTAGGAATTTCGTGAATAATTGTAAATTGTTTTTGTCCCTGAGACCCTGTTCATCTGGAGATTCTGCTCAGCAAGTAAAAATTGTTATTTCGTTCTTACGGGGCGACCCTCAGGATTGGGCTTTTTCACTGGCGCCAGGAGATCCGGCATTGGCTGATCTTGATGCGTTTTTTCTGGCGCTCGGTTTACTTTATGAGGAACCCAATCTTGAGATTCAGGCAGAAAAGGCCTTGCTGGCTATGTCTCAGGGGCAGGACGAGGCTGAAGTGTATTGCCAAAAATTTCGGAAATGGTCCGTGCTGACACATTGGAACGAGTGTGCACTGGCCGCTAATTTTAGAAATGGCCTTTCTGAAGCCATTAAGAATGTTATGGTGGGTTTTCCCATTCCCACAGGTCTGAATGATACTATGGCACTGGCTATTCAAATTGACCGGCGGTTGCGGGAGCGCAAAACCGCAAATTCCCTCATGGTGTTGTCTGAACAGACACCTAATTCGGTGCAATGTGATAGAAAAACCGCAAATTCCCTCATGGTGTTGTCTGAACAGACACCTGATTTAATGCAATGTGATAGAATCCTGACTAGAAATGAGCGGAAAATTCATAGACGCCGGAATGGCTTGTGCTACTACTGTGGTGATTCTACACATGTTATCTCAGCATGCTCTAAACGTATAGCTAAGGTTGTTAGTCCTGTCACCGTTGGTAATTTGCAACCTAAATTTATTCTGTCTGTAACTTTGATTTGCTCACTGTCATCTTATCCTGTCATGGCGTTTGTAGATTCAGGTGCTGCCCTGAGTCTCATGGATCTCTCATTTGCTAAGCGCTGTGGTTTTACTCTTGAACCATTAGAAAATCCTATTCCTCTTAGGGGTATTGATGCTACACCATTGGCAGCAAATAAACCGCAGTATTGGACACAGGTTACCATGTGCATGACTCCTGAACACCGCGAGGTGATACGTTTCCTGGTTTTACATAAAATGCATGATTTGGTTGTTTTAGGGCTGCCATGGTTACAGACCCATAATCCAGTCCTGGACTGGAAGGCTATGTCAGTCTCAAGTTGGGGCTGTCGTGGTATTCATGGGGATTCCCTGCCTGTGTCTATTGCTTCTTCTACGCCTTCGGAAGTTCCGGAGTATTTGTCTGATTATCAGGATGTTTTCAGTGAGTCTGAGTCCGGTGCACTGCCTCCTCATAGGGACTGTGACTGTGCTATAGATTTGATCCCAGGCAGTAAGTTTCCTAAGGGAAGACTGTTTAATCTGTCGGTACCTGAACATACCGCTATGCGTTCATATATCAAGGAGTCTCTGGAGAAAGGACATATTCGTCCGTCTTCTTCCCCTCTTGGTGCGGGATTCTTTTTTGTGGCAAAAAAGGACGGATCTTTGAGACCTTGTATTGATTATCGGCTTTTAAATAAGATCACTGTCAAATTTCAGTATCCTTTACCGCTGTTGTCTGACTTGTTTGCCCGGATTAAGGGTGCCAAGTGGTTCACCAAGATAGACCTTCGTGGTGCGTACAACCTTGTGCGCATTAAGCAAGGTGATGAATGGAAAACCGCATTCAATACGCCCGAAGGTCATTTTGAGTACTTGGTGATGCCTTTTGGGCTCTCCAATGCGCCTTCAGTTTTTCAGTCCTTTATGCATGACATTTTCCGGAAGTATCTGGATAAATTTTTGATTGTTTATCTGGATGATATTTTGGTTTTTTTCTGATAATTGGGATTCGCATGTGGAGCAGGTCAGGTTGGTCTTTAAAATTTTGCGTGAAAATTCTTTGTTTGTCAAGGGCTCAAAGTGTCTCTTTGGTGTACAGAAGGTTCCCTTTTTGGGGTTCATTTTTTCCCCTTCTGCTGTGGAGATGGACCCAGTCAAGGTCCGAGCTATTCTTGATTGGACTCAGCCCTCGTCAGTTAAGAGTCTTCAGAAGTTCTTGGGCTTCGCTAACTTCTACCGTCGTTTTATTGCTAATTTTTCTAGCATTGTGAAACCTTTGACGGATATGACCAAGAAGGGCTCCGATGTAGCTAACTGGGCTCCTGCTGCCGTGGAGGCTTTCCAGGAGTTGAAACGCCGGTTTACTTCGGCGCCTGTTTTGTGCCAGCCTGACGTCTCACTTCCCTTTCAGGTTGAGGTGGATGCTTCGGAGATTGGGGCAGGGGCCGTTTTGTCGCAGAGAGGCCCTGGTTGCTCTGCTATGAAACCTTGTGCCTTTTTCTCTAGGAAGTTTTCGCCTGCCGAGCGAAATTATGATGTGGGCAATCGGGAGTTGTTGGCCATGAAATGGGCATTTGAGGAGTGGCGTCATTGGCTCGAGGGTGCTAAGCATCGTGTGGTGGTCTTGACTGATCACAAAAATCTGATGTATCTCGAGTCTGCTAAACGCCTTAACCCGAGACAGGCCCGCTGGTCATTGTTTTTCTCCCGCTTTGATTTTGTTGTCTCGTATTTACCAGGTTCAAAGAATGTGAAGGCCGATGCTCTTTCTAGGAGCTTTGTGCCTGATGCTCCTGGAGTCGCTGATCCTGTTGGTATTCTTAAAGATGGAGTTATCTTGTCAGCTATTTCTCCGGATCTGCGACGTGTGTTGCAGAGATTTCAGGCTGATAGGCCTGAGTCTTGTCCACCTGACAGACTGTTTGTCCCGGATAAGTGGACCAGCAGAGTCATTTCCGAGGTTCATTCCTCGGTGTTGGCAGGTCACCCGGGAATTTTTGGCACCAGAGATCTGGTGGCCAGGTCCTTTTGGTGGCCTTCCTTGTCAAGGGATGTGCGGTCATTTGTGCAGTCCTGTGGGACTTGTGCTCGAGCTAAGCCTTGCTGTTCTCGTGCCAGCGGTTTGCTCTTGCCCTTGCCTGTCCCGAAGAGACCTTGGACACATATCTCCATGGATTTCATTTCTGATCTTCCGCTATCTCAGGGCATGTCCGTTATCTGGGTGATATGTGATCGCTTCTCCAAGATGGTCCATTTGGTTCCTTTGCCTAAGCTGCCTTCCTCTTCCGATCTGGTTCCTGTGTTTTTCCAGAACGTGGTTCGTTTGCACGGCATCCCTGAGAATATTGTGTCAGACAGAGGATCCCAGTTCGTTTCCAGGTTCTGGCGATCCTTTTGTAGTAGGATGGGCATTGATTTGTCGTTTTCGTCTGCTTTCCATCCTCAGACCAATGGACAGACGGAGCGAACCAATCAGACTTTGGAGGCTTATTTGAGGTGTTTTGTCTCTGCTGATCAGGACGATTGGGTGACATTCTTGCCGTTGGCTGAGTTTGCCCTTAATAATCGGGCTAGTTCCGCCACCTTGGTTTCGCCTTTTTTCTGCAACTCTGGTTTCCATCCTCGCTTTTCTTCGGGTCATGTGGAGCCTTCTGACTGTCCTGGGGTGGATTCTGTGGTGGATAGGTTGCAGCAGATCTGGAATCATGTGGTGGACAACTTGAAGTTGTCACAGGAGAAGGCTCAGCGCTTTGCCAACCGCCGCCGCGGTGTGGGTCCCCGACTACGCGTTGGGGATTTGGTATGGCTTTCTTCCCGCTTTGTTCCTATGAAGGTCTCCTCTCCCAAATTTAAACCTCGTTTTATTGGGCCTTACAAGATATTGGAAATCCTTAATCCTGTATCTTTTCGTCTGGATCTTCCTGTGTCGTTTGCTATTCACAATGTATTTCATAGGTCCTTGTTGCGGCGGTACATTGTGCCTGTAGTTCCTTCTGCTGAGCCTCCTGCTCCGGTGTTGGTTGAGGGCGAGTTGGAGTACGTGGTGGAGAAGATCTTGGATTCTCGCCTCTCCAGGCGGAGGCTTCAGTACCTGGTCAAGTGGAAGGGCTATGGTCAGGAGGATAATTCCTGGGTGGTCGCCTCTGATGTTCATGCGGCCGATTTAGTTCGTGCCTTTCATGCCGCTCATCCTGATCGCCCTGGTGGTCGTGGTGAGGGTTCGGTGACCCCTCACTAAGGGGGGGGTACTGTTGTGAATTTGCTTTTTGCTCCCTCTAGTGGTTACTAGTTTTTTGACTCTGGTTTTTCTGTCATTCCTTTTATCCGCACCTGGGTCGTTAGTTAGGGGTGTTGCTATATAAGCTCCCTGGACCTTCAGTTCAATGCCTGGCAACGTAGTTATCAGAGCTAGTCTGCTGTGCTCTTGTCTACTGATCCTGGTTCCAGTTTTATCAGCTAAGTCTGCCTTTTGCTTTTTGCTATTTGTTTTGGTTTTGTATTTTTGTCCAGCTTGTTCCAAATCTATATCCTGACCTTTGCGGGAAGCTCTAGGGGGCTGGTGTTCTCCCCCCGGACCGTTAGACGGTTCGGGGGTTCTTGAATTTCCAGTGTGGATTTTGATAGGGTTTTTGTTGACCATATAAGTTACCTTTCTTTATTCTGCTATCAGTAAGCGGGCCTCTCTGTGCTAAACCTGATTCATTTCTGTGTTTGTCATTTCCTCTTACCTCACCGTCATTATTTGTGGGGGGCTTCTATCCAGCTTTGGGGTCCCCTTCTCTGGAGGCAAGAAAGGTCTTTGTTTTCCTCTACTAGGGGTAGCTAGATTCTCCGGCTGGCGCGTGTCATCTAGAATCAACGTAGGAATGATCCCCGGCTACTTCTAGTGTTGGCGTTAGGAGTAGATATATGGTCAACCCAGTTACCACTGCCCTATGAGCTGGATTTTTGTATTCTGCAGACTTCCACGTTCCTCTGAGACCCTCGCCATTGGGGTCATAACAGTCTACATGCCTAAATGCACTGAGTTGCCGCCATGTGATTGGCTGATTAGAAATTAAGTGTTAACAAGAAGTTGGACAGGTGTACCTAATAAAGTGGCCGGTGAGTGTATATCTGTAAGTCACTGTATCACTTATGTATTATATTGCTGTTATCATTGTGATATTATATATATTTATATTATTCATTTATGTATTACTAAATGGCAGCCCGATTCTAAAAAATCGGGAGTCTAGAATCCATATATACTTTATTTATTCAAATGTAAGAATAATTTGGTGGGCGCGGACCCTCGGCCTCCGATTTGGTTGGCGGGGCCCCACGGCCTCCGATTTGGTGGGCGGGGTCCCTCTGCCTCCGCTTTGGTGGGCGGGGACCCTCGGCCTCCGATTTGGTTGGCGGGGCCCCACGGCCTCCGATTTGGTGGGCGGGGACCCTCGGCCTCCGATTTGGTGGGCGGGGCCCCTCGGCCTCCGATTTGGTGGGCGGGGACCCTCGGCCTCCGATTTGGTGGGCGGGGCCCCTCGGCCTCCGATTTGGTTGGCGGGGCCCCTCGGCCTCCGATTTGGTGGGCAGGGACCCTCGGCCTCCGATTTGGTGGGCGGGGCCCCTCGGCCTACGATTTGGTGGGCGGGGCCCCTCGGCCTCCGATTTGGTGGGCGGGGACCCTCGGCCTCCGATTTGGTGGGCGGGGACCCTCGGTCTCCAATTTGGTGGGCGGGGACCCTCGGCCTCCAATTTGGTGGGCGGGGACCCTCGGCCTCCAATTTGGTGGGCGGGGACCCTCGGCCTCCGATGTGGTGGGCGGGGCCCCTCGGCCTCCGCTGTGGTGGGCGGGACCGGGATCCTCGGCCTCCGCTTTGGTGGGCGGGGCCGCTCGGCCTTCGATTTGGTGGGCGGGGCTCCTCGGCCTCCTATTTGATTGGCGGGGCCCCTCGGCCTCCGATTTGGTTGGCGGGGCCCCTCGGCCTCCGATTTGGTGGGCGGGGACTCTCGGCCTCCGATTTGGTGGGCGGGGACCCTCGGCCTCCGATTTGGTGGGCGGGGACCCTCGGCCTCCGATTTGGTGGGCAGGGACCCTCGGCCTCCGATTTGGTGGTCGGGGACCCTCGGCCTCCGCTTTGGTGGGCGGGGCCCCTCGGCCTCCGATTTGGTGGGCGGGGTCCCTCTGCCTCCGATTTGGTGTGTGGGGACCCTTGGCCTCCGCTTTGGTGGGCGGGGACCCTCGGCCTTCGATTTGGTGGGCGGGGCCCCTCGGCCTCCGATTTGGTGGTCGGGGACCCTCGGCCTCCGCTTTGGTGGGCGGGGCCCCTCGGCCTCCGATTTGGTGGGCGGGGTCCCTCTGCCTCCGATTTGGTGTGCGGGGACCCTCGACCTCCGCTTTGGTGGGCGGGACCCTCGGCCTTCGATTTGGTGGGCGGGGCCCCTCGGCTTCCGATGTGGTGGGCGGGGCCCCTCGGCCTCCGATTTGGTGGGCGGGGACCCCCGACCTCCGATTTGGTGGGCGGGGCCCCTCGGCCTCCGATTTGGTGGGCGGGGCCCCTCGGCCTCCGATTTGGTGGGCGGGGCCCCTCGGCCTCCGATGTGGTGGTCGGGGCCCCTCGGCCTCCGATTTGGTGGGCGGGGACCCTCGGCCTCCGATTTGGTGGGCGGGGACCCTCGGCCTCCGATTTGGTAGGCGGGGCCCCTCGGCCTCCGATTTGGTGGGCGGGGTCCCTCTGCCTCCGATTTGGTGTGCGGGGCCCCTCGGCCTCCGATTTGGTTGGCGGGGCCCCTCGGCCTCCAATTTGGTGGGCGGGGACCCTCGGCCTCCGATTTGGTGGGCGGGGACCCTCGGCCTCCGATTTGGTGGGCGGGGACCCTCGGCCTCCGCTTTGGTGGGCGGGGCCCGTCGGCCTCCGATTTGGTGGGCGGGGCCCCTCGGCCTCCGATTTGGATGGTGTGGACCCTCGGCCTCCGATTTGGTGGGCGGGGACCCTCGGCCTCCGATTTGGTGGGCGGGGACCCTCGGCCTCCGATTTGGTGGGCGGGGACCCTCGGCCTCCGATTTGGTGGGCGGGGACCCTCGGCCTCCGATTTGGTGGGCGGAGACCCTCGGCCTCCGATTTGGTGGGCGGGGCCCCTCGGCCTCCGATGTGGTGGGCGGGGCCCCTCGGCCTCCGATTTGGAGGGCGGGGCCCCCCGGCATCAGATTTGGTGGGTGGGGCCCCTCGGCCTCCGATTTGGTGGGCGGGGACCCTCGGCCTCCGATTTGGTGGGCGGGGACCCTCGGCCTCCGATTTGGTGGGCGGGGACCCTCGGCCTCCGAATTGGTAGGCGGGGACCCTCGGCCTCCAATTTGGTGGGCGGGGACCCTCGGCCTCCAATTTGGTGGGCGGGGACCCCCGGCCTCCAATTTGGTGGGCGGGGACCCTCGGCCTCCGATTTGGTGGGCGGGGCCCCTCGGCCTCCGATGTGGTGGTCGGGGCCCCTCGGCCTCCGCTTTGGTGGGCGGGGCCGGGCCCCTCGGCCTCCGCTTTGGTGGGCGGGGCCGCTCGGCCTTCGATTTGGTAGGCCGGGCTCCTCGGCCTCCGATTTGGTTGGCGGGGCCCCTCGGCCTCCGATTTGGTTGGCGGGGCCCCTCGGCCTCCGATTTGGTGTGTGCTCTGCCTGGGGCCACTGTGCTCTGCCTGGGGCCCCATATGCTGCCTGGGGCCCCTGTGCTCTGCCTGGGGCCCCATATGCTGCCTGGGGCCCCTATGCTCTGCCTGGGGCCCCATATGCTGCCTGGGGCCCCTGTGCTCTGCCTGGGGCCCCATGTTCTGCCTGGGGCCCCTGTGCTCTGCCTGGGGCCACTGTGCTCTGCCTGGGGCCCCCTGTTCTGCCTGGGGCCACTGTGCTCTGCCTGGGGCCCCATAAGCTGCCTGGGGCCCCTGTGCTCTGCCTGGGACCACTGTGCTCTGCCTGGGGCCCCTGTGCTCTGCCTGGGGCCACTGTGCTCTGCCTGGGGCCCCATATGCTGCCTGGGGCCACTGTGCTCTGCCTGGGGCCCCATATGCTGCCTGGGGCCCTTGTGCTCTGCCTGGGGCCCCATATGCTGCCTGGGGCCCCTGTGCTCTGCCTGGGGCCCCTGTGCTTTGCCTGGGGCCCCATGTTCTGCCTGGGGCCCCATGTTCTGCCTGGGGCCCCTGTGCTCTGCCTGGGGCCCCTGTGCTCTGCCTGGGGCCACTGTGCTCTGCCTGGGGCCCCATATGCTGCCTGGGGCCCCTGTGCTCTGCCTGGGGCCCCATATGCTGCCTGGGGCCCCTGTGCTCTGCCTGGGGCCCCATATGCTGGCTGGGGCCCCTGTGCTCTGCCTGGGGCCACTGTGCTCTGCCTGGGGCCCCATGTTCTGCCTGGGGCCCCTGTGCTCTGCCTGGGGCCACTGTGCTCTGCCTGGGGCCCCATATGCTGCCTGGGGCCCCTGTGCTCTGCCTGGGGCCCCATATGCTGCCTGGGGCCCCTGTGCTCTGCCTGGGGCCCCATATGCTGCCTGGGGCCCCTGTGCTCTGCCTGGGGCCACTGTGCTCTGCCTGGGGCCCCATAGGCTGCCTGGGGCCCCTGTGCTCTGCCTGGGACCACTGTGCTCTGCCTGGGGCCCCATATGCTGCCTGGCGCCCCTGTGCTCTGCCTGGGTGTAGGACACTGGTGACGTCACTTATCTCCGGACATTAGCTCCGGACATTAGCTCCGGACATTAGCTCCGGACATTAGCTCCGGACAAAGCCACGTAAGTTGGCACAAATTGCAGGAAGTAGTATTCTAGGCAATTATATATTAGATCATTAGATCTATCACTAGTATTCTTTTTATTGTATTATCAGCAATTCATATTCATTCACTTCACACTTATAATAGTACTAGATGGCAGCCCGATTCTAAAGAATCGGGAGTCTAGAATCCATATATACTTTATTTATTCAAATGTAAGAATAATTTGGTGGGCGGGGACCCTCGGCCTCCGATTTGGTTGGCGGGGCCCCACGGCCTCCGATTTGGTGGGCGGGGTCCCTCTGCCTCCGCTTTGGTGGGCGGGGCCGCTCGGCCTTCGATTTGGTGGGCGGGGCTCCTCGGCCTCCGATTTGGTAGGTGGGGCCCCTCGGCCTCCGATTTGGTAGGCGGGGCCCCTTATCCTCCGATTTGGTGGGCGGGGACCCTCGGCCTCCGATTTGGTGGGCGGAGCCCCTCGGCCTCCGATTTGGTGGGCGGGGCCCCTCAGCCTCCGATTTGGTTGGCGGGGCCCCTCGGCCTCCGATTTGGTGGGCGTGGCCCCTCGGCCTCCGATTTGGTTGGTGGGGCCCCTCGGCCTCCGATTTGGTGGGCGGGGACCCTCGGCCTCCGATTTGGTGGGCGGGGACCCTCGGCCTCCAATTTGGTGTGTGGGGACCCTCGGCCTCCGATTTGGTGGGTGGGGACCCTCGGCCTCCGATTTGGTGGGTGGGGACCCTCGGCCTCCGATTTGGTGGGCGGGGCCCCTCGGCCTCCGATGTGGTGGGCGGGGCCCCTCGGCCTCCGCTTTGGTGGGCGGGGCCGGGCCCCTTGGCATCCGCTTTGGTGGGCGGGGCCGCTCGGCCTTCGACTTGGTGGGCGGGGCCCCTCGGCCTTCGATTTGGTGGGCGGGGCCCCTCGGCCTCCGATTTGGTTGGTGTGGACCCTCGGCCTCCGATTTGGTGGGCGGGGACCCTCGGCCTCCGATTTGGTGGGCGGGGACCCTCGGCCTCCGATTTGGTGGGCGGGGCCCATCGGCCTCCGATGTGGTGGGTGGGCCCCCTCGGCCTCCGATTTGGTGGGCGGGGACCCCCGGCCTCCGATTTGGTGGGCGGGGACCCTCGGCCTCCGATTTGGTGGGCAGGGACCCTCGGCCTCCGATTTGGTGGGCGGGGCCCCTCGGCCTCCGATTTGGTTGGTTGGGCCCCTCGGCCTCCGATTTGGTGGGCGGGGACCCTCGGCCTCCGATTTGGTGGGTGGGACCCTCGGCCTCCGATTTGGTGGGTGGGGACCCTCGGCCTCCGATTTGGTGGGCGGGGACCCTCGGCCTCCGATTTGGTGGGCGGGGACCCTCGGCCTCCGATTTGGTGGGCGGGGCCCATCGGCCTCCGATGTGGTGGGTGGGCCCCCTCGGCCTCCGATTTGGTGGGCGGGGACCCCCGGCCTCCGATTTGGTGGGCGGGGACCCTCGGCCTCCGATTTGGTGGGCAGGGACCCTCGGCCTCCGATTTGGTGGGCGGGGCCCCTCTGCCTCCGATTTGGTTGGTTGGGCCCCTCGGCCTCCGATTTGGTGGGCGGGGACCCTCGGCCTCCGATTTGGTGGGTGGGACCCTCGGCCTCCGATTTGGTGGGTGGGGACCCTCGGCCTCCGATTTGGTGGGCGGGGACCCTCGGCCTCCGATTTGGTGGGCGGGGACCCTCGGCCTCCGATTTGGTGGGCGGGGACCCTCGGCCTCCGATTTGGTGGGCGGGGACCCTCGGCCTCCAATTTGGTGGGCGGGGACCCACGGCCTCCGATTTGGTGGGCGGGGACCCTCGGCCTCCGATTTGGTGGGTGGGGACTCTCGGCCTCCGATTTGGTGGGTGGGGCCCCTCGGCCTCCGATGTGGTGGGCGGGGCCCCTCGGCCTCCGATGTGGTGGGCGGGGCCCCTCGGCCTCCGCTTTGGTGTGTGCTCTGCCTGGGGCCACTGTGCTCTGCCTGGGGCCCCATATGCTGCCTGGGGCCCCTGTGCTCTGCCTGGGGCCCCATATGCTGCCTGGGGCCCCTGTGCTCTGCCTGGGGCCCCTGTGCTCTGCCTGGGGCCCCATGTTCTGCCTGGGGCCCCTGTGCTCTGCCTGGGGCCACTGTGCTCTGCCTGGGGCCCCATGTTCTGCCTGGGGCCACTGTGCTCTGCCTGGGGCCCCATAAGCTGCCTGGGGCCCCTGTGCTCTGCCTGGGACCACTGTGCTCTGCCTGGGGCCCCATATGCTGCCTGGGGCCCCTGTGCTCTGCCTGGGGCCACTGTGCTCTGCCTGGGGCCCCATATGCTGCCTGGGGCCACTGTGCTCTGCCTGGGGCCCCATATGCTGCCTGGGGCCCCTGTGCTCTGCCTGGGGCCCCTGTGCTCTGCCTGGGGCCCCTGTGCTCTGCCTGGGGCCCCATGTTCTGCCTGGGGCCCCTGTGCTCTGCCTGGGGCCACTGTGCTCTGCCTGGGGCCCCATATGCTTCCTGGGGCCCCTGTGCTCTGCCTGGGGCCCCTGTGCAATGCCTGGGGCCCCATATGCTGCCTGGGGCCCCTGTGCTCTGCCTGGGGCCCCTGTGCTCTGCCTGGGGCCCCATGTTCTGCCTGGGGCCCCTGTGCTCTGCCTGGGGCCACTGTGCTCTGCCTGGGGCCCCATATGCTGCCTGGGGCCCCTGTGCTCTGCCTGGGGCCCCATATGCTGCCTGGTGCCCCTGTGCTCTGCCTGGGGCCACTGTGCTCTGCCTGGGGCCCCATAGGCTGCCTGGGGCCCCTGTGCTCAGCCTGGGACCACTGTGCTCTGCCTGGGGCCCCATATGCTGCCTGGGGCCCCTGTGCTCTGCCTGGGGTCACTGTGCTCTGCCTGGGGCCCCATATGCTGCCTGGGGCCCCTGTGCTCTGCCTGGGTGTAGGACACTGGTGACGTCACTTATCTCCGGACATTAGCTCCGGACATTAGCTCCGGACATTATCTCCGGACATTAGCTCCGGACAAAGCCACGGAAGTTGGCACAAATTGCAGGAAGTAGTATTCTAGGCAATTATATATTAGATTCATACGTTTATACTAGTATCCAGTTATCCTCCAATTCCCTAAACAGGCAGGATGCTGCAGCGTCTCTTAATACCGTACCGGTTCCTGTTGTGCGCATGTCCCCTGTTGCACTGACCGGAGCATCACTGATGGCGATCATGGATGAAACTTGCGTTCCAGCGACGTCATAGTGACACGCACGTTGACACGCAGTGTTACTCCGCTCTGTCGGAAGTGATGTCATCCCAGCATGCAGTTCCGGAGACATGCGCCGATTATACAGGTTTCCGGCGCTAAAGGTATTTAAACACCGGCCCATACACATGACATCACCGCACCTTGAAAAATAGCAGCAAAACGCGCGTCGGTAGCGGCGAGACACGGGTCCGGCACTATACCAATATATGGGTAAGCATTCTTAACAAGTACTGCCATGTATTAAATAGCTGCCACTGAGCAATGAATATATATTTGGTCAATGTATCCCATTGTGGGGTTTATTGTGGATGCTTCCCATACTAACCATGAGCACTAGGCACTTTACATTTCCATGACACCTTGCTGGTACACCTGTGTCTGACCTGATCCCTCCCTATATACATGTTTGTCATATTAATGTTGTATGTTACCAATTGACTATTTAATAAAGTTATATACATTTTTACGGAATTTGGGACTGAGTACTCTTTTTCTCATTGGGTATGATCACATTCAAGAAGTGTATTACCCCCTTCCAGTGCTAAAGCAATGTGGAAGGAAAAATTTAATATTTTACTTTTTTCACCAAAAAATTACTTTACCTCCAAATTTGTTATTTTTACAAGGGTAACAGGAGAAAATGGACCCCAAAATTTGTTGTACATTTTCTACTGAGTACGCCGATGCCCCATATGTGGGGAAATACTACTATTTGGGTGCTCGGAAGGGAAGGAGTATAGTTTGACTTTTTGAATGCAAAAATCTCTGAAATCGAGAGCGGACACCATGTCGCATTTGGAGAAACCCTTATGTGCCCAAATAGTGGCAACCCCCCACAAGGGACCCAATTTCGAAACTAGACCCCTAAAGGATCTTATCTAGATGTGTCATGAGCACCTAGAAGAGCTGTGAAAATACAAAATCACGTTTTACCAACAAAAATGTACTTTTAGGCCCAATTTTTTTTATTCTCACAAGAGTAACAGGAGAAAATGGACCCACAATTTTGTTGTACAATTTCTCCTGAATACGCCAATACCCCATATGTGGAGGAAAACCACTGTTTGGGCGCATGGTAGGGCTCTGAAAGGAAGGAGTGACGTTTTGGAACACAGGCTTTGACGGAATGGTCTGCCGGCATCATGTCACGTTTGGACAGCCCCTGATGTGCCTAAACAGTGAAAAAACCCACAAGTGACCCCCTTTTGGAAGCTACACCACTCAAGGATTTTATTCAGGGGGCATTTTGAACAGGTACTACACATAATTTGATAACATCAGGTTGTCATATTGAAAATATTCATTTTTTTCACGTAAATGTTTTGGCCCCAAATTTTGTATATTTCACAATGGATAATAGCAGAAAATGGACCCAATAATTTGTTGCACAATTTTTTTTCCTGAATGCATCTATACCCTATATGTCATCAAAAACTACTGCTTTTGCGCACATGGCAGGGCTAGGAAAGGAGAAAGTGTTATGTACCTGGGATAGTTTGTGAATGCCATGTCTCATTTGAAAAGTCCCTGACGTGTGAAAACAGCAGAAATCCCCCAATTTTGGAAAATAAGACCCCTCAAGGAATTTATCTAGGGGTTTAGTGAGTATTTTGAACCCATAGGTGCCTCACATAATTTTATATGAGATGTGGAAATATGACTTCATAGTGGTAAAAATGTAATTTTTTTTATTTTTCTGCAAATTTGTCACGTACACAAGGATTAATAGGTGAAACTAGACCCCACAATTTATTGCGCAATTTCTCACGAACTCCGTGCTGCCCCATTTGTTGTCAGAAATTACTGTTAGGCCACACGTCAGGGCTGAGAAGGAAGGAGCAATGTTTGACTTTTGGAGCACAGATTTTGCTAGCATAGCTTGCGGGCGACATTTGCCAGAACAGCAGAAAAAAACCCAAAAGTGACCCCAGTGTACAAACTGCACCTCTGAAAGAATTCATCTGTTATCACTATTTTGTAATATCCAAGCCAGGCTTTTTTTTGGAAAATTGCAAATCTGTCATTCTAGGACCATACGTTGTGTCCCCATCCAGTATAGAGCCCTATATATTGTAGTGCCCCCATACATTTTGCCCAGCTTGTGCATCTGGCGATATGCACTCAGAAATGAAGTGCCTTCTCCATTACAATAATGCCAAACGTGGCCACTTACTGTGGTTTAGGCACTGTGGGGCTAAGGAGGTGGGGGGGGGGGGCATTTGGATTTGGAAGCGCAGAAATCACTGGGTTTTATTTGAGAAGGCGTGAGCCATGTTGCTTTTCCAGAGTCTTTGTTCTAGCA
Organism: Ranitomeya variabilis; assembly: GCF_051348905.1. Taxonomy (NCBI): domain Eukaryota; kingdom Metazoa; phylum Chordata; class Amphibia; order Anura; family Dendrobatidae; genus Ranitomeya; species Ranitomeya variabilis. Next base: position 385,699,047 of record NC_135232.1, on the reverse strand, counting down.
GTAACGTGGGAACCCCCTGTGACAGATGACGGACCTGAGTGGGGGCTGGTCTTGTGAGGGATATACTAGGGCTTTTATTGGTAACATTTTGGGGTACATAATATTCGATCGCTTCCAAAATAAGGCTAGATCACATTTTTTGTGTTCTACGCTGAGCACTTAGGTCGGGGGTTTCCATGTAAATCCCACATGCGACTCGGATGAAACCCCCAACTGTCTTTTTAGGCGTGCACAGATCTGTGGTTGCCCACACTTGTGTGCTAAAAACACGCCTAAAATGGTGGGACATGGCTGGAACACCAACCAGTCCAAAGAGACTCCATCTGCCTCATAAGTGAGTGGTTCCCTCGGGGTTTTGTCTGAATCTCGGTTTTGGGGAATTTACAAGGAAACTCTAATGTAAGAGCTCAGCGGAGAGTGCCGGGTAAATGTGAGCCAAGCCTTATTCTGATTTTTGGGAGGTAGAATGATCAAATAGACAACATTACAAGAATAGTTCTTATTTTTGCGCGGTTCAACGTGTGGTATAGGTGATAAGGCAGATTTATTCTTTGGATCGGTTTATTATTCGATTACAGCAATACCAGATTTCTATCATTTTTTATTTTTTTTTTAGGTTTTGCTAATATGACAGTAAAAATTCTTACTTTTTTCTTAAAAACAAAACTTTTGTCGCCATATTCTGAGAGCTGTAACTTTTTTTATTTTTTGGCAAACCAGCTGAGGGCTTATTTTTTGCGGGATGAGTTGCAGATTTTTTTATACCATTTTGGAGCACGTAATATTTTTTCGCTTTTTTATTCAGATTTTTCAGACACAGAATGAACAAAACCGCTTATTTTTTTGCTCCATTCATTGTGTGGTAAAAGTGATAAGACAGATTTGTTTGTCAGGTTGGTACGATTACAGCAATACCAGATTTATATTGAGGTTTTTTTATGCGGTGCTATTTTTACATACTAAAAGCAATATTTTAGCAAAATGAATTTTTTTTGCTTCGGCATATCCTGAGAGCTCTAACTTTTTTTTTATTTTTTTGCCGAATTAGCTATATCAGGGCTTGTTTTTTGCGGGACATTTTGATGTTTTCATTTCGACCAATATTATTTTTTTTGCATATGCCTTTTGGTTGCTTTTTATTCACTTTCTTGTGAGTCACTATGATGAAAAAGCGACATTTTTGGCATGTTTTTTACAATGTTTGCCAAACGGAATAAACATGCCAGTTTTATAGAGCGGGCTGTTAAGGACGCAGCTATACCAATTATGTGTACTTTTCTTGTTTATTTTTGTTTTATCACAAACAATGCGTTTTGAGTGGCGAAATGGGTTTTTTTTTTACTTATTTGACAGTGGTATTTAAGGGGTTATTCGGCCCCGATCGGTCACAAAACCAGGCGGTGCTGATACCGCAGGTTGTAAGCTGTCAGAACGGGAATTGGCAGCGTTATACTCTTATTCCACAGCACCGGTAAAAAGCGGCGCTGAGTAATAAGTACCCTTAACAACCGCCGTTAAGGCCTCTTTCACACTTCCGTCTTTTTCCTCCCGTCGAAATCCGTCGAGTTTTGAAAAAACAGGAACCTGCAAATTTTTCTGCAGGATCCTGTTTTTTCCCATAGACTTGTATTAGCGACGGATTGTGACGGATGGCCATCCGTTTCATCCATCGTGCACTGGATCCGTCGGAAAATAGCGGTCCGTCGTCTGGAAAAAAGTTCAATAAAAGGTTTTTTTGTCAGCATCGGAAAAACGTGCAACGACGCATCCTGCTGCATATGTCGTTGGCTAGAAGGGCAGCCTATGGACGCAGGATACGTCATTGCCTGTGAAAAGCAGGAATCTAGCGACGTATTGCGTTTTTCTCTTCTGAGCATGCCTGGAAGGATTTTTCTAGTCTGGGGAAAATTTTTCACTCTCTCTCTCCCCCTCTCTCTCTATTCAGGCAAAAACACAAACAACGCATCCGTCAAAACACTGGATGCATTACACACGTTTTTCACTATTTTCATGACATACGTCACAACAACGCATTACGACGCCCGCCAGCAGGCGGTTGTGTGAAAGAAGCCTAAAAGGCGTACCGGTGGTCGTTAAGGGTATGTACACTTGAAACAATCACATTTTGTTTTTTGCAACAAAGTTTCTGAAATCGCAGTAAAAGCATCTTTTTGTTGCTGTGCTAGCTGCTATTCTCTTGCTGTAGCCTGTAGTGCTGCCTTTAGCTTGTGTAAGTGCTGACTTAAACACTGTTTGTGTATTGGGTCCACAGGATTCTCATGTCCAAAAGGAACATCATGACTATCATAGGTTCTCCTACGCTAGAACTGTGCCCAGCTCTTTCACATCTCACTTCCCATTTACTGAGGCCACTTAACGACAATAAAACGAGCAGCGTACACTAGGAAACCTCACAGTGTTAGCCACATCATCTCTGCACAATGAAACTGCTGGAGATTTCTCGCAAATTGAATTCTTGGAAAAATTTGCCTGATTTAAAAAGGTTCAATCATCTCTCTTCTTTAGTTCCATGAACACGGCAATACCAAATATGGGTATATTTTATTTTAAATGGGGCGAAAGTGGGATGATTTAAACTTTTTATGTTTTTCAATATTTTTAAAAACCTTTTTTCTAATTCCTACCTGCTTCAATAGTCTCCTTAAGAGACTTGAAGCTGCGATTGTCTGATCGCTTGTGCTACACATAGCAGGGCTTCAGTCCTGCTACGTGTCAGAATTGATCATCTGCTATGAACGCTGGCCACTGGGCGGCACTCATAGCAGAGCAGCAATGACAGCCACAGGGTTCTCCTGCAGATCCCGGGTTGTCATGCCAGCTCATCAGCACCCCGCGATCAGGAGATTAACAACTGCATTTAACATTTTAACAGCTCCGGGTGGATCGCGATGCCACCTGTGGCTATTATGAGCTCCTGTCAGCTGATGAAATCTGCTGTCATGTGCTGAAAAACATGCTTGATCAGTGCTGGAGCCCATGTGGAATGCAGGGACACGACTAGAGATAAGCAAATATTCAGCTCGGATTATGTTTGCCGTATTTGCGATATTCGCTAAATGCCATTGGAATCAGTCGGAGTACAGATGAGCGAATATGTTCAGAAACTATCATCAAACATAAATTCGGCATGAATATGGTACAAATATGGCACATTCGGATTAGGCGATAGTTTTCTGGACATATTTGCTCATGTCTAGATACGACCTATAAATACAAATAGAGAACAAGACCAGCACATCCAAGCTAATGTGAACAGGCACCAACCAAAAAACATATAAGTTGAAAAACGATAAAGGTTGCACCGTTATTTACTAAGAATGATTACTCTAGAACAGGGCTCTCAAACTGCATGCCTCGAGGGCCGCAAACCATGCGTGTTTTCAAGATTTCCTTAGCATTTCACAAGGTATTGTAATCATTATGTGTGTAGGTAATTAAATTATCACATGTGCAGTTGAAGGAAATCCTGAAAACATGACCTGTTTGCGGCCCTTGAGGAATGCAGTTTGAGACCTCTGCTCTAGAAAATTGAAAATGCATTACTGCAGAGTCTTTTGGTGTGTGACAGCTGCCAAACATAAAAACCCGCTATAAATAGTAAATCAAACTCCCCTTTATCATCCCCTTAGGGAAGGAAAAATAATAAAATAAAAAAGTATTTCCATTTTCCCATTAGGGCTAGGGTTGGGGCTAAAGTTAGGATTACGGTTATGGTTGGAGTTAGAGTTGGGATTAGGGTTAGGAGTGTGTTAGGCTTAGGTTTGTGGTTAGGATTATGGTTAAGGGTGTGTTGGGATTAGGGTTGGAGTTAGAATTGGGAGGTTTCCACTGTTTAGGCACATCACGGGCTCTCCAAACATGACATGGAGTCCTATCTCAATTCCAGCCAATTTTATACTGAAAAGTCAAAAGGCGCTACTTTCCTTCCGAGCTCTGTCGTGCGCCCAAACAGTGGTTCCTCCCCACATATGGGGTATCAGTGTACTCAGGACAAATTGCACAATGACTTTTGGGGTCCAATTTCTCCTGTTACCCTTGGGAAAATAAAAAATTTGGATGTGAAGTTATTTTTTTGTGAAAAAAGTTAAATGAGTTAAATGTTAACTTTTTTTATACATTCCAAAAATTCCTGCGAAGCACCTTGAGGGGTGCAGTTTTTAGAATGGTGTCTCACTTTTGGGTATTTTCTATCATATAGACCCCTCAAAGTGACTTCAAATGTGATGTGGTCCCTAAAACAAAATGGTGTTGTAAAAATGAGAAATTGCTGGTCAACTTTTAACCCTTATAACTCTCTAACAAAAAAATTTTGGTTCCAAAATTGTGCTGATGTAAAGTAGACATGTGGGAAATGTTACTTATTAAGTATTTTGTGTGACATATCTGTGATTTAAGGGCATGAAAATTCACAGTTGGAAAATTGTGAAATTTTCAAAATTTTCGCCAAATTTCCAATTTTTTCACAACTAAACGCAAGTCATATCAAATAAATTTTACTACTATCATGAAGTACAATATGTCACGAGAAAACAATGTCCAAATCACCGGGATCCGTTGAAGCGTTCCAGAGTTATAACCTCATAAAGGGACAGTGGTCAGAATTGTAAAACGTGGCATGGTCATTAACATGCAAACCACCCTTGGGGGTAAAGGGGTTAAGTTTGGAGGAAAAAGGGAGAAGCGTGGAAGCCTAAAAATGCTGTGAAACACGGGGGGTGGGGGGGTGGCAGCATCATGTTGTGCGGTTGTTTTGATGCAGGAGGGACTGGTGCACGTCACAAAATAGATGGCACCATGAGAAAAGCAGATTATGTGGCAATACTGAACCAACATCTCAAGGCAGCCAAGAAGTTAAAGCTTGGGCAGAAATGTGTCTTCCAAATGGACAATGACCCGAAGCATACTGCCAAAATGGTAACAAAGTGCCTTAATGATAACAAAGTGAATGTTTTGGAGCAGTCGTCACAAAGCCCTGATCTCAATCCTATTGAAAATTTATGGGTAAAGCTGAAAAGGCAGGTGCGATCAAGGCCACCTACAAACCCGGATCAGTTACACTAGTTTTGTGAGGAGGAATGGGCCCAAATTCTGACCAACTATTGTGAGAAACTTGTGGAAGCATACCTCAAACGTTTGACCCAAGTCATTCAGTTTAAGGGCATTGGTACTGAATGCTAATGAAATGTATGTAAACTTTTGATTTTGCAGTAAGTAATAAAAATGCCTTAAAACTTAATCTCTCATTATTCTGGCATTTGGCAAATAATAATAATTATGGTAATCCTAATTGACCTAAAATGGGAAAGATTTATTCTGATTTCATGTAAGATCTTGAAAAAAACATGCATATATGTCTTTTTATATAGTGTATGTAAACTTCTGGTTTCAACTATACATTACCAGTGACCCTGTCATAAGGGGGTTAAATACTGTGCCGATGGTTACCATGATACCTTCAGGTCATATGATGACCTGAGATTACAGTGGCCTGTAAGATCCCGCTATAAGCTGGGTCTCATGGGCACATTAAGCCACTGACAGGTCTGTTTGTTCATTGCGCTTCCCACAAATCGGAATAAGGCTCAGCTCATACTTATCCTGCTCTCTTCACTGAGCGCTTACGTCGGTGTTTGTGTAAATTCCCCAAAACCATGATCCAGATAAAGCCACTCACTATAAATGATGCAAATGGGACTCTGGCAGTCTCCCATCATTTTAGCTGTCTATTTAGCACTTAAGTGTGGGAGACCACAGTTCTGTGAACACCTAAAAAGATGGATACCACGGAGCAGATGCCAAATGGAGTGCAAAGTGTCTCCATCTTCTAGATGGTGGGTGGTTCCGTCCGAGGTGTCATCTGAATCGCATTTTGTGGGATTTATACGGAAACCCCGCGATAAATATTATGTACCACAAAATGTTACTAATAAAACCCCTAATTTATCCCTCACAAAACCAGCCCTCATTCATATCCGTCATCTGTCACTGAAACTATAGGGAGTCCCACGTTACTGGTAGAACAAAATCTCTGGCAAAGCGACATGGCTCCCACCCTCTCAAATAAATTCTGTGAATTCTGCATTCGCAAATCCTAATCTCCCTCCTTCTGAGACCCACTGTGCCTAAACCACAGGAAGCGACCATATGTTTGGCAATATTAACAATTTACGGGGTGCAAATCACTAGAAGCACAAGCTGGGCATACTGTATGGGAACTAAACTGGCATATTTGCAATTCTCCGGAATAAAGCACTGTGTGGATGTTATGAAATAGTCACTGCAGCTGTAGATGAATTCATTGAGAGGTACAGTTTCTACAATGGGGTCACTTTTGGGGTTTTTCTACTGTTCTGGCACCTTCGGGGTCCGCAAATATCGCCCACAAACTATTCTAGCAAAATCTGTGCTCCAAAAGTCAAATAGCGCTGCTTCCTTCTCAGCCCTGACGTGTGGCCTAACATATGGGGCAGCACCGTGTTCAGGAGAAACTGCACAATAAATTATGTGGGGTCCTTGTGTAAGTGACAAATTTGCAGCTAATAAAAAAAACTACATTTTTACCAGTAAAATGTTATATTTTTACATTTTAATGTTATAAAATTCTGTGATGCAATGCACCTATGGGTTCAAAATATTCACTACAACCTCAGTGACTTTTCCAATAGGGGGTCACCTAGGGGGTTTCTGCTGATCTGGCACTTCAGTGACTCGGCTAATGAAACCCACAATCTATTCAAACAGAATCTACTTTCTAAAAACCAAGTAGCGCTCCTTCCCATCTGATCCCTGCCGTGTGCAACCACATATGGTGCATTGCCACATTCGGGACAAATTGCATAACAAATTGTGGGGTCCTATTTCTCCTATTACCCCAAGTGTGAATTATAAATTTGGTGCTAAAACAGTACTTTAGAGTAAAAAAATCTATAATCGTTTGTTCTCGCATCTGAATGATATAAAGTTTTGTGAATTACCGGTAGGTTAAAAATGCTCAATACAACCCTAGGTGAATTCCTTAAGGGATCTAGTTTCCAAAATGGGGTTAATTGGGGAGGGGTGGGGGATTTCTGCCTGTTTCAGAAATCTTTGACCACATATGGGGTATCATTGCATTCGAGAGAAATTGCATAACAAATTATGTGGTCCGTTTTCTCATATTATCCATTGTGAAAGTTAAAAATTTGGGATTAAAAGACAATTTTCATGAAAAAAAAATAAAATTGTCAATGCATCTATACATAATGTTGTCAAATTCTGTGTACTACCTGTGGGTTGAAAATGCTCACTATAACCCTGGATAAAATACTTGAGGGGTGTAGTTTCCAAAGTGGAGTCACTTGTGGCGCTTTCTGACCACAAAATTTCCTTTTTGTCTTTCTATCCCTTTTAAAAGTTTGTAACTAGAGATGAGCGAATAGCTTTGGAAAAGTCCTTATCCGAGCAGCTATAGCCCTTACCGAATAGCTGTATCAGGAACCCGGATACCTGGAACCCTCCTGATAATCAGCTGTTTGGCATCATAGCTGCATGTGTCACAGCTGTGTGCCAGTCACAACACATACACGGAGAGCCCAACAAACAGGCCAAACAGCTGATTATCGGAGGAGAACTCAATAATGAGTAAAAGGATATTACAATAATATTTGTAAGACAGAAAATGTAGCGAAATAACTAAAAATGAGTTCACAAGAGTATTACGTAAACCATACTACAGATAAAACAGAGAGGTACGAATTCATGAACAGAAAATCAAGGATAAAGTTCAGACCACCGTGCCCATTTTTTTAAATATTTGCTGAGAGAGTCATTGGTAATGGCGAATCTGTGTTTGAATATTTTGTGGAGAGTGATTCTATCCATAATATTTAGAAATTTAGGTGAATCTGGCTTTTTCCAATAGAATGTAATAGTGTTTTTGATTACAAAGAAGGTGTGAATTAACATAGGTCTGTCTGAGGTTTTTATGTCTTCCATACCTAGGGATAGTAGAGCCATTTGGGGGGTGATTGTAATGTTACTACTGGAGAGTTTCTTAATAAGGTCAAAAGTTTGGGCCCATAAGGATTGTATTTTGGGACAGCTCGAAAAAATATGAACAATATTCCCATAGAGGTCACAGTTTCTTCAACATATTGGCAAATTTTTTGAATTGATGTGGTAAAGTCTTGAAGGGGTATAATACCACCTAGAGAGTTTTTTATAGAATGATTTGTGCAAATACATTGAAATGTTAGATGAATATGAGTATGTTAAAGCATTCTCCCATTTTTCACTTTGAAAAGACAGTTTCAGGTCTGATTCCCATCTGGCCATATAGCTGTTTTTTACTAATTCAGTGTCATTATTAAACCAGTTGTAAATACTTTTGCAGCTCCAAAATATTGTGTGGTTAACGTTACACAAAAGATTAACTGTTGCCTCAGAAAATAAAGGTTTATTAAGGAGAAAAGTATGCATATGATCCTTTAGAATCACATAATGTAGAAAAACTATAGTGGGAAGGTTAAATTTGTTTTTTAGGTCCCTAAAAGGAGAACAAATTTTCCCATCATAGATATCTTTTAATTTAGTTATCCTGTATTCTGACCAAAATGGAGGGATTGTGTAGTTGTATAGAGAGGAAATGAAGGATAGTGGAAGATTTTTTAGGAAATTGAATTTATCCACATCTTTTTTAGGTTTGGCTAGCTTCTTCCATGCATAAGTGGAAGCGTGAAAAATGGGATGTTTAGAAACGTTAGAACATTTTCTAAACAGATGTTTGTATAACAGGTCACGTGGAGATCTATTATTGTTTAAAGTGATTTCCAAGTCAAGCCAGGCCAGTGAGTTAACTTGGGCCAACCAGTACGTACTCTGTTTAATAAGGTGTCACGATATGGTATGAAATATCATATAAGTTTAGTTCTCTTGCTAGCATGCTGTGGGCTAAGCCCCCCTTCTTGGAGTGATTCTGCAACAGCTTGTAGCTGCAAATTCCTGACTTTCAGCTCACAAGCCCTCATCCCCCTCGCCAAGGTATTTACGACTGGCATTTCCTGTAGTGGAAAGTGACCAGCTTTAACTGGATTAGAAACTTCCAGAATCATGAAAGTCCTTTGTTCTGTTTTTGTAAGATATTAGGCCAACCATTTAAGATAGGAACATGAAAATATATGTTCTTAATCTCCATCGGAGCATCTATCCAGCACTCTAAACATGAGCTTCTAACTCCATCAGGTAAAGAAGTAGGGATTTCTCTGTAAATATACATCCCAAATAGGACATATATGATCTCACTAGAATGCCAGCGATAATACGAGATGAATGCTGGGTGTGGTATGATTATGACCTGTTCTGTAGCGAAGTTACGGGCATCAGATATATTTAATGCACAGTTAGTAAAACTGAAGAGGTAGGAGGGTTTGGAAAAGCCAGCCCTTTCTGTGATGTCACAGGCTGTAGGTTTTAAGTTTCAACCAGGCTTCCAGGAGTCAGTTTTTCAGTTTTTACCTGAGCTGTCTGTCTGCTGTCTATCCAGACCTACTGATGCATTTTGACGTATGGGAACTCCACTAGCCTGGTTGCCTGCAATGCTTTGAACACATGTAAGTGTTATTTCTCATGTAATCCTTGTTTTTTTTATATAATTACTTTGTACATATTTGCAATTGTCTCATGTTGTAACATCTTTATAGAACTTTTTATAAACACTGCATAAACTTTATGAGTATAATATTTAATACTAGTTCGTTCTTCCTGTTCTAAAACGTACCCTAAGCCTTCTGAAGGGAATTTACGCTACTGTTTTGGGTTAGCTTCGGACCCGTTTAATCGAAGCTGGTGGCGGCACTACCGTGTGCAGGCCTTTGGGTGACATTGCAGCGACTGCAGCATTGATAATTATTGTTCCTGCCTGAGTGGGAGTATTTATCACGTCGCTGCAGCGTGCCCAATAGCCAGTACATAGCAGGCAGCCTTTCTGGCGACTAATTACCCTAGGTGCAGTACCTAATCTGACCTGACGAAAAGGGGGGTTCCAGAGAGCTGCAAGGTTTAAGTGGAACTGTAAGCGGGATACACAAAAATCCCTGCAGTTCGTGGTATATTGAAGAGCAGTGGGATACCTAAAATAAGCCCCTGCTGTAAACTAAGAGGTCCCTAGCCTTGTGTGTGTTTTTTTTTTTTCATCACATCGTGGCAGTGGAGGGATGACTAAGATAAGCCCCCTGCACATGTGATAGCCGTCTGTTGGTCTAAAGTCACCCCAATCCGTGACATATTGGTGACAGTGGTCAGGAATCCCTGTGGATTTCGTGACCAATTGGTGGCAGTGGCTTAGGGATCGTGACATAAGGTTAACTAGATAATAGGCTGAAATATTTTGAAGACCAAATCCGCTGTGTAATTTATTTTTATATGGTTGTTATTAGTGATTCTAGCTTTCTTATAGTTCCATATAAAAGTTGATTAGAGATTGCAGGTTCGTTAGGTAAGGGCTCTGAAAATGTATAGCATTTCGGGAAGTATCAAAGTATTGACTATTAAAGATTTGCCTAACCATGAAAGGTCTCTATCTCCATAAATAGAAAAATCCTTGTTGATAGTGCTGATTAAAAAATCCAAATTAGAGGGGATTAAAGAGTTAATATCTTTAGTAATAGTTATTCCAAGGTAAGTAATGTCCTTGTCTGCCCAGCCTAGAGATGACAATAATTTTATTTTGTTTTGTTTATTAGATCATCGCTTAAGTTGAAATATAACATTTTTTGTTTATCTTCTTTAATTTTGAAGTATGATCTATCCGAGAAGAGTTTAAGTATTTTCAAGAGTTCATTTAGGCTGCCGTCACACTAGCAGTATTTGGTCAGTATTTTACATCAGTATTTGTAAGCCAAAACCAGGAGTGGGTGATAAATGCAGAAGTGGTGCATATGTTTCTATTATACTTTTCCTCTATTTGTTCCACTCCTGGTTTTGGCTTACAAATACTGATGTAAAATACTGACCAAATACTGCTAGTGTGACGGCAGCCTGATAGAGTTAGGAGGGTCTGAGAAAGTCATCAGTAGATTATTCGCAAAAAGGCTTATTTTAAAGTGGCAAAAAGATGTATGAATTCCTAAAAAAATTTTATTTTCTCAGATTTTTTGGGCCAAGGGTTCCATGGCCCATCTCCAAAAATAATGGAAGCAATGGAGAATATCCTCGTAAAGCAAATAGATGAAGCTGCGACTCAAGGAGAAGTCATTATTATGGGGGACTTCAACTACCCTGAAATAGATTGGAGAACAGAAACCTGCAGTTCCAGCAAAGGTAATCGGTTTTTGACAACTATGAGAGACAATTACCTTTCACAACTGGTTCAGGACCCAACTAGAAGGGGGGCACTGCTAGACCTAATATTAACCAACAGGCCAGACCGCATAGCAAATATAAGGGTTGGGGGTCACTTGGGGAATAGTGATCCCAAAATAATAAGTTTTCATGTATCCTTTAATAAGATGTGTACCAGGGGGGTTACAAGGACACTAAACTTCAGGAGGGCAAATTTCCAAAGGATGAGAGAGGATCTTGGTGCAATTAACTGGGACGATATCCTGAGACCTAAAAATACACAAAGAAAATGGGAGATGTTTATTAGCATCCTGGATAGGACCTGTGCACAGTATATACCGTATGGGAATAAACATACTAGAAATAGGAGGAAACCAATATGGCTAATAGAGCTGTAAGGGGCGCAATAAGGGACAAAAAGAAAGCATTTAGAGAATTAAAGGAAGTAGGTAGTGATGAGGCATTAAATAAATACAAAAAATTAAATAAATTCTGTAAAAAGCAAATCAAGGCAGCAAAGATTGAGCCAGAGAGACTCATTGCCAGAGAGAGTAAAAATAATCCCAAAATATTCTTTAACTACGTAAATACCGTATATACTTGAGTATAAGCCAACCCGAGTATAAGCCGACCCCTCTAATTTTGCCACAAAAACCTGGGAAAACTTATTGACTGGAGTATAAGCCTAGGGTGGAAAATGCAGCAGCTACCGGTAAATGTCAAAAATAAAAATAGATACCAATAAAAGCAAAATTAATTGAGACATCAGTAGGTTAAGTGTTTTTGAAAATCCATATTGAATCAGGAGCCCCATATAATGCTCCATACAGTTCATGATGGGCCCCATAAGATGCTCCATACAAAATACGCCCCATATAATGCTCCATATTACAATACACCCCATATAATGCTCCATATTAAAATATGCCCCATATAATGCTGCATAAAGGTTGATGGTCCCATAAGTGTTGTGAATTCTGCTTTTGGGCTCCCTCCGGTGGTTGTAGGTGGTAATGCAGTTGCCCCTGATTTGCAGTCCTGGTCAGGTGTATCTGCTGATTGCGGTTCTGACTGGGGTATTTAGGCGTGCAGGATTCATTAGTCCTTGCCAGTTGTCAATTGTTGTTGGGAGGTGTAGGACCTCTGCCTGGTTCCTCCTGCCTTTCTGCTAAATCTGCAAAGATAAGTGTCTGTTTTTTTTTTCCTGTGGCACACATGTTGTGTGCTTCACAATTCAGTGCTATTCTTTGTGTTTTCTTGTCCAGCTTAGATTGTGTCAGTATTTTCTCAGTCTTGTTGGATTCTCTGGAGTGGCAGATATACATTCCATGTCTTTAGTTAGATTGTGGAACTTTTTGTATTATCTGCTGTGGATATTTTTGGAAGGGTTTTAATACTGACCGCCTAGTAATCTGTCCTATCCTTTCCTATTTAGCTAGAGTGGCCTCTTTTGCTAAATCCTGTTTTCTACCTGCATGTGTCTATTCTTATCCTACTCACAGTCATTATTCGTGGGGGGCTGCCTATCCTTTGGGGGTCTGCTCTGAGGCAAGGTAGCATTCCTATTTCCATCTATAGGGGTATTTAGTCCTCCGGCTGTGTCGAGGTGTCTAGGGTATGTTAGGCACACCCCACGGCTACTTCTAGTTGCGGTGTTAGTTCAGGATTTGCGGTCAGTACAGGTTCCACCGACTCCAGAGAAAGTTTCATGCGACTCCAAGGTCACCAGATCATAACAGTACAACTGGCCCATAATGAGTTAAATGCATCTCAGAAGAAGGAAAGAAAGGTGTTGAGCCATTTTTTTTTCTGCAGTCTGTTTTGTCTTTTTTTCCCTCTTTATTTATGGGTGGCTGAGGAGTCTTGTGCCAGCATGGGTGTTCAGGAATTAGCTTCTCGTGTAGACCAGCTTGCTGCTAGGGTACAGGGTATTTCTGATTATATTGTTCAGACTCCTGCTTTAGAGCCGAAGATTCCTACGCCTGATTTGTTTTTTGGTGATAGGTCCAAATTTTTGGGTTTTAAAAACAATTGTAAACTGTTTTTTGCTCTGAGACCGCGATCCTCCAGTGATTCCATTCAGCAGGTTAAAATTGTCATCTCCCTGCTGCGTGGCGATCCACAGGATTGGGCATTTTCCCTGGAATCTGGGAATCCGGCCTTGCTTAATGTAGATTCCTTTTTTCAGGCTTTAGGATTATTATATGATGAACCGAATTCTGTGGATCAAGCGGAGAAAACCTTTTGGCCCTGTCTCAGGGTCAAGAGGCGGCAGAATTGTTTTGTCAGAAATTTAGAAAATGGTCTGTGTTGACTAAATGGAATGATGATGCTTTGGCGGCAATTTTCAGAAAGGGTCTTTCTGAATCTGTTAAAGATGTTATGGTGGGGTTTCCCACGCCTTCCGGTCTGAGTGATTCTATGTCTCTGGCCATTCAGATTGATCGGCGCTTGCGGGAGCGTCAAACTGTGCGCGCTGTGGCGTCGTCCTTAGAGCAAAGTCATTGTGGCGACGCTTCTCATGTCATTTCAGTCTGCCCTAAGCGGACAAAAAGGATCGCTAGTTCATTTACTATCAGTACTGTACAACCTAAATTTCTGTTATCGGTGTCCTTGATCTGCTCATTGTCATCATTTTCTGTCATGGCGTTTGTGGATTCAGGCGCCGCCTTGAACTTAATGGATTTTGAGTTTGCCAGGCGTTGTGGTTTTCCCTTGCAGCCTTTGCAGAACCCTATTCCTTTAAGGGGGATTGATGCTACACCTTTGGCTAAAAATAAGCCCCAGTTTTGGACACAGGTGACCATGCACATGGCGCCAGCCCATCAGGAAGATTGTCGATTTCTGGTGTTGCATAATTTGCATGATGTTATTGTGCTGGGTTTCCCGTGGTTGCAAGTACATAATCCTGTGTTGGATTGGAAATCTATGTCTGTGACTAGTTGGGGTTGTCAGGGGGTTCATAATGATGTTCCTTTGATGTCAATCTCCTCTTCTTCCTCTTCTGAAATTCCAGAGTTTTTGTCTGATTTTCAGGATGTATTCGATGAGCCCAAGTCCAGTTCCCTTCCACCGCATAGGGACTGTGATTGTGCGATTGACTTGATTCCAGGCAGTAAGTTTCCTAAGGGCCGACTTTTCAACCTGTCTGTGCCTGAACATATCGCCATGCGGAGTTATGTTAAGGAGTCTTTGGAGAAAGGGCATATTCGGCCATCTTCTTCACCGTTGGGAGCAGGTTTTTTTTTTTTGTTGCTAAGAAGGATGGCTCCTTGAGACCTTGTATTGATTATCGCCTCTTGAATAAGATCACGGTCAAGTTTCAATACCCTTTACCTTTGCTTTCCGATTTGTTTGCTAGGATTAAGGGGGCTAGTTGGTTTACTAAGATTGACCTTCGGGGGGCATATTATCTTGTTCGTATTAAACAGGGTGATGAATGGAAAACTGCGTTTAATACGCCCGAAGGCCATTTTGAATACCTTGTGATGCCATTCGGGCTCACTAACGCTCCATCTGTTTTTCAATCCTTCATGCATGATATCTTCCGGACTTATATTGATAAATTCTTGATTGTATATTTGGACGATATTTTGATTTTTTCCGATGATTGGAAGTCTCATGTGGAACAGGTCAGGATGGTATTTCAGATCCTTCGTGACAATGCCTTGTTTGTGAAGGGGTCTAAGTGTCTCTTTGGGGTGCAGAAGGTTTCTTTTTTGGGCTTTATTTTTTCTCCCTCATCTATGGAGATGGATCCGGTTAAAGGTTCAGGCCATTCATGATTGTATTCAACCCACATCCGTGAAGAGCCTTCAGAAATTTTTGGGTTTTGCAAATTTTTATCACCGTTTCATTACTAACTTCTCCAGCGTGGTTAAACCCTTGACTGATTTGACGAAAAAAGGCGCTGATGTGGCGAATTGGTCCTCTGCGGCTGTTTCTGCCTTTCAGGAGCTTAAACGCCGATTTACTTCTGCTCCGGTGTTGCGCCAACCAGATGTTTCTCTTCCGTTTCAGGTTGAGATTGATGCTTCTGAGATTGGGGCAGGGGCCGTTTTGTCTCAGAGGGATTCTGTTGGTTCTTTGATGAAACCGTGTGCCTTCTTCTACCGCAAGTTTTCACCTGCTGAACGCAATTATGATGTCGGCAATCGGGAGTTGTTGGCTATAAAGTGGGCGTTTGAGGAGTGGCGACATTGGCTTGAGGGAGCTAAGCACCGTATTGAGGTCCTGACCGATCATAAGAATTTGATTTACCTCGAGTCTGCCAAATGGCTGAGTCCTAGACAGGTTCGATGATCCTTGTTTTTTTCCCGTTTTGATTTCGTGGTTTCGTATCTTCCGGGTTCTAAGAATATTAAGGCTGATGCCCTTTCTAGGAGTTTTTTGCCTGATTCTCCTGAGGTCCTTGAACCGGTCGGCATTCTGAAAGAAGGGGTGGTCCTTTCTGCTATTTCCCCTGATTTACGGCGGGTTCTTCAGGAATTTCAGGCTGATAGACCTGACCGCTATCCTGTGGGGAAATTGTTTGTTCCTGACAGATGGACTAGTAGAGTGATTTCTGAGGTTCACTGTTCTGTGTTGGCTGGTCATCCTGGTATTTTTGGTACCAGAGATTTGGTTGGTAGGTCCTTTTGGTGGCCTTCGTTGTCACGTGATGTGCATTCTTTTGTGCAGTCCTGTGGGACTTGTGCGCGGGCCAAGCCTTGTTGTTCCCGTGCTAGTGGGTTACTTTTGCCATTGCCGGTCCCTGAGAGGCCCTGGACGCATATTTCTATGGATTTTATTTCTGATCTTCCGGTTTCCCAGAGGATGTCAGTTATCTGGGTTGTTTGTGACCGGTTTTCTAAGATGGTTCATTTGGTGCCTTTGCCTAAATTGCCTTCCTCTACAGAGTTGGTTCCGTTGTTTTTTTCAGCATGTGGTTCGTTTGCATGGTATTCCGGAGAATATTGTGTCCGACAGAGGTTCCCAGTTTGTTTCTAGGTTTTGGCGGGCCTTTTGTGCTAGGCTGGGCATTGATTTGTCTTTTTCTTCTGCATTTCATCCTCAGACAAATGGCCAGACCGAGCGAACTAATCAGACTTTGGAGACTTGTTTGAGATGCTTTGTGTCTGCCGATCAGGATGATTGGGTGGCCTTTTTGCCTTTGGTCGAGTTTGCCCTTAATAATCGGGCTAGTTCGGCTACTTTGGTTTCGCCTTTTTTTTTGTAATTTTGGTTTCATCCTCGTTTTTCTTCTGGGCAGGTTGAGCCTTCTGACTGTCCTGGTGTGGATTCTATGGTTGACAGGTTGCAGCAGATTTGGGCTCATGTGGTGGACAATTTGGTGTTGTCTCAGGAGGAGGCTCAACGTTTTGCTAACCGTCGTCGGTGTGTTGGTTCCCGGCTTCGGGTTGGGGATTTGGTTTGGTTGTCTTCCCGTCATGTTCCTATGAAGGTCTCTTCCCCTAAGTTTAAGCCTCGGTTTATTGGTCCTTATAGGATTTCTGAGATTATTAATCCGGTGTCTTTTCGATTGGCGCTTCCGGCCTCTTTTGCTATCCATAATGTCTTCCATAGATCTTTATTGCGGAAATATGTGGTGCCCGTTGTTCCCTCTGTTGATCCTCCGGCCCCTGTTTTGGTTGATGGGGAGTTGGAGTATGTGGTTGAGAAGATTTTGGATTTTCGTTTTTCGAGGCGGAGGCTTCAGTACCTTGTCAAATGGAAGGGTTATGGCCAGGAGGATAATTCTTGGGTTTTTGCTTATGATATCCATGCTGCTGATTTGGTTCATGCTTTTCATCTGGCTCGTCCTGATCGGCCTGGGGGCTCTGGTGAGGGTTTGGTGACCCCTCCTCAATGGGGGGGTACTGTTGTGAATTCTGCTTTTGGGCTCCCTCCGGTGGTTGTAGGTGGTAATGCAGTTGCCCCTGAGTTGCAGTCCTGGTCAGGTGTATCTGCTGATTGCAGTTCTGACTGGGGTATTTAGGCGTGCAGGATTCATTAGTCCTTGCCAGTTGTCAATTGTTGTTGGGAGGTGTAGGACCTCTGCCTGGTTCCTCCTGCCTTTCTGCCAAATCTGCAAAGATAAGTGTCTGGTTTTTTTTTTTCCTGTGGCACACATGTTGTGTGCTTCACAATTCAGTGCTATTCTTTGTGTTTTCTTGTCCAGCTTAGATTGTGTCAGTATTTTCTCAGTCTTGTTGGATTCTCTGGAGTAGCAGATATACATTCCATGTCTTTAGTTAGATTGTGGAACTTTTTGTATTATCTGCTGTGGATATTTTTGGAAGGGTTTTAATACTGACCGCCTAGTAATCTGTCCTATCCTTTCCTATTTAGCTAGAGTGGCCTCTTTTGCTAAATCCTGTTTTCTACCTGCGTGTGTCTATTCTTCTCCTACTCACAGTCATTATTCGTGGGGGGCTGCCTATCCTTTGGGGGTCTGCTCTGAGGCAAGGTAGCATTCCTATTTCCCTCTATAGGGGTATTTAGTCCTCCGGCTGTGTCGAGGTGTCTAGGGTATGTTAGGCACACCCCACGGCTACTTCTAGTTGCGGTGTTAGTTCAGGATTTGCGGTCAGTACAGGTTCCACCGACTCCAGAGAAAGTTTCATGCGGCTCCAAGGTCACCAGATCATAACACATAAGGTGCTCCACACATTATGCCCCATAAGATGCTCTACACATTATACCCCAAGAGATACTCCACACATTATGCCCCATAAGATGCTCCATACATTGTGGCTCCATAAGATTCTCCATACATTGTGGCACCATACGATGCTCCATTGTGGCACCATACAATGCTCCATATATTGTGGCACCATACAATGCTCCATATACGAGGGGCGATCCAAAAGTAATGATAATCAATACTAAACACAATGAATATAGTCAAAAATTTTTTTATTTTTCTACATAGTCTCCTAACAAGTCTATACATTTAGTCCATCTCTTTTCTAAACTTAGAATTCCATTCGAAAAAAATTCTTGATCTTGACCCTCAAAAAAATCCCCAACAGCGGTTATCACGTCGCTATTGTCGTCAAATTTCTTGCCCCGGAGGTGTTCCTTGAGCCGAGGAAAGAGAAAGAAGTCACTGGGGGCTAGATCTGGCGAATAGGGGGGGTGTTCCACCAGTTCAAAGCCCGCTTCTTGAATGGTAGCCATGGCAACTGCAGCTTTGTGATCCGGCGCGTTATCTTGGTGAAACAGCGCTCCAGCCCGCAGTTTGCCGCGTCTTTTATCCTTGATAGCCTCCCACAATCTTCTTATTTGTTCTGCGTAGTAGGAGCCCGTAATAGTGGCTCCCTTCTCCAAATAGTCCACCATAATAATTCCTTCAGCGTCCCAAAAAACGGACGCCATAACCTTCCCTGCTGAGCTTGACACTTTGAATTTCTTCGGCGTCGGGTCGTTTCCATGTCATCGATTGTTGTTTAGTTTCGGGATCAAAGTGGTGGATCCAGGTCTCGTCCATGGTCAAAAAACGTGACAAAAAATTTTCCTTGTCTGCTTGGAACTTTTCGAGATTTGCTATTGAAATGTCAACTCGTTTCTTATTTTGCTCGTCGGTTAACATTTTTGGCACCCAACGCGTGGAGACCTTTCTCATATGCAATTCTTTTGCAAGGATTCTTTGAATACTGCCATATGAGATCCCTGTGACCTCAGCTACATGCCTGATAGTCACTCTTCGATCTGCCAATACAACTTCTTCAACTTTTTTCACGTTTTCTTCATTGAGGGACGTGGATGGGCGTCCTTCACGATGTTCATCTTCCGTCGATGTTCTTCCCAGCTTAAATTCCTTGGCCCAGCATGCAACTGGGGAATATGGAGGAGAAGAGTCCCCCAATGTTTCCACCAAGTCGCTGTGTATGTCTTTGGTAGTCTTTTTTTTTTCAAGCAGAGGTATTTGATGACAGCTCTGAGCTCGTTTTTTTCCATTTTGATGTTCACTCCTCGGCAGTTCATATTCAAATGAATGTAGCTCCCGGGAATCGTGGTCTATTTAAGTGATTTTTTTTTTCCTGGACTAGTGGGTACCTAAAAGAGAAGAAAACATTTTATTTTAATTTCTGTGTGCAATAGAAATAACCGATTATCATTACTTTTGGATCGCCCCTCGTATTGTGGCACCATACAATGCTCCATATATTGTGGCACCATACAATGCTCCATATATTGTGGCCCCATACAATGCTCCATATATTGTGGCACCATACAATGCTCCATGTATTGTGGCCCCATACAATGCTCCATATATTGTGGCACCATACAATGCTCCATAAATTGTGGCACCATACAATGCTCCACACATTTGCCCCATTTGCTGTGATTAAAATAAAAAAAATCACATACTCACCTCTCTTCGCTCAGGCCCCCGGCACTTGCGATAGTCACCTTCCTCGTTCCATCACTGCGCGCTGCTCTGTCTTCCATCCTCTGCACTGACTGTTCAGGCAGAGGGCGGCGCGCACACTAATCACGTCATCGTGCCCTCTGACCTGAGCAGTCACAGCCAGAGGACGGAAGACAGCAGCGTGCAACGATGGAACGAGGAAGGTGACTATAGCGCACTGCTCAGCTCCCCGTCATACTCACCTGCTCCCGGCGCGGTCCCTGGCAGCGTCTCACTGTCAAATGGTCTCCGGGAGCCGGCGGCCTCTTCCTGTGTTCAGCGGTCACGTGGTACCGCTCATTAAAGTAATGAATATGGACGCATATTCATTACTTTAATGAGCGGTACGTGACCACTGAACACAGGAAGATGCCGCCGGCTCCCGGAGACCATCTGACAGTGAGACGCTGCCACGGACCGCGCCTGGAGCAGGTGAGTATATCACCGCGCCGCTCCCCTCCCCCCCTCCGCTGACAATGACTCGAGTATAAGCCAAGAGGGTCACTTTCAGCCCAAAAAAGTGGGCTGAAAATCTCGGCTTATACTCGAGTATATATGGTAGTGAGAAACTAAAAAATGATAGTGTTGGCCCCCTTAAAAATAGTCTGCGTGAAATGGTGGATAAGAATGAGGAAAAAGCCAATATGCTAAATGACTTTTTTTCATCAGTATTTACACAAGAAAATCCTATGGCAGACAATATGATCAGTGATAACAAAAATTCCCCATTAAGTGTCACCTGCTTAACCTAGCAGGAAGTACGTCGGCGTCTAAAAATCACTAAATCTAATCACTAATCCTGGAGGGCATTCTAAGGGATGCTATACTGGAGTATCTGAAGAGGAATAACCTCATGACCCAGTATCAGCACGGGTTTACTAGGGACCGTTCATGTCAGACTAATCTGATCAGCTTCTATGAAGAGGTAAGTTCCGGACTGGACCAAGGGAACCCAGTGGACGTAGTGTACACTCACTGGCCACTTTATTAGGTACACCTGTCCAACTTCTTGTTAACACTTAATTTCTAATCAGCCAATCACATGGCGGCAACTCAGTGCATTTAGGCATGTAGACATGGTCAAGACAATCTCCTGCAGTTCAAACCGAGCATCAGTATGGGGAAGAAAGGTGATTTGAGTGCCTTTGAACGTGGCATGGTTGTTGGTGCCAGAAGGGCTGGTCTGAGTATTTCAGAAACTGCTGATCTACTGGGATTTTCACGCACAACCATCTCTAGGGTTTACAGAGAATGGTCCGAAAAAGAAAAAAAATCCAGTGAGCGGCAGTTCTGTGGGCGGAAATGCCTTGTTGATGCCAGAGGTCAGAGGAGAATGGGCAGACTGGTTCGAGCTGATAGAAAGGCAACAGTGAATCAAATCGCCACCCGTTACAACCAAGGTAGGCCTAAGAGCATCTCTGAACGCACAGTGCGTCGAACTTTGAGGCAGATGGGCTACAGCAGCAGAAGACCACACCGGGTACCACTCCTTTCAGCTAAGAACAGGAAACTGAGGCTACAATTTGTACAAGCTCATCGAAATTGGACAGTAGAAGATTGGAAAAACGTTGCTTGGTCTGATGAGTCTCGATTTCTGCTGCGACATTCGGATGGTAGGGTCAGAATTTGGCGTAAACAACATGAAAGCATGGATCCATCCTGCCTTGTATGGAGCATCTTTGGGATGTGCAGCCGACAAATCTGCGGCAACTGTGTGATGCCATCATGTCAATATGGACCAAAATCTCTGAGGAATGCTTCCAGCACCTTGTTGAATCTATGCCACGAAGAATTGAGGCAGTTCTGAAGGCAAAAGGGGGTCCAACCCGTTACTAGCATGGTGTACCTAATAAAGTGGCCGGTGAGTGTATATGGACTTTTCAAAAGCTTTTGATACGGTGCCACACAAAAGCTTGATACATAAAATGAGAATAATGGGGATAGGGGAAAATATGTGTAAGTGGGTTAAGAGCTGGCTCAGGGATAGGAAACAAAGGGTGGTTATTAATGGAGCACACTCAGACTGGGTCGCGGTTAGCAGTGGGGTACCACAGGGGTCAGTATTGGGCCCTCTTCTTTTTAACATATTTATTAATGACCTTGTAGGGGGCATTCAGAGCAGAATTTCAATATTTGCAGATGACACTAAACTTTGCAGGGTAATCAATACAGAGGAGGACAATTTTATATTACAGGATGATTTATGTAAACTAGAAGCTTGGGCTAATAAATGGCAAATGAGCTTTAATGGGGATAAATGTAAGGTCATGCACTTGGGTAGAAGTAATAAGATGTATAACTATGTGCTTAATTCTCAAACTCTGGGCAAAACCGTCAATGAAAAAGACCTGGGTGTATGGGTGGATGACAAACTCATATTCAGTGGCCAGTGTCAGGCAGCTGCTACAAAGGCAAATAAAATAATGGGATGCATTAAAAGAGGCATAGATGAACATGAGGACAACATAATTTTACCTCTATACAAGTCACTAGTTCGACCACACTTAGAATATTGTGTACAGTTCTGGTCTCCGGTGTATAAGAAAGACATAGCTGAACTGGAGCGGGTGCAGAGAAGAGCGACCAAGGTTATTAGAGGACTGGGGTGTCTGCAATACTAAGATAGGTTATTACACTTGGGGCTATTTCGTTTGGAAAAATGAAGACTAAGGGGTGATCTTATTTTAATGTATAAATATATGCGGGGACAGTACCTTTCTGATGATCTTTTTAATCATAGACCTGAGACAGGGACAAGGGGGCATCCTCTACGTCTGGAGGAAAGAATGTTTAGGCATAATAACAGACGCGGATTCTTTACTGTAAGAGCAATGAGACTATGGAACTCTCTGCCGTATGATGTTGTAATGAGTGATTCATTACTTAAATTTAAGAGGGGACTGGATGCCTTTCTTGAAAAGTATAATGTTACAGGTTATCTATACTAGATTTCTTGATAGGGCGTTGATCCAGGGAACTAGTCTGATTGACGTATGTGGAGTCGGGAAGGAATTTTTTTCCCCCAAAGTGGAGCTTACTATTTGCCACATGGGTTTTTTTTGCCTTCCTCTGGATCAACATGTTAGGGCATGTTAGGTTAGGCTATGGGTTGAACTAGATGGACTTAAAGTCTTCCTTCAACCTTAATAACTATGTTACTATGTTATGGCTATAATGAACAAAAGGAGGGAGAGAGGACATTCCTGTCTGGTGCCGTTGGTGATTTTAAAGGAGCTGGATAGGTGGTTATTAGAGTAAATTTTGGCACTGGGGATGGAGTAAGGCGCCATGTGATATGACTGAAACTGCTCAGTGAAGCCAAATTTTAGAAGCGAAAGCTTTAGGAAATCCCAGTTAAGTCTGTCGAACGCTTTTTCTGCGTCAAGGGTAATTATAGTTGAAGGAAGTTTTGATTAATTTGATGATATTGATGATTCTTCTGGTGCCATCTGACGATTGCCTTACTTTAAAAAAGCCAATTTGGTCGTTATAAATCAACTGTGGAAAAACACAGTTCAATCTGTCAGCCAGGATTTTAGAGTATATTTTAATGTCTGAGTTGATTAAGGAGATTGATCTGTAATTTTTAACTTTATCTAGTTCTCCTTTTGGCTTAGGAATTAAGATGATGGTGGCTTCTAGCATTTCTGCTGGGAAGGAACCTCGAGAGGATGCCAGGTTAAAAATTTGTGATAAATATGGGGTCAAAAGCTCTTTAAAAGTTTTGTAGTATTCGTTATTAAAATCATCGGGACCTGGGGATTTAAAAGGGTTTAATTGTTTGATGACATCAACTATTTCTTTAGTTGTAAAAGGAGTAGTAAGTAGGTCTAGGTCTTTGTCTTTCCGATTTATTTTAGGAAGGTTTATGGATGAAAGGAATGATTCATTTTTATCTGGTTGAGGGGAAGGGGATTGTAGGTTGATATTATAAAGGTTTTGGTAAAATTAGCAAACGCACCTACTATATCCTTGGGATGTAAAAGAGGAACACCGTCGGGGGAAATAATTGTATTTATTCTGTTATAGATTCTTTCTCCTATGCCTCATTGGGGGACACAGGACCATGGGTGTTATGCTGCTGCCACTAGGAGGGCACTAAGTAAACACAGAATAGCTCCTCCACTGCAGTATACACCCTCCTGCTGGCTCTCAGTGAACCAGTTCTTGCTTAGGGTCTGTAGGAGGCACTTGGGTCTGCTTCCAGACCCCACCGTTTTTATTTTAGCTTTTTACTTTTTATTCTATTTTTCCTTAACGGAGCGAATGGGGGTGACGGATCCTTTCTAGGTTCCGATCTCCCCCGAACCATCAACAGGCAAGTACGTGGAGCATCCCTCTCGTATCCTTTCCTGCAACGTTGGATGCCAGCCCTGAGCTCATATTACGGGCGCAGGTTCCTTCGCGTTCCGATCTCCCCCCTCCATAGCAGGCGACCACATGGAGTAGCCCTCCATCTACCTCTCCTGGAGCCAGGTGCATAGCCGGACATGATATTTATGGCGTCCGTGCAGCCCCCTCTGCATCACCACTGATATAGCAGATGACGCATGGCGGCAGAAGCTCTCCCCCCCTCCCTGACTATGGCGACAGTGGATTGAGCACCGGCCCACCGCATCTACTGTGAGTACACTGCGGGGGCCGAGGCGCTGGGGGATCCTGGTCCCCGGGGTATGGGAGGTCCGCACCTTAAGCCTGTGTCCGTGGGTGGTCCGTAGTGCAGCAGCCCCATGAAGGAGTGCAGCTAATGATGGCGCTAATAGCGGTCGTGACGTTGCAGGCCGCAACCGCACAGGAAAAAAAATCCCTCAATGCAGGCCCGCGTTTTGGCCACGCCCACCGGCAGTTAGCCCTGCCCACTTTTCCTGGCGCTTCTTGTTCCCTGTGATGAGCTCCCACTTCCTGGTCTCGGTGGCCATCTTGGGACACCCACAGCCCTGATGCTGCAGCACTGCTCCAGCGTTTCCTATCACAGCATCAGGACTAGCGTTTTTCTCTGCCTACACTGTGGACCTGCCCTGGGGACTCAAGACACAGGACCTGGGTAAGCTGCAGAAGCATAGCTTAACCATTCCCCTGCTAGTAAGCGCTTTCCTCCAGGCTTTACTATGTCTCAACCAAAGCCTCACAAAAAGTCTGGGAAAACCCACACTGTATTTTTCGCTGCATGTACCTCTTGTAAGGTATCATTACCCCGGGGTCACAATACTGCATTATGCACAGCTTGTGAACCGGTGACGGCTCAGGAACCACGTGTTGCTGATACTGAACCCAGTCCTAGTCCCCCTGAGTGGGCTACCTCCCTTTCCCGGTCTATGGCATCCCTGGCAAAAGAGTTAGACTCGTTCTGAGACCCTTCCTCTAACCAGGGCACTAATATGGACGATGCTTACGATGGTCAGAACCCCTCGTACTCCAGGGGTCGTACCTTGCCAAGGAGTTCTCACTCTTCCAGGAAAAGGACTCATGCCATATCCCCAGACCATCACCGGTTTTCGGGTTCTGAGAGCTCAATTTCTCGCTCCCCTTCCATTGGGGCTAGTAGAGAACCTGTTTCAGAGGACAATTCTGCTACATCCCTAGATCAGGAATTTCATCACGATCAGGAGACTCTCGACTCTCTAATTGAGTCAGTGAATAAGGCTTTGAGACTTGAGGAGGAACCCTTATCTAAAACGGATCATGCCGTGTCCTTTAAGAGGACCAAACGAGCTCACAGTGTGTTCGCCACTCATCCCGAGTTTAAGCAAATTGTTGAATCTCACAGGATCCGTCCAGAAAAATGATTCACAGGACAGAAGCCCATGGAGTCCAAATATCCCTTTACCCAGGATCTAAGAAAAGATTGGTCACAATCTCCCCCAGTAGATCCTCCGGTATCGTGCCTGGCTACGAAATCTGTTTTATCCTCCTCGGAGGGCTCCTCTATTAAAAATCCAACCGATCGTCAGATCGACAATATGGCGCGTTCAGCTTTTGAAGCCTCAGCGGCCGCACTCTTTCCATCTTTTGCCGCTACGTGGGTGGCTAAGGCTATGACCCACTGGGCTGAGGTCTTGTCTTCAGCAGTACTGGATACCAATATTCCCCCCGAGATAGCAGACCTTGCTGCTCAGATAGCCAGAGCTGGAGATTTTGTAGTCACCGTGTCCCTGGATGCCGCTGACTGCGCTTCTCAAGCAGCAGCAAATGCCATCACCATCCGGAGGTCCTTATGACTCAGGGACTGGCGTGCGGATTCTACTTCCAAAAAGTCATTGACTTCTCTCCCATATCAGAGCGGTCGCCTTTTTGGTGAAAAGTTCGACCAGTTAATTTCTGACGCCACTGGAGGGAAGAGTAAATTTCTTCCAAACAGAGACCCTCTCGGCCCTTTCGGAACCTGCAACCACAGGCTCGGTCCCTATTTTTTCGTTACAACTCAAACTGGTCCTCTACTTCCACATCTCCCGGTTCCGGCCGGGCACAACGTGGAGAGCGAGGTTCACAGGCCTCTTTTAAGCCTTCCCCTTCATGGAGAGGTAGGCCAAGGCAGCCAGGATCCAGAGGCGCCAGAACGGGCAGACCTTCCACACAATGACTCCCTGCGGTATCCGGGGGACACCCTCAAAGTAGGCGGCCGCCTGCCTTCCTTCAGTGCCGCATGGCTCTCGGTCGTTCACGACGAGTGGGTCCGCGATCTAGTGTCCTCCGGATACAAGATAGATCTCTTATCTCGTTCTCCAAACCGTTTTTTCCTGTCTTCTCCTCCCAGGGCAAAAGCATCAGAGTTCTTCAAAGCTATAAGCTCTCTGAGAAAAGACGGAGTTATTATTCCGGTCCGTCAAAGTGAAAGGTTTCAAGCTTTTTATTCAAACCTCTTCATTGTTCCAAAGAAGGACGGTACAGTACGGCCCATAATGGACCTAAAACTGCTGAACAAGTTCATCAGGGTGCGTCGGTCCCTGATGGAATCGCTTCGTTCTGTCATTGCCTCCATGGAAAAAGGCGAGTTCCTGGCGTCTATAGACATCCAGGACGCATACCTCCATATTCCTATTTTACCTTCTCACCAAAGGTTTCTTTGCTTTGCAGTTCAGGAAGATCACTTCCAATACGTTGCTCTGCCCTTCGGCCTCGCCACCGCTCCCAGGGTATTCACCAAGGTCATGGCGGCTGCGGTGGCCATACTCCACACCCGAGGAGTGGTGGTGCTCCCTTATTTAGACGATATCCTCATCAAAGGCCCCTCTTTCCGCTCCTGCAAGGAAGCCGGGCCATCACAATAGATACCCTTTCTCGCCTGGGTTGGAAGATAAACTTCAAAAAATCTTCCCCAGTACCGGCTCAGTGAATTTCCTTTCTAGGAATGATACTCGACTCGTCCCGGGGGTTGGTTCTTCTTCCCCCGGAAAAGATCTCAGTCTTACAGTGGGAAGCTCAGAAGCTCTCTCAGCCTCGCTCTCACTCTCTGCGCTTCAGTATGAGAGTTCTCGGCAGGATGGTAGCAGCTGAGGCGGTTCCATTTCCCCAACTACACCTCCGTCCCCTACAGTATGCAATCCTGGCTGTTTGGGACAGGAACCCGTTCTCCCTAGACCATCTGTTCCTCCTTCCCCAGCGAGTCAGACAGTCTCTCAGGTGGTGGACATTGAAATCCTCCCTGACTCAAGGGAAGTCTTTTCTTCCAGTACACTGGCTGGTTGTGATGACAGACGCCAGTCTTCTAGGCTTGGGAGTGGTGTTCCTTCATCACACTGCTCAGGGCCCCTGGTCCCCCCAGGAATCACGCCTTCCAATCAACATCTTGGAAATCCGGGCGATCAGGCTGGCACTTCTCCAGTTCCATCCCTTCCTAGCAGGTCGCCCAATCAGGATTCAGTCCGACAACGCCACTGCAGTGGCATACATCGACTGCCAAGGGGGAACCCGCAGCAGGGCGGCCATGACAGAGGTAGGCCACATCCTCCGATGGGCCAAGGAAAACCGCTCAATGATCTCTGCTGTTCACATCCCGGGAGTGGACAATTGGGAAGCAGACTTCCTCAGTCGGCAATGCCTCGACTCCGGGGAGTGGTCTCTCCATCCGGAGATCTTCCACCAGATCTGCTGTCGTTGGGGAACCCCGGACGTGGATCTGATGGCCTCACGGCTGAATTCCAAGGTTCCTGACTTCATGGCTCGGTCCCACGATCCGGCAGCCATCGGGGCAGCCATCGGGGCAGACGCTCTTGTACTCCCGTGGCATCATTTTCGGCTTCCGTACATATTTCCCCCGCTTCCTCTCCTGCCGAGGGTCATCAAGAAAATCAGAGTGGAGAGGGTACCGGTATTTTTCCATCCCTTCCATTCTCGAGTTCTTACAAACGGGTTTGGACTTGGGTCTCGCCCTTAGTTCTCTCAAGGGGCAGATCTCAGCCCTGTCTGTTCTCTTCCAACGCAGGATTGTCAACAGATTACAGGTCAAGACGTTTGTTCAGGGAGTCTCCCATCGGGTGCCCCCCTATAGGATGCCGTTGTAACCATGGGATCTTAATCTGGTCCTCGGAGTTTTGCAACACGCTCCTTTCGAACCTCTACAGGAGGTTTCCCTGTCTCTTCTTTCATGGAAAGTTGCTTTTCTAGTTGCGGTCACCTCTATTAGACGAGGCTCCGAGCTGGCGGCTCTGTCCTCTCAAGTTCCGTTCCTGAATTTTCATTAGGATAAGGTGGTTTTGAGGATATCCCCCTCTTTTCTACCTAAAGTTGTATCCTCTTTTCATCTCAATGAGGAGATTGTCTTACCGTCACTCTGTCCGGCACCAGTCCATCGCATCAAGAAGGCCCTTCACACACTGGATTTAGTGAGAGCTCTTAGGAGATACATCTCGCGGACAGCGTCTTTCCGCAGGTCAGATGCCCTATTCGTGCTCCCGGAAGGACCGAGGAAAGGGTTTCCCTCTTCCAAGGCAACAATAGCCAAATGGATCCGTTCGCTATTTAAGAGTCCTACTGAGTCAGAGGTTTTCCTGTCCCAGCAGGGATTAAGACTCACTCCACTCGATCAGTGAGTGCGTCTTGGGCCATCCGGCACCAAGCTTCGGCAGCACAAGTTTGTAAGGCTGCGACTTGGTCCAGCCTGCATACCTTTACAAAACATTACCATATTCACTCTCAGGCCTCAGCAGATGAGACCATCGGCAGATGAATTTTGCAAGCGGCTGTGCCGCATCTGTAACTTGTGGGTACAAGCAGCATTTGCAGTTAATTGTTTCCCACCCAGGAACTGCTTAAGGACGTCCCATGGTCCTGTGTCCCCCAATGAGTTGTAGGAGAAAAGGAGATTTTTGTGTGCTCACCGTAAAATCCTTTTCTCTGAGCCAATC
This sequence comes from Ranitomeya variabilis, assembly GCF_051348905.1. Taxonomy (NCBI): domain Eukaryota; kingdom Metazoa; phylum Chordata; class Amphibia; order Anura; family Dendrobatidae; genus Ranitomeya; species Ranitomeya variabilis. Next base: position 385,669,971 of record NC_135232.1, on the reverse strand, counting down.
ATTGGGGGACACAGCACCCACCCTGTTAGCCTATTGGCTTTGATTTTTATAAGTTAACTTGGTTTTGACATAGTTCATCCTTGTTAAATATTAAGCTCCTACTGCTTTGTTACCGAACTGGTTCACTGAGAGCCAGCAGGAGGGTGTATACTGCAGGGGAGGAGCTATTCTTTCTGTGTTTACTTAGTGTCCTCCTAGTGGCAGCAGCCTAACACCCATGGTCCTGTGTCCCCAATGATTGGCTCGGAGAAAAGGATTTTACAGTGAGTACACAAAAATCTCCTTTTTTTGTTTCAGTCACTTCATCATGTATCTAGTGGGTTTATTGAAAAGATGAGTAGAGTTTGTATTTAGAAGTTTTATTAACAAAATCGTAAGACGAAAAGATTTCAGATTTTAAGTCTTGCCTGAGCTTGAGGATTTCTAGTTGTGTTGTTGTAGACTGGGAGAGGAGAGACTAGATTGTAGGATTTCCTTATTTTTTATTTAGGATTGTAGTTCTGTTATTTTTGCTCAGCTTGCTTTTTTGCCTCTAGAGGAGATTTTAATCAAAATGCCTCTCATGACGGCTTTATGTGCATTCCAACAGGAAAAAGGGTTTATTGTATCAGAGCTATTGTCCTCAAAATAGTTTTTAAAGGCAGATTCAATATCTTCTTTGTATTTGGGATTGTGTAAAAGAGTGGAGTTGCATTTTCATAGAAAATAGTTTTTTAAAGGGGACCCAAAATTATTTTGCTAGAGACTGGAGCATGGTCGGAGATAGTTTTAGCTTTAATTGTGACTTTTTTAAATTTAGGAAGAGTAAATATGTCAGTAATAAATAAATCGATACGTGAAGCAGATTGGTGGGCGTCTGAGAAGTGAGTAAATTCCCTGGATGTGGTATTGATACATTTGAATATATCGAAGAGTTCGTTTTTAAAGAGCCAATTGTTGAGGGTAGTAGATGGGTACCGGTTTGTGGACGAAGAGTCCAAGTGGCCATCGGGAACTATGTTAAAGTCTCCCAACATAATTAACTCGCCTTTCCTGATTAAATTAACTTTTTTTTAGTAACTTGTCTAAAAACTTTGTGTTGTTTATTGGGTGCGTACACGTTAATTAATGTACATAGTTGGTTATTCAGTTGACAAATCAAGATATGGTATCTACCTTGAGTGTCATTGTGTTCTTCAATAATTTTAAATGAGATTGAATTTTTTATAATTGTTAATACACCTGCCTTTTTTCTGGGGTTTGCAGACTCAAAAATGTGTGGAAAACTCTTATGGAAAAATTTTGGGGGGGTTATCCTTCTGAAATTCGGTCTTTTGTAAGCATATTAGGTCAACGTGTGAGTTATTAATTTCTCTCCATAAAGTGAACCTTTTATTAGGGCATTAGGGCTGTTTAGGCCTCTTACGTTATAAGAGACTAGACTGTGGCCCGATTCTAATGCATCGGGTATTCTAGAATATGCATGTCCCCGTAGTATATGGACAATGATGATTCCAGAATTAGTGGCAGACTGTGCCCGTCGCTGATTGGTCGAGGCAACCTTTATGACATCATCGTCGCCATGGCAACCATTATGACATCTACGTCGATACTGTGCCCGTCGCTGATTGGTCGAGGCCTTGCGGCCTCGACCAATCAGAGACGCGGGATTTCCATTATGACATCATCGTCGCCATGCTGTGCCCGTCTCTGATTGGTCGAGGCCCGGCGGCCTCGACCAATCAGAGAGGCAGGATTTCCAGGACAGACAGACAGACAGACAGACAGACAGACAGACAGACAGAAAAACCCTTAGACAATTATATATATAGATAAGTTTGATGCTCATGGTGATAAACTGTAGGTTGAGAATTGAAATGCAAAAACACTTGTATGTATCGGAAATGTACCCCTCAAGTTATAATGGGTATGTATATGGTGATCAAAAGTATTCAAAAGGAAACTTAATATAACAATTAACAAAATAAAAAGTAAAGTATAATGAAAAATAAACAATGCAGAACAAAGAAATACACTAAATTGGAGTTCTCCTGAAGGAATCCTGCAAGCCAGAGGATTCTACTTGTTTTTGGTTTTTTTTTGGGGGGGGGGAAGTCCGTAAAAAGGAGTTTGTGTGGTAGCAACCTCATGTGAAAGGTGAAAATATATGTTCTGTTTATAGAAAAGGTTATGCATACATATTTAGTAATAGAGAGACAATACTGGTGATTATTGCTAATATGGCATAAAAGACTAGCAAATAGACTTACTAAGATGAATTATATATGTGTGGGGAACGTTAGCTACATTAGTTATGACCAATGAGCTAAATAAAATATAATCAATCCCATAGGATTTATGAGTTTTAAAGGGCTCTATTTCAACCTTTGTCGTTGGAAGGAGGATTGGCTTTTAGGTAGGAGGCATCTTTTAAGGAGGAGATGAAATTGGAACCATCTTCAGGTGAGTAGAGAGGGAAAGTTTTCCCTTTGTAAAATACGAGTAGTTTGCTTTTTGTTCATTTTGCCTTGCAAAAATCGGAATAGAAAGCGATTAAAAATGTAATGTGTCTGAAAATGCATCAACTCGGTGCAAGCTTCAGGAAGAAGAAAGGGTGGAAATCTGACTCATGTAGGTATCGTGTATAAACTTTTATTCTTACTACACTTTATACAACATGGAGCCGGGGATAGTATTCCTTCAGGACGATCGCAGTTTCACGCTGCACTAGCGCTTCAACAGGTCCTGGTACCCATTTATACAAGATACCTATGAAAGAGTGCCACCCTTTCCTCTTCCCGAAGCTTGCACCAAGGACTTGTTTTCTTCAGGTGGAGCACCTATATACCACAATACTAGCAAGCTGCTGTGAAGATTACACTGACTACTACTCAAGGTATGCGGTCAGAATAGTGCATTTTTTGCATTCAAAAGCATCAACTCGTCCCACAAAAAACAAGCCCTCACACAACTGTATCGGGCAAAATATGAAAAAATTATAGCTCTCAAAATATGGCAATGCAAAAACTATTTTTTGCAAAAAACAGTGTCTCTTAGTGTGTGACAGCAGCCAAACATAAAAAACAATATAAATCAGGTATCGCTGAAATAGCATCGACCCGAAGAATAAGGTCATCTAATCACTTATACCACACGAGAAATGGCGTAAAAAATAAAACCAATTCTTCACTTGTTGATTTTTTAATTCTGCCTCCAAAAGATCGTAGTAAGGCTCGGCGCACATTTATCCCGTGCACTCAGCTAAGTGCTTACATCAGGGTTTTCGTGTAAATCTCTGAAACACGTGATTCGGGCGGAAGCTCCGGCAGAAGATTCTCACTAATGAGGCAGATGGAAACACTGTGGACGCCGTCTGGCTTATGATCCAGTGGTGTCCATCTTTTAGGCGTGCATAAAACGTGGTCCACAGTTTTGTGTACTTCTGAAAAAAAGCGCATACCTAAAAAGAGGTAACTGCTGCCTCATTAAAGTGAATGGATCCTTTGGAGGTTTCATTTGAATCACGTCACTCGGAGATTTAGATTGAAAACCTAAACTAAGTACTCAGAGTACAGCACAGGGTAAATGTGATCCCTAAATGTTGTGTAAAATATTCCTAATAAAAGCTTCAACTCAATCCACAAAAAAAGTCCCCACTCAGGTCCATCATCTGTCAATGGAAATATAGGGGGCTTCCACGTTACTGGTAGCACAAATGCTCTGGAAAAGTGAAATGGATCCTCTTCCCCAAAAGAAACTAATCAAATTCCGCGCTCCCAAATCCAAATGCCCCCTTAGTTCTGAGCTCCACAGTGTGCCTAAACCGCATTTAATGTCCACGTTTGGTATTTCTGTAGTTATGAGAGCCTGCCTAATTTACAGTTGCGTGTTTCCAGAAGCATGAGCTGGGCATAATGTACTGGTCACTACAACAGCAGTTTGCAATTTTCACTCAGCAACATCCACTGCTGCTTGTTTCTGGAAAATGCCCATGGAGTCAAAATCGTCACTGCACCTGTAGATAAATTCCTATATAATTTCCATATGTGGTCACTTGAGGTGAGGATTCTGCTCTTCTAGCACATAGGGGCTCTGTATATGAAGTCCGCAAACTATTCTAAGAAAATCTGCGCTCCAGGAGGCAAAGAGCGCTCCGTCCTTGCCGAGTCTCGCTGTATGATTAAACAGTACTGTATAGCCAAATATAGGGTATTTCTACATCCAGCTGAAATTGGGGACAAAATCTGGTGCCATTTTTTCACATTTCCTAATGTAAAACTGTAAAATGTAGGACTAAAAAAATTTTGGTGCTAAAAATGTAATTTTTCTTTTCTTCACTGCCCAGTGGCATAAAATTCTGTGATCCACCTGTCATGTCAATATGATCACTGTACCCCTAGATGAATTCTGCGAGAGGTGTAGTTTGTAAAATGGGGTCTCTTATGGGGGGGAGTTCTGCTGTTCTGGCACCTCAGGGGATATGCCAATGTGACATGGCACCCTCAAACTAGTCCAGTTAAATCTAAACTCCAATATGGCGCTTCTTCCTTTCTGAGCTTTGCACTGTGCCTCAAAAGTAGTTTTCAACCACATATGGGGTATCAGCATACTCAGGAGAAATTGCACAACAAATTTTGGGTTCCATTTTCTCCTGTTACCCTTGTGAAAATAAAACTAAATTAGGGCTGAAATAAGATTTTTGTGGAAAAAATGTGATTTATTTTTTCACGGCTGAACGTTATAAATTTCTGTAAAGCACCTGGGGGTTCAAGGAGCTCACTACCCATCTAGATTCTTTCCTTGGGGGTTCTAGTTTCGAAAATGTTACTTTTGGGTGGTTTCCACTGTTTATGCACATCAGGGGCTCTCCAAACATGACATGACACCTGCAGACCATTCTATCAAAATCTGTACTCCAAATTAGTATTTATTCTGAGCCCTGTCATGCGCCCAAACAGTAGTTTTTCACCACATATGGGGTATCTGCGTACTCAGGAGAAATTAAACAACAACATTTTGCAGTCCATTTTCTCTTGTTACCTTGTGTAAATAAAAAAATTTGGACTGAAAGAAAATTTTTGTGGGAAAAATTTGAAATTTTCACAGCTCTACGTTATAAACTTCTGTGAAGCACCTGGGAGTTCAAGGGGTCTAGTTTCCAAAATGAAGTAACATTTGGGGGATTTCCACTCTTTAGACACATCAGGGGCTCTAGAAATGCAACTAAATGCAACTAATTATTGTAGCAAATTTTTCTTTCAAAAAGTCAAATGATTCAAATTCGACTTGCAAATTGCACGTTTTCAAAATTTCCACCAATTTTTTTTTTTTTTTAGTAAATAAACGCAAGTCATATGGAAGAAATGTTCTCAGTATCGTGAAGCACAACATCTCATGAAAAGCAATCTCAGAATCAGTGGGATCTGGGAAGTATTCCAAAGTTATTACCACATAAATTTACACTGTTCAGAATTGTAAAATTTGGTCTAGTCATGAAGGTGCAAACAGCCTTTGGAGGTAAAGGGTTTCATTATTTTGTACAGCATGTCAAACTGGTGTAAGGATGTAAAGATTGAAAGTTCAAAAATTGCATTAACTTTTTTGCCAAAATTCTGACATTCTGGACCTAAATTTACTACTAACATAAAGTACAATGTGTCATGAAAAAACAATCCCAGAATCGCAGGGATCAGTTGAAACGTTTCAGAGGTATTACCTCATGACATGACACTGATAAGATTTTAAAAAAATTGGCTTTGTCATTTTGGTCAAAATTGGCTCCGTCTCTAAGGGGTCAAAGAAGCACTCCTATTTTTTTTTTTATTAGCTAAAGCTGTGTAAATGTGTTTGTGTTAATATACTCCCCGATTGCTGTTTTCTATAGTTTCCAGCTCCTCTCCGGTTTGCTGTAAGTTGCTTTCACAATGTAAGTATGAAGTGTCAGAAAGAACCACCATAGGTTTCCATTGTGAAAAAGACTTTTCTCATACCGAGTTATCCGGCAAGTCGGAACAGAAGTCATGTGACTGGAAACTGGGAAAGACACAGATCATTGAGTATATAAGTACACACTATATTACATGCACACTTACACAGGTTTATCTAATTAAAAATATGAATCAGAGTGCTTCTTTAAAGGAGAAAACCTGAAATTCTGCTCCTGAAATCCAATGCCAATGCAACCCACCCCAGTGGTCCATATCTTCCCAGGTAGGCCTCTTGTCACTGATTTAATTTAGCATGTGCAACTGTAGGATGCTAGCAGGTGCGTAGGATGCAGTGACACACAGGAGGCAGTACAAGGGTTAACAGGTTCTTTATATATATAGGAACAGTAATGGTACAAGCAGGAGGGTAAGGAATGTGATTGGGGGATAGGGGGAAATTCAAATGCAATAGAATGTAACCGGTTAACTTATCAGTTTCTGTGCGCTGGAGGAAGGCGGCTGGAAGATCCCACGACGGCGCCTCAGGCGGCACGAGATGTCTCAGATCCGGTCCCGCAGATGAGCGATGCACTTTCTCCTTGTGATGACGAATCCTCTGGGTTCATTGGCATGCGATCTCCTGATCCGTGCACATGGTGAGGCAGAGGTGATGGTCAGCGGCACAGAAAAAGCAGCAGAGAGTTCAGTGAGCAAGGCCGCAGTAGGAGCACACAGTCCAGTTGACACAGCCACAGGCACGGGCCGGTCCTCAGCAGGCATTGCAAGGATGAGACTTAGGCTAGGTTCACACTGCGTTAACAGCAGCCTGTTCAACACATGCGTTAACGGGCTGCTGTTAACGCAATTGCCGACTTGTCATACCGCTAGCGCAGATAGAGCTAGCAGATGCTTTATCTGCGCTAGCAGTGACGGACCCAGAAAAGCTGCAGCCCGCGTCCGCCACTCAATGACGGCACATCGCTAGCGCATGCCGATTGTGCGTCCGACATTGAACTAAATGGCGGCGTTAACGGACTACGTTACACCGCGTCGGACGACTAAAACGTAATGTGAACCTGGCCTTAGGCTTCTTTCACACTTCCGTCTTCCAAATCTGCACAGGATCTGTCAAGACGTTGAAATGATGGATCCTGTGCAGATTGTGGAAAACGTGTGCACTGGGCCCATCTTTCTGACTGACCCGTTGAGCCTATGTGCACCTGTTGTGCCAGTAGGTGAGAATATTGCGATTTTTTTATTATTTTTAACATTATAGCTTGTTACTATTGATGCTGCATAGGCAGCATCAATAGTAAAAGAGAAAGAGAGCGAGCAAGAGAGAATTTCCCTGACGGGAAATTCTTCCACGCATGCTCTGTTTGAAAAGACGGGACCCGTTGCTGGATTCCTGCTTTTCACAGGCAGCGATGCATCCTGCGCCCATAGGTTTCTATTGTAGCCAGTGACGGGCAGCGCACGATGCGTCGCTGAGCGATTTTCCGACGTGCACAAAAAGCGTTCCTCTAAATATTTTCTCTGCCCAACGGACCGTTTTTTTATGCAGGATCCAGTGCACGACGGATGAAACGGATGGCTAATATAAGTCTATGAGAAAATGCAGGATCCTGCATTCTCAAAAATCGACGGATTGTGACGGGAGCTGAAAGACGGAAATGTGAAAGCGGTCTAAGCGGTGCCTCCGCAGTGATAAGCGGAGCGAAGGTCTGTACTGTATCCTAGTCACTACCCGGTGAGGAAGTCTCTCTGGGCTGAGGGTAGGACGCGTCGGCAGTCTGACTAGCTGGGGGTATAGGCACAGCTAGCGGGCGTGGGTCCATGAAGAGGGAGTTAACCGTCTTACTACTCACAAGCTCATTCCCCGCCAAGTGTCCTGTCTTCCCGCTCAAACTGCTATTTATGTCGGACCCGCTCCCATCAGTCACGTGTCCTGTACCGCTCAGGTCAGCAATCTCTTCGCCCTGCAACACTTGTGACAGCCCCGACGGTTCCGGCCCAGATACGCAGGAGAGACCATCAACTTGGTTCTCCTCCCTACACAATAACATATGTTTTTAGCATATTCTGCTAGAATACTGCCTGGGATGATGATCAAGGCAGTTTTATGTTTACACCATTTCAAAATAAACTTTTTAATATCGACTTTGCTCTATGGTTTGACTTTAGTGTAGAGTGACCTCTTGTGGCTCAGTTTAATAAGGATTTGAAATGTGAATCTCTTTGTAATGATGCAGCGTATACTATTAAGATTGGGATCATATCCCCATAATAGTAATACACGTAAAAGAAAAACCTAAATATCTGCATGAAGAAAAGCGGTTGCTTTGTGCCAGTGAAAAAAGGGACAAAAACCATATAAAAAATATGTTTTAAAAGTGGAAGAGAATTTTAGTACCTCTGAAATCCACATCAAAGGTTGGCAGATTGGGGACCCGACCCTGATAATTTTTCCTTAAGGGGCTTAGAAATTTTGAAGATTGCCCTGGGTATGTTCTACAATAATTTATTAGGTCTAGGGATCGGTGGAAGCTTGGCTTCTGGTACCTGACCTGAACATTTTAGAAAGTTCGTTCAGGTACCAGAACAGAATCTGAACCCCAGTGAAAATAATGGATACCGGACCTGCTAAGAAAAGAAAGAAAATTCTCTCTCTCTTGATCTCTAAGGGTGTATTGGAATCCTACTGTTACTTGTAGCTATTTTTGAGAACTGGGAAATTATTGAAATGTCATGCTCTGAATATTTCAAAGGATTTTCCAGGAGTGTAACATGAAATTGGTTGTGTTTTAACATTATAATAAAGAAACAGCTGTGCATGTGAAATAACTTACTTGTTCTGTATTGACCACTGCTGTGTTGTAACCAGTATGCACACGCTGAGGGGTTAGGAACTGCTTCAGTATAATTTGCTGTGAACAGCATTGTAAATCATTCACCTATTCCTTGAAGTGTATATACAGTACGGTGCAAAAGTTTTAGGCAGCTGTGGAAAAAATGCAGGAAAGTAAGAATACTTTAACAAATAGAGGTGCTAATAGTTTATTATCAGTTAACAAAATGCAAAGTTAATGAACAAAAGGGAAATCTCAATCATGCCAATATTTGGAGTGACCAATTTTTGCCTTCAAAACAGCATCAATTATTGCTGACCTTGCACAAAGTCTGGAATCATGTAGGATTATAGTCAGGTATATGAGTAACCAATTATACCAGACAGGTGATAATGGTTATCATATTCATATGTACATTGAAGCACAGTCATTAACTGAAGCAAAAGGATGTGAGGTTGTTGAAGACAGTTTCATGTCACAGGTCGTACACCGTAGGAAGACTGACCACAGCAACAAGCTACAAGGTAGTTATAGTGCATCAACAAGGTTTTTCCCAAGCAAAGATTTCACTGTGGATAGGGATTTCAAGATGTGCTGTTCTACAACTTTTAAAGAAGCACCAAGAAATGGTCAGTGCTGAGGACCATATAAGCAGTGGTTGGGTAAGGATACTTAGTGCTGCAGATGAATGACAAATTATGCTTACTTCCCTTCTAAATCAGATGCAACTAGTAGGACCCAGCTACACTCATCTACTGTTCAGAGATGGCTGCATAGCAATGTGTTATGATCTGGTGGCCTAAGAGCAGCATGAGACGTACTCTGGAGAAGGTGGTACCTGTACTGACCGCAGACCCTGGACTTAACACCGCAACTAGAAGTAGCCGTGGAATGTACCTATCACTCCCTAGACATCTCGACACAGCCGGAGGACTAATTACCACTAGAGATAGAAAAGGGAAAACTATCTTGCCTCAGAGAAAATTCCCAAAGGATAGCCAGCCCCCCACAAATATTGACTGTGAGAGGAGAGGGAAAAAACATACAAAGACTGAAATCAGAATTTAGCAAAGGAGGCCACTTCTAGCTAAATAGAAAGGATAGGACAGAGTACTATGCGGTCAGTATTAAAACACTAGAAAATATCCACCACAGAAAATACAAAAATCTCCACAGCTAACTAAAGATATGGAGGATATATCTGCATCTCAGAGATACCAGCTTGGCTAAACAAATCCTTATTCAGACCAAGCTGGACAAGACAAAAACATGGAAAAGAACTGAACAATAAGGCCACAGCATGTGGACAGCAAAAATCAAGGCCAGAACTTATCTTTGTTGAAAGGAACAGCAAAGCAGGAGAGAGCAGGCAAGGATGTGAATCCTCCAGGAACAATGGACAACTGGCACTGACTAAAGGGTCAAGCAAGGCTAAATAGCCCAGTCAGGATTGCAAAAACTTGACACACCTGATGAATGCTGCGATCCAGAGACAGCAGCACTACCACTTATAACCACCGGAGGGAGCCCAAGAGCAGAATTCACAACAGAAATGGTCTTCATAGAAGAATTGTGGCCAAAAAATCAGACCCACTACACAGAAACAAGTCCAAGTGGCTCAACTATGCTCAATATCCTGTAAACAAAGCCAAGTGACTCAACTATGCACTATTTACTGTACAATAATGAGTGTCTGCAGGCAACAGTGAAGCATGGTGGAGGTTCCTTGCAAGTTTGAGGTTGCATTTCTGCAAATGAATTTGGGGATTTAATCACAATTAATGGTGTCTTCAATACTGAGACATATAGGCAGATATTTATCCATTATACAGTACCATCAGGGAGATGTCTGATTGGCTCAACATTTATTCTACAGCATGATAATGACCAGAAACATGCAGCCAATGTCATTAACTATCTTCAGATCAGCTCAGTGTTTAGCACGGCAGCCTTGCAGCGCTGGGGTCCTGGGTTCAAATCTCACCAAGTACAACATCTGCAAGGAGTTTGTATGTTCTCTCCGTGTCTGTGTGGGTTTCCTCCGGATACTTTGGTTTCCTCCCACACTCCAAAGACATACTGATAGGGAATTTAGATTGTGAGCCCCATTGGGGACAGCGATAATATATGTAAAGCACTGTCGAATACGATAGCGCTATATAAGCAACGCATGATAATAATTCAGGTCACACCAAATATTGAATTGATTTAGATTCATATCGTTCAGTCATTTTGCATTATATTGCTTGAAAATAATAAACTATTAACACTTCTATTTTTTTAAACATTCTACTTTGCTGCATTATTTCCACTCCAGTGCCTAAAAATTTTACACAGTACTGTGTATGTAATTAATCTATATATTATAAAAGCAGCTTTATTTTTTTACTCTGAAACTAATTAACAATTTCCTTGACTGTGTGTTTGGGATCATTATCTTGCTGAAATGTGCACTCTGGTTTCATCTTCATCTTCCTGGTAGATAGCAGCAGATTTTTATCGAGAACATCTCAGTACATTTGTCCTTTCATCCTTCCTTCAAGTCTGTATGCTGAAAAACAGGCCCACTCATGATGTTCCCACCTGTAAACTTCACTGTTGGTATGTTTTTTTTGGGTGATATGAAGTGCCGCCCCTTTGCCCTTCAAACATGGTGTCTAATATGGCATCCAAAGAGTTAAATTTTGGACTCATCTGACCAGACTATATTTTTCCAGTATTTCATAGGCTGGTCTAAATATTGTTGAGCAAACTTTAAATGCTGTTGAACATGCTTTTTGTTCAGCAATGGAGTCTTGCGTGGTGGGCGTGCATACAGGCCACGGAGATTGAGTACATTACTTATAGTTTCCTTTGAAATAATTGTACCTGCTGATTCCAGTTCTTTCTGTAGCTCTCCACAGGCAGTCCTTGACTCTTGGACAACTATTCTGACAATTCTTTTCACTCCTCTGTCTTGTGGGGCTCACCTGGTTGTGGTCGATTTATGATGAAATTATATTCACTCCATTTCCGGATTATGTCCTCAGCAATGCTCATTGGAACCTTCTGTAGTCTCGAAATTCTTTTTGTGACCAATGCTATTAGCATGTTTTGCAAAGATAAGGTTGCAAAGGTCTTGAGACAGCTCATTGGATTTACCCATCATGAGATGTTTCTTATGTAGCACCTTGGTATTGAGACACCTTTATATAGGCCATCAGTTGAACCAGCTGCTTTTTTGGGTGATATGAAGTGCCGCCCCTTTGCCCTTCAAACATGGTGTCTAATATGGCATCCAAAGAGTTAAATTTTGGACTCATCTGACCAGACTATATTTTTCCAGTATTTCATAGGCTGGTCTAAATATTGTTGAGCAAACTTTAAATGCTGTTGAACACGCTTTTTGTTCAGCAATGGAGTCTTGCGTGGTGGGTGTGCATACAGGCCACGGAGATTGAGTACATTACTTATAGTTTCCTTTGAAATAATTGTACCTGCTGATTCCAGTTCTTTCTGTAGCTCTCCACAGGCAGTCCTTGACTCTTGGACAACTATTCTGACAATTCTTTTCACTCCTCTGTCTTGTGGGGCTCACCTGGTTGTGGTCGATTTATGATGAAATTATATTCACTCCATTTCCGGATTATGTCCTCAGCAATGCTCATTGGAACCTTCTGTAGTCTCGAAATTCTTTTTGTGACCAATGCTATTAGCATGTTTTGCAAAGATAAGGTTGCAAAGGTCTTGAGACAGCTCATTGGATTTACCCATCATGAGATGTTTCTTATGTAGCACCTTGGTATTGAGACACCTTTATATAGGCCATCAGTTGAACCAGCTGCTATTTTTCACTAAGTGGCAGGATTGCTTTCTAATTATTGATAGATTTCAGCTGGTGTCATGACTTTCCATGGCTTTTTGCACTTCTCTTTCTTCATGTGTTCAACACTTTTTCCCTATGTCATGTCTCATTATTACACATAAATTAATTTGAGGACATCTATGGTTTGATTTCTTTGCCTGTGTGGATTGGATGGGTTGCTACAGCCATCTGTTGAGAATGTCATGGAAAATTGCTACGTGTTCAATACTTATTTCACCTGCTGCATATGAAATTTCAGAGGAAAAAAAAGCCACCACAATAATGGTGCAAAAGACATCAAAGAAATACCTTCAGGAAAAACATTGCTGACATTTTCCTGAGACATTGTCTGCTTCAAAAATTATCAGAGGACGCTGGTATCTAAAAGGCATAATGTGAACATAGCCTGAGAGTGACGAGCAGGAAGCTGCTTAATTAAGCCCATAGCACAGACTTAGTAGGGCCAGCCCTAATAGAGTTATTTAGAAACATGATCATGCATCAGAGTTCTGCTCTACGATTGTTTTCTTGTGTGGTCACTCACCTGAGTGGCTCTTCTCTATACATCAGGTATGACATGGCATCCTGGATTAAATTAGCTGTCTCTGATTGTAAAGTACGCAGAGGATTGCAATTTGGTGATTATGGACTATGCCTAAATGAAATTATTGCTGTCTACAAAATAGGTCTATCGTAAGACCCATAATTATTGTCTGAACAGAAATGATTGTACAAATGACTGTCTGAGACATTCCACATTGGGTGCGATGGGTGTATGGTGGAGAGCAGCAAAGTCTGGCAGATAGATATTGGCCATATTCGGTATAATTTGCATGTGCCCTTTCCAATCTTGTCTATAATGTGAGCATGTTGAAGGCAGGGGCTGCGTCAGGAAGACCCTTATGTAATTAACAGAGCAGAGCAGTTTCATTGTAATTTCCAATGGAACATAACCGAGAAATTAACAGAATATGGAAACGTTTGTGTTGAGTTAATTGACTTCTCAGTGCACGCGGCGGCAACCCAATAGCTGGGAAGTGAAATGTCAAGAGCCAGCCACTGTTTCATTGTATGTAGGGTGGAGAGAGATAACACTTGGCTTCTGCCATGAGAACGGTGTCTGTGAAGCTACGTCTAACAGAAGGTCTTGATATACAATAGTTGCTGATTAGGTCTTGTACTTCTAGGAGAAAAGGAAATTGTACAGCAAATCAAAATATTAAAAGGAAGGAGATGACATCACGGAGCTGTCTGCGGCCGCGAGGTTCCCTGATAGCCAGCGTCCGGGCTGTTTGCTGAAAGATTCAGAGATGATGATTTAGTAACATAAAGTACCATTGTCGTCCATCATGTGATGTCAAATAGGACTGGACATTGTGCGTATCTGATGTCAGCCAATGCAGTAAACAGGAAAGCAGTTCTTTGTGAATGGTCCTTATTCCATTATTATGACATGTCTTTCATCATTCAGGATTTTATTACCATTTACAATTTCTTCTTTTTTCCCATGTTCTATCCAACATTTTATTGCTTCGATTTTATTACAGGTGCATCTCACAAAATTAGAATATCATCAAAAAGTTAATTTATTTCAGTTCTTCAATACAAAAAGTGAAACTCATCTATATATATAAAAACGAGTGTGTGTGTGTATCAACGATGATGTCATAATTTTTGCCATGGCGACGATGATGTCATAATAGGTTGTCATGGCGACAATGATGTCAGAATGGTTGTCATGGCGAAGATGATGTCATAATGGTTGCCATGGCGACAATGATGTCATAATAGGTTTTAATGGTGACAGTTATGTCATAATGGTTGCCATGGTGACGATGATGTCATAATAAGTTGCCATGGCGACGATTATGTCACAATGGTTGTCATGGCGAAGATGATGTCATAATGGGTATATGGGCACGGAACTGTGGAATAGGGGATGTGTGATGGGTATATGGGCACAGGACTATGGGATGGAGGATATGTATGATGGGCACGGGACTATGGGATGGAGGATGTGTGATGGGTATATGGGCATGGGACTACGGGATGGAGGATATGTATGATGGGTATATGGGCACAGGACTATGGGATAGAGGATGGGTATATGGGCATGGGACTATGGAATGGAGGATGTGTATGATGGGTATATGGGCATGGGGCTATGGGATGGAGGATGTGTGATCGGTATATGGGCAAAGGACTATGGGGTGGAGGATATGTATAATGGGTATATGGGCACGGGACTATGGGATGGAGGATGTGTATGATTGGTATATGGGCACGGGACTATGGGATGGAGGATGTGTATGATGGGTATATGGGCACGGGACTATGGGATGGAGGATATGTATGATGTGTATATGGGCACGAGACTATGGGATGGAGGATATTCATTATAATTTGTTAGAATTAACCAAAGTTAGTTACTATGCCCGGGCAACGCTCTTCAGCTAGTATATTATATAGAGTCATTACAAACGGAGTGCTCTATTTCACGTGTTTATTTCGGTTAATGTTAATGATTATTATTGGCTTATAGCCAATGAAAACCCAAAAGTCATTGTCTCAGCAAATTAGAATACTTTATAACACCAGCTTGAAAAAATGATTTTAAAATCCGAAATGTTGGCCTACTGAAATGGATATTCAGTAAATGCATTTAATACTTGGTCTGGGCTCCTTTGGCATAAATTACTGCATTAATGCGGTGTGGCATGGAGGTGATCAGTCTATGGCACTGCTGAGGTGTTATGGAAGCCCAGGTTGCTTTTATAGCAGCCTTCAGCTCGTCTGCATTGTGGGGTCTGGTGTCTCTCATCTCTTGACAATTCTGTTAGCACCATGCCGAATCCCTGCTCTGACAGGCAGGGCCTCCGGCGTGTCACTTCACTCACCCGCGCTGCGGTCGGTTCTCCTCTTTCTTGTGCTCCACATGTTTCCATCAGAGCTTCTATCTGTGCCTCTAGCCATGTCCATAGAGCGCGCGCGCACTCCAGCCCTCTTAAAGGGCCAGCACATGCACTTGCTATTTCCTCCCCAGCCAATGGCTGTGGGGCAGTATGTATATATTGCTTTCTCCCCACTGGGAAAATGCTTGTGCAACCATCCTGTTCTGCAGTCTAAGTTGCGTAAGGTTGCGTGCCATTCCTTGCTGCACTGTGGTGCAGAGCCTGCCTGCTGCACTCTGATACGAACTCTGCCTGCTGCACTCTGATACGAACTCTGCCTGCCGCCCCTGCCAGTCTGTCCTGCCAGGTTCAGCTGCGAGTGTCCATTGGTCTGTCCTGGAGTGGCACTTGGAGTGCATCAGGAGCCAAGTCTAACCTCACCATCAGAGTCTCTAGTGAATAGTCCGGTGCTCGCTTAGTCACACCCTCCAGGCTCTCCACGGTCCAAGGCACAGTCCGTGACAAATACTCCACAGATTCTCTATGGGATTAAGGTCAGACGAGTTTGCTGGCCAATACTGGTAGATGGCTGCGCTGACTTTGGTCTTGGTAAAACACAGTAGATCTACAACAGAAGATGACATGGCTCCCCAAACCATCATTGATTGTGGATACTCACAAAATTAGAATATCATCAAAACATTAATTTATTTCAGTTCTTCAATACAAAAAGTGAACCTCATCTATTTATATAAAAACGAGTGTGTGTGTGTGTGTATCAACGATGATGTCATAATGGTTGCCATGGCGACGATGATATCGTAAAGATTGCCATGGTGAACAAGATGTCATAATGGTTGCCATGGCGATGATGATGTCATAATAGGTTGGAATGGTGACCGTGATGTCATAATGGTTGCTATGGTGACGATGATGTCATAATAGGTTGTAATGGTGACGGTTATGTCATAATTAGTGTTGAGCGATACCTTCCGATATCGGAAAGTATCGGTATCGGAAAGTATCGGCCGATACCGTCAAAGTATCGGATCTAATCCGATACCGATACCCGATCCCAATGCAAGTCAATGGGACGAAAATATCGGAATTAAAATAAACCCTTTCTTAACTTGTAGGTTCATTCTACATGAAGGAAAACAACTAAGAATAATGTAGGATGTATTGGGGGACGTGGCGGAGACATTAAAGGAACAGAGGTTTAGCCCAATCTAATAGAATAGCAGGATTTTGTTTTGTTTTTTATGACGTTCGGCATTAGAAAGATTTTGACTATGTTAATTTTTTTTTTATTTTGTCAGATATTGATGTTTCACTACTTCCACGCCCTTCACCTTCTTTTTTACTTCTCCCACACTTTCTTCTTCATTATCCTCATCATCAGCTTCTTTGACATCAACTTCTTCACCTTATTCATCTTCTTCTTCATCTTCTACCTATTATTTTTTTTGTTACATTGTTCATATTCTTTTTATTTTACTATTATCTTCTTCATATTCAACTTCTTCATCATATTCTTATTTGTGACAGGCATTCCCATAGTTGTTATCTATAAAAGTTTGAAGATTACACCTTCCGTTCTGCCTGTCACAAAACAGTTACATTTGTCCGCGTTCAGTTTGGCCTGCAGCATCAGGCTTTATCCAGGGGCACCACGAGGAGGAACGGACTCACCCCCATACACTGCTTAGTCTTCTTCTGCTTATAATTTAGATAATATCTTTTGCTCTGATATTTAGTCTTATGCTTAATGTTCTTCTGCTCTTTGTTCTGTAGCCTCTTGTTCTTCTGCTTCTCGGTCTTCCAGGTCGTCGTCGTCTCCAGGGTCGTCGTCTCCGGGGTCGTCGTCATCGGGGTGGTCTTCAGGGTCATCGTCTCCAGGGTCGTCGTCATCTCAGTGGTTGTCGTCTCTGGTGTCGTCGTCATCTTAGGGGTGGTCTTCCGGGTCGTCGTCTTTAGGGTCTTGAACTTGGAAATGTAGCAGAAGGTACAAGTAGGCTGAGAAAATGCCGAGAAACAGCTGATGGAACTGGAACTTGGATGGCTACCCGAAGGTCCAAGAGCCAATGGAACTACCGAGGACCAGCTGACGTTACTGGAACCCGGTTACTAAGCAGGAAGTACCCGTGCTGAAAGCACTACCAAGGACCACCTGACGTTGGTGGAATTCAGATACCCAGAGGGAGGCACCTAAGCCAAAGGCTCTGCCCGGAACCAGCTGACGGTACTGGAACCAGGATGGGGAGCAGAAGGTACAAGAGCAAAAGACACTGCCGAGAACCAGCTGACGGTACTGGAACCCGGATGGGTAGCCAAGGTCCAAGAGCCAATGGAACTACCGAGGACCAGCTGACGTTACTGGAACCCGGTTACTAAGCAGGAGGTACCCGTGCTGAAAGCACTACCAAGGACCACCTGACGTTGGTGGAACTTAGATACCCAGAGGGAGGCACCTAAGCCAAAGGCTCTGCCCGGAACCAGCTGATGGTACTGGAACCAGGATGGGGAGCAGAAGGTACAAGAGCAAAAGACACTGCCGAGAACCAGCTGACGGTACTGGAACCCGGATGGGTAGCCGAAGGTCCAAGAGCCAATGGAACTACCGAGGACCAGCTGACGTTACTGGAACCCGGTTACTAAGCAGGAGGTACCCGTGCCTGAAAGCACTACCAAGGACCACCTGACGTTGGTGGAACTCGGATACCCAGAGGGAGGCACCTAAGCCAAAGGCTATGCCCGGAAACAGCTGACGGTGCTGGAACCAGGATGGGGACATATTCAAGCTTGTCTTCCTAGAGCCCCAACTAGCGGTGTTGGAGCAAAGGGTCAGCAGGGGGAGCAGAGTGTAGGCTGAAGCCTGCACTGGAGGCATTTGTAGGTCTGTTGTGTCTGCATGGCATTTGCAGGACACGTTGCCGGCTACACAGCAGGGGAACAGCTGGCGTTGCTGAACCCCACTGACACATTGGCTGGTGTTTTTCTCTGTGCAGCTAGCAGTACCGGGCCCCAACTGGCGGTGTTAGAGCCCAGGGTCAGCAGGAGGAGAGGGAGCAGAGTGTAGGGCGGAGCCTAATTGAACCAATTTTAAAGGTAACCTTTAACCCCCCCTCAGGTGTTACAAAGTAGAAGAGCCACGCCTTATGCAGCAGTAGTGCTGCACAAGTCAAAGGTTGCTCTTTTAATTTTGTTCCTTGCACAAGCTGAATGAAACACGTACAACATTTTGGCCCTTATACAGTCAATCTGTCTTGGAGGCGTGAGTTCCCTTTGTAATGAGACGCAGCACAGCTTGCAAAAATACCAACTTGGTGCTTGGCACGGCCTCCTGAGCATCGCATTTTGCTGTACAGGAGTCTGTGTTGTTGCGTTATCCCTTGGCCATGCGCTGCCCGTCTTCTGACATCATTTCATGTCGGCTGGTGTGGTTCGCGATGCCCATGAATCCCAGCCCCGCAGTGTCTTTACAGTGTTTCACACTGCGGGGCTGGGATTCATGGCCTGGTGCAGTACATATGTTCGCCTCTCGCTCGTGTCCTTACACCTGCTACAGACTGTGCGGCGTCAGCTGATCCGTTATCGCATGCCACGGCCATGAAGCCGCACAGTCTGAAGAAGGCGGAAGGAGCTGAGTGACAGCCTGGCGAAGATATGCACTGCTCATGCCCGTCAATCACACCCTCGCAGTCAAAATAAATAAGACACCGAGGGGCGTTGTGTCGGGCAGGGCGGCCGCAGAGGCGCAGCCAGCCAAACAATGATGTCAGAAGAAGGGCTGTGCTACCAAGGGGGTTGTTGCGTGTCATTACAAAGGAAAGTCACACCTCAGGGACGTTTTAATGGTCTCAGGGGACACATTGTAGACGTGTTCTGTTCCATGTGTGCAAGGAGAATAAGTTTGAGCCACCTTGCACACATGCAGCATTACTGCTGTACAAGGTGGCTGTAAAACATACAAACACCTGGGGGAGGGGGGACAGGTTCCCTTCAATTTCAGTTCTTGTGTCTGCGTGGCTGTTGCAGGACACGTTGCCGGCTACACAGCAGGGGAACAGCTGGCGGTGCTGAACCCCACTGACACATTGGCTGGTGTTTTTCTCTGTGCAGCTAGCAGTACCGGGCCCCAACTGGCGGTGTTAGAGCCCAGGGTCAGCAGGAGGAGAGGGAGCAGAGTGTAGGCCGAAGCCTGCACTGGCGGCAGCTTTGTGTCTGCATGGCTGTTGCAGGACACGATGCCGGCTACACAGCAGGGGAACAGCTGGCGTTGCTGAACCCCACTGACACATTGGCTGGTGTTTTTCTCTGTGCAGCTAGCAGTACCGGGCCCCAACTGGCGGTGTTAGAGCCCAGGGTCAGCAGGAGGAGAGGGAGCAGAGTGTAGGCCGAAGCCTAATTGAACCAATTTTAAAGGTAACCTTTAACCCCCCCTCAGGTGTTACAAAGTAGAAGAGCCACGCCTTATGCAGCAGTAGTGCTGCACAAGTCAAAGGTTGCTCTTTTAATTTTGTTCCTTGCACAAGCTGAATGAAACATGTACAACATTTTGGCCCTTATAGAGTCAATCTGTCTTGGAGGCGGGAGTTCCCTTTGTAATGAGACGCAGCACAGCTTGCAAAAATACCAACTTGGTGCTTGGCGCGGCCTCCTGAGCATCGCATTTTCCTGTACAGGAGTCTGCGTTGATGCGTTATCCCTTGGCCATGCGCTGCCCGTCTTCTGACATCATTTCATGTCGGCTGGTGCGGTTCGCGATGCCCATGAATCCCAGCCCCGCAGTGTCTTTACAGTGTTTCACACTGCGGGGCTGGGATTCATGGCCTGGCGCAGTACATATGTTCGCCTCTCGCTCGTGTCCTTACACCTGCTACAGACTGTGCGGCGTCAGCTGATCCCTTATCGCATGCCACGGCCATGAAGCTGCACAGTCTGAAGAAGGCGGAAGGAGCTGAGTGACAGCCTGGCGAAGATATGCACTGCTCATGCCCGTCAATCAAACCCTCGCAGTCAAAATAAATAAGACACCGAGGGGCGTTGTGTCGGGCAGGGCGGCCGCAGAGGCGCAGCCAGCCAAACAATGATGTCAGAAGAAGGGCTGTGCTACCAAGGGGGTTGCAGCGTGTCATTACAAAGGAAAGTCACACCTCAGGGACGTTTTAATGGTCTCAGGGGACACATTGTAGACGTGTTCTGTTCCACGTGTGCAAGGAGAATAAGTTTATGAGCCACCTTGCACACATGCAGCATTACTGCTGTACAAGGTGGCTGTAAAACATACAAACACCTGGGGGAGGGGGGACAGGTTCCCTTCAATTTCAGTTCTTGTGTCTGCGTGGCTGTTGCAGGACACGTTGCCGGCTACACAGCAGGGGAACAGCTGGCGGTGCTGAACCCCACTGACACATTGGCTGGTGTTTTTCTCTGTGCAGCTAGCAGTACCGGGCCCCAACTGGCGGTGTTAGAGCCCAGGGTCAGCAGGAGGAGAGGGAGCAGAGTGTAGGCCAAAGCCTGCACTGGCGGCAGCTTTGTGTCTGCGTGGCTGTTGCAGGACACGTTGCCGGCTACACAGCAGGGGTACAGCTGGCGTTGCTGAACCCCACTGACACATTGGCTGGTGTTTTTCTCTGTGCAGCTAGCACATCTGGGCGCCAACTGGCGGTGTTAGAGCCCAGGGTCAGCAGGAGGAGTAGAGGGAGCGGAGTGTAGGCCGAAGCCTGCACTGGCGGCAGCTTTAGGTCTGTTGTGTCTGCGTGGCTGTTGCAGGACACGATGCCGGCTACACAGCAGGGGAACAGCTGGCGGTGCTGAACCCCACTGACAGAGTGGCGTGTGTTTTGCTCTGTGCAGCCAGCACTTCCAGACAGCAACTAGCGGTGTTGGAGCCTGGGCTCTGCAGGTGGAGCAGAGTGTAGGCCGAAGCCTAATTGAACCGATTTTAAAGGTAACCTTTAACCCCCCCTCAGGGGTTACAAACTACAAGAGCCACAGCTTGGGCAGCAGTAATGCTGCACAAGTCAAAGGTTGCTCTTTTATTTTTGCTCCTTGCACACGCAGAAAGAAACACGTATAACATTTAGGCCCTTAAGCAGTCAAACTGTTTTGGAGGCGTGAGTTCCCTTTGTAATGAGACGCAGCCCAGCTGTCAAAAATCCCACCTTGGTGCTGGGCGCGGCATCCTGAGCGTCGTTATTTGCTGCACAGGAGTCTGCGCTGTCGTGTTATCCCTTGGCCTTGCGCTGTTAGCGCTGCCCATCTTCTGACATCATTTAATGTTGGCCGGTGCGGTTCGCGATGACCATGAATCCCAGCCCCGCAGTGTCTACATTGTTAAAACACTGCAGGGCTGTGATTCATGGCCTGGCGCAGTACATATGTTCGCCTCTAACACTCGGGTCCTTACACCTGCTTCAGACTGTGCGGCGTCAGCTGAACCCTTGTCGCATGCCACGGCCATGAAGCCGCACAGTCTGAAGAAGGCCGAAGGAGATGAGGGACAGGCGAACATGTGCACTGCTCATGCCCATCAATCACACCCTCGCAGTCAAAATAAATAAGACACCGAGGGGCGTTTTGTGGGCCAGGGCGGCCGCAGAGGCGCAGCCAGCCAAACAATGATGCCAGAAGACGGGCAGCGGTACCAAGGGGGTTGCAGCGTGTCATTACAAAGGAAAGTCACACCTCAGGGACGTTTTAATGGTCTCAGGGGACACATTGTAGACGTGTTCTGTTCCACGTGTGAAAGGAGAATAAGTTTATGAGCCACCTTGCACACATGCAGCATTACTGCTGTACAAGGTGGCTGTGAAACATACAAACGCCTGGGGGAGGGGGGACAAGTTCCCTTCAATTTCAGTTCTTGTGTCTGCGTGGCTGTTGCAGGACACGATGCCGGCTACACAGCAGGGGAACAGCTGGCGGTGCTGAACCCCACTGACACATTGGCGAGGTGTTTGGCTCTGTGCATCCAGCACTTCTGGGCCCCAACTGGCGGTGTTAGAGCCCAGGGTCAGCAGGAGGAGTAGAGGGAGCGGAGTGTAGGCCGAAGCCTGCACTGGCGGCAGCTTTAGGTCTGTTGTGTCTGCGTGGCTGTTGCAGGACACGTTGCCGGCTACACAGCAGGGGTACAGCTGACGTTGCTGAACCCCACTGACACATTGGCTGGTGTTTTTCTCTGTGCAGCTAGCACATCTTGGCGCCAACTGGCGGTGTTAGAGCCCAGGGTCAGCAGGAGGAGCATAGTGTAGGCCGAAGCCTGCACTGGAGCAAGTTGAAAGGGAACCCTTAAACACCCCCCCCCCCCCCCCCGCCCAGGGGTTTGTGGCTGAAAGAGCCATATTGTACAGCACTAATGCTGGAAAAGGTAAACTTAGCTCTTTTAGTTATGGTCCTTGCAAACGCTGAACTTGACACTTATGAAATGTTAAACCGTCCGGTCGGATGGACTTTCCTTTGTTATGTGACGCAGCACAGCTGTCTTTCTTACCCCCTTGGCGCCGTGCGCCGCCTCCTCAGCGTTGTTTGAATCTGTCCCGGAGCCTGCGCTGTTATGTTAGCCCTTGTCCATGCACACATTTAGCGCTGCCCATCTTCTGACATCATTTGGTGTCAGGCTGGCTGCGCCTGTGCGTCTGCGCTGGCCAAGATCCCGCCTCGCTGTGTCATCTAATGTAATCACTCTGTGGACCTGTGATCCATGGGCATGCGCAGTGCATATCCTTGCCTCTCACTCCCCTCCTTACGGCTTCTTCAGGCTGTGCGGCGTCATGGCCGTGGCATGCTATTAGGGATCAGCTGACGGCGCACAGTCTGAAGAAGGCTGAGGGAGATGAGAGAGAGGCGGAGGTTAAGATATGCACTGCGCATGTCCATGGATCACAGGCCCGCAGTGGGATTAAATCAGAAGACACTACGAGGCGGGATCTCGTCCAGCGCGGCCGCACAGGTGCAGCCAGCCTGACACCAAATGATGTCAGAAGATGGGCAGCGCAAAATTTGTGCATGGACAAGGGCTAACATAAAAGCGCAGGCTCCGGGACAGATTCAAACAACACTGAGGAGGCGGCGCATGGCGCCAAGGGGGTAAGAATGACAGCTGTGCTGCGTCACATGACAAAGGAAAGTCCCTCCGACCGGACGGTTTAACGGTGTGAGGGGACACATTTCATAAGTGTCAACTTCAGCGTGTGCAAGGAGCACCACAAAAAGAGCCACTTTTTCCTTTTGCATCATTATTACTGCTGCACAAGGTGGCTCTTTCAGTAACAAACGCCTTGGGGGGAGGGGGGGGACAGGTTCCCTTAAATTTAAGTTGTTGTGCCTGCGTGGCGGTCGCATGACACGTTGCCGTATACACAGCAGGGGAGCAGCAGGCATTACTGAACCCCACTAACACATTGGCGAGGTGTTTGGCTCTGTGCGGACAGCACTTCTGGACAACAACTAGCGGTGTTGTAGCCCAGGGACAGCAGGAGGAGGAGGTGTAGGAGATAGGAGGGATTGCCACACACACAGCTGGGGAACAGCTGACGTTACTGAACCCCAATAACAGAGGAGCGACTGTTGACTGTGTGGACAGCACTTCTGGACAGCAGCTAGCGGTGTTGGAGCCCAGGGACAGCAGGAGGAGGAGGTGGAGGAGAGAGGAGGGATTGCCACACACACAGCTGGGGAACAGCTGACATTACTGAACCCCAATAACAGAGGAGTGACTGTTGACTGTGCGGACAGCACTTCTGGACAACAACTAGCGGTGTTGTAGCCCAGGGACAGCAGGAGGAGGAGGTGTAGGAGATAGGAGGGATTGCCACACACACAGCTGGGGAACAGCTGACGTTACTGAACCCCAATAACAGAGGAGCAACTGTTGACTGTGCGGACAGCACTTCTGGACAGCAACTAGTGGTGTTGGAGCCCAGGGACAGCAGGAGGAGGAGGTGTAGGAGATAAGAGGGATTGCCACACACACAGCTGGGGAACAGCTGACGTTACTGAACCCCAATAACAGAGGAGCGACTGTTGACTGTGCGTACAGCACTACCAGGCAACAACTAGCGGTGTTGGAGCCCAGGGACAGCAGGAGGAGGAGGTGGAGGAGATAGGAGGGATTGCCACACACACAGCTGGGGAACAGCTGACGTTACTGAACCCCAATAACAGAGGAGCGACTGTTGACTGTGCGTACAGCACTACCAGGCAACAACTAGCGGTGTTGGAGCCCAGGGACAGCAGGAGGAGGAGGTGGAGGAGATAGGAGGGATTGCCACACACACAGCTGGGGAACAGCTGACGTTACTGAACCCCAATAACAGAGGAGCGACTGTTGACTGTGCGTACAGCACTACCAGGCAACAACTAGCGGTGTTGGAGCCCAGGGACAGCAGGAGGAGGAGGTGGAGGAGATAGGAGGGATTGCCACACACAGCAGGGGAACAGCTGACGTTACTGAACCCCAATAACAGAGAAGCGACTGTTGACTGTGCGTACAGCACTACCAGGCAACAACTAGCGGTGTTGGAGCCCAGGGACAGCAGGAGGAGGAGGTGGAGGAGATAGGAGGGATTGCCACACACACAGCTGGGGAACAGCTGACGTTACTGAACCCCAATAACAGAGGAGCGACTGTTGACTGTGCGTACAGCACTACCAGGCAACAACTAGCGGTGTTGGAGCCCAGGGACAGCAGGAGGAGGAGGTGGAGGAGATAGGAGGGATTGCCACACACACAGCTGGGGAACAGCTGACGTTACTGAACCCCAATAACAGAGGAGCGACTGTTGACTGTGCGTACAGCACTACCAGGCAACAACTAGCGGTGTTGGAGCCCAGGGACAGCAGGAGGAGGAGGTGGAGGAGATAGGAGGGATTGCCACACACACAGCTGGGGAACAGCTGACATTACTGAACCCCAATAACAGAGGAGCGACTGTTGACTGTGCGTACAGCACTACCAGGCAACAACTAGCGGTGTTGGAGCCCAGGGACAGCAGGAGGAGGAGGTGGAGGAGATAGGAGGGATTGCCACACACAGCTGGGGAACAGCTGACGTTACTGAACCCCAATAACAGAGGAGCGACTGTTGACTGTGCGTACAGCACTACCAGGCAACAACTAGCGGTGTTGGAGCCCAGGGACAGCAGGAGGAGGAGGTGGAGGAGATAGGAGGGATTGCCACACACACAGCTGGGGAACAGCTGACGTTACTGAACCCCAATAACAGAGGAGCGACTGTTGACTGTGCGTACAGCACTACCAGGCAACAACTAGCGGTGTTGGAGCCCAGGGACAGCAGGAGGAGGAGGTGGAGGAGATAGGAGGGATTGCCACACACACAGCTGGGGAACAGCTGACGTTACTGAACCCCAATAACAGAGGAGCGACTGTTGGCTGTGCGTACAGCACTACCAGGCAACAACTAGTGGTGTTGGAGCCCAGGGACAGCAGGAGGAGGAGGTGGAGGAGAGAGGAGGGATTGCCACACACACAGCTGGGGAACAGCTGACGTTACTGAACCCCAATAACAGAGGAGCGACTGTTGACTGTGCGTACAGCACTACCAGGCAACAACTAGTGGTGTTGGAGCCCAGGGACAGCAGGAGGAGGAGGTGGAGGAGATAGGAGGGATTGCCACACACACAGCTGGGGAACAGCTGACGTTACTGAACCCCAATAACAGAGGAGCGACTTGACTGCGTACAGCACTACCAGGCAACAACTAGCGGTGTTGGAGCCCAGGGACAGCAGGAGGAGCAGAGGAACACAGTGTAGGCCGAAGCCTGATTGGAGAAAGTCGAAAGGGAACCTTTAACCCCCCCCCAAGGCGTTTGTAGCTGAAAGAGCCAGCTTGTGCAGCACAAAAGATGCAAAAGGAAAAGGTGGCTCTTTTCATCATGCTCCTTGCAAACACAGAACTAAACACTTATAAAATGTCCCCTGATACCGTGAGACCGTCCCGGAGGTGGGACTTTCCTTCGTAATATGACGCAGCACAGCTGTCATTCCTACCCCCTTGGCGCCGTGCCCCGGCTCCTCAGAGTTGTTTGATTCCGTCCCGGAGCCTGCGCTGTTATGTTATCCCTTGGCCAGGCACACTTAGCGCTGCCCATCTTCTGACATCATTTGGTGTCAGGCTGGCTGCGCCTGTGCGGCCGCGCTGGCCGAGAGCCCGCCTCGCAGTGTCGTCTAATGTAATCCCACCGCGGGCCTGGGATCCGTGGCCATGCGCAGTGGATATCCTCGCCTCTCACTCCCCTCCCTACGGCTTCTTCAGACTGTGCGGCGTCACGGCCGTGGCATGCTATTAGGGATCAGCTCACAGTCTGAAGAAGGCATAGGGAGATGAGTGAGAGGCGGAGGTTCAGATATGCACTGCGCATGTCCATGGATCTCAGGCCCCCAGTGGGATTAAATCAGAAGACACTGCG
Organism: Ranitomeya variabilis; assembly: GCF_051348905.1. Lineage (NCBI taxonomy): Eukaryota > Metazoa > Chordata > Amphibia > Anura > Dendrobatidae > Ranitomeya > Ranitomeya variabilis. The sequence goes on along the minus strand of NC_135232.1, from coordinate 385,643,049 downwards.
AGGCGGGCTCTCGGCCAGCGCGGCCGCACAGGCGCAGTCAGCCTGACACCAAATGATGTCAGAAGAGGGGCAGCGCTAAGTGTGCCTGGCCAAGGGATAACATAACAGCGCAGGCTCTGGGACAGAATCAAACAACGCTGAGGAGCCGGGGCACGGCGCCAAGGGGGTAGGAATGACAGCTGTGCTGCGTCATATTACGAAGGAAAGTCCCACCTCCGGGACGGTTTTACGGTATCAGTGGACACATTTTATAAGTGTTAAGTTCTGCGCGTGCAAGGAGCTAAACAAAAATAGCTACCTTTTCCTTGTGCAGCATTACTGCTGCACAAGGTGGCTCTTTCAGTAACAAACGCCTTGGGGGGGGGGACAGGTTCCCTTACATTTCAGTTGTTGTGTCAGCGTGGCGGTCGCAGGACACATTGCCGGCTACACAGCTGGGGATCAGCTGACGTTACTGAAACCCAATAACACTGGGTCGTATGTTTTGACTGTGCAGACGGCACTTCTGAGCCTCAACTGGCGGTGTTGGAGCCCAGGAATTAAAGTTCAGGTGGTAGAAAGATGAACACAACAGGAGACCTGGATACTGTAGACAGTCACCTAATTATTTAATCAGGAAGAGGAGTGGCAAATTCCTGTGAGATCCAGGCCTTGTTCATTTTCAGGAAAGTAAGCCGGTCAACGTTATCGGAGGATAGTCGCATGCGACGGTCAGTTAGTACACCACCTGCAGCACTAAAGACGCGTTCCGATAATACACTAGCCGCAGGGCAAGCCAGCACCTCCAATGCATACTGGCTTAGCTCTGGCCATGTATCCAGCTTTGAGACCCAAAACTTGAAAGGGGAAGAGCCGTCTGGGAGTACAGCAAGAGGGCAAGACATGTAGTCTGTCACCATCTGACGGAACCGTTGCCTCCTGCTGACTGGAGCCGTCTGTGATGGTGTAGACTTTTGTGGCGGGCACAAAAAACTGTGCCACAGTTGGGCCATACTGGTCTTGCCTTGGGCAGAGGCACTGCTTCTGCTCCCTCTTTGTGCAGAGCCTCCTCCACTGCCTGGACGCACTGAGCTGCTTTGTAATGCACTAGCAGCACTTCTCTCAGTTGGAATGGAGAAGATGATGGAATTCACCAGTGTGTCTTGGTACTCCCGCATTTTTCGCTCCCGGTTCAACGGTGTGATGAGGCTTTCTACGTTGTCCCGGTAGCGAGGATCGAGGAGGGTGAACACCCAATAATCAGACATGTTGAGAATGTGGGCGATGCGGCGGTCGTTTCTCAGGCACTGCAGCATGTAATCCACCATGTGCTGCAGACTGACAACTGCCCAAGAAACGCTGTCCCCTGCTGGAGGCGTGATCTCTGCCCGCTCGTCATCACCCCACCCTCGCTGTACACACTGAGTACTGGACAATTGTGTAACTCCCTCCTCTGGACGGATGTCTTCCTCCTCCATTGACTCCTCCTCATCCTCCTCACAAAGTGTCCCCTGCCTACGCGTTTGTGAGGAACCACGTGGCGCTGACTGTCCAGAAGATGATGGAAATGGTGAATCCTCATCCTCCACCTCTTCCACAACATCATCCCTTAGCGCTTGCAGTGATTTTTCAAGCAGGCAGATAAGGGGGACAGTCATGCTGACTAGTGCATCATCTGCACTCGCCATCCGCGTGGAATAATCGAAGGGACACAAAACCTGGCAGACGTCCTTCATAGTGGCCCACTCTGTGGTTGTGAAGTCTGAACGGCGCGGAGTGCGACTTCTTTGCGCCTGATGCAGCTGGTACTCTATTACAGCTTGCTGCTGCTCACACAACCGCTCCAACATATGTAACGTGGAATTCCACCTGGTAGGTAGGTCACATATGATGCGATGTTCCGGCAGGCGGTGTCGGCGCTGCAGAGCCGCAATGCGCGATTTTGCCGTGCTGGAACGCCGCAAGTGAGCACACTCTAGGCGGACCTTGTGCAGCAGTGCATCAAGATCCGGATAGTCCCTCAAAAAACTCTGCACGACCAAATTGAGCACATGTGCCAGACATGGGATGTGAGTGAGGTTGCCGAGGCCCAGAGCTGCCACCAGATTTCGGCCATTATCACACACTACCATGCCTGGCTGGAGATTCGCTGGCACAAACCACACATCGCTCTCCTGCTTGATGGGATTCCAGAGCTCCTGCGCTGTGTGGCTTCGATTCCCCAAAGAAATTAATTTCAAGACGGCCTGTTGACGTTTGGCCACGGCTGTGCTCATGTCGGTCGTAACAGGTAAACGTTCATCACGGGTCCATGTGGAGGTGGACTGTGACGGCTCCTGCAGCGATGATTCTGAGGAACTGGTGTAAGAGGAGGAGTCAATGCGTACAGAATGGATTCCTGCAATCCTTGGAGTGGGCAGGACACGTCCTGCGCCACTCGCACGATCTGTACCCGGCTCAACGACATTAACCCAATGGGCAGTGAGGGAAAGGTATCGCCCCTGTCCATGTTGACTGGTCCACGCATCGGTGGTGAGGTGGACCTTGCTACTGACGGCGTTCAGTAGCGCGTGTTTTATGTGTCCCTCCACATGCTTGTGCAGGGCAGGGACGGCTTGCCTGCTGAAGTAAAAGCGGCTGGGCACATTGTACTGTGGGACTGCCAATGACATCAAGTCACGGAAGCTGTCAGTCTCCACCAGCCTGAATGACAGAATTTCCAGTGACAGAAGTTTGGCAATGCCTGCAGTCAGAGCCTGTGCTCGTGGGTGGTTTGACGAGAAAGGCCGCCTTTTCTCCCATGCCTGTACTACCGATGGCTGTAGACTGGGCTGGGAGTGTGTGGATGACTGGGAAAGTGGTGCTGCGGGTGGAATTACAGTGGGTCTCTGGACAACAGGGCCAGAGGTTCTTCCACGGCGATCCTGGGAGGAAGCCGAACCAGCTGCGTGTGAGCTGGAGGAAGAGGCAACACGAGCTGAAGAGGTGGTAGCTGCCGCTGTTGGTTGGCCAAGCTCTTCAGTGTGTTTTTCTAACTCCACCGCATGCCTGTTGCGCACATGTTTCCACATGTTGGAGGTATTGAGGTTGCTGACATTTCGACCTCTTTTGACTTTGTGATGACACACCTTGCATTTGACATAGCAAATGTCATCTGCAACTGTGTCAAAAAAGGGCCAGACACTGCAAGTCTTGGGAGCGCCCTTTTTGGCTTTTGGAACAGACATGCTCCTAACGGGTGCCAAAGTGGAGGCTACAGGCTGCGCAGTCTTCCCCCTCCCTCTACCTCTTTGGCCCGTTCTAGGAATCTCTTCCTCGGAGCTGCTCCCACCACCTTCCTGTCCCTCATGCCACGATGGGACAAGGACCTCATCATCTACACTACCCTCTGCCACCAACTGCTCCTCCTGGGTAGTCTCAGCAGCAGAGCACGCACCGGAAAGTGGCACCTGAGTGTCATCATCAGCGGATGCGGCCTGCGATGTGGTGACCGGAGGCACTGGCCCACCCGCCTCTTCAGACTCAGATAGAAAAAGCTGTTGGGCATCACTGCACCCTGCCTCTTCTTCCATTTCTCCAATGCTGCTTGGCTGGCCCCCTGTTTCCAAGCCAAGAGATTCAGAGAACAGAAGTAGAGACGGCTCCTGTCCTGGGCTCTCTGTCTGCCTGGCCAATTTGGCAGGTGGTGAAGAGACAGATGGCTGCTCTCCAGTGCTCTGTGTCTGTGAGGATGTGGCACTAATTGAAGTCGATGCGTTAGCTGCCATCCATCTGACAACGGCTTCAATTTGGTCTTCACGCAGCAGCGGTGTACGGCGCTCTGCGACAAAGCTGCGCATGAAAGACTGTTCCCTGGTGAAACTGGGTGCTGAGGAGTCACCGGTGCCCGCAGCAGGCACAGAATCCCCACGTCCTCTCCCTGCTCCGCGCCCACGCCCACGTGCCTTACTCCCTGCCTTCTTCATCTTGGTTGACTGATAAAGATAAGCAGAAAAGTACTAATGGCTTTGTGTGCTTATTCCTGAACAGCTCCGAGTCCTAACAGGTATAGGAAACACTCATTTTCTAAAGTGTGGACTAGACTTTAATAAGTGCTAATGTGGCCTACAGAAATGTAAAGTGGTGTGTTTGGTGAACTTTATTATTTATTTATTTTTTGGGGGCTGAACTGACAACAGAGAGAGCTGCAGTCACACGGAGACCGTGCAGACAGCCGTAAACGGCGCTGCAAGGCCCAAAAAACCTCCTCTACTTTATCCTATGTAGTGTTTTTCCACAAGTTAGCTGGATACGGGTGGAAAGACACTAATAGGAATTTTTTGAAAAAATGTGCAGCAGCCTGCACTACTTAAAACAAAAGGAAAATTGATTTGACGGTATGACTAGGGTTGAGCGACCTTTAGTTTTTTAGGGTCGAGTCGGGTTTTGTGAAACCAGACTGTCTTACAAGTCGAGTCGAGTGAAATCGGCCGACCACCGTGAAAAGTCGGGTTTCGGCCGAAACACGAAACCCAAGGAAGGAATTTAAATTATATATATATTTTTTTTCTCTCTCTCTCTCTCTATCTCTATCTCTATCTCTCCTCCGTCCCAGCACAGAAAATTTCGTATTGCACATTCCAAATCCCTACTGCGCACAAGCGATAACATGACGATAGGCGGTCACTCCCCTAAGACCTATGTAATCACTCTGCCCACGCTCATTCATTGGCTGAAAAAATGGAAATAAACGCGTCATACGAAACGCGACCTTGGCGCCAAGATCGCGTACCGCATGGCCGACCCCGCACAGGGATCGGGTCAGGTTTCATGAGACGCTGACTTTGCCAAAAGTCGGCGACTTATGAAAATGCACGACCCATTTCGCTCAACCCTAGGTATGACGCAGTGAACAACCCTGAGCTGGATACAACCAGGCTATGGCTGCTCACAGACTACAGGGCGAGCTGCAGTCACACGGAGACCGTGCAGACAGCCGTAAACGGCGCTGCAAGGCCCAAAAAACCTCCTCTACTTTATCCTATGTAGTGTTTTTCCACAAGTTAGCTGGATACGGGTGGAAAGACACTAATAGGAATTATTAGAAAAAATGAGCAGCAGACCACACTACTTGAAAAAAAAAAAAAAAGAACAGTATGAGGCAATGAACCACCCTCCCTGAACTGAATACAACCAGCTATGGATGGCCTATGGCTGCACACAGACTAGAGAGTGGGCTGCACTCACACACACACACACACACACACACACACAGACCTTGCAGATCGCTGTGAAAACAGCGCTGCAAGGCAAAAGCAAGGTGATTAGTAGGTGAACACAGCGGTTGCTAAATTAGCCTTGGAAAAGCACAAAGAAGCAAATCGCTATCTCTAAACTGGCCCTCAGTCAGCAAACAGCGTCCTGTCACTAACTGAATTCACAGCAGAGTGAGCGAAAAATGGCGCCAGCGACTTTTAAACTGCATCATGACATCATTTCAGCAGCCAATCACAGCCTTGCCAGTAGTTTCATGCCCTCCATGCTGAACAGGATGTGCCCACACTTGGAATCATTCTCATTGGCTGATTTCGTGCAAATTTGTGCAGTTTGAATCCTGGCAACTTCCGATTCCGGTATCCAATACGCGGCAAGTATCGGATCTCGGTATCGGAATTCCGATACCGCTAAGTATCGGCCGATACCCGATACTTGCGGTATCGGATTGCTCAACACTAGTCATAATGGTTGCCATGGTGACAATGGCATGTTTCCAGCAGAGCTTCTATCTGTGCCTCTAGCCATGTCCTTAGAATGCGCGCGCACTCCAGCCATCTCAAAGGGCCAGCACATTCACTTGCTATTTCCTCCCCAGCCAATGGCTGTGGGGCAGTATGTATATGTTGCTTCTTCCCCACTGGGGAGATGCTTGTGCAACCTTCCTGTTCTGCAGTCTACATTGCGTAAGGTTGCGTACCAGTCCTTGCTGCACTCTGGTGCAGAGCCTGCCTGCTGCACTCTGGTGCAGATTCTGCCTGTTGCACTCTCGTGCAGATCCTGGCTGCTGCACTCTGATATGAACTCTGCCTGCTGCACTCTGATACGAACTCTGCCTGCTGCACCATCCAGTCTGTCCTTCCGGGTCCAGCTGCTGAGTGTCCACTGGTCTGTCCTGGAGTGGCACCTGTCGTGCATCAGGAGCCAAGTCTAACCTCACCATCAGAGGCTCTAGTGAACAGTCCGGTGCTCGCTTAGTCATGCCCCTCCAGGCTCTCCATGGTCCGAGGCACAGTGGTTCCACAACCACATCCGTGACAAATACCCTACAGATTCTCTATGGGGTTAAGGTCAGACGAGTTTGCTGGTCAATCCTGGTAGATGGCTGCGCTGACATTAGTCTTGGTAAAACACAGTGGACCTACACCAGCAGATGACATGGCTCCCCAAACTATCATTGATTGTGGATACTTCACACTAGACCTTGGAAATCAAGTTCCCAGAGTCTGGAGGAAGAGTGGAGAGACAAATTATCCAAGCTTCTTGAGGTCTAATGTGAAGTTTCCACAATCAGTGATGGTTTGAGGAGACACATCAATTGCTTGTATAGGTCCACTGTGTTTTATCAAGATCAAAGTCAGCACAGCCGTCTACCTGGAAATTTTAGTGCACTTCATGCTTCCCTCTGCCGACAAGCTTTATGGAGATGGAAATTTCATTCTCCAGCAGGACTTGGCACCTGTCCAGACTGCCAAAAGTACTAATACCTGGTTTAAAAACAACATTATCACTGTGCTTGATTGGGCAGCAAACTCGTCTGACCTTAAAGGGAATCTGTCACCCCAAAATTGGCCTATAACCTGCGGCCACCGGCATCAGGGGCTTATCTACAGCATTCTGTAATGCTGTAGATAAGCCCCCAATGTAACCTGAAAGATAAGAAAAACAGGTTATATTATACTCACCCATGGGCGGTCCCGGTGCAGTCCTGTCCGATGGGCGTCGTGGTCCGGATCTGGCGCCTCCCATCTTCATACGATGTCGTCCTCTTCTTGTCTTCCTGTCGCGGTTCCTGCACAGGCGTAGTTTATCTGCCCTGTTGAGGGCAGAGCAAAGTACTGCAGTGTGCAGGCGCTGGGAAAGGTCAGAGAGTCTTAACATTAAGGCCTCTTTCACACTTCAGTCTTTTGGCGTCAGTTTGAATCCGCCATTTTCGTCAAATAGCGGATCCGCCATTTTTTTGTGGCGGATCCGCTATTTTCCCATAGACTTGCATTAGCGACGGATTGTGGCGGATGGTCATCCATTCCATCCGCCATGTGACGGATCCGTCGAGATTTGGCGGACATCATCTAGACATAGACGGACATTATAACGTTTTTTGTCTGCGCCGAAATGACGGTTCGCGACGAATCCGTCGCGACCGCCATTTCATAGAATGGGTGCCTATGGGCGACGGATCCGTCGCGAACCGTCATTTGGCGGATCCGTCGCCCCAATCCGACTTTTTCAATTGAGCATGCTCCAAAAAGTAGATACTTTGCCCAGACAACCCCCAAGTAACGGATCCGTCAAAAAAACGGATCCGTTAGAACCGTTTTCTCAACAATTGTGACTGATCCGTCGATCCGTCACTATGTCGGAGCAGACTGACGCCAAACAACTGAAGTGTGAAAGAAGCCTTAGACTCACCTTCCATAATACCAATGGAAGGGTTGTCTTCATGCTTTATTACAGCATATGGATGGCATAGATGGGCATCCCCTACTTGTTGTATCTCTATTGGCCACACCAAATGGCGACTGCTGAAAAAGAGTAGCTCCCAATTTGGCTGACTTGCCATGGCTATACATTACATGACTTCTCATCTATTTAAAGGGAACCTGTCTGCCGGATTTACTCCTTTATTCAACCACCAGCACTACACTGTGTTCCAAATTATTATGCACAAAGAGTTTAGGAGTGATAAGGTTAGAATTTTTTTGTTTGTCATTTAAACTCATTGATGGTGATGTGTGTCAGGGCTCTTTATATCACTGAAAGCAATTGCAGATACCTGTGCACATTAGTTTGGCAGGTGTGCCCAAATAAAGGCAAGACTAGGCTGTTCCACATTATTAAGCAGCCTACATTTTTTGCCAAAATGGGAAGAAAAAGGATGTGTCGGCTGCTGAGAAGCAACAAATTGTGGAGTATTTAGGTTAAGGCATGACTACAATCAACATTGCCAAGACACTTCATCGTGATCATAGCACAATCAAGAAGTATGTAGCTGATTCCCAGCACACACGTGGGCGTACTGATAAGGAAAAATTGAGGACTCTTTCCAACAGGCAATTGCATAAGGTTAAAAGAGCAGCTGCAAAAATGCCTTGTCATAGCAGCAGACAAGTTTTTGAAGCTGCTGGTGCCTCCAACGTCCCCAGAACAAGATGCAGGGTCCTTCAGAGGTTTGCAGCTGTGCGTAAGCCATCCTGTCGACCACCTCTATCCACTGCACACAAGCAAAAACGGCTCCAGTGGGCCAAACGATACATGAAGACTGACTTCCAAACTGTTTTGTTCACCGATGAGTGCCGTGCAACGCTCGATGGTCCAGATGGATGGAGTGGAGGATGGCTGGTTGATGGACACCCCATGAAAACACGGCTAAGGCGCCAACAAGGAGGAGGTGGAGTAATGTTTTGGGCTGGAATCATGGGGAGAGAGATTGTCGGCCCCTTTATGATCCCTGAAGGGGTAAAGATGAACTCCATAATCTATGTGGAGTTTCTAAAACAACACTTCCTGCCATGGTTCAAGGGGAAGAACCGTGCTTTCCGCAGCAAGATCATTTTCATGCATGATAATGCACCGTCTCATGCTGCAAAAAACATCTGCATCTCTGGCTGCTATGGGCATAAAAGAGGACAAACTTATGGTGTGGCCACCATCTTCCCCTGACCTCAACCCCATTGAGAACCTCTGGAGCATCATCAAAAGGAGTGTCTATGATGGCGGGAGGCAGTTCACATCTAAGCAACAGCTCTGGGAGGGTATTCTGTCCACATGCAAAACAACTGAAGCAGAAACCATCCAAAAACTGACAAATTCAATGGACGAGAGAGTTCAGAAGCTTCTTTCGAACAAGGGGTCCTATGTGCAAATGTAACATCACCTAGAATAAAGTTTTCACTTGAAAACTGTTTGCTTTCATTTTGTAATAAGCTGATAATGCTTATAACTTCACAATTGATCATTTTTTGTTCAAAATAAAAAAAAGGTTGAAAACTCTGCTGTGCATAATAATTTGGAACATGCATTTTGAGTGTTTATTTTTTTTAAAAAGATACTGTTTTCATAGGCAGTTTGTTCCAAAACATTGCAATTATACTAGAATAGTAGATGACTGGAAAATAACAATGACTGCAATTCAGATAGGTAATTTAGAGAAAATATGAGGAAATATTATTTGCATAATAATTTGGAACACAGTGTATATCTGCCTCCTAGGAAGCTTTCCTAGCATGTTATTATAGACAAAGCAATCTTACAAAAACAATTGCTTAAAGGGAACCTGTCAAATCTAACTAGTTTAATGTAGGTATCTTTTTAAAAAGTTATTTTAACTTGCTGCTTGGTTTATGCTAATGAGACAGGACTAGTCCAGTGGGCGCAGCTTCCCTGAAATTTATCCTGTCTCGGATCCTTTCATTAGGTCCCCCTGGTTATGGTGGACAATCTCTATTATTGTAGGACTGACCCTACATCAGACGTTTGTGTGACAGTTCCAGGAGTCCTACCGTGACACGCATTACTAGTCTGGAGAAGTAATACATACTAGTCCTACCTAATCAACATACAGTATATAGAGCAGCAGCTTAAAAGTTCTTTTTTAAAAGAGCAGTTTTTGTGTGCAAAATAAGACTATTACAACACAATATTCTCCATATACAGTACAACTATGTTGTATGGAACAGTTAGCATCTTGCAGCATAGCTAAAGTATCTTGGCTAGGCACCACGGTGGTGCTGGAACAGAGTCGTTGAATCTGCTGTAATTACACCTATATTCTATAAGCCAGCAACTCACAATCTGCTCATAATTTCTGCACCCCTAAAGTAAAATAAGTTACTTGCATTTTTTTCGGAAATACACAGCATAAAAAAATCACCAAAAACTCATCGTGAAAACGTAGCCTTACTGTGACCAGACAGTGGCCTTGTATCCAACAGAGATTTTCAGTGCTGGCAGGAGGGACTTGTGGAATTACATTATATACACTATGTGATGCTATTAAAGCAAATGTCCACTACTATGATAAAGCCTATTCAAATTAACAGGCTAACCTGCAGTACCCAGAAGTGGTCCACTAAATTGTGTGAAAGAGCAAAAGTGTTCTGTTCCATCCCTGGCTTACATTCAGCCTTTGGCGGAGCTTTTGATAGCTGATTGGTGGAGTTGCCCGCGGCAGAACCCTACCGATCTGATATTGATGACCTGAGTGTTGAGGGTACTGAGAGTCGGACCCCACCAATCTGATATTGATGACCTGAGTGTTGAGGGTACTGAGAGTCTGACCCCACCAATCTGATATTGATGACCTGAGTGTTGAGGGTGCTGAGAGTCGGACCCCCACCAATCTGACATTGATGACCTGATTGGTGAGGGTACTGAGAGTCGGATCTCCACCGATCTGATATTGATGACCTATCTTAAAAATAAGTAATAAATGTCATAGTAATGTAGGAGGCAGATGCAATTTTGTTGATGAATTAAAACCATGTTCTTGTTTCTGAAAACCCCTCTCCCCTGGGTTTAGTCAATTTTAAAACAAACTGTGCTTTACTTGTCCTCCCCAGATCCGGCACTGAGTCTTCATTCTGGGCTACCTTCCTGCAATTTTATAATACAGATGTTACCCTTTAATGATAAAGAAACTGATCCACCTCACTAGTGTACATAGCACCAACCGAATAGTGACAGTAAGTTTGTGAGGGCTTAGTGACCATTGTTTGCAAAAGCTCTAGAATGCTATGGAATAACAGACAAACGCTCACCTTACAGGTCCCTGCCCCTCGCATGCTACCACCAGCTCATGCCAAGAAAATACATCACACAAAGATGATGTATATGAATGAATGAATGATAACACTTCCTTTCCGATGTACTGTATATGCTTAGTGCTTCGGATGAATTGCATTTGGATCCTTTCCATTTGTACAGGAAGAACTTCAGTCCTGTAAGACCTGGAAATGGACACAATGAGCTTTCAGGATGTATATGGCAGCTGGTTACGTCAGGCAAAAAAGAGTAAAGTTGCAGAAAAGTGCCTGTACACTGTCCTTATGTGAACTGCCCATCTACCTGTGTGCAATAGCCCTCTAAACAGGAGCACAGCTGGCCTATTTTTTCATTTCACTGTTGCATTCATCATCCATTTTTCAATGCAGCATATGTATATGCCTTCTAAATAAATATCAGTTAATTAGAGACCAATTAATCCCCTAAATCTTTCAAATGGTCCAATTTTGGCATGTTCCTGCCATGGCTGAAAGCTGAGGGGATAATTAGAAGCCTTGCATGTATTTTGATGTACAAAGGATTCTCAGTGCAAGAACAAATTAAGAGCTCTTTTCTGTCTAGACCAGCCAAGAGTAAGATTTCTATTAATCATATCCTGAATTGCTCTTTGTGCTTGCAATATGTGCTTGAATAGAGTAAAAAAAAAATCTACTCTGTGAGGAAGATGCTGAAAATGGAAAAAATAACCATCATAGCAAATAAGATTGTGGAGAGGGGATTGAAAAGAATATACCATAGGCTTACCTTTATTTTGCTTTATATATTTTACAAGATGATACAGTAACATTAAAGGGTTATTATCTCTTAAAGATATATTTTGTTGCTATGATATGCCATCAGTGCAACAAAAAGGATTTATCACACTTACAAACCAACGCAACAGTCACAGATAACTCCTCCAAACTCCTCATATAACCATCAAAACATCTCTCCTCCTAGCCATGCAGCATAAGCTAGCTCTGACAATGTGTTTCAATCACGACCCAGATTATAAAGGGAATAGGAGTGGTTAATCAAGCTCAGCTGAGAGCTCAGACTCCCAGAGCTCCAAACATGGCCGATTAATTTTTTTTTAGTTTCACAAGGGTAACAGGAGAAATTGGACCCCAAAAGTTGTTGTGCAATTTCTCCTTAGTACGCTGATACTGCATATGTGGGAGAAACAGTTAGGGCACATGTAGGGGCTCGGAAGGGAAGGAGTGATGTTTTGGAATGCAGACTTTTGATGGAATGTCTGTCATGCCACGTTTGAAGACCCCCTGATATGCCTAAACATTAGAAATGCCCCACAAATGACTTCATTTTTGAACTGATCTGTTTCCTGGTATGTGAATTTTATAATCTAGTGACATACGTAAGTTGTGTACAGTGCATAAGGTTGGTATACGTGAATTGTGTAGTGTTCTTCAGGTTGGCTATTGTGAGTCTTGTAGTGTACGTCAGGTTGGCATACGTGAGTTGTGTAGTGTTCATCAGGTTGGCATACATGAGTTGTGAAAGTCAGAAATGAATTTAACAGCCCATGGATGTGTGGTACAGTCTGAAGCATTCTTTTGTCCTTGTGAATCTCCCTTCGGTAACACACTTGGCACCTCTTTTGTGACCTTCATTTTTTGGGATTTGGGGGACCTCCCCCTGAGAGGCCTGGTATGATACGAGCACCATCAGTTCCGGATGTACTGGGGCCCACTCCTTCCTGATCTCCAAAGATTAGGGCCTTTCGAAATAGTGGTGTTATACAAAACGTCAACACTCCAATATTGCCGAAGTTCTGGATTCTTCAGTAGCCCCATGTGAAGGACCAGGCCCCAAAACGTCATACTTTCTGCTGCATATACAGGAGTCCAGTTAGAAAATGATGATGGGCTGTTTTGTGACAAAAATTGCTAGGAGAACATATTTGTTTGACCAACCATGAGATTTACAAAATCCTCAGAGAAAAACTTTGAAAAAGTCTATTTCTGTGATGCTGGTGGTGTCAAATTTGATTCCTGATTCCACCACAAAATCAGCAATTAGTGGCTCATAGTTTTTTCTGGGGTAGGGGGGTGAGATCCATACAGGGTCAGAAATGGTGGGCGCTGGTGACAGGTTTCTGTCCTGGGGTATCTACGTGGTGGTTCAGTATTACTAAAGGAAGAGTATGAGGAGGAAAAATAAAGGAAGGTGGAATCCTCTCCCTCACTGTCAGTGTCGGAGGAAATTAAATGTATGCCTCCTCTGCTGAATACAGGGTTTGGGACGAGCAGGACATTTTTTAACTTATGTGATGTTTGTGTGAGTGCCAAATTTTATTTGTGTGTGTGTTTGTGCGTGGTGTAAACTTTTTTCTTTTTACTAAATAAAAAAAAGAAGCAACTGAAGACAGTCAGTGATGTGCATCAGTAATCAGCACTCGACAGCTATAGGATGGATGCACGGATGTGGTGCAAAAAGGGGATAAAAAAACTAGACAGGAAAAAAGTCCTTGCCAAAAATGAGCGCTGGTGGTAATCAGTGGTGTACGTCTAATCAGCTGCTCAGCGACTGTAGGACGCACACACGGAGTGGTGCAAAGAGGGGGATAGTTACTTAAAAAAAAGTTGTGGAAAACAGCGAACAAGAGTGCGGATCAGTGATGTATGTCACTGATCAAAGCTTGGCAGCTGCTGACTGCACACACAGAGGTGGTGCAAAGGAGAGGTGGAGAAAAATGGACAGGGAAAAAAAAGTCCTGGAAAACAGCGAGCAGGGATGTTGATCAGTGATTTGCATTACTGATCAGTGCTCGGCCACTGCAGGATGTACAAAAAAGAAAAAAACTGCCAAAAATCAAGTGATCAAGTACTGATCAGCGACGAGGGGGGCTGGGGAGGGGAAACAGGAGTACAAGGGGGGAAAGGGAGGAGAGGGGGGTTGGGGTGGATGAGGAGAGATCAGGCAAGGATCAGGGATCATGAACTCTTCTTACTACTTCCTTCAGCAGGAACAGGAGAACAGGCAGCAGCAGGCTCTATGATGTCACAGACTTCTGTCGCATCACAAGGCCCAGCACAGTGCACAGATGGACAGAGTCACCGCCCTGACCATCCTCTGTCTAGCTTCGGACTTGTACAGGGTGATCTCTTACTGGTCACAGCGCATCTGTTCGCTCTGATTGGTGTGTGTCATCGTCGATCGCACCAATCAGTGCTGACCCTGGTGATCCTGGCATTGCTAGACACCAGCCTATGATCGGTGCTCTTTCAGCACCGATCCTAGGATGGACATCAGTATTTCAGGCAATCTGATTGCGTGAAACACTGAGAAGCGCTGCGATTGGCTGTTCAGAATTGAACAGACAATCACAGTGATCGTAGTTGTGGGGAGGCGTTGACTCCATGTACCCAGCTCCATGATGGCACCAGAATTTTAATGGTATCACCGCGACTGCGGTTTGGTGCTGCATTAAAGATATGATGTATCCATATGTCCAAGGTCAATAAGTACCAGGTGACCTGGATGTGTGGATACGACTAAGGTCGGAAAGGGGTTATTTTATATCTACAAAAGTGGAAATGCAGCAAAAATAGTAATGTGCAGAAAATGCAAAAGAAAATATAATATTAAAAATGTGACTAAATTAAGGTACAAAAATGATAATCATCAGATAGACTGATTGCCCTAACAAGTGTAGCATAAAGTGGCATGTAAAAGTTTGGGCACCCCTGGTCAAAATTAAGATGAAATGGTGTCTAAAAAGGTTAATAGTCACACTGGCGCTCACCCTAAATCTGCCAATCCTCAGCTGCTGGAATCAACCAGGGTAGTGCCGCCCTGTATATCAATATACAACTGTTATATCCAATAGATACCGCGCTTGATGATACATAAAAAGAGAGAACTAGAATGGGGTATTTAAGAAACAAATAGCCCAAAGAGACCCCAAGTGTATTCCAAGTGATGTAATACCACTACAGCCAGTAACAAACAATCAATCCATCAAAAACCCCTAAACTGTCCACATAGTGTGCTTAAATTCATAACAGATGCCAATATCCATCAGCTTACCTCTATTATGATGGATGGCTGATAGGCTCCTCCTACTAGTGACGTCACTAGTAGGAGGAGCCTATCGGCCATCTTTTTTGTTTCACGTGGTATCCAGGGAACGCTACCGGCTGGAGCTTCCCTGGACTAGTACTGCGTTCTATCACCCGATACAGACAGCGTCGCAGCCCCGGGTGCATACACCAGGCAGGTGAACAGGCATCCAGCACTGCCCCAAATACAGCAACATCCATCATAATAGAGGTAAGCTGATGGATATTGGCACCTGTTATGAATTTAAGCACACTATGTGGACAGTTTAGGGGTTTTTGATGGATTGATTGTTTGTTACTGGCTGTAGTGGTATTACATCACTTGGAATACACTTGGGGTCTCTTTGGGCTATTTGTTTCTTAAATTGTTTCTAGTTCTCTCTTTTTATGTATCCTCAAGCGCGGTATCTATTGGTTATAACAGGTGTCTAAAAAGGCTAAAGTTAAAGATATCACACATTTCCTTTATATTTTAGGCAAAAAGAAAAAAATATATTGTCATTTATTACATTTTAAAAATTACAAAAAGGAAAATGGACTGTTGCAAAAGTTGGGGCACCCTTGGAAATGTGTGTGCTCAGATCACTTTTACCAAGGTTTAAGACCTTAATTAGCCTGTTAGGGTTATAACTTGTTCACTATCATCATTAGGAAAGACAATGTGATGCAAATTTCACAGCTTTATAAAAACCCAGCCTCCTCTAACCTTGTGCCAAAAACAGCAGCCATATGTTCTTCTAAGTAGCTTAGCTCTCTTGAAATGAAAATGTTGGAGGCCCACAAAGCAGTAGAAGGCTATAAGACGATAGCAAAGCGCTTTCAAGTTTCCCTTTCCTCAGTTTGAAATGTAATTAGGAAATGGCAATTACCAGGAACAATGAAGGTCAAGATAAGGTCTGGAAGACCAAGCAAAATGTCAGTGAGAGTTGCTCGTAGGATTGCTAGAGAGGCAAATCAGAACCCCCACTTGACTGCAAAAGACCTTCTGAAAGATCTATCAGACTTTGAAGTTGTGGTACATTGCTCTACTGTTCAGAAACACCTACACAAATATGGTCTTCATGGTAGAGCCAGAAGAAAACAAACAAAAAAAAAGAGCATGGACCGTACCTCCAAAAATCATACATTGATCTAATGCTGCTAGGCAAAAATATAAATAACTGAACATGAGGTTCTTAGTTTATCATTCTCATCAGACTGTAAGAAGCGCACTGCCACTTCACAGCGAATCTCTTAGTGGGTCCCTATCGCTGGGCGGTGCTCATAGCAATCCGGCAGTAACAACCACAGAGGTCTGCTGGAGACTTCTGGTAGTCATGCCAACCCATTGGTAACCCGCAATCATGTGGGGTCACCAATGGGCAGGAATTCCAGCGTGCTCTTAACTGTTGTGGGCACACGTCATCTGTACAGATCAGCTGTCATGTGCCCAGAAAGGTGTGGGCTCAGCGCCGGAGCCCACATCAAACAGGGGGGAGTTTGACATCGGCGCACTATTACGCCCGACGTCAGAAAGGGGTTAAAGAGAAACTGTCAGCAGGATTGTGTTGAGTAACCTACACAAAGTGTCAGGTTTGAACTTTTATACTGATTAAAATGATACTTTGGGTGATGAAATCTGTCTTGTGGTTCTTTTTTAATCTTTATTTTCAGTTTTGAGTTAATGATATGCTCGTGCTCCGGGGCACAGGCTGTAGGGGGGTCTTCATGTGGTGCTCTGATTAGGTATTCAGGTGTATGGCTTCTGACAGGTCACTGATCCCTCACTGACCTGCCCCCTAGATTACATAATGAATATTATAAATATATATTGAAAAAAAATCCCTTAGGCTGAGCCTGCACTGCAGCATGATCGCATCTATAAATTGTCTTTAATTCTTTTCTTTGATGGTATCCATAAATTACTAAAAAAATCTGCTACTACGCAGGCGCCGGCGGTGCCATCCTGCTAGAGATAAAATTACCTCCTCCAAGATTGCGACCTTAGACCTCCAGTCAGGGGACTCTCACAGAGGACTCAAATTTCCTAATTTGCATGTAGGAGATTTGTTCAGATCTCATCCACTTGGATGCTACTGCATTCTGCTCCAAATTTTACAGATGCATTTTCTGGCAATTGTGAAATGTGTCAACAAACTCTAAAAGTTAGCTTTGTGACAGGTACATTCTAGTTATTCTTCTGCATTCCATGTATGTACATCAACAAATTATATTGTTGCATTGTGTTAGCCAGAAAAATCTATGTGAATACTTTTAGACCCAATGATGACAAAAGTATTCCATTTATTTAAGCATGGCACTAGGAAAAATGTACTTCTTTGCTGCATTTTAAATGTTGCACACTAGGTGGCAGTATGGTACAAAGCACATTAATACCTGCTTTTGCTATTTGTACTTAGTTCATTTGAAATTAGTCCGATATTTTGAGGGACAGAGATTAGAAAAACAATGATTACAAAAAACTGTGAAGCAGATGTAATTATAGTATAACTAGTATATTCAAATTACATTAGCTTTGCCAAAGCATGTGCACAGTTGAGAATAAGAATCAGGGGTGGATTAAGGGTAGCCAGGGCCCCGGGCTGTTCAGACACTGTGGGCCCCCCCGGTCATGTGACGGGGGTCATGTGACGGGGGGGGGGGGGGGGTCATGTGACGGGGGGGGGGGGGTCATGTGACGGGGGGGGGGGGGTGTCATATTATACCCGAACCAGATTATTCCAGAAAAATGGCCGGGCCCTACTCTACTGTAACCTATTAAATATTTGTTAAAATCTGCAATACAATTTAGGTATATTTTGACCAATAATATCACATACAAGGAACAAATACCACCGCTCCATGACCAGACCACAAATTACAAACACAGTGATCGAATAATATCACATACAAGGAACAAATACCACCGCACCATGTCAAGACCACATATTACCACCACTTGGTGACCAAATAGCACATTCAAGGGACAAATACCACACCATTTCCAGACCACATATTACCACCACATAGTGACTGAATACTACAATACTGATCAGTAATAATTAAAAAAAACCCACAATACTATCACCATAAGTGCCAGTATTCACAGGAGATCTATACTTAGTATGCAGTGTCTGTGTAGAGGTAATACAGAGATCACTGGTGACATTATACACAGGAGCTCTGTATATAGTGTATAGGTAATACAGTG
Organism: Ranitomeya variabilis; assembly: GCF_051348905.1. Classification (NCBI taxonomy): domain Eukaryota; kingdom Metazoa; phylum Chordata; class Amphibia; order Anura; family Dendrobatidae; genus Ranitomeya; species Ranitomeya variabilis. The sequence goes on along the minus strand of NC_135232.1, from coordinate 385,624,782 downwards.
ATCACTGGTGACATTGTACATAGGAGCTCTGTATATAGTATAGTGTCAATGTATAGGTAACACTGACTCACCAATGACGTCTCTAGGTGAAGTCCTTCATCTTTCATCCAGCACAGACCGCCATCATTTCTTCCAGCCAGGACTCGTTTCTGCAGGAAATAACAGTTATCTCGAGCTCTGCTTGCAGAACACATTACTTAATTTTTCACAACTTCTACATTACACATGGAGAAAAAAAGGCGATATAGAGTCACTCTGCACAGTAACAGGACCGCCCCCCCATTTAAAACAGTATACTCAAAAAATAAAATAAATACATCACTGCAGTAATAATATCCCTTAATTAGCCCCTATGGTAATAATATTCCCCACCCTGGCCCCATGTATCTAATTCCTGGCCCCAGCCATATGTTCTCCCATCCTGCACTCATGAGTATCCATTCTACCCCATGTGATCTCCCCATCCTGCCCCATCTGTCTCCATCGTATCCATCCTGCCCCATGATCCAATCCTGCCCCATGTCTTTCATTCTGCCCCGTGTCTACATTCTGCCCATGCCTCCAGTCCTGCCCCCAGTGTGTCCAGCAATCTGCCCCAGTGTGTCCAGCATATTACCCCCAGTGTGTCCAGCAATCTGCCCCAGTATGTCCAGCATATTGCCCCAGTAACCAGCAATCTGCCCCAGTGTGTCCAGCATTGCCCCCAGACAGTGTCTCCAGCAATCTGCCCCAGTGTCTGACTCCAGCATATTGCCCCCAGACAGTGTGTTCAACAATCTGCCCCAGTATGTCCAGCATATTGCCCCAGTGTGTCCAGCATATTACCACCAGTGTGTCCTGCAATCTGCCCCAGTATGTCCAATTGTCCAGCATTGCCCCCAGTGTGTCCAGCAATCTGCCCCATTGTCTCCAGCATATTACCCCCAGTGTGTCCAGCAATCTGCCCCAGTATGTCCAGCAATCTGCCCCAGTGTCTCTAGCATTGCCCCAGTGTCTCCAGCAATCTGCCCCAGTGTGTCCTCCAGCATTGCCCCAGTGTGTCCAGCAATCTGCCCCAGTGTGTCCTCGAGCATTGCCCCAGTGTGTCCAGCAATCTGCCCCAGTGTCTCCAGCATTGCCCGTGTCTCCAGCATTGCCCCAGTGTCTCCAGCATTGCCCCAGTGTCTCCAGCAATCTGCCCCAGTGTCTACAGCAATCTGCCCCAGTGTCTACAGCAATCTGCCCCAGTGTCTACAGCAATCTGCCCCACTGTTTACAGCAATCTGCCCCAGTGTCTACAGCAATCTGACCCAGTGTCTCCAGCATTGCCCCAGTGTCTCCAGCAATCTGCCCCAGTGTCTACAGCATTGCCCCCAGTGTCTACAGCAATCTGCCCCAGTGTCTACAGCAATCTGCCCCAGTGTCTCCAGCAATCTGCCCCAGTGTCTCCAGCAATCTGCCCCAGTGTCTCCAGCATTGCCCCCAGTGTCTACAGCAATCTGCCCCAGTGTCTACAGCAATCTGCCCCCATGTCTAAAGCAATCTGCCCCAGTGTCTCCAGCATTGCCCGTGTCTCCAGCATTGCCCCAGTGTCTCCAGCATTGCCCCAGTGTCTCCAGCAATCTGCCCCAGTGTCTACAGCAATCTGCCCCAGTGTCTACAGCAATCTGCCCCAGTGTTTACAGCAATCTGCCCCAGTGTCTACAGCAATCTGACCCAGTGTCTCCAGCATTGCCCCAGTGTCTCCAGCAATCTGCCCCAGTGTCTACAGCATTGCCCCCAGTGTTGTGAATTTACCTTTTGGCTCCCTCTAGTGGCTACTAGTGATTTGACTCTGGGTATGTCATTCATCCCTTGTATGCTCACCTGGGTCGTTAGGTCAGGGGTGTTGCTATATAAGCTCCCTGGACCTTCAGTTCAATGCCTGGCAACGTTGATATCAGAGCTAATCTGTAGTGCTCTTGTCTACTGATCCTGGTTCCTGTTTGATTAAGCTAAGTCCGCTTTCTTGCTTTTTGCTATTTTGTTTTTGTTTGCATTTCTGTCCAGCTTGTATATAATCTGTATCCTGACCTTGCTGGAAGCTCTAGGGTGGCTGGTGTTCTCCCCCCGGGCCGTTAGACGGTTCGGGGGTTCTTGAATCTCCAGTGTGGATTTTTGATAGGGTTTTTGTTGACCATATAAGTTATCTTACTACATTCTGCTATTAGTAAGTGGGCCTCTCTTTGCTAAACCTAGTTCATCCCTGTGTTTGTCATTTCCTCTTACCTCACCGTTATTATTTGTGGGGGGCTTGTATCTTACTTTTGGGGTCCTTTCTCTGGAGGCAAGAGAGGTCTTTGTTTTCCTCTTCTAGGGGTAGTTAGCTCTCCGGCTGGCGCGAGACATATAGCGACCAACGTAGGCATGTTCCCCGGCTACTTCTAGTGTTGGCGTTAGGAGTAGATATATGGTCAACCCAGTTACCACTGCCCTATGAGCTGGATTTTTGTACTTCGCAGACTTGCTGATATTTCTGAGACCCTCGCCATTGGGGTCATAACACCCCAGTGTCTACAGCAATCTGCCCCAGTGTCTACAGCAATCTGCCCCAGTGTCTACAGCAATCTGCCCCAGTGTCTCCAGCAATCTGCCCCAGTGTCTCCAGCATTGCCCCCAGTGTCTACAGCAATCTGCCCCAGTGTCTACAGCAATCTGCCCCCGTGTCTAAAGCAATCTGCCCCAGTGTCTCCATCATTGCCCCAGTGTCTCCAGCATTGCCCCAGTGTCTCCAGCAATCTGCCCCAGTGTCTCCAGCATTGCCCCCAGTGTGTCCAGCAATCTTCCCCAGTGTCTCCAGCATTGCCCCAGTGTCTCCAGCATTGCCCCAGTGTCTCCAGCAATCTGCCCCAGTGTCTCCAGCAATCTGCCCCAGTGTCTCCAGCAATCTGCCCCAGTGTCTCCAGCAATCTGCCCCAGTATCTCCAGCATTGCCCCAGTGTCTCCAGCATCGCCCCAGTGTCTCCAGCAATCTGCCCTAGTGTCTCCAGCATTGCCCCAGTGTCTACAGCATTGCCCCCAATGTGTCCACAGTCCACCGTTAGCTTATAAAAAAAAAAAACGAAAAAAAAAACAAAAAACAGTCTCCTCACCTTACCAGCGCTCCACGCGGCGAGCTCCCTCCAGCAGCGCACACTCGCCGGCGACTGACAATGACGTCAGACGCCGGCGATGTGTGAGCTGCGGCCGACTTCAGCTGCCAGCCTCCAATTGGCTGGTTGGCGGCTGTTGTTAACTATTGAGGTGCGGGTGCACGCGCGCGCACGCACGCACGTCAATAGGAAAGCGCCGCAGCGCCGGAAGGGGCCCGGTGAGCAGATGAGAAGGGGCCCGATGCGGACCCCCTCTCTCTGCCCACCGGGTCTGGCGGGCGGGGCACATAAATGCCGGCGGGCCGGGCATTCAGTCACACTCCGGCGGATTATCAGAGGGTCAATCTGCGGTGGCCCAGGGCCCCCCCAGGCCACTGGGCCCTGGGCTACCGCCCATATTGACCCTCTGATAATCCGCCCCTGAAATAGAATAAGAGAATAAGGATAGGGCCTGTGGGATGAAGGGAGGGGACTGTAGGAACAGCAGCATAACTACCCCGGTCGCAGGGGTCGCAGCTGCGACGGGGCCCGGAGTGCTTAGGGGCCCGCCCAGTCCAGCAGAGACTGGGCGGACCCGTAAGCACTCTGAGCTACAAAATGGGCCATCGGCCCTTTAAATCTTCTGTACAGGCCCTGGTGCGTGTGCACTTTCTCAGTGCATGCGCGATCACGGGTGGGACTGCGCTTGTCCCCGCAGCAGAGCCCCTCCACCGCAGAGAGCCGCACACCACAATTATGGCTGCCGCTGCTCTGTGCGCACAGGACCTGTGATGAGGTCACAGGAGGGGAGGAGTCAGGAGTCACATGATCAAGGGCCTCCGTGTATTGCAGGACTCTGCTGGTTGTCATGGTGCTGGACGAGGGTAAGCTTTTGTGTGGGGTCAGGGGTGGTTTGTGTGGATGTAGCAGAGCCATGTGTGTACGAGGTGTACAGAGCGGAAGCTGTGTGTGCAAGGTGTATGGAGCGGAGCTGGGTGTGTACGAGGTGTACGGAGCGGAGCCATGTGTACGAGGTGTATGGAGCGGAGCCATGTGTGTACGAGGTGTACAGAGCAGAGCCGTGTGTGTATGAGGTGTACAGAGCGGAACTGGGTGTGTGCAAGGTGTATGGAGCGGAGCCGTGTGTGTACGAGGTGTACGGAGCGGAGCTGGGTGTGTGCAAGGTGTATGGAGCGGAGCCGTGTGTACGAGGTGTACGGAGCGGAACTGGGTGTGTGCAAGGTGTATGGAGCTGAGCCGTGTGTGTACGAGGTGTACAGAGCGGAGCCGTGTGTGTACGAGGTGTACTGAGTGGAGCAGTGTGTGTACAAAGTGTACAGAGCAGAGCCATGTGTGTACGAGGTGTACAGAGCGGAACTGGGTGTGTGCAAGGTGTATGGAGCGGAGTCGTGCGTGTACGCAGTGTACAGAGCGGAGCTGGGGTGTGTACGGAGTGGAACTGGGTGTGTGCAAGGTGTATGGAGCTGAGCCGTGTGTGTATGAGGTGTACAGAGCGGAGCCGTGTGTGTACGAGGTGTACTGACTGGAGCCGTGTGTGTACGAGGTGTACTGAGTGGAGCCGTGTGTGTACGAAGTGTACAGAGCGGAGCCATGTGTGTACGAGGTGTACAGAGTGGAACTGGGTGTGAGCAAGGTGTATAGAGTGGAGCCATGTGTGTACTGGGTGTACGGAGCGGAGCTGGGTGTGTGCAAGGTGTATGGAGCGGAGCCATGTGTGTATGAGGTGTACGGAGCGGAACTGGGTGTGTGCAAGGTGTATGGAGCGGAGCCGTGTGTACGAGGTGTACGGAGCAGAGCTGGGTGTGTACGAGGTGTACGGAGTGGAGCCGTGTGTGCAAGGTGTATGGAGCGGAGTCGTGTGTGTCTATGAGGTGTATGGAGCGGAGCTGGGTGTGTGCAAGGTGCATGGAGCGGAGCCGTGTGTGTACAAGGTGTACAGAGCGGAGCCATGTGTGTACGAGGTGTACAGAGTGGAGCCGTGTGTGTATGAGGTGTAAGGAGCGGAGCTGGGTGTGTACGAGGTGTATGGATTGGAACCGTGTGCAAGGTGAATGGAGCGGAGTCGTGTGTGTCTATGAGGTGTATGAAGCGGAGACGCATGTGTACTAGGTATACGGAACAGAGCCGCATGTGTATGAGGTGTACAGAGCAGAGCCGCGTGTGTACAAGGTGTACGGAGCAGAGCCGTGTGTGTACAAGGTGTATGGAGTGGAGCCACGTGTGTATGAGGTGTACGGAGTGGAGCCGTGTGTGCAAGGTGCACGGAGCTCAGCCGCATGTGTAGGAGTAACTAGGTGTGGCCATTATACTGTACGCAATATGTGTGGCCATTATACAGTATGGAGCACTATGTGTGGCCATTATACAGTATAGAGCACCATGTGGGGCCATTATACAGTATGGAGCATCATGTGTGGCCATTATACAGTATGGAGCACTGTGTGGCCATTATACAGTATGGAGCACTATGTGTTTCCGTTATACAGTATGGAGCATCATATGGGGCCATTATACAGTATGGAGCATCATGTGGGGCCATTATACAGTATGGAGCATCATGTGTGGCCATTATACAATGTGGAGCATCATGTATGGCCATTATACAGTATGGAGCACTGTGTGGTCATTATACAGTATGGAGCATCATGTGGGGCCATTATACAGTATGGAGCATCATGTGGGGCCATTATACAGTATGGAGCATCATGTGTGGCCATTATACAGTGTGGAGCATCATGTGTGGCCATTATACAGTATGGAGCATCATGTGGGGCCATTATACAGTATGGAGCACTATGTGTGGCCATTATACTGTATGGAGCACTGTGTGGCCATTATTCAGTATGGAGCACTATGTGTGGCCATTATACAGTATGGAGCACTGTGTGGCCATAATACAGTATGGAGCATCATGTGTGACCATTATGCAATATGGAGCACTATGTGTGGCCATTATACAGTATGGAGCACTATGTGTGGTCATTATACAGTATGGAGCACTATGTGTGGCCATTATACTGTATGGAGCACTGTGTGGCCATTATACAGTATGGAGCACTGTGTGGCCATTATACAGTATGGAGCACTATGTGGCTATTATACTGTATGGAGCATTGTGTGTGGCCATTATACAGTATAGAGCACTGTGTGGCCATTATACAGTATGGAGCACTATGTGGCCATTATACAGTATGGAGCACTATGTCTGCCCATTATACAGTATGTTGCACTATGTGTGGCCATTATACAGTATGGAGCATCATGTGTGGCCATTATACAGTATGGAGCACTATGTGTGGCCGTTATACAGTATGGAGCATCATATGGGGCCATTATACAGTAAGGAGCATCATGTGGGGCCATTATACAGTATGGAGCATCATGTGTGGCCATTATACAATGTGGAGCATCATGTATGGCCATTATACAGTATGGAGCACTGTGCGGTCATTATACAGTATGGAGCATCATGTAGGGCCATTATACAGTATGGAGCATCATGTGGGGCCATTATACAGTATGGAGCATCATGTGGGGCCATTATACAGTATGTAGCATCATGTGTGGCCATTATACAATGTGGAGCATCATGTATGGTCATTATACAGTATGGAGCACCGTGTGGCCATTATACAGTATGGAGCATCATGTGGGGCCATTATACAGTATGGAGCATCATGTGGGGCCATTATACCGTATGGAGCATCATGTGTGGCCATTATACAGTGTGGATAATCATGTGTGGCCATTATACAGTATGGAGCACTATGTGTGGCCATTATACAGTATGGAGCACTATGTGTGGCCATTATACAGTGTGGAGCATCATGTGTGGCCATTATGCAGTGTGGAGCATCATGTGTGGCCATTATACAGTATGGAGCACTATGTGTGGCCATTATACTGTATGGAGCACTGTGTGGCCATTATTCAGTATGGAGCACTATGTGTGGCCATTATACAGTATGGAGCCCTATGTGTAGCCATTATACAGTATGGAGCACTGTGTGGCCATATTTTTTCTGTATATAATTATTGTTTATGAAACAGTGTGATCAGCAGTGCTAAATGGGTGTGGCTGGGACGTGGATTTGGGTGTGATTAGTTGTGAAATGGGTGTGGCCAGAGGCGTGGCCTAAAATTTGCCAGGGCCCGCTACGCACGCCACAAACTTTGTCCCTCTTTCCCTTCTTCAAAAGTTGGGAGGTATGGAGTGCACATGTCATGTACTCTGTGGGCAGGAGATTAGAGGTGTGGGACCCGTGCACCAATTCATGGGATGCAGATTTCCGGCTGGGTGCGGCCATCCCATAATGATCCCCCATAGCCACAGAGCACATATTATAGCCTTATGCATAATGGAGCAGAGTCTGGCTAGCTGCAGACATCCCATAATGATCCCCCATAGCCACAGAGCACATATTATAGCCATATGCATAATGGAGCAGAGTCTGGCTAGCTGCAGACATCCCATAATGATCCCCCATAGCCACAGAGCACATATTATAGCCATATGCATAATGGAGCAGAGTCTGGCTAGCTGCAGACATCCCATAATGATCCCCCATAGCCACAGAACACATATTATAGCCATACACATAGCTCCAGATTCTGTCAGGTGCTCTTCAAATAACACCTTTAAGAGGACTGTTGAAGGGCACAATGCAGTATAGCAAAATCCACTGATCGAGTGTGGGGGAGTTTTATAGTACTGTATGTAGGCTGTTGGAGTTTGTGTGGCAGGGCTGCTTTTTTGTCCCAGCGCCGCCCTGGACAACTCTACAGGGAGGCTGCCATACTTTGTACTGGTTTTACTCCCTGCATATTGCAGGGCAGCTGAAGGGTTCAGGTAGCAGAGTCATCGCCCCGTGTTGTTCTGTAGCTCACATCCCCACACTGACTATATACTGTGGGCAACTAAAGTGTAGACAGCAGTTCTTTATGAACAGTACGGTCAGTGGGTAAACGTGTCTACCTCATTTACAATGGTATGGCCCAAATGTGAGCTGAGGTAAAACATTGCCATAAGCTAAGAGGGACCAAGCTTTCTTCTCTCTAGCTTCTGACATGTCCATACACGGGCACTAATGCCCTCACACTTCCGCCAGTATGTACAGCCGTGTGTGTGGCAGTAGTTTTTCTAATAGTCTTATCACACCTGTCTGCCATACTTCCTTGAGGCGGGACGGGAACCATAGTTGATGTGTTTTAGTATTGAACACCCATTTTCCAGCTCTGGAAATGCACAACTTATGGTTGGAGAATTGGCAGTATTACTTGTCAGGATGTGACTTTCCCCACCATGTGATTGCAGGGTTTAGAGGGGCACACTTCCATATATAAGGGGTCGTCCCTGTCAGGCTGGGTTTACAGGAGCTTATTACCGTAGACACAAGAGTGTGTGAGTTTGGATCGGGATACCCTCCGCAAGGCTGGAGGTTGTGGTCTGTATACAAACCGTGAACTTCACTCTTGTGAACCCAGTCCACGACTAATTCTGTAATGGTGCATGTATAATAACGCAGATGACGTTTGCGTGTGTCGCCATTTCTAATTCACCTATATATTTTGGTATGGGGGGCCCCATTTGAAAGTTCGCACCGGGGCCCATAACTTTGTAGTTACACCACTGAGAATAAGAATAGAATAAGAATAAGAGAATAAGGATAGGGACTGTGGGATGAAGGAAGGGGACTGTAGGAATGATGGATGGGGCACAACCAGGGCATGGCATATCATAGCTCTCTTTGTTGCAGCCTATGGCATGTGCTCACATCCTGCTATCTCCATCATGCTTTCTTTTTCCCCAGCAAGATATATGTTTTTTATACCTCCATCATGGACCTGAAATCCGTGAAGAGATAGGAGAGTCTCCTGAAGTGAGTGTCCCTCACTGCTGAGTAGTACAGTGTAACAAGAAGTGGTTCTCATCCTCCAGGGCCTCCAGATCACAGTGTTGGCACAGTTCATCCTCCCTGGGCTTTTAGTTCTTACTATGCTGGCTAGATTCAATGCCAAGTCAATATCGGCTCATGATCTGGTGGTTTCTGGGGTGTGGGTGCTTCTCCAGATATGGGACCAGTCAGTAGTTTCTCTGTAGACTCAGGTTCATGGTCAGTTTCTGTGAGGTGATGAAACTGTTCCTCCAATCACTGACACATCTATCTTAGTCTTCGTCTAGTATCTTCCTGATTCTGTTTTTTGTCAGGCTGCTGTGATTGGTATTTCAGTTAGGTTGGGTTTGGGTGAACTGTTTTGGTGGTCCTGGTACATGTGGACCACCTACATGTAGAGGGGCTTTATGATGATGGGAGCTCAGACTGCTACTATGTAGGTGAACCTGGAATGACAGCACCCTCTTCCAAACTGCTAGATGTAGAGGGAATCTAACACAAAAGAATCCAGCTCATCAGCATTAGGTTTCTTTTTGATTCCGAACAGGGGATGTATTTCTGCATGGACGCAAGAAATAACAGTGGAAGTGTAGAGTATCTAGCTTCACAAACTCCTAAAATGATTTCTTTGCTGGTGTAAGTAACAATCAGTGCAGAACTAAAATATTTAAAATTCATGGCATGCAGATATAACCACGAAAATTGAAGTTTAAGACCGGGGACATCCTCCCATTTATGAGTAGAGGAAATCTGTCCAACTCAGCCAGACAGGCTCTGTTGGAAGTTCTCTGATGGACCTGGAGAAGGTGGAATATTTCTGTTGGGCTGGAATCCCACCTTGACCAGTCTGGGTTTGTGTGAGGGCACCAGACTTCGCCACTATACTGCAGGATTGGGGCGATTGTTATGATCCGGTGACCTTGGAGCCGCATGAGAGACTTTCTCAGGAGTAGGTGGTACCTGTACTGACCGCAAACCCTAAACTAACACCGCAACTTGAAGTAGCCGTGGGATGTACCTAACACGTCCTAGACACCTCGACACAGCCGGAGGACTAAATACCCCTATAGATGGAAATGGGAATTCTATCTTGCCTCAGAGCAGAACCCCAGAGGATAGGCAGCCCCCCACAAATATTGACTGTGAGTATAAGAGGAAAAACACACGCAGGCAGAAAAACAGGATTTAGCAAAAGAGGCACTTCTAGCTAAACAGAAAAGGATAGGACAGAATTCTAAGCGGTCAGTATTAAAATCCTAAAAATATCCACAGCAGATAATACAAATATGCTACATCTAACTAAAGACATAGAAAGTATATCTGCATCTCCTGAGAATCCAGCATGACTGAAAAATCCAAACAAAGTCTAAGCTGGACAAAAACACAATGAATTGCACTGAATTGCAAAGCACGCTGCATGTGTGCACAGAGACAAAAAAACAGACACTTATCTTAGGTGAATTGTCAGCAGGGCATGAGGAGCCAGAGAGAGATGCAATCCCTCCAAGTACAATGGAAAACTGGCGAGGACTCATGGATCCTGCACACCTAAATACCTAATAGAGCTGAAATCAGCAGAAACACCTGCCCAGGATTACAACCCCAAGACAACTGCACTACCACCAACAACCACCGGAGGGAGCCCAAGAGCAGAATTCACAACAGGCGATGATGGCATCGAAGATGTTTAGCCTGACACTCACTGGCGGTTTCACATGGTAGAATTTCCTTCTGATGGCATAGATTTTGTAGGCCTTTTCCTTCAGGGTCTCTATGGCTTGTTTGAAGCTCAATGACTGGTGAATTTCCAGGCCCACGTAGGTGTATTTGTCCATTCCTGTAAGAATGCCCAGTTATTTAGCACAAATGAAGGGTGCTAATCTTGTCCTTCTACTATGGAACACCGTGATGTTGAATTCCTTTGGGTTGATGGGTAATGCCCATGTGGAGCTGAATTTCTCCAAGATTTGCAGGTTGTTTTGGAGACCTTTCTCGGGTGGTGACAGCAGCAGTAGGTCATCTGTATACAGCAGGAATTTCACCTGGGCATTATGAAGTGTGAGACCTGGTGCTGCAGAGGATTCCAGAGCAGTTGGGGTGTAAATGTTAAAGAGATTTGGACTTAGGCTGCAGACCTGTTTGAATCCGCTGCTTTGCTGGAAATAAGACTTTCATCTCCCCTTCACGATTCCACTGCAGCAGTTCTCTGAGTAAGAGCTTTTGATGACATCATAGGTCTTTCCTCCTATTCAGCTCTCTAGAATTTTCAGGAACAGGCCCTGGTGCCACAGATCTTGTAAGAGAAAGTCACAGAAAAGTGTTTTCTGCGTTTCTTAACTGAGTGCTTATTTTTATATTTGATATAATTGAAACATATACAGTGGGGTAAAAAAGTATTTAGTCATCCACCAACTCTGCAAGTTCTCCCACTTAAAAAGATGAGAGAGGCCTGTAATTTAGGTTATAGGTAGACCACAACTATGAGTCAAATATCCTTTGTTGGCAATGACAGAGGTCAAACGTTTTCTGTAAGTCTTCACAAGGTAGGCACACACTGTTGGTGGTATGTTGGCCCATTCCTCCATGCAGATTTCCTCTAGAGCAGTGATGTTTTGGGACTGTCACTGGGCAACACAGAGGTTGAGAGCTGGAGACTGGCTAAGCCACTCCAGGACCTTCATATGCTTCTTACGAAGCCACTCCTTCGCTGCCCTGGCAGTGTGATTGTTATCATTATCATGCTGAAAGACCCATCGACGTTCTCATCTTCAATGACCTTGCTGATAGAAGGAGGTTTGCACTCAAAATCTCACGATACAAGGCCCCATTCATTCTTTCATGTACACGGATCAGTCGTTCTTGTCCCTTTGCAGAGAAACAGACCCAAAGCATGATGTTGCCATCCCCATGCTTCACAGTAGGTATGGTATTCTTTGGATGCAACTCAGCATTCTGTCTCCTCCAAACACAACGAGTTTTGTTTCTACCAAGCAGTTCTACTTTGGTTTCATCAGACCATATGACATTCTTCCAATATTCTTCTGGATAATCCAAATGCTCTCTAGCAAACTTCAGATGGGCCCGGACATGTACTGGCTTAAGCAGGGGGACATGTCTGGCACTGCAGGATCTGAGTCCCTGGTGGCGTAGTGTGTTACTGATGTAGCCTTTGTTACAGAGGTCCCAGCTCTATGCAGGTCATTTACTAGGTCCCCCGTGTGGTTTTGGGATTTTTGCTCATCGTTCATGTGATCATTTTGACCCCACGGGGTGAGATCTTACATGGAGCCCCAGATTGAGGGAGATTATCAGTGGTCTTTTATGTTGTTATGCCTCCTAATACTTACCTGTCCGGTCGGCGCGCTCCCGATGCTCCTGCTCGCTCTCCTTCCTCTGGCTTCTCGGGCACTCGTCCTTTTTGCGGTCCGCGCATGCGCAGATGCGCTCCTTTCACCGCTATGGCTTCTGGGAGGTCGTGACCCGGTGGCTCCACCCCCAATATGGCGGCGCCCATCGGGTACTTCTTCCCAGCATCTGTCCAGGTAAGATGCCTTTGCGTCTATTGCGTTCACTGGCTCCTTGCTGGCGTCACCTTAGGTTCTTTGGCTCCAGTCTCTTCTCCTCCCGCTTTGACTCAGTCTTGACTTGTCTCTGTTTGCCATCCCTGCCAGTCCTGTGTTCCTGCCGTACCTGCCAGTTCTGTGTTCCTGCCGTACTTGCCAGTCCTGTGTTCCTGCCGTACCTGCCAGTCCTATGTTCCTGCCGTGCCTACCAGTCCTGTTTTCCTGCTGTGCCTACCAGTCCTGTGTTCCTGCCGTGCCTACCAGTCCTGTGTTCCTGCCGTCCCTGCCAGTCCTGTGTTCCTGCCATCCCTGCCAATCCTGTGTTCCTGACGTATCTACCAGTCCTGTGTTCCTGTCGTTCCCTGCCAAATGTGTCTTTTCACCATACTGGTCAGTACTCTGTCCGTCCTGTGTCTCTGCTGTTCGGGTCACCTCAGTGGCTCCGTCTCTCTCCCGTCTGCTGTCCTTCCTTGGTTCAGCCCACAGTTGTCCCTTTGGCTCCGGCAGTTGCGGCTTCACCCTCCTTGGTCCTGCCCCAAACACTCCCTGTACAGGGGGTGGTGCTATCTGGTCCGCTCATCCTCGGGGGCTCTGAAGCCGCAACCCAGAGGGTCCACTACTCGAGTTCTCATATATGTCTTCCATTTGCTTATTATTGCTCCCACAATTGATTTCATCACACCAAGCTGCTTGCCTATTGCAGATTCAGTCTTCCCAGCCTGGTGCAGGGCTACAATTTTGTTTCTGGTGTCCTTCGACAGCTCTTTGGTCTTCACCAGAGTGGAGTTTGGAGTGTGACTGTTTGAGGTTGTGGACAGGTGTCTTTTATACTGATAACAAGTTCAAACAGGTGCCATTGCTTCAGGTAATGAGAGGAGGACAGAGGAGTCTCTTAAAGAAGAAGTTACAGGTCTGCAAGAGCCAGAAATCTTGCATGTTTTTAGGGGACCAAATACTTAGTTTCCACCATAATTTGCAAAATAAATCTTGCCAAATCAGAAAAGGTGTTTTTCTGGATTTTTTTTCTCATCTTTTAAGTGGGAGATCTTGCATAATTGGTGGCTGACTAAATACTTTTTTCCCCACTGTAAATAATTGTTTAGTACAATGAAAATTAAGTCCTTAGGTTCATTTACTTTGGTATATTTTCACTTTTCTTGCCAAAAACTATAATGCATCAACCAATTATGCCTAATTTATACTTGAACTGGTCAAGCCATTAAAACAAAACTACTTTTCAGCAAATCACCAGTATAAGGCTACTTTCAAACATCAGGTTTTCAGTGTCAGGCTAAATCCGGCAAATGTTGGAAAAACTGGATCCGGCGCATATTTTGAAAAACTGATGCGACGGATCCGTTTTTTTTTCACGGATCCGGCTAGCCTATCTAGATTATTCCGGCTCGCATAGGCTTTCATTGTAGCAAACAGCCGGAAGCGCCGGCGCTTCAGGCTTTTTCGCCGGATACAAAAAACGTTGCAGTAGATGTTTTTTCCAGATACCGGAATCGGAATTTTAGCCGGATCCGGAAAAAAATGGAAGGAACGCTGGGCAATGCGGCGCGGTCCGGCACTAATACAAGTCAATGGGGGAAAAAACAGTTACGGTTTTTATTTTATCCGGTTCCGGTTTTTCTCTAAAGAGCCGAATTTAGCCTGAAACAAAAAGCCTGATGTGTGAAAGTAGCCTAACACAATAGGTGCAAGTTGCTTTTCTTGCAAAACTTCTGAGCAGGACTATAGTTTCTTTTAAGGAGTGAGAAGTTTTTCCAGAACTTCACTCTTTTCCGCAACTCTTTTGATTACAATATCCACATTAAGATTCATAAGAATTTCCTTCTCTGTTGCCATCAGCATGAAAGAATTCAAATGCTCCTAGGACATTGAGTTCCTTAGACGGCTCTTGATGAACTTCAGGGTGGAAAAAGAAGCTACTTGTGTGAAAGATAATGTGAGTAGGAACTTGTAGGCCAGACAAATCACATTATATGCATCAGTTAATAAATTGTATCGCCATAGAATTTGATATCAGCAAATAGCACAGTACTTACATGAAGCTCATGACTTATTCACAAGTTCCATTTCTGTGTCATCACTAGGGTTGAGCGACTTTCATTTTTTTAAGATCGAGTCTGGTTTTGTGAAACCCGATTTAGTCCAGAGTCGAGTCGAGTGAAGTCGGCCGATTATCGCTAAAAGTCGGGGATCGACCGAAACACGAAACCCAATGCAAGTCAATGGGGAAGCATAGCCGGCAGTGAGTGGAGGCCAGGAAAACACCTACAGTGCACATTTTACTGCCAAAAACATCCATTCTTGTTTTCTGAAGCTTGTCAATCTTAATTAACTTTATAATAATAGTTGGGCACTGGAAATTGGGGGTCATTTGGCAAAAGTTGTGGGGGTAGGGCTGGTTCAAGGTTTTAGTGGGCCCAGGAAACATGGACTACGTCATGGCGGTGGAGCAGGGAGAGGTAAGTATTTCAACGTTGCAAGTGCTGTGATCCTGAGCAAGCAGGGGGGGCCCACTCGTTCGCATTGGCACTGGCACAGGGCCCCTCAAAGTACGGCGGTGTGTTTGCATGGCGGGGGCGCCTCCCACCAGCAGCGACACTTTTGCGTACTCTGAGTGGCCCTGTGCCAGTGACGTCGCCAACGAGTATGCCCCCCCACCTGATGAAGGAACCTGCACTTTCATCTGCACCTTCCTCTTTGTCCCTGTGTAAGGTGGTATAATATGCGGGAAGGGGAACCTTACTTTCAGCAGGGTCAGATTCTGGCTGTGTAGAGTACAAGGGGAATGTAGTGGTCTAGGTCAATGTACCAGCAGACTCATCTAGCAGTGGCTGGGCAATGGGCAGGATGATGAGGAAACAGATATAGGGCCAAAGAATAAAGTAGGCTAAATGCAGATCAAAATTGGTAACAGGACTAAACAGGCGGCATTGCTTTGTTCAGTGGAGTAGCAAACCCAAGAGCAGCAGACACTGTTTCAAGGGCCTAACCACACTAGTAGGCCAAATGCAGTTTAATATCTGATAGTATAGGCCGAAAGCCAGAATGTGGAAGCTCAGCTTTGTTCAGTTGAGGACAACACCAGGGAGGGGCAGACACCGTTAGTAGGCCCTAACCACCATTTTGTTTTTTAAAAAACACTTAATGAGAGCCAGAAGGTTGAAGCTCAGCTTTATTCAGTTGAGGGCAACACCAGGCAGGGGCAGAAGCCGTTAGTAGGCCGGAACCAGCAATGTGTTTAAAAACAGCAGTTAATCAGAGCCGGAAGGTAGAAGCTCAGCTTTATTCAGTTGAGGGCAACACCAGGGAGGGACAGAAGCCGTTAGTAGGCCCTAACCACCATTTTGTTTTTTAAAAAACACTTAATGAGAGCCAGAAGGTTGAAGCTCAGCTTTATTCAGTTGAGGGCAACACCAGGCAGGGGCAGACACCATTAGTAGGCCGGAACCACCATTTTGTTTTTTAAAAAACACTTAATGAGAGCCAGAAGGTTGAAGCTCAGCTTTATTCAGTTGAGGGCAACACCAGGCAGGGGCAGACACCGTTAGTAGGCCGGAACCAGCAATGTGTTTAAAAACAGCAGTTAATCAGAGCCGGAAGGTAGAAGCTCAGCTTTATTCAGTTGAGGGCAACACCAGGGAGGGACAGAAGCCGTTAGTAGGCCCTAACCACCATTTTGTTTTTTAAAAAACACTTAATGAGAGCCAGAAGGTTGAAGCTCAGCTTTATTCAGTTGAGGGCAACACCAGGCAGGGGCAGACACCGTTAGTAGGCCGGAACCAGCAATGTGTTTAAAAACAGCAGTTAATCAGAGCCGGAAGGTAGAAGCTCAGCTTTATTCAGTTGAGGGCAACACCAGGGAGGGGCAGAAGCCGTTAGTAGGCCCTAACCACCATTTTGTTTTTTAAAAAACACTTAATGAGAGCCAGAAGGTTGAAGCTCAGCTTTATTCAGTTGAGGGCAACACCAGGCAGGGGCAGACACCGTTAGTAGGCCGGAACCAGCAATGTGTTTAAAAACAGCAGTTAATGAGAGCCGGAAGGTAGAAGCTCAGCTTTATTCAGTTGAGGGCAACACCAGGGAGGGACAGAAGCCGTTAGTAGGCCCTAACCACCATTTTGTTTTTTAAAAAACACTTAATGAGAGCCAGAAGGTTGAAGCTCAGCTTTATTCAGTTGAGGGCAACACCAGGCAGGGGCAGACACCGTTAGTAGGCCGGAACCAGCAATGTGTTTAAAAACAGCAGTTAATCAGAGCCGGAAGGTAGAAGCTCAGCTTTATTCAGTTGAGGGCAACACCAGGGAGGGGCAGAAGCCGTTAGTAGGCCCTAACCACCATTTTGTTTTTTAAAAAACACTTAATGAGAGCCAGAAGGTTGAAGCTCAGCTTTATTCAGTTGAGGGCAACACCAGGCAGGGGCAGACACCGTTAGTAGGCCGGAACCAGCAATGTGTTTAAAAACAGCAGTTAATCAGAGCCGGAAGGTAGAAGCTCAGCTTTATTCAGTTGAGGGCAACACCAGGGAGGGACAGAAGCCGTTAGTAGGCCCTAACCACCATTTTGTTTTTTAAAAAACACTTAATGAGAGCCAGAAGGTTGAAGCTCAGCTTTATTCAGTTGAGGGCAACACCAGGCAGGGGCAGACACCGTTAGTAGGCCGGAACCAGCAATGTGTTTAAAAACAGCAGTTAATCAGAGCCGGAAGGTAGAAGCTCCGCTTTATTCAGTTGAGGGCAACACCAGGGAGGGACAGAAGCCGTTAGTAGGCCCTAACCACCATTTTGTTTTTTAAAAAACACTTAATGAGAGCCAGAAGGTTGAAGCTCAGCTTTATTCAGTTGAGGGCAACACCAGGCAGGGGCAGACACCGTTAGTAGGCCGGAACCACCATTTTGTTTTTTAAAAAACACTTAATGAGAGCCAGAAGGTTGAAGCTCAGCTTTATTCAGTTGAGGGCAACACCAGGCAGGGGCAGACACCGTTAGTAGGCCGGAACCAGCAATGTGTTTAAAAACAGCAGTTAATCAGAGCCGGAAGGTAGAAGCTCAGCTTTATTCAGTTGAGGGCAACACCAGGGAGGGGCAGAAGCCGTTAGTAGGCCCTAACCACCATTTTGTTTTTTAAAAAACACTTAATGAGAGCCAGAAGGTTGAAGCTCAGCTTTATTCAGTTGAGGGCAACACCAGGCAGGGGCAGACACCGTTAGTAGGCCGGAACCAGCAATGTGTTTAAAAACAGCAGTTAATCAGAGCCGGAAGGTAGAAGCTCAGCTTTATTCAGTTGAGGGCAACACCAGGGAGGGGCAGAAGCCGTTAGTAGGCCCTAACCACCATTTTGTTTTTTAAAAAACACTTAATGAGAGCCAGAAGGTTGAAGCTCAGCTTTATTCAGTTGAGGGCAACACCAGGCAGGGGCAGACACCGTTAGTAGGCCGGAACCAGCAATGTGTTTAAAAACAGCAGTTAATCAGAGCCGGAAGGTAGAAGCTCAGCTTTATTCAGTTGAGGGCAACACCAGGGAGGGGCAGAAGCCGTTAGTAGGCCCTAACCACCATTTTGTTTTTTAAAAAACACTTAATGAGAGCCAGAAGGTTGAAGCTCAGCTTTATTCAGTTGAGGGCAACACCAGGCAGGGGCAGACACCGTTAGTAGGCCGGAACCACCATTTTGTTTTTTAAAAAACACTTAATGAGAGCCAGAAGGTTGAAGCTCAGCTTTATTCAGTTGAGGGCAACACCAGGCAGGGGCAGACACCGTTAGTAGGCCGGAACCAGCAATGTGTTTAACCCCTTCCCGACATGTGACGTAATAGTACGTCACATGTCGGGACCCCCGCTTTGATGTGCGCTCCGGCGGTGAGCGCACATCAAAGTCGCGACATGTCAGCTGTTTTTTACAGCTGACATGTGCGCGCAATAGCGGCGGGTGAAATCGCGATCACCCGCCGCTATTAACTAGTTAAATGCCGCTGTCAAACTCAGACAGCGGCATTTAACTACCGCATCCGGCCGTGCGGCCGGATATGAGCGCATCGCCAACCCCTGTCACATGATCGGGGGTCGGCGATGCTTGTGCATTGTAACCATAGAGGTCCTGGAGACCTCTATGGTTACTGATTGCCGGTGGCTGTGAGCGCCACCCTGTGGTCGGCGCTCACAGCACACCTGCATTTTAGCTACATAACAGCGATCTGATGATCGCTGTTATGTAGCAGAGCCGATCGGGCTGTGCCTGCTTCTAGCCTCCCACGGAGGCTATAGAAGCATGGTAAAAGTTAAAAAAAAAAGTAAAAAAAAATGTGAAAAAAATAAAAAAAATATAAAAGTTTAAATCACCCCCCTTTCGCCCCAATCAAAATAAATCAATAAAAAAAAAGCCCAACCTACACATATTTGGTATCGCCGTGTTCAGAATCGCCCGATCTATCAATAAAAAAAAAGCATTAACCTGATCGCTAAACGGCGTAATGAAAAAAAAAATCGAAACGCCAGATTTACGTTTTTTTGGTCGCCACGACATTGCATTAAAATGCAATAACGGGCGATCAAAAGAACGTATCTGCACCGAAATGCTATCATTAAAAATGCCAGCTCGGCACGCAAAAAATAAGCCCTCACCCGACCCCAGATCACGAAAAATGGAGACGCTACGGGTATCGGAAAATGGCGCAATTTTATTTATTTATTTTTTTGCAAAGTTTGGAATTTTTTTTCACCACTTAGGTAAAAAAGAACCTAGTCATGTTTGGTGTCTATGAACTCGTACTGACCTGGAGAATCATAATGGCTGGTCAGTTTTAGCATTTAGTGAACCTAGCAAAATAGGCAAGCAAAAAACAAGTGTGGGATTGCACTTTTTTTGCAATTTCACTGCACTTGGAATTTTTTTCCCGTTTTCTAGTACACGACATGGTAAAACCAATGATGTCGTTCAAAAGTACAACTCGTCCCGCAAAAAATGAGCCCTCACATGGCCAAATTGACTGAAAAATAAAAAAGTTATGGCTCTGGGAAGGAGGGGAGCGAAAAACGAAAACGGAAAAACGGAAAAAGCTCCGGGGGTGAAGGGGTTAAAAACAGCAGTTAATCAGAGCCGGAAGGTAGAAGCTCAGCTTTATTCAGTTGAGGGCAACACCAGGGAGGGACAGAAGCCGTTAGTAGGCCCTAACCACCATTTTGTTTTTTAAAAAACACTTAATGAGAGCCAGAAGGTTGAAGCTCAGCTTTATTCAGTTGAGGGCAACACCAGGCAGGGGCAGACACCGTTAGTAGGCCAGAACCACCATTTTGTTTAAAAACAGCAGTTAATCAGAGCCGGAAGGTAGAAGCTCAGCTTTATTCAGTTGAGGGCAACACCAGGGAGGGGCAGAAGCCGTTAGTAGGCCCTAACCACCATTTTGTTTTTTAAAAAACACTTAATGAGAGCCAGAAGGTTGAAGCTCAGCTTTATTCAGTTGAGGGCAACACCAGGCAGGGGCAGACACCGTTAGTAGGCCGGAACCACCATTTTGTTTTTTAAAAAACACTTAATGAGAGCCAGAAGGTAGAAGCTCAGCTTTATTCAGTTGAGGACAACTTGAATTAGGGACTGCATACAGACTTAGCAGGCTGTCCCCTGTGTGGACCATGCATCCAATACATTAACCCATTGAGCCACAAAGGACACGTAACCTTCCGTGGCCATGCCTACAGGTCCATGTGTCTGTTGTCAGGTGTACCTTTGTCAGTGTAGGCCTATTGGAAGGAGGGACCGCAGACAGGCTTCAAAGGCCTAACACAATAAAATGGGCTGGCTGTAGGCACTTTAAAATTGGTTCCAGGGGTACACGGGCAGCAGTGGTCTGGTCAGTGGAGGCCTAGTGGAAGGAGGGACCGCAGACAGGCTTCGAAGGCCTAACACAATAAAATGGGCTGGCTGTAGGCACTTTAAAATTGGTTCCAGGGGTACACGGGCAGCAGTGGTCTGGTCAGTGGAGGCCTAGTGGAAGGAGGGACCGCAGACAGGCTTCGAAGGCCTAACACAATAAAATGGGCTGGCTGTAGGCACTTTAAAATTGGTTCCAGGGGTACACGGGCAGCAGTGGTCTGGTCAGTGGAGGCCTAGTGGAAGGAGGGACCGCAGACAGGCTATCAAAGGCCTAAAATAACAAACAATAGGCTCATGGCAGTTTTACAGCGGTTACATGGATACACGGGCAGGCAGCTGGTGATGAGTGGAGGAGTATTTAAAGTAGGGACCGCAGACAGGCTATCAAAGGCCTAAAATAACAAACAATAGGCTCATGGCAGTTTTACAGCGGTTACATGGATACACAGGCAGCTTGGTGGTGAGTGGAGGAGTATTTAAAGTAGGGACCGCAGACAGGCTATCAAAGGCCTAAAATAACAAACAATAGGCTCATGGCAGTTTTACAGCGGTTACATGGATACACGGGCAGGCAGCTGGTGATGAGTGGAGGAGTATTTAAAGTAGGGACCGCAGACAGGCTATCAAAGGCCTAAAATAACAAACAATAGGCTCATGGCAGTTTTACAGCGGTTACATGGATACACAGGCAGCTTGGTGGTGAGTGGAGGAGTATTTAAAGTAGGGACCGCAGACAGGCTATCAAAGGCCTAAAATAACAAACAATAGGCTCATGGCAGTTTTACAGCGGTTACATGGATACACGGGCAGGCAGCTGGTGATGAGTGGAGGAGTATTTAAAGTAGGGACCGCAGACAGGCTATCAAAGGCCTAAAATAACAAACAATAGGCTCATGGCAGTTTTACAGCGGTTACATGGATACACGGGCAGGCAGCTGGTGATGAGTGGAGGAGTATTTAAAGTAGGGACCGCAGACAGGCTATCAAAGGCCTAAAATAACAAACAATAGGCTCATGGCAGCTTTACAGCGGTTACATGGATACACAGGCAGCTTGGTGGTGAGTGGAGGAGTAGTGCAAGGAGTGTCTGTCCCAGTACTCCCAAAATATAAATAGATGTTAATGTCTCGCAAAACAACCAAAACAAAAAAAAAGGTGGCATACTTAGGTACAGGGGTGGGCTCATCTACTGAGTTTCTGACATAGTAATTTGGCAGTAACTATTTAATGGTGCCAATATAGGACACAGACACAGACTACTTTAAGTTGCATCATAGATGTCTACAAATTTGTATTGTCAGTGCCAGACATTGAATGATGTCAGCGAATAGACTAAAGATTGGTGGAGCTGTGCGACATAATTTTGCACGTGGTAGAGCACATTTTGAGCTGGGGTAGGGGGGAACTCTCTTGAGGCCGGCGGGACCGCCCCAGGGCCCCTCATGTTACAACGGTGTGTCTGACGTTGGGTGCGCACCGCCACCGCCAGAGACACTACATTGTACTATGAGGGACCCAGTAGCAATGCCGTCAACCAAAAGCGAGCACACCCACCTCTTCAGACAAACAGCAGTCTCACGGGTGCTTGCGCCAAGTCGCGATACCACGGCCCCGTGTGGGGAGTTTTGCCATTTAGGGAGGTGTAAACATGTCGTATGCTGTACAATCAGCTGCAGCAAATTAGACATTAGAAAAGTAATTCACAGGCAAGAGCTTTTCATAGGAAAGCTAGGTGTCGGCCGGGCAAGGTGGGGCAAAAGATTTCGAAATCCAGTTGTGGTTCATTTTAATGAATGTTAGATCGTCAACATTTTGGGTAGCCAGACGAGTCCTTTTTTCGGTTAATATTGAACCTGCAGCACTGAATACTCTTTCTGATAGGACACTTGCTGCCGGGCAAGCAAGCTCCTGCAATGCATATTCTGCCAATTCTGGCCAGGTGTCTAATTTGGAGGCCCAGTAATCAAATGGGAATGACGGTTGAGGGAGAACATCGATAAGGGATGAAAAATAGTTAGTAACCATACTGGACAAATGTTGTCTCCTGTCACTTTCAATTGATGCAGCAGTACCTGTCCTGTCTGCGGTCATAGCAAAATCACTCCACAACCTGGTCAGAAAACCCCTCTGTCCAACGCCACTTCTGATGTGTGCACCCCTAACACTCCTAGTCTGCTGCCCCCTGGAGCTCGTGTGAGAACGATCACGTGCGCGGTGTGCTGGGAATGCCTGAAGCAAACGGTCAACAAGAGTTGATTGTTTGGTTGCTAATATTAGTTCCAAGTTCTCATGTGGCATAATATTTTGCAATTTGCCTTTATAGCGTGGATCAAGGAGGCAGGCCAACCAGTAATCGTCATCGTCCATCATTTTCGTAATGCGTGTGTCCCTTTTTAGGATACGTAAGGCATAATCCGCCATGTGGGCCAAAGTTCCAGTTGTCAAATCTCCGGTTGTGATTGGTTGAGGGGCAGTTGCAGGCAAATCTACGTCACTTGTGTCCCTCAAAAAACCAGAACCCGGCCGTGACACGCAACCAATTTCCTGTGCCCCCGGGAAAGGTTCGGCATTAAAAATATACTCATCCCCATCATCCTCCTCGTCCTCCACCTCCTCTTCGCCCGCTACCTCGTCCTGTACACTGCCCTGACCAGACAATGGCTGACTGTCATCAAGGCTTTCCTCTTCCTCTGGTGCAGACGCCTGCTCCTTTATGTGCGTCAAACTTTGCATCAGCAGACGCATTAGGGGGATGCTCATGCTTATTACGGCGTTGTCTGCACTAACCAGCTGTGTGCATTCCTCAAAACACTGAAGGACTTGACACATGTCTTGTATCTTAGACCACTGCACACCTGACAACTCCATGTCTGCCATCCTACTGCCTGCCCGTGTATCCTCCCACAAATAAATAACAGCACGCCTCTGTTCGCACAGTCTCTGAAGCATGTGCAGTGTTGAGTTCCACCTTGTTGCAACGTCTATGATGAGGCGATGCTGGGGAAGGTTCAAAGACCGCTGATAGGTCTGCATACGGCTGGCGTGTACAGGCGAACGTCGGATATGTGAGCAAAGTGCACGCACTTTGAGGAGCAGGTCGGAGAACCCAGGATAAGTTTTCAATAAGCACTGCACCACCAGGTTTAAGGTGTGAGCCAGGCAAGGAATGTGTTTCAGTTGGGAAAGGGAGATGGCAGCCATGAAATTCCTTCCGTTATCACTCACTACCTTGCCTGCCTCAAGATCTACTGTGCCCAGCCACGACTGCGTTTCTTGTTGCAAGAACTCGGACAGAACTTCCGCGGTGTGTCTGTTGTCGCCCAAACACTTCATAGCCAATACAGCCTGCTGACGCTTGGCAGTAGCTGGCCCATAATGGGACAACTGGTGTGCAACAGTGTCATCTGCCGATGGAGTGGTTGGCAGACTGCGTTCTGTGGAAGAGCTGTAGTTTCTGCAGGAGGACGAGGAGGAGGAGGAGGAGGGGGTGCGAACGCCTACAGCCAACTGTTTCCTAGACCGTGGGCTAGGCACAACTGTCCCTAAATTGATGTCGCCTGTGGACCCTGCATCCACCACATTCACCCAGTGTGCCGTGATGGACACATAACGTCCCTGGCCATGCCTACTGGTCCATGCATCTGTAGTCAGGTGCACCTTTGTACTCACAGATTGCCTGAGTGCATGGACGATGCGCTGTTTAACATGCTGGTGCAGGGCTGGGATGGCTTTTCTGGAAAAAAAGTGTCGACTGGGTAGCTCGTATCGTGGTTCAGCGTACTCCATCAGGGCTTTGAAAGCTTCGCTTTCAACTAACCGGTAGGGCATCATCTCTAACGAGATTAGTCTAGCTATGTGGGCGTTAAAACCCTGTGTACGCGGATGCGAGGATAAGTACTTCCTTTTTCTAACCAGAGTCTCATGTAGGGTGAGCTGGACTGGAGAGCTGGAGATCGTGGAACTTTCGGGTGTGCCGGTGTACATGGCAGACTGAGAGACGGTTGGAGACGGTATTGTTTCCGCCGGTGCCCTAGATGCAATATTTCCTCCTACAAAACTGGTGGTTCCCTGACCCTGACTGCTTTTGGCTGGCAAAGAAACCTGCACAGATACTGCCGGTGGTGCGGAAAATGGTGGCCTTACAGTGACGGAAGGGATGTTGCGTTGCTGACTAGCTTCATTGGCCGAGGGTGCTACAACCTTAAGGGACGTTTGGTAGTTAGTCCAGGCTTGAAAATGCATGGTGGTTAAGTGTCTATGCATGCAACTAGTATTTAGACTTTTCAGATTCTGACCTCTGCTTAAGCTAGTTGAACATTTTTGACAGATGACTTTGCGCTGATCAGTTGGATGTTGTTTAAAAAAATGCCAGACTGCACTCTTCCTAGACTCGGATCCCTTTTCAGGGATTGCAGACTGAGCTTTAACCGGATGGCCACGCTGTCCTCCAACAGGTTTTGGCTTTGACACGCGTTTTGGGCCAGATACGGGCCCGGCAGATGGAACCTGTTGCGATGTTGATGCCTGCTGCGGCCCCTCCTCCACCTCCGCTTCTGAACTACTGCCGCCTGCACCCTGTTCCCCCAATGGCTGCCAATCGGGGTCAATAACTGGGTCATCTATTACCTCCTCTTCGAGCTCGTGTGCAACTTCGTCTGTGTCACTGTGTCGGTCGGTGGTATAGCGTTCGTGGCGGGGCAACATAGTCTCATCAGGGTCTGATTGTGGATCTGTACCCTGAGAGGGCAATGTGGTGGTCTGAGTCAAAGGAGCAGCATAGTACTCTGGCTGTGGCTGTGCATCAGTGCACTCCATGTCAGAATATACTTGTAATGGGCATGGCCTGTTAAATGTTTCACTTTCTAAGCCAGGGACGGTATGTGTAAAGAGCTCCATGGAGTGACCCGTTGTGTCGCCTGCTGCATCCTTCTCTCTTGTTGTAGTTTTTGCTGAGGAGGACAAGGAAGCGACTTGTCCCTGACCGTGAACATCCACAAGCGACGCGCTGCTTTTACATTTACCAGTTTCGGAAGAGGAGGCAAAAGAGCTAGAGGCTGAGTCTGCAATGTAAGCCAAAACTTGCTGTTGCTGCTCCGCCTTTAAAAGCGGTTTTCCTACTCCCAGAAAAGAGAGCGTTCGAGGCCTTGTGTAGCCTGACGACGAAACTGGCTCCACAGCTCCAGACTTAGGTGGAATATTTTTATCCCCACGACCACCTGATGCTCCACTACCACTACCATCATTACCAGCTGACAATGAACGCCCACGACGACCTCTTGCACCAGACTTCCTCATTGTTTTAAAATCTTAACCAAAGTAACTTTATTTGTTGCTGTCAAACAACTTACACGGTGAGCTATAACTTCAGTATGATTTCAATATCCCTTAACAGGTTGGTGAGACCACAAGGAAAATCAGGCACAATGTTACACACTCTGTTTTCTGTGGCACAAAATCACAGAGATGACACACACGCAGGACTGTCACTCAAGCACTAATGTCAATATTAATCTCCCACCTAATTTATTTATTTTTTTTTCTCAGGGAGACTTTAGAAACCAAATAATATTAAAAAAAAAACAAAAAAAAAAACAACAAAAAAAAGGCTTTCTATGGCCCACAATTAGAGAGAGAGAGGTGGCACACCCAGGAGTCAAGACTGGCGCACAAGCTGAAAGGGCAATATTACTCTCCCACTGTTTTTTTAAGTTTTTTTTTTATTATTTTCAGGGAGACTTTAGAAACCAAATAATATTAAAAAAACCAAAAAAATAAATAGCCTTTCTATGGCCCACTGAATGAGAGAGAGAGGTGGCACACCCAGGAGTCAAGACTGGCACACAAGCTGAAAGGGCAATATTACTCTCCCACTGTTTTTTTATGTATTTTTTGTTTTTTAAGGGAGACTTTAGAAACCCAATAATATTTAAAAAAAAAAAAAAAAAAAAGGCTTTCTATGGCCCACTGAATGAGAGAGAGAGGTGGCACACCCAGGAGTCAAGACTGGCACACAAGCTGAAAGGGCAATATTACTCTCCCACTGTTTTTTTATGTATTTTTTGTTTTTTAAGGGAGACTTTAGAAACCCAATAATATTAAAAAAAAAAAAAAAAAAAAGGCTTTCTATGGCCCACAATTAGAGAGAGAGGTGGCACACCCAGGAGTCAAGACTGGCACACAAGCTGAAAGGGCAATATTACTCTCCCACTGTTTTTTTATGTATTTTTTGTTTTTTAAGGGAGACTTTAAGAACCAAATAATATTTAAAAAAAAACAAAAAAAAAAAAGGCTTTCTATGCCCCACAATTAGAGAGAGAGAGGTGGCACACCCAGGAGTCAAGACTGGCGCACAAGCTGAAAGGGCAATATTACTCTCCCACTGTTTTTTTAAGTTTTTTTTTTTTTATTTTCAGGGAGACTTTAGAAACCAAATAATATTAAAAAAACCAAAAAAATAAATAGCCTTTCTATGGCCCACTGAATGAGAGAGAGAGGTGGCACACCCAGGAGTCAAGACTGGCACACAAGCTGAAAGGGCAATATTACTCTCCCACTGTTTGTTTATGTATTTTTTGTTTTTTAAGGGAGACTTTAGAAACCCAATAATATTTAAAAAAAAAAAAAAAAAAAAGGCTTTCTATGGCCCACTGAATGAGAGAGAGAGGTGGCACACCCAGGAGTCAAGACTGGCACACAAGCTGAAAGGGCAATATTACTCTCCCACTGTTTTTTTATGTTTTTTTTTTTTTCAGGGAGACTTTAGAAACCAAATAATATTAAAAAAACCAAAAAAATAAATAGCCTTTCTATGGCCCACTGAATGAGAGAGAGAGGTGGCACACCCAGGAGTCAAGACTGGCACACAAGCTGAAAGGGCAATATTACTCTCCCACTGTTTTTTTTATGTATTTTTTGTTTTTTAAGGGAGACTTTAGAAACCCAATAATATTTAAAAAAAAAAAAAAAAAAGGCTTTCTATGGCCCACTGAATGAGAGAGAGAGGTGGCACACCCAGGAGCCAAGACTGGCACACAAGCTGAAAGGGCAATATTACTCTCCCACTGTTTTTTTATGTATTTTTTGTTTTTTAAGGGAGACTTTAGAAACCCAATAATATTTAAAAAAAAAAAAAAAAAAAGGCTTTCTATGGCCCACTGAATGAGAGAGAGAGGTGGCACACCCAGGAGTCAAGACTGGCACACAAGCTGAAAGGGCAATATTACTCTCCCACTGTTTTTTTATGTTTTTTTTTTTTTCAGGGAGACTTTAGAAACCAAATAATATTAAAAAAACCAAAAAAATAAATAGCCTTTCTATGGCCCACTGAATGAGAGAGAGAGGTGGCACACCCAGGAGTCAAGACTGGCACACAAGCTGAAAGGGCAATATTACTCTCCCACTGTTTTTTTATGTTTTTTTTTTTTTCAGGGAGACTTTAGAAACCAAATAATATTAAAAAAACCAAAAAAATAAATAGCCTTTCTATGGCCCACTGAATGAGAGAGAGAGGTGGCACACCCAGGAGTCAAGACTGGCACACAAGCTGAAAGGGCAATATTACTCTCCCACTGTTTTTTTATGTATTTTTTGTTTTTTAAGGGAGACTTTAGAAACCCAATAATATTTAAAAAAAAAAAAAAAAAAAGGCTTTCTATGGCCCACTGAATGAGAGAGAGAGGTGGCACACCCAGGAGTCAAGACTGGCACACAAGCTGAAAGGGCAATATTACTCTCCCACTGTTTTTTATGTATTTTTTGTTTTTTAAGGGAGACTTTAGAAACCCAATAATATTTAAAAAAAAAAAAAAAAAAAAGGCTTTCTATGGCCCACAATTAGAGAGAGAGGTGGCACACCCAGGAGTCAAGACTGGCACACAAGCTGAAAGGGCAATATTACTCTCCCACTGTTTTTTTATTTATTTTTTTTTTTTTCAGGGAGACTTTAGAAACCAAATAATAAGAAAAAAAATAAATAAATAAATAGGCTTTCTATAGCCCACTGAATAAGAGATAGCACACACAGCAGTGGCACACAAGCCCTGACTGAGGCCAATATTTTTCTACCACTGATTGATGTAGTGTTTTTGTGTTGAGGTAGAATTTAGAACACAAATCACGGAAAAAATAAATAGGCTTTCTATGGCCCACTCAGTGAGAGATGGCACACACAGGGATGGCACTGTAGCAGAAATGCCAATCTTAATCTCCCACAAAAAAAAAAAAAAACAGGGACTGTCCTACAATTACTATCTCCCTGCAGTAATGTAAGCCAGGTATGGCAGGCAGCAATAGGAGTGGACTGATGCACAAATTAAATAAAAAGTGTGGACAAACAAAAAAGATAGCTGTGCAGAAAGGAACAAGAGGATATGTGCTTTGAAAAAAGCAGTTGGTTTCCACAGTGGCGTACACACAGCAATACAGCTATCACGGAGCCTTCTAGGGCAGCCCAATGAGCTACAGCGCTGAGGAAAAAAAAAAAAAAATAGCTTCCACTGTTCCTGCACACCGAAGGTGGTGTTGGACAGTGGAAATCGCTGCAGCACAAGCGGTTTGGTGGTTAGTGGACCCTGCCTAACGCTCTCCCTGCTTCTGACGAAGCGGCAGCAACCTCTCCCTAAGCTCAGATCAGCAGCAGTAAGATGGCGGTCGGCGGGAACGCCCCTTTATAGCCCCTGTGACGCCGCAGACAGCAAGCCAATCACTGCAATGCCCTTCTCTAAGATGGTGGGGACCAGGATCTATGTCATCACGCTGCCCACACTCTGCGTTCACCTTCATTGGCTGAGAAATGGCGCTTTTCGCGTCATTGAAACGCGACTTTGGCGCGAAAGTCGCGTACCGCATGGCCGACAAGCACAGGGGTCGGATCGGGTTTCATGAGACGCCGACTTAGCCAAAAGTCGGCGACTTTTGAAAATGATCGACCCGTTTCGCTCAACCCTAGTCATCACATTTTGCACAATGGTGTTCAACTGGTATTTCTCTTTCCACCCTTACAGTATATTCTTCAAGTGAAGATCTTTTTAGCTTGTCCCAGTGTAAAGCTAGATTACTAAATTCAGAGCGCAAATTGTCAATTGTAGCTCTTTCATCAAATCTGAGCAAATGTTTGCTCAATTATTCAAGTGCTGGTGTCTGAAGGCCTTTATCTATGATGTCAGGAACATTTCTAGGGTTCAAACATGCATAGAATGTTCCGCTGGTGAGAAAACGTTGATTTATGCTTTCTATTATTACATCAAAGATTACATTGCGTACTTGTACTTCATAGGCTTTATTAGCATCTGTTATCATCTCATCTTGAGTAGATTGACCAACCATGGTCGTCTTTTTCTTAGTATTTTCTGAGGAAGATTGACCTGTACTTCAAAATCACAATCCTCAAGTTCTTGCAGTTTATTTGCCCACTTTATATAATCATCTGCAGTTTTCTTCTCTACATCAAAATCTCTTGAAAGCTTTTTGAGATTCTTCTATGTTCCAGATACCATGTGATAAGCTGTCAAGATATCCAGTCCACTTGTTTGTAGATACTTCGACAATGACGATGTCAATTCCAATATGCGCATAAATATTTGAGCTCTAATCATACTTAGGCAGACATTCTACAAATGCTTGTGCTTTTACACGCTCTTCTGGCTGCAATCTTGGGTTCTTTTGAATCTTTGTTAATGTGACAATAAGATCAATGTACAAAGCAGAATCTGACTTTCCAAATGGTCCAAATATTTTTATTAGAGCAGCATCCTTGGACCACCAGCGAGTTTCACAAATTGTGGATAGTCTCCGATGACAAGGGTCCTGACACTGGTATTCAGCCATGTATTCATGCGATGATATGACTCACGAATAAATACTACTACATCGTTCATTAAGTTAAATAATGATGCAGTTTGTAGCCCAACCTTTGTGGCATCTGCTAGCACTAAATTTAGAACATGTGCATAGCACCAGACATGGATTTGGCCTGGTGACTCTGTTGACAACCATGCAGAAAACCCTTTGTATTGTCATTGCATGTTCGCAGCTCCATCTGTAGAATTGGCAATACAATGCTTGTGAATTTTGCATGACTAGAGAACTCGCATTAGAAGTTGTAGCAAATTTTCACCTGTTGAAGATTCACATTCTACCACAGCAAGTAGCGTCTCATGAATATTGTCTGTCACATAACCAACAATGATAGAACATTGATCTTTTGAAGTAATGTCCTATGTCGTGTCAATTTGCACTTCCCTTACTTCACATGCAACTGTCTCCTGAATAAGTCGTTGAATTGTTTCTATAACTTTGTTGACAATAGCTTTGGAGAGCAAAGTTATGAAAGATCCTCTACCCTTCCCTTTTGAATGCAGCATCTTGCTCTTTGCTATGCAATCACTGACGTGTTCCTGTAAACAAACATCATACTTGCTGGGAAGCAGAACAAATTCCCAAAAATTGCCATGATCAACAGAAATGTCATCTAAGGTGTAAGCCGCCTCAAATTTGTTTCCTCTATAGCTGAGTCCACGTTTACCTATTAATTTTACAATGTCTATTACACGTTCTAATATCTGATGTCTTTTCCTGACTTGTTTTCTGTGTACAGACATTTGATTGCACATCAGTAAATTACTGATATTTGAACTGCTGGCCTGCAAACAATAAGTTTCAGCACAGGATCTATACAATATACCTTTTTCATGTTCTTCGATTCTGTGGTGAATATGTTTCCTGTCTGTCATTCCTTCATTAAATGGGTTGGTTGAAAGAACTCTTTGAAAAAGCAAGGCATACTGAGCAAAATAGAGCTTTTTGTTCTTCACAGTAGGTCAGCCTTACGATTTGATCCATCTTTCTGAAGGACAGTTTCTTTATTACTGGATCATTAATGTTTTGGTTTGGGTGATAGCTGAAAAATAAGATGAGTTGACTTGTATTAGGATGAGCAAAGTAATTGAATGTAGATAGAGACTGTAAAGTTGGTCTACTTGAAGAACTGCAACTTTGATGTGGTTGATCGCATTCCTCCATGTCAACATTCAAGAGATCACCTGGTAATACCTTAATCTGACTCTCAAAAACAGGCAAAGAGACTTCTTGTCCTGTAGGATGAGTGACTGTTGCAGGATCATCCATATATGGCTGTTTTTCCCTAGCTTGAGTGCTCTATGTATCAGAGACAGTTCCTTCAGTAATGGCTTTAGGGTTACTAGGACCAGGTACATTGTGGTCTGGTTGATAGAGACTGAACAAATCTGATATTTTTGCACATTTTGCAGCATCAGTCTCTAAACCTTTCTTTTACTTCTCCCTGATTTTGTCTGTGCCACCTTTTCGTTTCTGTTTGTTTTCCATGTTTTATTTCCAGTCAAGTACAAAAGTCTGAAATATGTATCTTCCATCCTTTAACCCCTTTCTGACATTAGACGTACTATCCTGTCGAGGTGGTATGGGCCCATATGACCACTGACGGGATAGAACGTCTAATGCGATCAGCCGCACTCACGGGGAGAGCTCAGCTAATCGCGGCCGGGTGTCAGCTGACTATCACAGCTGACATCCGGCACTATGTGCCAGGAGCGGTCACAGACCGCTCCTAGCACATAAACCCCCGAAACACTGCGATCAAACATGATCGCAGCATTCCGGCGGCATAGGGAAGCATCGCGCAGGGAGGGGGCTCCCTGCATGCTTCCCTGAGACCCTCGGAGCAACGTGATGTGATCGCGTTGCTCCGATCATCTCCTCCCTGCAGGCCCCGGATCCAAGATGGCCATGGGGCTCCTTCCGGATCCTGCAGGGAGGTGACTTGCAAGCGACTGCTTAGAGCAGGCGCTAGCAAGCCTCCTGCAGTGCCTGTCCGATCACTGATCTGACACAGTGCATTGCAAAGTGTCAGATCAGCGATCTGACACTTTACCATGATGCCCCGCACTGGGACAAAGTAAAAAAAAAAATATTTACATGTGTAAAAAAAAAAAAAAAATCCTAAATAAATAAATAAAAAAAAATATTGTTCTAATAAATACATTTCTTTATGTAAATAAAAAGAACAATAAAAGTACACATATTTAGTATCACATCGTCCGTAACGACCCGACCTATAAAACTGTCCCACTACTTAACCCCTTCAGTGAACACCGTTAAAAATAAAAACAAAACTAGGCAAAAAACAATGCTTTATCATCATACCGCCTAACAAAAAGTGGAATAACATGCGATCAAAAAGACAGATATAAATAACCATTGTACCGCCGAAAAGTCATCTTGTCCCGCAGAAAACAAGCCCCCTTGTAGCATCATCAGCGAAAAATAAAAAAGTTATAGCCCTCAGAATAAAGCGATGCAAAAATAATTATTTTTTCTATAAAATAGTTTTTATTGTATAAAAGCGCCAAAACATAAAAAAATGATATAAATGAGGTATCGCTGCAATTGCACTGACCCGAAGAATAAAACTCCTTTATCAATTTTACCAAACAAGGAACGGTATAAACGCCCCCCCCAAAAAAAAAGAAATTCATGAATTGCTGGTTTTGTTCATTCTGCATAACAAAAATCAGAATTAAAAGTGATAAAAAAAGGTCATGTGCCCAAAAATGATACCAATAAAAATGTCAACTCGTCCCGCAAAGAACAAGACCTCACATGACTCTGTGGACCAAAATATGGAAAAATTATAGCTCTCAGAATGTGGTAACACAAAAATATTTTTTGCAATAAAAAGCGTCTTTTAGCGTGTGACAGCTGCCAAACATAATATATATAAAAACCCTCTTTAAATAGTAAACCAAACCCCCCATTATCACCGCCTTAGTTAGGGAAAAATAATAAAATAAAAAAATGTATTTATTTCCTTTTTCCCATTAGGGTTAGGGAAGGGGCTAAAGTTAGGGTTAGGGTTGGGGCTAAAGTTTGAGTTGGGGCTAAAGTTAGTGTTGGGGCTAAAGTTAGGGTTGGGGCTAGAGTTGGGGTTAGGGTTTGGATTACATTTACGATAGGGTTAGGGGTGTTTCAGGGTTAGGGGTATGGTTAGGGTTGGGATTAGAATTAGGGGTGTGTTGAGCTTAGGGGTGTGTTGGGATTAGGGTTAGGGGTGTGTTTGGGTTAGGGTGTGGTTAGGGTTGGGATTAGGGTTAGGGGTGTGTTGGGGTTAGGGGTGTGATGGGGTTAGGGGTGTGGTTAGGGTTGGGATTAGGTTTAGGGGTGTTTTGGGGTTAGGGTTGGAGTTAGAATTGGGAGGTTTCCACTGTTTAGGCACATCAGGGGCTCTGCAAACGCAACATGACATCCGATCTCAATCCATACAATTCTGCGCTGAAAAAGTAAAACGGTGCTCCTTCCCTTCCGAGCTCTGCCGTGCGCCCAAACAGTGGGTTACCCCCACATATGGGGTATCAGCGTACTCAGGACAAATTGGACAATAACTTTTGGGGTCCAATTTCTCCTGTTACCCTTGGGAAAATACAAAACTGGGGGCTAAAAAGATTTTTTATATTCACGGTTCTGCTTTATAAACTTTAGTGAAACACTTGGGGGTTCAAAGTGATCACCACAATCTAGATAAGTTCCTTGGGGGGGGGTCTAGTTTCCAATATGGGGTCACTTGTGGGGGTTTCTACTGTTTAGGAACATCAGGGGCTCTGCAAACGCAACGTGACGCCCGCAGACCATTCCATCAAAGTCTGCATTCCAAAATGCCACTTCTTCCCTTCCGAGCTCTGCCATGCTCCCAAACAGTAGTTTTCTCCCACATATGGGGTATCAGCATACTCAGGACAAATTGGACAACAACTTTAGGGGTCCAATTTCTCCTGTTACCCTTGGGAACATAAAAAATTGAGGGCGAAAAATAATTTTTGTGAAAAAAATAAGATTTTTTATTTTTATGGCTCTACATTATAAACTTCTGTGAAGCACTTGGGGGTTCAAAGTGCTCACCACACATCTAGATAATTTCCTTAGGGGTCTACTTTCCAAAATGGTGTCACTTGTGGGGGATTTCAATGTTTAGGCACATCAGGGGCTCTCCAAACGAGACATGACATCCTATCTCAATTCCAGCCAATTTTCCATTGAAAAGTCAAATGGCGTTTCTTCCCTTCTGAGCGCTGCTATGTGCCCACACAGTGGTTTACCCCCATATATGGGGTATCAGCGTACTCAGGACAAGTTGCAAAATGACATTTGGGTTCCAATTTCTCCTGTTACCCTTGGGAAAATAAAAAATTGGAGGCGAAAAATCATTTTTGTGAAAAAAATAAGATTTTTTATTTTTACGGCTCTACATTATAAACTTCTGTGAAGCACTTGGAGGTTGAAAGTGCTCACCACACATCTAGATAAGTTCCTTTGGGGGTCTAACTTCCAAAATGGTGTCACTTTTGGGGGGTTTCCACTGTTTAGTCTCATCAGGGGCTCTCCAAATGCGACATGGCGTCCTATCTCAATTCCAGCTAATTTTGCATTGAAAGTCAAATGGCACTCCTTCCCTTCCGAGCTCTACCATGCGCCCAAACAGTAGTTTTCTCCCACATATGGGGTATCAGCGTATTCAGGACAAATTGGACAACGACTTTTGGGGTCCAATTTCTACTGTTACCTTTGGGAAAATAAAACAAATTGGATCAGAAGTAAATTTTTTGTGAAAAAAAGATAAATGTTCATTTTTTTAAAACATTCCAAAAATTCCTGTGAAACACCTAAAGGGTTAATAAACTTCTTGAATGTGGTTTTGAGCACCTTGAGGGTGCAGTTTTTAGAATAGTGTCACACTTGGGTATTTTCTATCATATAGACCCCTCAAAGTGACTTCAAATGTGATGTGGTCCCTAAAAAGAAATGGTGTTTTAAAAATGAGAAATTGCTGGTCAACTTTTAACCCTTATAACTCCCTAACAAAAAAAAATTTGGTTCCAAAATTGTGCTGATGTAAAGTAGACATGTGGGCAATGTTACTTATTAAGTATTTTGTGCAACATATCTCTGTGATTTAAGGGCATAAAAATTCAAAGTTGGAAAATTGCAAAATTTTCTAAATTTTTGCCAAATTTCCATTTTTTTTACAAATAAACTCAAGTAATGTCAAGGAAATGTTACAACTAACATGAAGTACAATATGTCACAAGAAAACAGTGTCAGAATCACCGGGATCCGTTGAAGCGTTCCACAGTTATAACCTCATAAAGGGACAGTGGTCAGAATTGTAAAAATTGGCCCGGTCATTAACATGCAAACCACCCTTGGGGGTAAAGGGGTTTAAGAAATAATATTTTTTTTCTGGTAATCTTTAACCATAATACTTCTAAACCTTCCCATATGCACCTACTCTTTTCCCAACACAAAGCAAACAATATTTTGCCAACTTACAATTCCTCTGGGAAAATTTTGCATTTCTGAAATTAATAATTGTATATCATAGTTTCTAGTAATTGGCAGAACATCCAGGTT
Organism: Ranitomeya variabilis; assembly: GCF_051348905.1. Taxonomy (NCBI): domain Eukaryota; kingdom Metazoa; phylum Chordata; class Amphibia; order Anura; family Dendrobatidae; genus Ranitomeya; species Ranitomeya variabilis. Next base: position 385,588,897 of record NC_135232.1, on the reverse strand, counting down.
TGAAGGTACTAGAGCCAAGCTCCAGTAAAGGTGCGGAAGCACTTCCTGCAACATTGCTATTTTATTTCATTTGCCAAACTTGAGAGGATTGTGGAGGTCCTCAGCAATCAAAAATGATGGCATATGCTAGCAATATACCATCATTGTATTAAAGCCATTTTAACAACGAGGTCATTAAGGAGTATGCCATAGATTTTCTCTCTGGATTTCATACTGAACCATTCACTGGAACTTTTTAATTTAATCTAAGTACCTCCTCCAGTTGGTGTGCCTCCACTGAATGTGGAACAGTTTTTCTTTTTCTACTGTGATCCTCTACTGCAAAATAATGCATGTTCATAATATTTTAGCACACACTGTTCGCACTGTTCACATGCCACAGAAAAAACTTTAAACAGAAGAATGAGCGTATGTGCACACAGTTTTTTTTTTAGGTGGTTAAAAAAAGCTAATGTTTTAGTGTAAATTCACCTTTGGGGAGTTTTGGGAGAGTATTTGCATCCAGTTTTGAAGAGTTTTTAAAGTGTTTTAGTATAGTTTTTTGTTATGTGTTTTTTCCAGCCTTGTGAATGGACAGTACCTGATTTGTACTGTTTTCCATCAGGAGCTGCTTTAGTAAAACGACATGCACTTTCGTATTTTTCCACAATGTGTTTTTACCATCTTGAACCAGAAATAAACACTGAAAAGATGGAACGTATGAAAAGCAAAGTCATTTTACAATAGAAATACATAAGAAAAGTATTCAAAGTGTTTTTTTTAGAGATTTGTCATCCTTTCTTTAGAGCAGACCTGATAAAAAAATATCCTTAAAACACTGTGCGCAAATACCCTGAGCATGCTGGAGATATTGCAATCTGCAGCACTCTCTGTTTTTGTCAAGAGCTGATCTGGCCTGATATCAAGTAGTCATCTTCATGGTAGCCATGTTCAGTTTGACAGAAACTAGTAATTTTAATGTATGACATAACGGTCTAATTAACCATTGAAGGACATGGTATTGTTTACTGTTCAGAAGGATTTTTTTTTTTTTTGGTATCCACACCTACAAACCTATTTTATTGAAATAGCAATATGAGGGCATATTTTTTTTCAGGTTCGGCTGTATTTGTTACCATTTTGGTGTACCTATGGCTCATAAAAACTTTTATTAACTCTTTATGGCAAGGAACAGAAATGGAATAGTGAGACTGCTGTGTTTTCTTTTTTTACTTCCAAATTTTATACTTTGGATATTTCATACAATTACAGTGTTAACTTTATTTTCCACATCTATTTCAAGTCTGAGTTTTGTGAGCAGTTTTACCCCACAGTGTACCCGCAAGAGAAATTGACATGCTGCGGATTTGAAACACGCACCGCAGGACAGTTTACTCTGAATAAAAAAAGCGTGGGTAAGAGGCACGCAGCCTTGTGCCCACTTCACACGTCCATGTTTCCGGTACATGTGGCATCTGTTTTCACACATACCAGAGAAATGAACACATGCACACCTATTATAATCTATAGTGCTGCTGATATGTCAGTGTTTTCCTATGGACCGTGTGGCCATGTGAACCACACAGAGACATGTCAGTTTTTTACCGGCAGCACAGATCACACAGATTTATACAACTGAGTCCGTGTAAAACACGTATCGTACACTCGTGACTAGTGTTGAGCGATACTTTCCGATATCGGAAAGTATCGGTATCGGAAAGTATCGGCCGATACCGTCAAAATATCGGATCCAATCCGATACCGATACCCGATCCCAATGCAAGTCAATGGGACGAAAATATCGGAATTAAAATAAACCCTTTATAAACTTGTAGGTTCATTCTACATGAAGGAAAACAACTAAGAATAATGTAGGATGTATTGGGGGACGTGGCGGAGATATTAAAGGGACAGAGGTTTAGCCCAATGTAATAGAATAGCAGGATTTTTAATTTTTTTTTATGAAGTTCGGCGTTAGAAAGAATTTGACTATGTTATTTATTTTTTTTTTTATGTCAGATATTGATGTTTCACTACTTCCACGCCCTTCACCTTCTTTTTTACTTCTCCCACGCTTTCTTCTTAATTATCCTCATCATCAGCTTCTTTGACATCAACTTCTTCACCTTATTCATCTTCTTCTTCATCTTCTACCTATTATTTTTTGGGTTACATTGTTCATATTCTTTTTATTTTACTATTATCTTCATCATATTCAACTTCTTCATCATATTCTTATTTGTGACAGGCATTCCCGTAGTTGTTATCTATAAAAGTTTGAAGATTACACCTTCCGTTCTGCCTGTCACAAACCAGTTACATTTGTCCGCGTTCAGTTTGGCCTGCAGCATCAGGCTTTATCCAGGGGCACCACGAGGAGGAACGGACTCACCCCCATACACTGCTTAGTCTTCTTCTGCTTATAATTTACATAATATTTTTTTGCTCTGATATTTTGTGTTATGCTTAATGTCCTTCTGCTCTTTGTTCTGCAGCCTCTTGTTCTTCTGCTTCTCGGTCTTCCAGGTCGTCGTCGTCTCCAGGGTCGTCGTCTCCGGGGTCGTCGTCATCGGGGTGGTCTCCGGGGTCGTCGTCATCGGGGTGGTCTTCAGGGTCATCGTCTCCAGGGTCGTCGTCATCACGGTGGTTGTCGTCTCTGGTGTCGTCGTCATCTTAGGGGTGTTCTTCCGGGTCATCGTGTTTAGTCTCTTGAACTTGGAAATGTAGCAGAAGGTACAAGAAGGCTGAGAAAATGCCGAGAACCAGCTGATGGAACTGGAACTCGGATGGCTACCCGAAGGTCCAAGAGCCAATGGAACTACCGAGGACCAGCTGACGTTACTGGAACCCGGTTACTAAGCAGGAGGTACCCGTGCCTGAAAGCACTACCAAGGACCACCTGACGTTGGTGGAACTCGGATACCCAGAGGGAGGCACCTAAGCCAAAGGCTCTGCCCGGAACCAGCTGACGGTACTGGAACCAGGATGGGGAGCAGAAGGTACAAGAGCAAAAGACACTGCCGAGAACCAGCTGACGGTGCTGGAACCCGGATGGGTAGCCGAAGGTCCAAGAGCCAATGGAACTACCGAGGACCAGCTGACGTTACTGGAACCCGGTTACTAAGCAGGAGGTACCCGTGCCTGAAAGCACTACCAAGGACCACCTGACGTTGGTGGAACTCGGATACCCAGAGGGAGGCACCTAAGCCAAAGGCTCTGCCCGGAACCAGCTGACGGTACTGGAACCAGGATGTGGAGCAGAAGGTACAAGAGCAAGTGTCTGCGTGGCTTTTGCAGGACACGTTGCCGGCTGCACAGCAGGGGAACAGCTGGCGGTGCTGGACCCCACTGACACATTGGCGAGGTGTTTGGCTCTGTGCAGCCAGCACTTCCGGACAGCAACGAGCGGTGTTGTAGCCCGGGCTCTGCAGGGGGAGCAGAGTGTAGGCCGAAGCCTACTTGAACCAATTTCAAAGGTAACCTTTAACCCCCCCTCAGGGGTTAGAAAGTAGAAGAGCCACAGCTTATGCAGCAGTAGTGCTGCACAAGTCAAAGGTTGCTCTTTTAATTTCGCTCCTTGCACACGCTGAATGAAACACGTATAACATTTAGCCCTTTATACAGTCAAACTGTGTTGGAGGCGCGAGTTCCCTTTGTAATGAGACGCAGCACAGATGTCAAGAATCCCACCTTGGTGCTGGGTGCAGCCTCCTGAGCGTTGTTATTTGCTGTACAGGAGTCTGCGCTGTCGTGTTATCCCCTGGCCTAGCGCTGTTAGCGCTGCCCATCTTCTGACCTCATTTAATGTTGGCCGGTGCGGTTCGCGATGCCCATGAATCACAGCCCCGCAGTGTATTGACATAGTTTAAACACTGCGGGGCTGGGATTCATGGCCTGGCGCAGTACATATGTTCGCCTCTCGCTTGGGTTCTTACACCTGCTTCAGACTATGTGGCGTCATCTGATCCCTTATCGCATGCCACGGCCATGAAGCCGCACAGTCCGAAGAAGGCGGAAGGAGAGGAGGGACAGGCGAACTGATGCACTGATCCTGCCCATCAATCACACCCTCGCAGTCCCAATAAATAAGACACCGAGGGGCGTTGTGTGGGTCAGGGCGGCCGCAGAGGCGCAGGCAGCCAAACAATGATGCCAGAAGACGGGCAGCGCTACCAAGGGGGTTGCAGCGTGTCATTACAAAGGAAAGTCACACCACCGGGACGGTTAAATGGTCACACAGAGGACACATTGCAGACGTGTTTTCAGTTCCACATGTGCGAGGAGAATACGTTTCTGAGCCACCTTGCACACATGCAGCATTACCGCTGTACAAGGTGGCTGGATAACGTAAAAACGCCTGGGGGAGGGGGGACAGGTTCCCTTCAATTTCAGTTCTTGTGTCTGCGTGGCTTTTGCAGGACACGTTGCCGGCTGCACAGCAGGGGAACAGCTGGCGGTGCTGGACCCCACTGACACATTGGCTGGTGTTTTTCTCTGTGCAGCTAGCACATCTGGGCAAAAACTGGCGGTGTGTTAGAGCCCAGGGACAGCAGGAGGAGGAGCAGGAGGAGGAGGAGCAGGGGGAGGGGAGTGTAGGCCGAAGCCTGCACAGGCGGCAGCTTTGGGTGTGTTGTGTCTGCGTGGCTTTTGCAGGACACGTTGCCGGCTACACAGCAGGGGAACAGCTGGCGGTGCTGGACCCCACTGACACATTGGCGAGGTGTTTGGCTCTGTGCAGCCAGCACTTCCGGACAGCAACTAGCGTTGTTGGAGCCCGGGCTCTGCAGGTGGAGCAGAGTGTAGGCCGAAGCCTAATTGAACCGATTTCAAAAGTCACCTTTAACCCCCCCTCAGGGGTTACAAAGTAGAAGAGCCACAGCTTATGCAGCAGCAGTGCTGCGCAAGTCAAAGGTTGCTCTTGTAATTTTTCTCCTTGCACACGCTGAATGGAACACGTATAACATTTAGCCCTTTATACAGTCAAACTGTGTAATGGAGGCGAGAGTTCCCTTTGTAATGAGACGCAGCACAGGTGTCAAGAATCCCACCTTGGTGCTGGGTGCAGCCTCCCGAGCGTTGTTATTTGCTGTACAGGAGTCTGCGCTGTCGTGTTATCCCCTGGCCTAGCGCCGTTAGCGCTGCCCATCTTCTGGCATCATGTAATGTCGGCCGGTGCGGTTCGCGATGACCATGAATCCCAGCCCCGCAGTGTCTTAACATTGTTAAAACACTGCGGGGCTGGGATTCAGGGCCTGGCGCAGCACATATGTTCGCCTCTCACACTCGGGTCCTTACACCCGCTTCAGACTGTGCGGCGTCATCTGATCCCTTATCGCATGCCACGGCCATGAAGCCGCACAGTCCGAAGAAGGCGGAAGGAGAGGAGGGACAGGCGAACTGATGCACTGATCCTGCCCATCAATCACACCCTCGCAGTCCCAATAAATAAGACACCGAGGGGCGTTGTGTGGGTCAGGGCGGCCGCAGAGGCGCAGGCAGCCAAACAATGATGCCAGAAGACGGGCAGCGCTACCAAGGGGGTTGCAGCGTGTCATTACAAAGGAAAGTCACACCACCGGGACGGTTAAATGGTCACACAGAGGACACATTGCAGACGTGTTTTCAGTTCCACATGTGCGAGGAGAATACGTTTCTGAGCCACCTTGCACACATGCAGCATTACCGCTGTACAAGGTGGCTGGATAACGTAAAAACGCCTGGGGGAGGGGGGACAGGTTCCCTTCAATTTCAGTTCTTGTGTCTGCGTGGCTTTTGCAGGACACGTTGCCGGCTGCACAGCAGGGGAACAGCTGGCGGTGCTGGACCCCACTGACACATTGGCTGGTGTTTTTCTCTGTGCAGCTAGCACATCTGGGCAAAAACTGGCGGTGTGTTAGAGCCCAGGGACAGCAGGAGGAGGAGCAGGAGGAGGAGGAGCAGGGGGAGGGGAGTGTAGGCCGAAGCCTGCACAGGCGGCAGCTTTGGGTGTGTTGTGTCTGCGTGGCTTTTGCAGGACACGTTGCCGGCTACACAGCAGGGGAACAGCTGGCGGTGCTGGACCCCACTGACACATTGGCGAGGTGTTTGGCTCTGTGCAGCCAGCACTTCCGGACAGCAACTAGCGTTGTTGGAGCCCGGGCTCTGCAGGTGGAGCAGAGTGTAGGCCGAAGCCTAATTGAACCGATTTCAAAAGTCACCTTTAACCCCCCCTCAGGGGTTACAAAGTAGAAGAGCCACAGCTTATGCAGCAGCAGTGCTGCGCAAGTCAAAGGTTGCTCTTGTAATTTTTCTCCTTGCACACGCTGAATGGAACACGTATAACATTTAGCCCTTTATACAGTCAAACTGTGTAATGGAGGCGAGAGTTCCCTTTGTAATGAGACGCAGCACAGGTGTCAAGAATCCCACCTTGGTGCTGGGTGCAGCCTCCCGAGCGTTGTTATTTGCTGTACAGGAGTCTGCGCTGTCGTGTTATCCCCTGGCCTAGCGCCGTTAGCGCTGCCCATCTTCTGGCATCATGTAATGTCGGCCGGTGCGGTTCGCGATGACCATGAATCCCAGCCCCGCAGTGTCTTAACATTGTTAAAACACTGCGGGGCTGGGATTCAGGGCCTGGCGCAGCACATATGTTCGCCTCTCACACTCGGGTCCTTACACCCGCTTCAGACTGTGCGGCGTCATCTGATCCCTTATCGCATGCCACGGCCATGAAGCCGCACAGTCCGAAGAAGGCGGAAGGAGAGGAGGGACAGGCGAACTGATGCACTGATCCTGCCCATCAATCACACCCTCGCAGTCCCAATAAATAAGACACCGAGGGGCGTTGTGTGGGTCAGGGCGGCCGCAGAGGCGCAGGCAGCCAAACAATGATGCCAGAAGACGGGCAGCGCTACCAAGGGGGTTGCAGCGTGTCATTACAAAGGAAAGTCACACCACCGGGACGGTTAAATGGTCACACAGAGGACACATTGCAGACGTGTTTTCAGTTCCACATGTGCGAGGAGAATACGTTTCTGAGCCACCTTGCACACATGCAGCATTACCGCTGTACAAGGTGGCTGGATAACGTAAAAACGCCTGGGGGAGGGGGGACAGGTTCCCTTCAATTTCAGTTCTTGTGTCTGCGTGGCTTTTGCAGGACACGTTGCCGGCTGCACAGCAGGGGAACAGCTGGCGGTGCTGGACCCCACTGACACATTGGCTGGTGTTTTTCTCTGTGCAGCTAGCACATCTGGGCAAAAACTGGCGGTGTGTTAGAGCCCAGGGACAGCAGGAGGAGGAGCAGGAGGAGGAGGAGCAGGGGGAGGGGAGTGTAGGCCGAAGCCTGCACAGGCGGCAGCTTTGGGTGTGTTGTGTCTGCGTGGCTTTTGCAGGACACGTTGCCGGCTACACAGCAGGGGAACAGCTGGCGGTGCTGGACCCCACTGACACATTGGCGAGGTGTTTGGCTCTGTGCAGCCAGCACTTCCGGACAGCAACTAGCGTTGTTGGAGCCCGGGCTCTGCAGGTGGAGCAGAGTGTAGGCCGAAGCCTAATTGAACCGATTTCAAAAGTCACCTTTAACCCCCCCTCAGGGGTTACAAAGTAGAAGAGCCACAGCTTATGCAGCAGCAGTGCTGCGCAAGTCAAAGGTTGCTCTTGTAATTTTTCTCCTTGCACACGCTGAATGGAACACGTATAACATTTAGCCCTTTATACAGTCAAACTGTGTAATGGAGGCGAGAGTTCCCTTTGTAATGAGACGCAGCACAGGTGTCAAGAATCCCACCTTGGTGCTGGGTGCAGCCTCCCGAGCGTTGTTATTTGCTGTACAGGAGTCTGCGCTGTCGTGTTATCCCCTGGCCTAGCGCCGTTAGCGCTGCCCATCTTCTGGCATCATGTAATGTCGGCCGGTGCGGTTCGCGATGACCATGAATCCCAGCCCCGCAGTGTCTTAACATTGTTAAAACACTGCGGGGCTGGGATTCAGGGCCTGGCGCAGCACATATGTTCGCCTCTCACACTCGGGTCCTTACACCCGCTTCAGACTGTGCGGCGTCATCTGATCCCTTATCGCATGCCACGGCCATGAAGCCGCACAGTCCGAAGAAGGCGGAAGGAGAGGAGGGACAGGCGAACTGATGCACTGATCCTGCCCATCAATCACACCCTCGCAGTCCCAATAAATAAGACACCGAGGGGCGTTGTGTGGGTCAGGGCGGCCGCAGAGGCGCAGGCAGCCAAACAATGATGCCAGAAGACGGGCAGCGCTACCAAGGGGGTTGCAGCGTGTCATTACAAAGGAAAGTCACACCACCGGGACGGTTAAATGGTCACACAGAGGACACATTGCAGACGTGTTTTCAGTTCCACATGTGCGAGGAGAATACGTTTCTGAGCCACCTTGCACACATGCAGCATTACCGCTGTACAAGGTGGCTGGATAACGTAAAAACGCCTGGGGGAGGGGGGACAGGTTCCCTTCAATTTCAGTTCTTGTGTCTGCGTGGCTTTTGCAGGACACGTTGCCGGCTGCACAGCAGGGGAACAGCTGGCGGTGCTGGACCCCACTGACACATTGGCTGGTGTTTTTCTCTGTGCAGCTAGCACATCTGGGCAAAAACTGGCGGTGTGTTAGAGCCCAGGGACAGCAGGAGGAGGAGCAGGAGGAGGAGGAGCAGGGGGAGGGGAGTGTAGGCCGAAGCCTGCACAGGCGGCAGCTTTGGGTGTGTTGTGTCTGCGTGGCTTTTGCAGGACACGTTGCCGGCTACACAGCAGGGGAACAGCTGGCGGTGCTGGACCCCACTGACACATTGGCGAGGTGTTTGGCTCTGTGCAGCCAGCACTTCCGGACAGCAACTAGCGTTGTTGGAGCCCGGGCTCTGCAGGTGGAGCAGAGTGTAGGCCGAAGCCTAATTGAACCGATTTCAAAAGTCACCTTTAACCCCCCCTCAGGGGTTACAAAGTAGAAGAGCCACAGCTTATGCAGCAGCAGTGCTGCGCAAGTCAAAGGTTGCTCTTGTAATTTTTCTCCTTGCACACGCTGAATGGAACACGTATAACATTTAGCCCTTTATACAGTCAAACTGTGTAATGGAGGCGAGAGTTCCCTTTGTAATGAGACGCAGCACAGGTGTCAAGAATCCCACCTTGGTGCTGGGTGCAGCCTCCCGAGCGTTGTTATTTGCTGTACAGGAGTCTGCGCTGTCGTGTTATCCCCTGGCCTAGCGCCGTTAGCGCTGCCCATCTTCTGGCATCATGTAATGTCGGCCGGTGCGGTTCGCGATGACCATGAATCCCAGCCCCGCAGTGTCTTAACATTGTTAAAACACTGCGGGGCTGGGATTCAGGGCCTGGCGCAGCACATATGTTCGCCTCTCACACTCGGGTCCTTACACCCGCTTCAGACTGTGCGGCGTCATCTGATCCCTTATCGCATGCCACGGCCATGAAGCCGCACAGTCCGAAGAAGGCGGAAGGAGAGGAGGGACAGGCGAACTGATGCACTGATCCTGCCCATCAATCACACCCTCGCAGTCCCAATAAATAAGACACCGAGGGGCGTTGTGTGGGTCAGGGCGGCCGCAGAGGCGCAGGCAGCCAAACAATGATGCCAGAAGACGGGCAGCGCTACCAAGGGGGTTGCAGCGTGTCATTACAAAGGAAAGTCACACCACCGGGACGGTTAAATGGTCACACAGAGGACACATTGCAGACGTGTTTTCAGTTCCACATGTGCGAGGAGAATACGTTTCTGAGCCACCTTGCACACATGCAGCATTACCGCTGTACAAGGTGGCTGGATAACGTAAAAACGCCTGGGGGAGGGGGGACAGGTTCCCTTCAATTTCAGTTCTTGTGTCTGCGTGGCTTTTGCAGGACACGTTGCCGGCTGCACAGCAGGGGAACAGCTGGCGGTGCTGGACCCCACTGACACATTGGCTGGTGTTTTTCTCTGTGCAGCTAGCACATCTGGGCAAAAACTGGCGGTGTGTTAGAGCCCAGGGACAGCAGGAGGAGGAGCAGGAGGAGGAGGAGCAGGGGGAGGGGAGTGTAGGCCGAAGCCTGCACAGGCGGCAGCTTTGGGTGTGTTGTGTCTGCGTGGCTTTTGCAGGACACGTTGCCGGCTACACAGCAGGGGAACAGCTGGCGGTGCTGGACCCCACTGACACATTGGCGAGGTGTTTGGCTCTGTGCAGCCAGCACTTCCGGACAGCAACTAGCGTTGTTGGAGCCCGGGCTCTGCAGGTGGAGCAGAGTGTAGGCCGAAGCCTAATTGAACCGATTTCAAAAGTCACCTTTAACCCCCCCTCAGGGGTTACAAAGTAGAAGAGCCACAGCTTATGCAGCAGCAGTGCTGCGCAAGTCAAAGGTTGCTCTTGTAATTTTTCTCCTTGCACACGCTGAATGGAACACGTATAACATTTAGCCCTTTATACAGTCAAACTGTGTAATGGAGGCGAGAGTTCCCTTTGTAATGAGACGCAGCACAGGTGTCAAGAATCCCACCTTGGTGCTGGGTGCAGCCTCCCGAGCGTTGTTATTTGCTGTACAGGAGTCTGCGCTGTCGTGTTATCCCCTGGCCTAGCGCCGTTAGCGCTGCCCATCTTCTGGCATCATGTAATGTCGGCCGGTGCGGTTCGCGATGACCATGAATCCCAGCCCCGCAGTGTCTTAACATTGTTAAAACACTGCGGGGCTGGGATTCAGGGCCTGGCGCAGCACATATGTTCGCCTCTCACACTCGGGTCCTTACACCCGCTTCAGACTGTGCGGCGTCATCTGATCCCTTATCGCATGCCACGGCCATGAAGCCGCACAGTCCGAAGAAGGCGGAAGGAGAGGAGGGACAGGCGAACTGATGCACTGATCCTGCCCATCAATCACACCCTCGCAGTCCCATTAAATAAGACAACGAGGGCTGTTGTGTGGGTCAGGGCGGCCGCAGAAGCGCAGCCAGCCAAACAATGATGCCAGAAGACGGGCAGCGTTACCAAGGAGCTTGTTGCGTGTGTCAATACAAAGTCAAATCACACCTGAGGGACGTTTTAATGGTCACAGAGGACACATTTTAGACGTGTTCACTTCAACATGGGCAAGGAGAATAAGTTTCTGAGCCACCTTGAACACATGCAGCATTACTGCTGTTCAAGGTAGCTGTAAAACATAGAAACACCTGGGGGAGGGGGGACAGGTTCCCTTCAATTTCAGTTCTTGTGTCTGCGTGGCGGTCGCAGGACACGTTGCCGGCTACACAGCAGGGGAACAGCTGGCGGTGCTGGACCCCACTGACACATTGGCTGGTGTTTTTCTCTGTGCAGCTAGCACATCTGGGCAAAAACTGGCGGTGTTAGAGCCCAGGGTCAGCAGGAGGAGCAGGGGGAGCGGAGTGTAGGCCGAAGCCTGCACTCGAGCAAGTTGAAAGGAAACCTTTAACCCCCCCCCCCCCCCAGGCGTTTGTAGCTGAAAGAGCCATTGTGTACAGCACTAATGCTGGAAAAGGTAAACTTAGCTCTTTTAATTATGGTCCTTGTACATGCGGAACCTAACATTTATGAAATGTGTCCCCACACAGCGTTAAACCGTCCGGTAGGTGGAACTTTCCTTTGTCGTGTGACGCAGCACAGCCATCATTTTTACCCCCTTGTCGCCGTTCGCCCCCTCCTCAGCGTTGTTTGAATCTGTCCCGGAGCCTGCGCTGTTAGGTTAGCCCATGGCCATGCACACATGTTGCGCTGCCCGTCTTCTGACCTCATTTGGTGTCAGGCTGGCTGCGCCTGTGCGGGTGCGCTGGCCGAGATCCCGCCTCGCAGTGTCGTCTCATGTAATCCCACCGCGGGCCTGTGATCCGTGCCCGTGCGCAGTGCATATCCTCTCCTCTCACTCCCCTCCCTACGGCTTTTTCAGACTGTGCGGTGTCACGGCCGTGGCATGCTATTAGGGACCAGCTGACATCGCACAGTCTGAAGAAGCCATAGGGAGGGGAGTGAGAGGAGAGGATATGCACTGCGCACGGGCACGGATCACAGGCCCGCGGTGGGATTACATTAGACGACACTGCGAGGCGGGATCTCGGCCAGCGCACCCGCACAGGCGCAGCCAGCCTGACACCAAATGAGGTCAGAAGACGGGCAGCGCAACATGTGTGCATGGCCAAGGGCTAACCTAACAGCGCAGGCTCCGGGACAGATTCAAACAACGCTGAGGAGGGGGCGCACGGCGCCAAGGGGGTAAAAATGATGGCTGTGCTGCGTCACACGACAAAGGAAAGTTCCACCTACCGGACGGTGTAACGCTGTGTGGGGACACATTTCATAAGTGTTTGGTTCAGCATGTGCAAGGAGCATCACGAAAAGAGGCACTTTTTCCCTTTGCATCATTACTGCTGCACAAGGTGGCTCCTTCAGTAACAAACGCCTGGGGGGGGGGGGGGTCAGGTTCCCTTACATTTAACTTGTTGTGCCTGCGTGGCGGTCGCAGTACACGTTGCCGTATACACAGCAGGGGAACAGCTGACGTTACTGAACCCCAATAACAGAGGAGGGACTGTTGACTGTGCGTACAGCACTTCTGGACGGCAACTGGCGGTGTTGGAGCCCAGGGACAGGTGGAGGAGGAGGTGGAGGAGATAGGAGGGATTGCCACACACACAGCAGGGGAACAGCTGACGTTACTGAACCCCAATAACAGAGGAGGGACTGTTGACTGTGCGTACAGCACTTCTGGACGGCAACTGGCGGTGTTGGAGCCCAGGGACAGGTGGAGGAGGAGGAGGTAGGAGGAGGTAGGAGGGATTGCCACACACACAGCAGGGGAACAGCTGACGTTACTGAACCCCAATAACAGAGGAGGGACTGTTGACTGTGCGTACAGCACTTCTGGACGGCAACTGGCGGTGTTGGAGCCCAGGGACAGGTGGAGGAGGAGGAGGTTGGAGGAGGTAGGAGGGATTGCCACACACACAGCAGGGGAACAGCTGACGTTACTGAACCCCAATAACAGAGGAGGGACTGTTGACTGTGCGTACAGCACTTCTGGACGGCAACTGGCGGTGTTGGAGCCCAGGGACAGGTGGAGGAGGAGGAGGTTGGAGGAGGTAGGAGGGATTGCCACACACACAGCAGGGGAACAGCTGACGTTACTGAACCCCAATAACAGAGGAGCGACTGTTGACTGTGCGTACAGCACTTCTGGACGGCAACTGGCGGTGTTGGAGCCCAGGGACAGGTGGAGGAGGAGGAGGTTGGAGGAGGTAGGAGGAGGTAGGAGGGATTGCCACACACACAGCAGGGGAACAGCTGACGTTACTGAACCCCAATAACAGAGGAGGGACTGTTGACTGTGCGTACAGCACTTCTGGACGGCAACTGGCGGTGTTGGAGCCCAGGGGCAGGTGGAGGAGGAGGAGGTAGGAGGAGGTAGGAGGGATTGCCACACACACAGCAGGGGAACAGCTGACGTTACTGAACCCCAATAACAGAGGAGGGACTGTTGACTGTGCGTACAGCACTTCTGGACGGCAACTGGCGGTGTTGGAGCCCAGGGACAGGTGGAGGAGGAGGAGGTTGGAGGAGGTAGGAGGGATTGCCACACACACAGCAGGGGAACAGCTGACGTTACTGAACCCCAATAACAGAGGAGCGACTGTTGACTGTGCGTACAGCACTTCTGGACGGCAACTGGCGGTGTTGGAGCCCAGGGACAGGTGGAGGAGGAGGAGGTTGGAGGAGGTAGGAGGGATTGCCACACACACAGCAGGGGAACAGCTGACGTTACTGAACCCCAATAACAGAGGAGCGACTGTTGGGACTGTGCGTACAGCACTACCAGGCAACAACTAGCGGTGTTGGAGCCCAGGGACAGGTGGAAAAGCAGAGGAACACAATGTAGGCCGAAGCCTGAGAAAGTCGAAAGGGAACCTTTAACCCCCCCCCCAAGGCGTTTGTAGCTGAAAGAGCCAGCTTGTGCAGCACAAAAGATGCAAAAGGAAAAGGTGGCTCTTTTCATCATGCTCCTTGCAAACACAGAACTAAACACTTATAAAATGTGTCCCCTGCAACCGTAAAACCGTCCCGGAGGTGGGACTTTCCTTCGTAATGTGACGCAGCCCAGCCGTCATTCCTACCCCCCCGGCGCCGCGCACCGGCTCCTCAGCGTTGTTTTATTCCGTCCAGGAGCCTGCGCTGTTATGTTATCCCGTGGCCAGGCACACTTAGCGCTGCCCGTCTTCTGGCATCATTTGGTGTCTGGATGGCTGCGCCTGTGCGGCCGCGCTGGCAGAGAGCCCGCCTCGCAGTGTCTTCTGATTTAATCCCACTGGGGGCCTGGGATCCATGGACATGCGCAGTGCATATCTGAACCTCCACCTCTCACTCATCTCCCTATGGCTTCTTCAGACTGTGCGGTGTCACGGCCGTGGCATGCTGTTAGGGACCAGCTGACACCGAACAGTCTGAAGAAGCCATAGGGAAATGAGTGAGAGGTGGAGGTTCAGATATGCACTGCGCATGTCCATGGATCCCAGGCCCCCAGTGGGATTAAATCAGAAGACACTGCGAGGCGGGCTCTCTGCCAGCGCGGCCGCACAGGCGCAGCCATCCAGACACCAAATGATGCCAGAAGACGGGCAGCGCTAAGTGTGCCTGGCCACGGGATAACATAACAGCGCAGGCTCCTGGACGGAATAAAACAACGCTGAGGAGCCGGTGCGCGGCGCCGGGGGGGTAGGAATGACGGCTGGGCTGCGTCACATTACGAAGGAAAGTCCCACCTCCGGGACGGTTTTACGGTATCAGTGGACACATTTTATAAGTGTTAAGTTCTGCGTGTGCAAGGAGCTAAACAAAAATAGCTACCTTTTCCTTGGGCAGCATTACTGCTGCACAAGGTGGCTCTTTCAGTAACAAACGCCTTGGGGGGGGGGGGACAGATTCCCTTACATTTCAGTTGTTGTGTCAGCGTGGCGGTCGCATGACACATTGCCGGCTACACAGCTGGGGATCAGCTGACGTTACTGAAACCCAATAACACTGGGTCGTATGTTTTGACTGTGCAGACGGCACGTCTGAGCCTCAACTGGCGGTGTTGGAGCCCAGGAATTTAAGTTCAGGTGGTAGAAAGATGAACACAACAGGAGACCTGGATAACGTATACAGTGACCTAATTATTCAATCAGGAGGAGGAGTGGCAAATTCCGGCGAGATCCAGGCCTTGTTCATTTTCAGGAAAGTAAGCCGGTCAACGTTATCGGAGGATAGTCGCATGCGACGGTCAGTTAGTACACCACCTGCAGCACTAAAGACACGTTCCGATAATACACTGGCCGCAGGGCAAGACAGCACCTCCAATGCATACTGGCTTAGCTCTGGCCATGTATCCAGCTTTGAGACCCAAAACTTGAAAGGGGAAGAGCCGTCTGGGAGTACAGCAAGAGGGCAAGACATGTAGTCTGTCACCATCTGACGGAACCGTTGCCTCCTGCTGACTGGAGCCGTCTGTGATGGTGTAGACTTTTGTGGCGGGCACAGAAAACTGTGCCACAGTTCGGCCATACTGGTCTTGCCTTGGGCAGAGGCACTGCTTCTGCTCCCTCTTTGTGCAGAGCCTCCACCACGGCCTGGACGCACTGAGCTGCTTTGGAATGCACTAGCAGCACTTCTCTCAGTTGGAATGGAGAAGATGATGGAATTGACCAGTGTGTCTTGGTACTCCCGCATTTTTCGCTCCCGGTTCAACGGTGTGATGAGGCTTTCTACGTTGTCCCGGTAGCGAGGATCGAGGAGGGTGAACACCCAATAATCAGACATGTTGAGAATGTGGGCGATGCGGCGGTCGTTTCTCAGGCACTGCAGCATGTAATCCACCATGTGCTGCAGACTGCCAACTGCCCAAGAAACGCTGTCCCCTGCTGGAGGCGTGATCTCTGCCCGCTCGTCATCACCCCACCCTCGCTGTACACACTGAGTACTGGACAATTGTGTAACTCCCTCCTCTGGACGGATGTCTTCCTCCTCCATTGACTCCTCCTCATCCTCCTCACAAACGGTCCCCTGCCTACGCGTTTGTGAGGAACCACGTGGCGCTGACTGTCCAGAAGATGATGGAAATGGTGAATCCTCATCCTCCACCTCTTCCACAACATCATCCCTTAGCGCTTGCAGTGATTTTTCAAGCAGGCAGATAAGGGGGACAGTCATGCTGACTAGTGCATCATCTGCACTCGCCATCCGCGTGGAATAATCAAAGGGACGCAAAACCTGGCAGACGTCATTCATAGTGGCCCACTCTGTGGTTGTGAAGTCTGTACGGCGCTGACTGCGACTTTTTTGCGCCTGAAGCAGCTGGTACTCCATTACAGCTTGCTGCTGCTCACACAACCGCTCCAACATATGTAACGTGGAATTCCACCTGGTAGGTAGGTCACATATGATGCGATGTTCCGGCAGGCGGTGTCGGCGCTGCAGAGCCGCAATGCGCGCTTTTGCCGTGCTGGAACGCCGCAAGTGAGCACACTCTAGGCGGACCTTGTGCAGCAGTGCATCAAGATCCGGATAGTCCCTCAAAAAGCTCTGCACGACCAAATTGAGCACATGTGCCAGACATGGGATGTGAGTGAGGTTGCCGAGGCCCAGAGCTGCCACCAGATTTCGGCCATTATCACACACTACCATGCCTGGCTGGAGATTCGCTGGCACAAACCACACATCGCTCTCCTGCTTGATGGCATTCCAGAGCTCCTGCACTGTGTGGCTACGATTCCCCAAGAAAATTAATTTCAAGACGGCCTGTTGACGTTTGGCCACGGCTGTGCTCATGTCGGTCGTAACAGGTACACGTTCATCACGGGTCCATGTGGAGGTGGACTGTGACGGCTCCTGCAGCGATGATTCTGAGGAACTGGTGTAAGAGGAGGAGTCAATGCGTACAGAATGGATTCCTGCAATCCTTGGAGTGGGCAGGACACGTCCTGCGCCACTCGCACGGTCTGTACCCGGCTCAACGACATTAACCCAATGGGCAGTGAGGGAAAGGTATCGCCCCTGTCCATGTTGACTGGTCCACGCATCGGTGGTGAGGTGGACCTTGCTACTGACGGCGTTCAGTAGCGCGTGTTTTATGTGTCCCTCCACATGCTTCTGCAGGGCAGGGACGGCTTGCCTGCTGAAGTAAAAGCGGCTGGGCACATTGTACTGTGGGACTGCCAATGACATCAAGTCACGGAAGCTGTCAGTCTCCACCAGCCTGAATGACAGCATTTCCAGTGACAGAAGTTTGGCAATGCCTGCAGTCAGAGCCTGTGCTCGTGGGTGGTTTGACGAGAAAGGCCGCCTTTTCTCCCATGCCTGTACTACCGATGGCTGTAGACTGGGCTGGGAGTGTGTGGATGACTGGGAAAGTGGCGCTGCGGGTGGAATTACAGCGGGTCTCTGGACAACAGGGGCAGAGGTTCTTCCACGGCGATCCTGGGAGGACGCCGAACCAGCTGCGTGTGAGGTAGAGGAAGAGGCAACACGAGCTGAAGAGGTGGTAGCTGCCGCTGTTGGTTGGCCTACCTCTTCAGTGTGTTTTTCTAACTCCGCCGGGTGCCTGTTGCGCACATGTTTCCACATGTTGGAGGTATTGAGGTTGCTGACATTTTTCCCTCTTTTGACTTTTTGATGACACACGTTGCATCTGACATAGCAAATGTCATCTGCAACTGTGTCAAAAAAGGACCAGGCACTGCAAGTCTTGGGAGCGCCCTTTTTGGCTTTTGGAAGAGACATGCTCCTAACGGGTGCCAAAGCGGAGGCTGCAGGATCCGCAGTCTTCCCCCTCCCTCTCCCTCTTTGGGCCGTACGGGGAATCTCTTCCTCAGAGCTGCTCCCACCACCTTCCTGTCCCTCACGCCAAGATGGGTCGAGGACCTCATCATCTACACTACCCTCTGCCCCCAACTGCTCCTCCTGGGTAGTCTCAGCAGCAGAGCACGCACCAGTAAGTGGCACCTGAGTGTCATCATCAGCTGATGCGGCCTGCGATGTGGTGACCGGAGCCACTGGCCCACCCGCCTCTTCAGAGGAAGACAGAAAAAGCTGTTGGGCATCACTGCACCCTGCCTCTTCTTCCATTTCTCCAATGCTGCTTGGCTGGCCCCCTGTTTCCAAGCCAAGAGATTCAGAGAACAGAAGTAGAGACGGCTCCTGTCCTGGGCTCTCTGTCTGCCTGGGCAATTTGGCAGGTGGTGAAGAGACAGATGGCTGCTCTCCAGTGCTCTGTGTCTGAGAGGATGTGGCACTAATGGAAGTTGATGCATTAGCTGCCATCCATCCGACAACAGCTTCAATTTGTTCTTCACGCAGCAGCGGTGTACGGCGCTCGGACACAAAGCTTCGCATGAACGACTGTTGCCTGGTGAAAGTGGGTGCTGATGAGTCACCGGTGCCCGCAGCAGGCACAGAATCCCCACGTCCCCTCCCTGCTCCGCGACGGCTCCCACGCCCCCGTGCCTTACTCACTGCCTTCTTCATCTTGGTTGACTGATAAAGATAAGCAGAAAAGTACTAACGGATTTGTGTGCTTATTCCTGAGCAACTCCTCCTAACAGGTATAAGAAGCACTAATTATCTAAAGTGTGGACTAGACTTTAATATGAGCTAATGTGGCCTACAGAAATGTAAAGTGGTGTAACTGGTGTGTTTGGTGAACTTTATTATTTATTTATTTTTTGGGGGCTGAACTGACAACAGATAGAGCTGCAGTCACACGGAGACCGTGCAGACAGACGTAAACGGCGCTACAAGGCCCAAAAACCCTCCTCTACTTTATCCTATGTAGTGTTTTTCCACAAATTAGCTGGAGACGGGTGGAAAGACACTAATAGGATTTTTTTGAATAAATTAGCAGCAGACTACACTATTTGGAAAAAAAAGAAAATTGATTTGGCGGTATGACGCAGTGAAAAACCCTGAGCTGGAGACAACCAGGCTATAGCTGCTCACAGATTACAGGGCGAGCTGCAGTCACACGGAGACCGTGCAGACAGCCGTAAACGGCGCTGCAAGGCCCAAAAACCCTCCTCTACTTTATCCTATGTAGTGTTTTTCCACAAATTAGCTGGAGACGGGTGGAAAGACACTAATAGGATTTTTTTAAATTAATTAGCAGCAGACTACACTACTTTGAAAAAAAAGAAAATTGATTTGGCAGTATGACGCAGTGAAAAACCCTGAGCTGGAGACAACCAGGCTATAGCTGCTCACAGATTACAGGGCGAGCTGCAGTCACACGGAGACCGTGCAGACAGCCGTAAACGGCGCTGCAAGGCCCAAAAACCCTCCTCTACTTTATCCTATGTAGTGTTTTTCCACAAATTAGCTGGAGACGGGTGGAAAGACACTAATAGGATTTTTTTAAATTAATTAGCAGCAGACTACACTACTTTGAAAAAAAAGAAAATTGATTTGGCGGTATGACGCAGTGAAAAACCCTGAGCTGGAGACAACCAGGCTACAGCTGCTCACAGATTACAGGGCGAGCTGCAGTCACACGGAGACCGTGCAGACAGCCGTAAACGGCGCTGCAAGGCCCAAAAACCCTCCTCTACTTTATCCTATGTAGTGTTTTTCCACAAATTAGCTGGAGACGGGTGGAAAGACACTAATAGGATTTTTTAAAATTAATTAGCAGCAGACTACACTACTTTGAAAAAAAAGAAAATTGATTTGGCGGTATGACGCAGTGAAAAACCCTGAGCTGGAGACAACCAGGCTACAGCTGCTCACAGATTACAGGGCGAGCTGCAGTCACACGGAGACCGTGCAGACAGCCGTAAACGGCGCTGCAAGGCCCAAAAACCCTCCTCTACTTTATCCTATGTAGTGTTTTTCCACAAATTAGCTGGAGACGGGTGGAAAGACACTAATAGGATTTTTTTGAATAAATTAGCAGCAGACTACACTACTTGGGAAAAAAAAAAAAAAAAGGAACAGTATGAGGCAATGAACCACCCTCCCTGAACTGAATACAACCAACTATGGATGGCCTATGTGGCTGCACTCAGACTGGAGACTGGGCTGCACTCACACACACACACACACAGACCCTGCAGATCGCTGTGAAAACAGCGCTACAAGGCAAAAGCAAGGTGAATAGTAGGTGAACACAGCGGTTGCTAAATTAGCCTTTGGAAAGCACAAAGAAGCAAATCGCTATCTCTAAACTGTCCCTCAGTCAGCAAACAGCGTCCTGTCACTAACTGAATTCACAGCAGAGTGATCGCAAAATGGCGCCAGCGACTTTTAAACTGCATCATGACATCATTACACCAGCCAATCACAGCCTTGCCAGTAGTTTCATGCCCTCCATGCTAAACAGGATGTGCCCACACTTGGAATCAATCTCATTGGCTGAATTTCTGCTTTTTGAATCTTAGAACTTCCGATTCCGGTATCCGATACGCGGCAAGTATCGGAATCCCGGTATCGGAATTCCGATACCGCAAGTATCGGCCGATACCCGATACTTGCGGTATCGGAATGCTCAACACTACTCGTGACATCTGTGTGCCGTGCTGTGTGACAAGTCCCACAATATAATTCATTCAAGAAATCAAAGCTAAATAAATAAATGGTTAAATGAACAAAACGATGTGGGGTCCCCCCTATTTTCGATAACCAGCAAAGATAAAGAAGACAGCTGTGAACTGATATTATCAGGCTGGAAAGATCCATGGTTACATCCCAGCCTAAAAATACCAGCCAGTAGCCGCCCCAGAAGTGGTGCATCATATTAGATATGCTAAATGTGGCGCTTCACTTTGACTCTTTCTGATTGCCCTGGTGCAGTGGCAATCAAGGTAGTGGTAGTTGATATTGATGGATCTGTGTCCTCACCATGTCTAGGTTAGTAGTGGGGGTGTCTAATAGACACCTCTCCACTACTTACACAGGGATTGATGGCAGCCGACATTACACAGCTGACATCAACCCTAAAAACCATTACACATACCAGAATTAAATGCTCTGGCGGCTGGGAAAAGCAGTACAGTTACAATTTCCAGGTGCTGAGTGCTAACTACAACTGTCTAGAATTGAGAGTCCTCAGTGGTTGATACCTTTTAATGGGTAACTGAAAAGTTGGTAACAAATTGCAAGCTTTCAAGTCTACGCAGGTCCCTTCATCAGGCATAGACTAATAGAAATTCTGAAAAAACACATGTTTATGCACAATACAGCCCAGAAAAAAATGCCATAGATAAGACAGGTGACGTGAAGCAGAACTACCATTAGGTGAGAGTGCTAAACAGTTATGTCCATAAATATTGGAACAGTTCAGAGATAAGGAGTGTGAATGTTTTATTGTTCTCTGATGGAGGTCTGGTTCTTTGTTATGATGCCCCCACATGGTCTGAGGAGTAAATTCCTTAATTGATGTAAAAAGACATAAATCCATGCGACACATTCATTCCTGCACTCAGTGTGTCATAGGTCATCATCAGCTTATATTCCCAGACTCTTCTGTCTCTCTGAGATTTGAAGTTACCTTTTAATACAAGTAATTTCATGTCCATAATGCTGTGATCAGGGATACAAAAATGTATTGCCACAGGTAGATCGATTGTTTTTTCTCTTATTGTGTGGCGATGAAAATTCATTCTTGTTCTAAGCTTTTGACCTGTCTCCCCTACATACAGACACCCAGTTGGACATTTGGTACAAATAACACAGGTATGTGACTAAAAAGCTGTTTGATTATTTTCATCTAATTTCCATATATTTTGGTGTGCTGAAAACGAAAAAAAAAAAATCGTGAAAAAAATCCTGGACGTCAGGATTTGCCACAAAATGCAAAATTCTCTTCAAATTTAGTATATTTCTCTCAATTTTTGGTATTTTTTTTATCTTAGAGTTTTGAAAGTAAAAATTACTATTAATTAATTCACATCAATGCATTGAAGATATACAAGACCCTGACTACAAAAAAATCGCCGGACGAATGCTGAAAGCATTTCAAGCTTTAGGTTGCCTGATGAGTTTGAAAGTGCATTTCCTCCATTCCCATAGTTACTTAAATTGTCAGAAAATGTGATGTCCTATGACAAAATGGAGGTCATTTTCGGATTCAGCGCACTTAAAAACATAAAGATTACGTGGAATAACCAAAACAGCTCTTGAAAAAAATTTTTTTGCCGACCTGTAATTAGGTACGCCACATTAGATGTGATGCAGCTGAAAGAACCTGGCATCTTGTAGTCCTGATGTGAATTGGGGATCTTTATCTTGTCCGTGGTCATTATAAATGGACAGGTTTTACATTTTTTCTGCTTGCAAGGAAAGGTTCCTGCAGCTGTTGGAGAGGACAGGGAGCTTCTGACAATGATGCTTCTTAGATTTGGGGGCTGCCTAAAACACAATAGTGGGGGGGTGGGGTCTGGTAAAATGGATTGAAAGCCGGCATCTTTTTGTAGTAAAGATTGTAATTTCCATGCAGCTCCCCTTAGCACCTCCAGATTTGGATTGTAGGTAACTACTAGAGGTACCCGGTTATTTTCTTCTTTAGCTTTGTAATGTAGCAGGTGATTCCTTGATATTCTAGTTGCTCTTGTAATTTGGTTTTGAATTGTTCTTGGATGGTAGCCCTGATTCAAAAAAGTCTTTCTGAGGCGACCAAGGTGTTCATCCCTATCCATGGGGTTGGAACATATACGATTGTATCTGATGGTTTGGCTGTACACAATAGAGATTTTAATGTATTTTGGATGGAAACTGTCCCATTTAAGGTCTGTTGGGCGGTCGATTGGCTTCTGATACTGGGATTTCTCCTTGCCTGGTCTCCCTGCGATCAGTGAGCCCAGGCAACGCTGATGACAGTTGTAGTCAACACCCAGCGCTTGGAAATAGCTTGCATTAAATAAATAATTAAATTAAAAACAAACGGCATGGGGTCCCCCCTATATTTAAAAACCAGTGCAGATAAAATAGACAGTGTCTGTGGGCTTCTATTATTAGGCCGGGACGGTCCATGGTTATTGGCCCATTCTGAGCCAAAAAATAGAAGCCCACGGCTTCCACAGAATTGGTGCATCACATTAGATTAGCCAATTCTGGCATTTTACTCAGCTCATCCTGATGCCCTGCTGTGGTGGCAATTAAGTTAACATAAGGTGTTGATGACAGCTGTGATTTGTCAAAAATCACATGCCATCAAGCCCTGGTTTAGTAATGGAGAGGTGTTAGGGTACTGTCACACAGTACCATTTTGATCGCTACGACGGCACGATTCGTGACGTTGCAGCGTCGTATGATTATCGCTCCAGCGTCATAGACTGCGGTCACACGTTGCAATCACGGCGCTGGAGCGATGCCGAAGTCCCCGGGTAACCACGGTAAACATCGGGTTACTAAGCGCAGGGCCGCGCTTAGTAACCCGATGTTTACCGTGGTTACCAGCGTAAGAGTAAAAAAAAACAAACCGTACATGCTCACCATCTGATGTCCGTCAGGTCCCTTGCCGTCCGCTTCCTGCTCTGACTGAGATCCGGCCGTACAGTGAGAGCAGAGCGCAGCGGTTACGTCACCGCTGTGATCTGCTCTCACTTTCCGGCCGGCAGACAGTCAGAGCGGGAAGCGGACGGCAAGGGACCTGACGGACATCAGATGGTGAGCATGTAAGGTTTGGTTTTTTTTACTTTTACGCTGGTAACCACGGTAAACATCGGGTTACTAAGCGCGGCCCTGCGCTTAGTTACCCGATGTTTACCCTGGTTACCAGCGAACGCAGCGCTGGATCGCTGTCACACACAACGATCCAGCGATGACAGCGGGAGATCCAGCGACGAAAGAAAGTTTCAAACGATCTGCTACGACGTACGATTCTCAGCATGGTCCCTGATCGCAGTAGCGTGTCAGACACTGCGAGATCGTAACGATATCGCTAGAACGTCACGAATCGTGCCGTCGTAGCGATCAAAATTGCACTGTGTGACAGTACCCTTAGTCAGAATTCCCCCCCCTCACTAACCCTTTAAGTTAAGATCACTAAAACACACAGAGAAGAGTCCTTTATTTTAAAATATAAACCCAC
This sequence comes from Ranitomeya variabilis, assembly GCF_051348905.1. Lineage (NCBI taxonomy): Eukaryota > Metazoa > Chordata > Amphibia > Anura > Dendrobatidae > Ranitomeya > Ranitomeya variabilis. The sequence continues at coordinate 385,564,876 of NC_135232.1, read as the reverse complement.
TCTCTTTCACCTATTCATGTTCCAAAATACACCTCCGCAGGTCTATTGTAATCCACATTGATGTCCAACAACGATCCCCAACTCTGCTGCATCTAAAGGATGTGTGGAGCGGTGACATCAGTAACATTACTGCTCACCACGGCTGCTGGAACACAAAGAGTAGTGTGAGAACCAGCGGCAGCAACGAGGGGTTATGTCAGTAAGGTTATCACAGGTCACAGCTGGCGATTCTCACGGTAACCTCTGTGTGATCCATAGGTGGCAGCGTGTGAACAGCCAGATGTGAACTGCGGTAACCTTACTGATGCCATGCTAGACAGGAGGAAGTGGGTGGTCTTCCATCCAGATCACGAGCTGCAGTGACGCAATTGAAGAGGCAGGGCCGGGGGAGCTGTGTGCTGTACTTCTCCAGCCCTAACTCCTCAAGTACATCACTGCCGCTTGTGATCTGGACGGAAGACCACCCACTTCCTCCTGTCTAGCATGGTGGCAGGGCAAGTGATGATGCAGAATACTGCACGACTGCACGGCATATTAGACAGAGCCAATGGGATCAGGGTCTTTTAGAAACCATGAATAGGTCTAAGATGTTAACATAAGATATAAGATTTAAAAAAAGACCAATACCCATTTACCCTAGCTTTCATAACCCAAGTCTCTCAGCAGCAAACAATATGCCATAAAAATAACGTCAAGAAAAATGTAAAGATACTTATGATATTATTCCCAATGATAGGCATAAGTTCATGGAAATGCCATGTTAATAACACCAAGAAAGATTTAAAGATACTTATTGTAACGGTGTCTACCGTGCTGGAGTACCTCTTTCAGTACCACCCCGTGTTTCATGAGGTCCACTCTGCTTTGGCTGGAGTCTGAATGAAGGACGCTGGCTGGAATTGCTTGGTTACATGGGCGCATATAAAAGATCACTGCTTCTCCACGTATTTCCAGTGTGACAATGCTTTACTCACAGGACACAGAATATATATCACACAGATACAGAGGGCAGGCCAATTGAAAAGCGGCAGGCCAGACATACATTACAATAGCCGCAGGTGGCCAGAGCCTATCGATATTTACTGTGGGAATTACAAAGGTGGGGGAGGTCAGAAGGGGGATATCTTGTCCCCTCTGCCCAGGGGTGCAGCCTGTGGGCTGATGCATTAGGGACATGCATCTCACATGGAACCTATTATACATACATATAACTGCACAACATATTCTGGGTGCTGGGGGTTCCGTAACACTTATCATTCATAAATAGTCTTATTTATATCTTATGTTAACATCTTAGACCTATTTATGGTTTCTAAAAGACCCTAACTCCATTGGCTCTGTCTAATACGACAATATAGCATTTCAGTGGATGAGCAATGGAGTGAATTATTTAATGGGTGCTAAATGTATCACATGGTTTCACTATTACCAACTCCTGTATATTCTTTCTGTTTAGTGGATATTTCTCCACAATTATGTATTTAGGGTGTTTGCTGAGGCATGTCCACAATACTATGATTATTTAACCTCTCATTTGTCTAGCTACTTATGTGTGTATGTTTTTTTGAGGCACACTATTGTGACTAGAGAGACTAACATACCCCGCATGTTAGTGTGGACTCTGGCTCTACCTCACAACAGCCATTTACAGCACATCAGCACTTTAGCGATTTTTTTCCCCATTATGTTTTTTTTTTTTTTTTTTCAGCCTCTTTGTGTGTGTGTGTGTGTGTGTGTGTGTGTTTGTGTGTGTGTGTTTCTTGTGTGTCCCATTTTTTGGTATGTTTAGGGTGACCTAGGGTTTACAGGGCTACCGACATTGAGCGGGGGCACATTTTGTCTACAATTAGGATGTCAACTTCCGCTGGTAGGGAGGGCTTCTCTCAGGGCCTTACAGGGTGAAATTAGCCCCTTCCCCTATTATTTTTGCTTAATATACCTTTTGGGTGTGAACACTATATATTTGGTGGTTCCTGGTTGATTCTAGCACTTTTAAAAAAAATATTGAGTACTTTTAATATAATAATAAAAGTTAATTTTTAGGGGTTTTGATTACCCTGGCAGACATAGAATTTTTCAGGGAACGGGTGATGTTGTCTGCTACTTGTTGCTGTAGCGCAGGCACATTTTTCTTAGAGAAGTAATCGTGGCAACTGGTACTGGGGGACTGCGATGGCCATCAACTTTTGGAAACTGTATCCATAAGGCGGAAAGGCTGCATTTCTGTGGCCAACAGATTGGAGTGGCCATGTAATAATCGCAATTTGGCGCTAATACAACTCTATGAAAAAAAAACGGTTCCGGCGGAAAAAAAAGGATCCGTTTTTTTTCAAAACTCGCCGGATTGTGCCTGATGGCAAAAACCTGATGTGTGAAAGTAGCCAGATAGATATATGGATAGATATATCTATGTATCTATAGATATATCTATCTATGTATAAATATATCTATAGGTAGATATAGCCATAGTTATAGCTATAGATACCGTATATACTCGAGTATAAGCCGAGATTTTCAGCCCAAATTTTGGGGCTGAAAGTGCCCCTCTCGGCTTATACTCGAGTCATGATCGGCGGTGGGGTCGGCAGGTGAGGGGGAGAGAGGACTGTCGCATACTCACCTAGTCCCAGCGCTCCTGGCGCTCCCCCTGCCCATCCCACGGTCTTCGGTGCCGCAGCTCGTCCCCTGTTCAGCGGTCACGTGGGACCGCTCATTAAAGTTATGAATATGGACTCCACTCCCATAGGGGTGGAGCCGCATATTCATTCCTCTAATCAGCGGTAACGGTGACCGCTGACAGAGGAAGAGGCTGCGGTACCCGGAGACCAGCTGTCCGGGATAAGGAGCCAGGGATGCCGGGAGCAGGTAAGTATGTCATAGTTACCTGTCCACGTTCCACCCACCGGGCGCCGCTCCGTCTTCCCGTCCTCTTGCTCTGACTGTTCAGGTCAGAGGGCGCGATGACGTACTAGTGTGCACGCCGCCCTCTGCCTGAACAGTCAGTGCGGAGAGACGCCGAGACGGGACGCTGAGGAGCTGCGGGCAGCAAGAGAGGTGAGTATGTCATTTTTTTTTTATTGCAGCAGCAGCATTATACATTGCACAGATTTAGATGGAGCATCTATGGGGCCATAATGAACGGTGCAGAGCATTATATATTGCACAGATTTCTATGGAGCATCTATAGGGCCATACTGAACGATGCAGAGCATTCTATATGGCACAGATTTCTATGGAGCATCTATGGGGCCATAATGAACGGTGCAGAGCATTATATATGGCACAGCTTTATGTGGAGCATCTATGGGGCCATAATGAACGGTGCAGAGCATTATATATGGCACAGCTTTATATGGAGCCTCTATGGGACCATAATGAACGGTGCAGAGCATTATATATGGCACAGCTTTATGTGGAGCATCTATCGGGCCATAATGACCGGTGCAGAGCATTATATATGGCACAGCTTTATGTGGAGCATCTATCGGGCCATAATGAACGGTGCAGAGCATTATATATGGGGCACAGCTTTATATGGAGCATCTATGGGGCCATAATGAACGGTGCAGAGCATTATATGTGGCACAGCTTTATATGGAGCATCTATGGGGCCATAATGAACGGTGCAGAGCATTATATATGGCACAGCTTTATGTGGAGCATCTATGGGGCCATAATGAACGGTGCAGAACATTATATATGTGGCACAGCTTTATATGGAGCATCTATAGGACCATAATGAATGGTATGGAGCATCTATTTTTATTTTTGAAATTCACCGGTAGCTGCTGCATTTTCCACCCTAGACTTATACTCGAGTCAATAAGTTTTCCCAGTTTTTTGTGGCAAAATTAGGGGGGTCGGCTTATACTCGAGTATACAGTATACGGTATATCCATAGTTATCCATGTATAGATATATAGATTTATCTATGGATATATCCATAGATATATCCATAGATATATAATAGCAAGGCCGATGTTTCTTAATAAACGTTTAATTAAAAAAAAAACGGAAAAAAATGGCATGGGCTCCCGCGCAATTTTCTGTGCCAGAGGGGGAAAGCTGATGGCCGGGGGCCAATATTTGTAGCCTGGGAAGGGGTTAATACTAGTGTTGAGCATTCCGATGCTGCAAGTATCGGGTATCGGCCGATACTTGCTGTATCGGAATTTCCGATACCGAGATCCGATATTTTTGTAATATCGGATATCGGTATCGAAACAACATTAATGTAAAAAGGTGTAAAAGAAAGAATTAAAATAAAAAAAATCGCTATACTCACCTCTCCGACGCAGCCGGGACCTCAGCGAAGGAACCGGCAGCGTTGTTTGTTTAAAATTCGCGCTTTTACTTGCTTACGTGAATTCCCGGCTTCTGATTGGTCAGGGCGGCCATGTTGCCGGGACGCGGACCAATCACAGCAAGCCGTGACGAAATTACGTCACGGCTTGCTGTGATTGGTCCGCGTCCCAGGAACATGGCCGCCATTAACCAATCACAAGCCGTGACGTCACGGGAGGCTGGACACGCGCTTATTTTGAAAAGCGCGCGTGTCCAGCCTCCCGTGACGTCACGGCTTGTGATTGGTCACGGCGCCATATTGCCGGGATGCGGACCAATCACAGCAAGCCGTGACGAAATTACGTCACGGCTTGCTGTGATTGGTCCGCGTCCCAGGAACATGGCCGCCATTAACCAATCACAAGCCGTGACGTCACGGGAGGCTGGACACGCGCTTATTTTGAAAAGCGCGCGTGTCCAGCCTCCCGTGACGTCACGGCTTGTGATTGGTCACGGCGCCATATTGCCGGGATGCGGACCAATCACAGCAAGCCGTGACGAAATTACGTCACGGCTTGCTGTGATTGGTCCGCGTCCCAGGAACATGGCCGCCATTAACCAATCACAAGCCGTGACGTCACGGGAGGCTGGACACGCGCTTATTTTGAAAAGCGCGCGTGTCCAGCCTCCCGTGACGTCACGGCTTGTGATTGGTCACGGCGCCATATTGCCGGGACGCGGACCAATCACAGCAAGCCGTGACGTAATTTCGTCACGGCTTGCTGTGATTGGTCCGAGTCCCGGCAACATGGCCGCCCTGACCAATCAGAAGCCGGGAATTCACGTAAGCAAGTAAAAGCGCGAATTTTAAAGAAACAACGCTGCCGCTTACAATCGCCGAGGTCCCGGCTGCGTCGGACAGGTGAGTATAGCGATATTTTTTATTTTAATTCTTTATTTTACACATTTATATGGTTCCCAGGGCCTGAAGGAGAGTTTCCTCTCCTTCAGACCCTGGGAACCATCAGGAATACCGTCCGATACCTGAGTCCCATTGACTTGTATTGGTATCGGGTATCGGTATCGGATTGGATCCGATATTTTGCCGGTATCGGCCGATACTTTCCGATACCGATACTTTCAAGTATCGGACGGTATCGCTCAACACTAGTTAATACCCATGGCCCCCTCCCAGGCTATGAATATCAGCCTGCAGCTGTCTGCGTAGCCTTTACTGGCTATTAAAATAGGGGGACCCACCAAAAAAATGACTTGGGGTCCCCCTATATTTCATAGCCAGAAAGGCTATGCAGACAGCTACGAGCTGATATTCATAGCCTAGAGAGGGGACATGGATATTGGCCCCCCTGGCTACAAATACCAGCCCGCAGCCGCCCCAGAAATGGCGCATCTGTAAGATGCGCCAATTCCGGCACTTAGCCCCTCTCTTCCCACTCCCAATTAGCGGTGGGATATGGGGTAATAAAGGGTTAATGTCACCTTGCTAATGTGAGGTGACATTAAGCCCGGTTAATAATGGAGAGGCGTCAATAAGATGCCTATCCATTATTATTCCAATAGTAGTGAAAGAGTTTAAAATAAACCAGACACAGCCAGAAAAAAGTATTTTAATATTCTTAATTTATCCATACTTACCATACTCAATCACCTGCAAAAAATGTAAAATAATAAACAGTATACTCACTTTCCCCGTAGTCCAATTAATAACGAGTGTCCCACAATGATCTCCCCTATAGAACAGTGACATCAGGTGATGTCACTGCTCTATAGACCTTCAGTGACACACTGACGGGAGACAATGGCTCCTGCAGTGCATCACTGAAGAGGTTACCTTAGTTCACTCTCTCGCTTTATGGCAATGCTGCGTGGGAAATTTCTCACACAGCAGTGCCACAAGTGAGACTAGGGACTATTTTTTACAGTGGCTGAGGAATACAGTGCGGAAGGATACCTTCCGTCATTGTATTCCTGGAGCCCCTGGAGAGCGGTCGCATCAGCTGATGTGGCTGCTCTTCACGGGAGATCGTCGTGGGACACTCGTTTTAATTGGATATCTGTGGACACAGGGAGTATATTGTTTGTTTATTATTTTAATATTTTTTTCAGGTCACACTGGCTTCAGGGACCAAGGTGACAAGGTGATGGTGAGTATGTACTCTAAGGTATATGTACTGTATGTCTATATGTATGTGTTGTATGTAATATATGAATGTACTGTATGTATGTATTGTATGTTATAATATGTTGTATGTACTGTTATATGTTATATGTTGTATGTACTGTTATATGTTGTATGTTATATGTTGTATGTACTGTTATATGTTGTATGTTATATGTTGCATGTTGTATGTACTGTTATATGTTGTATGTTATATGTTGTATGTACTGTTATATGTTGTATGTTATATGTTACATGTTATATGTTGTATGCACTGTTATATGTTGTATGTTATATGCGGTATGTTATATTTTGTATGTACTGTTATATGTTGTATGTTATATGTTGCATGTTGTATGTACTGTTACATGTTGTATGTTGTATGTTATATGTTGTACTGTATGTACTGTTATATGTTGTATGTTATATGTTACATGTTATATGTTGTATGTACTGTTATATGTTGTATGTTATATGCGGTATGTTATATTTTGTATGTACTGTTATATGTTGTATGTTATATGTTGCATGTTGTATGTACTGTTACATGTTGTATGTTGTATGTTATATGTTGTATGTTCTGTTATATATTGTATGTTCTGTTGCATGTTCTGTTATATGAGAAAACAGTAGGAGAAAAAAAGGAGCAAACTGATTATATCCAGTAAAATCAATCATCTAATTTTATTATTTAATAGAAAAAGTATAAAAAATATCACAACAATACATAAAGTACCACAAACAATGCAGATTGCTAAATCTCCCACCCGCACCTATCCCCACACCAAAGATGCGTCAGTCCCTTAAGTAACTATAGAAGTCCAAAGACCATAAAAGACGAAGAACAATATATTCAGGATAAACATCTGAAGGTCAGCATACATAAATCCAATAGTTGGAGGAAAAGTAACACCCAACCTATCTTACATATAAAGTGCAATGGTGAGTAATGCTATGCTTACCAACAAATAGGTGGGAACAGGGGGGTCGGATAGAGGATAGAGGATCTCGACACGCGTTTCGCGGCAACACAGGGCCGATTTCTCAGGGAAACCCAATAAATAAATATAGGCTGATTAGATGCAATTCTTCTTTTGAGGTTCACACCATCAGGGTGTTCCATCTCCTCTCCCTCAGAGTAGCAGTCATTTATCGCTCCCCAGGCTCACCCACCCACTTCCTTGACCACTTTTATGCGTTGCTGCTGTGACACCCCAGGAGTTTGGCTGTCACAGTGGTATTGCCTTCCTCACGGAGAGGGTGATGCCATGCTTGGAAGCGAGGAAAGATCCCTTTAAAAGGTAATAAGTACATGCAACACTGTTCTGACTCCAGGCCAGAAGGGGGAGCTTGAGACCTGGATTCAGGGGAACTTCCCTATATATTCTGGCTGGAGGAGGAGTTAGTGGGTCAGTCTGACAGAAGAGAGAGGAAGCAGACAGAGAGAGTCTGAGAGGAACGCTGGAGCCGTGTAGACTAGTGGTTCTGCAGCTCCTTAGAAGAGAGAAACAGAGCAGTCTGTATGAGACTGATAGGGGAGAAGAAGCACAGGAGAGTTAAAGAGCTGGAGGGGAGCTGCGAGTGAGCTCCCTCCACGTTGAAGCGCAGAATACTGAAGGCCAGAAGTCCGAGGTTGTGGGGGTAACTGTATGCCCCACAGCAGAAACCGGCAGGCAGGAGATTTCAAGTCGCCTCTCCACCATTAAGACCTGAAGGCACAGCAGCACATAGAGCCCGGAGCCATCTGAGAGACACCTGTAAAAAGGCTCGAGTTACCAGCCATGCGGGTACTGTCCTACCAACAAGTGGGACAGAGAAAAAGTGAGGAACTTGTGTGAGGCCTAAGGCAACAAGGGACTACAACACAGAAGGGAAGGCTTCCAACCCCACCTGGCTAGGGGGATTCCTGAATCGCTTCCAAGCTGGCCGGACCATACCAGTACCTGTGATCTGGTACCTTGGACTGTGGCTGCCTTGCCCAGTAAAAAGGTAAAGAGACTGCAACCTTGTGTCCTCTAGTTCTTTCTACACAATCTACCATCTGTTCCTAAGACACCGGGAGCTATACCATCCTTGCTGCAGTGCCATCACTCCCCAGAGAACCCCTTTAAGCAGCATTGGTCACCTCTGACCGAATACCACAGGTGGCATCACGAACATTTTTATTCCTAAAAACCCCTTTAAAGACCTTTCTCTTTAATTTGGACACCTAGGGCCACGGACCGGGTCGCTGCCACCGTGACCACCCCTTTAATGATGACCGGACCCGGTACCGATTAACCCCTAGGCCCTAGCGGGGCGCTCCACTGCCTCACTTCATGTCCTCCGAATTGACAACCCTTATCCTGGGAGACTTCAACAGCTCCACCTCCCCAACTGCATCCCAGCTTCTGTCTCTAGCTAATTATCGTGGCCTCTCACAACTTTCAAACTCTGAGACACACAAAGATGGTAACACCCCTTATCTGGACTTTGTCCAGCTGTGTTCAATCTCCTACCTAGATGACACATCACTTACCCTTTGTCCCCCATGAAATTAGGAGTATAACTACAATTTAGACAGTTTCAGGTGCTCCCTAAAAACACATCTGTTTATGGTGGCCTACCACATTCCCTAATCAAAGTCCTTTAAATATATATAGCTTATTCTCTACTTCTCTGAACATAATTCGCCATCAAACTCAATCATACCCAAAAGGCTCATGCAGCCTTTATCTACCCCCCATTTCCTCAAAATGGTTGTACCATCATTGTAAATAAGCACATGTAATTTTTGTCACCCCCACCTCATTGTAGGTTGTAAGCTGTGAAGAGTAGAGTAGTCATTATTTTTGCTTTAATTATTTGATTATCTTAAACTTTTGACTGTTTTATATGAACTGCTGACTTGTAAAGCTGTGCAGAATGTGTTTGCGATATATAAATAAAGGTTATTATTATTAGTAGATTGAAGATGGCAAAGTTCAAGCTGTTAGCTTTGCCATGTGTAGGAGGAAAGAATCATTTACGTGAGCACAACTGCACAAACGGGGGTTTGCTGCTGTGCTGACACAGGGTGGAGTAGGGTGAACACAATATGCTATTGGACTGTAAGAGAGGTGCAGGCGGAGATGTTACAGTGGATTGAGAAAGATGGGGTGTGCTTAGTATGTAAGATCAGTCAAAAACAGCTGGCATGTCCAATTCTGTATCAGCTGACAGGCTCTCAGTCACCCCAACTGTAGGAGATAAACAAGCAGAGGTTCTTTGGCCAGAGTCCTGGGTGACAACACTTGCCACAGTGAGGGAGGAGGAAGAATCAAAAGATACGGTTGATGGGGTAGATGGTGGTTGGCGATGCCCGCTAGTCTGCATTTTAGCATAGTGACATTCCCAGATTAATGCATGTTGATCGCGCATGTGCCAGTTCATGCATGTAGTACTGAAATTATTTCATTTTATTTTTACTCTACTAGGTCTTTTTTTAAAAAGTTGACACTTAATGTGATTTTTTAGATTTTTGTTTGTCTGAAAAAAAAGACCCAAGATAGGCAACTGCAGAACTGCGAATGCTGCTGTCCACTGCCTGAATTGGGGCTCAGGATGCATTGTCGTGGTTGCATAACTCTGTGTCTACATAACCTCCTCTTCTTCCTCCTCCTCCTCCTCTGCTAAGCTACTCATGCCTCTGGGTTTACACCAAGTGTGATCTACTACCTCATTGCCATCCTCTCTGTTCTACCATTCCTTGCCCTGAGAGTCACCCCCTCCTCTTCCTGCCTTGACAGCACAGTACAGTCCTCGGGCACCTCCAGTATCTGAGTCTCGTCACGAATGGATCACCTTCACCCAACAGGGTTAACATCTGTTGATGAGGGTTTTGTTTATGCTCAGACCAAACTTTGTCCGACCATGGTTCAAAGTGAGAAAAAATGTGGCCATCAGTGCAGATGATTTCCTCCTCTTGACTCTGTGAATCTTTGGAGTACACTTCCTATGCCCATGGCATATAATCTGTGAAGAGATCTGCCGACTCAGCCATTTTTGGTTCCCTACAGTTAGTTGGGTGCTTGGAGAGTTGTGATGTGGGGAAGAAAGCCTAATTGGGGTGCCACCACTGAGGACTATAATGTGTGTGATGTTAAGGTGGAGGAAGAGGAGCAGATGCCACTTGATGCAGTGCTTGCCATCCACTGGAGCACATGTTCTTTCTGGCCCTCATCTACAAAGCGTACCATTGTACAGCTACCAAAGAAAGAGAGCAGAGTTGCCCGTCCAGTAGGAGTAGTTGTAAAAATGCTGCAGCAAAACAAACCGACTTCTCAGCCCTCATATCATACCTGTCTCACAACCCTAAACGACTATTCAGTATTTTCAATTCTTTACTGAGTCCACCAGCTCCCCTCCCTCTCATCTCATCTCATCTGAATACTTTGCCTCACCACTTGTGAACTGGACACAATAACATCCCACTTCATTCCAAACTTTACCACAGTCTTCATCACAAGCCTAACCCACCTCTTCAACCTGTCACTAACATCTGGTGTCTTCCATCCTGATTGAAACATACCTCGATCACATCCATCCTCAAAAAGCCCACTCTTCACCCATCCTCTGTGTCTATATATTGCCCCATATCATTTCTTCCTTATGCCTCCAACAATACACGTCCATTTTGAACTGTCCTCCCACCTCTCCTCTTGCTCCCTCTTTGACCGCTTACAATCTGTCTTCAGACCGCACCATTCCACTGAAACTGCCCTGAGTAAAGTCACCAGCGACCTACTAACCGCCAAATGAAAGCTATGGGAGTTTGTCCTTCTTCTCCTGGACCTGGCATCTGTCTTTGAAACAGTGGACCATTCAGTCTTACTATAGACTTTCTGACCTGTGGACATTACAGATTGGCCCTTTGTTGGATCTCCTTGTACCTAACAGAGAGGACATTCAGTATCTCACACTCACACACCACCTCATCTCACCCCCTTTGTGTCTGTGTCCACCAAGGTTCAGTTGTAGGACCGGAAACTATGCTTAGAAGGCGCACTCACGCACGCACTCCCTCCCTGTCAAAGGGACCGCAGCCATCAACTTAAGGTGTTACCACCCTATAGCTGGGCGACACCATCTATTTAAGTCTTCTCCATTATGGAGGTGCCTGAGCTAGGTTGTTAGTTTGCCTTGCATGCTTGCTAGTTGTCAGGTTCCCCAGGTCCACCTGTCTGCTTGCCTACCCTGTACTCGTCTGCTCTTACCGGTCTGTGCCCGTCTGTTCATACCTGTCTGGGCTCTTCTGTCCATCAGCCGGTCGAGATGGCACCCGCCAGTGCTTTTCTTTTCCTCAGCCAGTCCCATCTGCACCCGTGGTTCCAGAGTCCCTACAGTGCCTGCCTGCATTTTTCATTCCTCCTTCGGGCCGTAGCAGCTTACCCACTGTAGGGGGTCAACTGCCACCTTCTGTAGGTCAGCCATGGAGTAGCACCTGGTGCTACCTCTTTGTCCCTCCTTGGGTCTCAGTTTTCACCTGCTGCAACATGTCCGAGTAGGGCTTTAGTAGGCCACCTAATTATGCCCCTTCCAGGCTTTCAGAGGGATACAGAACAGTAATTCTACCACCTTGCCCGTTGCAGTCTCCATCTGCTGGGTTGGCTGTAGTGCAAAAGGTGTAGGTCTCTGCTATACTAGTTATACTCTATTGCAATTGATGCCACTTTGTTGATGTCTGTCACTAATTTTTGTAAAAGTGTAGACTCCTGGTTGGTCTCCTTCATGCGTGTTGCCTGTAGCAGTAGGACTCCAAGACCGTCAGGCCTCCACTTCCATCCTGACAATGACCCAATTCCACGGCTTCTTATCTGTCCTGATTTTATCTAAGGAGATAATTCTACTTTACTACAATCATAGATAATACATGCTGTACAATACTAAGAATTATTTGCTAATTATATGATGAATACCTGAAAAATGGATGATTGATAGGGAAAAGGAAACTAAAATATAATTGTGATAAAATAATAAACATAGAGATTTCCTAGGTATATATAATATTGTTTAGCTAACTGAAAAGTAAAATCTACTAAAGATTGTAAATGAAGAAATGAAAGTTTAAAGCCACCAGAAATCTGTCATCACTTTCTGCAGATATTTCTGTTACGATACTGGGCAAAGAACACAACCTTTCGGTTACTACCTGGCTTATGTAAAAATGCACAAAGCAAAGTTTGCAGAACAAACAATATTAAAGGTGACTATGGTTCAGGTTAATCAAAGTCCTCGGTTAACTGTGTTAAATAATGCTGAAGCAGCTTTTGAAAGAATAGAAGTAGAAACTCTGGAGAGCAAATAAAGCACAAATAGGGTCTTAACTGGTTACAACATGGGGTGCATCGGGGAGAGGTAAGCTCACCTTGTTTTGTTGCAACAAAGCAACATGTAAAAAGCATGGATCAGCTGTGGCAGGACACGGGTCCAGAGGCCTAGGATAATGGAGAATTAGGGCGTATGTGCGGATTTTTCCGCAGCGGATTTGGAAAATCCGCAGTGCAAAACCACTGCGGTTTTCACTGCGGATTTTCTCGCGGTTTCTTCTGCGGATTCCTCTGCAGGTTTTCAACTGCACTTTCCTATTGTTGCTGGTTGAAAACCGCTGCGGAATCCGCACAAAGAATTGACATGCTGCGGAAAATAATCCGCAGCGTTTCCGCACGGATTTTTCCGCAACATGTGCACAGCGGGTTTTTTTTCCCATAGGTTTACATGGTACTGTAAACTTTGGGAAAACTGCTGCAGTTCCGCAGCGTCAAATCCGCTGCGGATCCGCAGCAAAATCCGCAGCGTGTGCACATACCCTTAGGGCGTATGTGTCCAAATCTGCGCTGATAAAGATGAATGACTATATTCTTCAAAACTTTATTTCAAACAGGTTAAGCTTTTCAAAGAAGGTGTAGGAGACAGATTCATGAAGACAGACGTTTTGTATGCCAGTCTTGATCCAGAGTGTGTTGGTTGCACCTATTTCCACAGGGCTTAACCCATTGTTCAAAAAGTTGGAGGTGTGCAAGTAAAAATGCAAAAATGTTGCCTTATTTTTTGACATTTCAAACAGTTTTGCGACATAATTCTAATTAATGTTGAAAATACAGACAAATTCTTATAGCCCTTGTGGATTTACATTTAAATGTAATTTTAGAAAATGTAACTTTTGTTATTTTCTACACATATTTATTTTCTACACATATTTGGTATCGCCACATCCAAAATGACCCTACCTATAAAACTGTCTCACTAGTTAACCCCTTCAGTGAACACAGTAAAAAAAAAAAAATTAGGCAAAAAACTATGCTTTATCATCATGCTGCCGAACAAAAAGTGCAATAAAACAGAATAAAAAAATGAATATAAATAAAAATGTTAGCGCTGCAAACATCATCTTGTCACACAAAAAACAGACTACCATAAAGCTCTGTCAGCAGAAAAATAAAAAAGATATACATCTCAGAATACAGGGATGCAAAAATAATTATTTTTTCTATAAAATAGTTTTTATTGTCTAAAAGCACTAAAGCATAAAAAAAACTATATATATGTGTCATCGTTGTAATCATACTGACCCGAAGAATAAAGCTGCTTTATCAATTTTACCACACACTGAAAAGAAACAAAAAAAAAATTTCTGAATTGCTGGTTTTTGTTCACTCTACCTCCCAAAAATCGGAATAAAAAGTGATCAAAAAATGTCATGTGCCCTAAAATAGTACCAACAAGAATATCAATTTGTATCATAAAAAAAAATGTCACATGACTCTATCGGCCGAAATATGGAAAAATGATAGCTGTCTAAATATGGTGATGCAGGTTTTGCAATAAAAAGCATCTTTTAGTGTGTGACAGCAGCCAAACATAAATTGATTTTGGTAAATCCGCAGTAAATCTGCACTGAGGATTTACCGCGTTTTTTTCACATTTTTTGTGCAGATTTCACCTGCGGTTTTACACTTGCGGATTCCTATTATGGAGCAGGTGTAAACCACTGCGGAATCCGCACAAAGAATTGACATGCTGCAGAATAAACAGTGCAGCATTTCAAGCGCGTTTTTTTCCGCAGCATGTGCACTGCGGATTTTGTTTTCCATAGGTTTACATGGTACTGTAAACTCATGGAAAACTGCTGCAAATCCGCAGTGGGCAATCCGCCGTGGATCCGCAGCAATATCCGCAGCATGTGCACATACCCCCAATCTCTGAAAACCATGATTCAGATGAAACTGCTGGCAGAAGATTCCGTATAATGAGGCAGATAGAAATGGAAATATAGGAGGCTTCCACATTTACTGGTAGTACAAAGGCTCTGGAAAAGCTGAATGGTTCCTTGCCCTTGAAAAGAAATTCAACAAATTCTTCCCTCCCAAATCCAAATACCCCTCTCCCTTCTGAGCCCCAGTGTGTCTAAGGGTACCTTCACACAGTGCCATTTTCATCGCTACGACGGCACGATCCGTGACGTCGCAGCGTCGTATGATTATCGCTCCAGCGTCGTAGACTGCGGTCACACTTTGCAATCACGGCGCTGGAGCGATGCCGAAGTCCCCGGGTAACCAGGGTAAACATCGGGTTACTAAGCGCAGGGCCACGCTTAGTAACCCGATGTTTACCCTGGTTACCAGCGTAAACGTAAAAAAAACAAACAGTACATACTTACATTCCGGTGTCTGTCCCCGGCGCTGTGCTTCTCTGCACTGTGTAAGCACCATAGCCGGAAAGCAGAGCGGTGACGTCACCGCCGTGCTCGCTTTCCGGCCGCCAGGCGCTCACAGTGCAGAGAAGCTGAGACGCCGGAGGACTGACACCGGAATGTAAGTATGTACTGTTTGTTTTTTTTACGTTTACGCTGGTAACCAGGGTAAACATCGGGTTACTAAGCGCGGCCCTGCGCTTAGTTACCCGATGTTTACCCTGGTTACAAGCGAACACATCGCTGGATCGCTGTCACACACAACGATCCAGCGATGTCAGCGGGTGATCAAGCGACGAAAGAAAGTTCCAAACGATCTGCTACGACGTACGATTCTCAGCGTGATGTCTGATCGCAGTAGCGTGTCAGACACAGCGATATCGTAACGATATCGCTAGAACGTCACGAATCGTGCCGTCGTAGCGATGAAACTTTCACTGTGTGACGGTACCCTAAGGCTACTTTCACACTAGCGTCGTACTCATGAATAACTAATGAATAACAGTGTTTAAAATAAAGATCTATGTGTCCGCCGCCCTCCCACCCCCTGTGCGCCCCCCCCCCGCTGTTCTGAAAATACTTACCCGCCTCCCTTGCTGCTTCCTGGCCGCGGCTTCTAGTGTATGCGGTCACGTGGGGTCGATCATTTACAGTCCTGAATATGTGGCTCCACCTCCCATAGGGCGGAGCCGACTATTCATGATTGTAAATGAGCGGCCCCATGTGAGAGGAAGGAGCGACAGCCAACGTGGGAGCGGGTGAGTATTTTCAGGACAGCGGGGGGGGCGCACAGGGGGTGGGGGGGCGGCGGACACATAGATCTTTATTTTAAACACTATTATTCATATTTTCTCTGCAGCAAATGCTGCTGCAGGGAACATATGAATCGCGGCTTCAGCACCATGTGGGGGGGACAGCGCTTACTGTAGCGCTGTCTCCTGCACGCACACGGACCCCAGACGGAGAACGTCCGTGTGAGGTCCGTGTTTTACACGGACCCATTGACTCTATTGGGTCCGTGTAATACGTGCGCTCCCACGAACACTGACATGTCTCCGTGTTTGGCACACGGAGACACGGTCCGCAAAAAATCAATGACATCTGAACAGATGCATTGATTTTTATGGGTCTACGTGTGTCAGTGTCTCTGGTACGTGAGGAAACTGTCACCTCACGTACCGGAGCCACTGACGTGTGAAACCGGCCTAACCCACATTTAGCGCCCACATGTTTGGCATTTCTGTAGTGACGAGAGCCTGCCTAACTAACTGGTGCGTGTCTCCAGAAACCCGAGCTGTGCATAATGTACTGGTCACTACAGCATACTGGTCACTTCAACATGCTAGTCACTACAATGGTAGTTTGCAATTTTCACACAGCAATATCAGCTGCTGGCTGTTTTTGGAAAACACCCATGGAGTAAAAATCATCATTACACCTACAGATAAATTCCCAAATGGCTATAATTTCCAAAATGAAGTCACTTAAGGAAGAGATTCTGCTTTTCTAGCACTTAAGGGCTTTGTATATCTACAATCTACAATAGAATGGTTCACAAATTAGCGTATCCAGGTGTTAGAATGGCCAAGTCAAAGTCCAGACCTCAATCCAATCGAGAATCTGTGGAAAGAGCTGAAAACTGCTGTTCACAAATGATCTCCATCAAACCTCACTGAGCTTGAGCTATTTGCCAAGGAAGAATGGGCAAGAAATTCAGTCTCTCGATGTACAAAACTGATAGATACATACCCCAAGCGACTTGCAGAACTAATCGCAGCAAAAGGTGGCACAACAAAGTATTAAGTTAAAGGGGCCGAATAATATTGCACACCCCACTTTTCAGTTTTTGAATTTCCACAAAAATTTTAAATAACCAATAAATTTCATTCAACTTAACAATTGTGTTCCACTTGTTGTTGATTCTTCACCAAAAATTTACATTTGGTGTCTTTATGTTTGAAGCATGATATGTGGGAAAAGGTTGAAAAGTTCCAGGGAGTCGGATACGTTCGCAAGGCACTATATATCACATCAGCTCTCTTGTTGCCATTTCTAGGCCCCCAAAATACTTTTTTTTTTAGGCCTGGTGTCTGTTTTTTAATAGTCTTGCAAATCAGTATATTGCATCAGTCTTCTCCTTGCCATTTCTAGGCCCAAAAACTAGTTTTTCAGGGCTGATACTGTATGTGGTTTTTAAAAGTTTGGGAAATACATAATGGACATTAGCTGAACTGTTGTGTTTTTTCTAGTACTGTTGCAAAAATAATTCTACTCTTCCGCCATCTCTTTGTGAGTCGTGTTTACAAAATCAACTTCCCAAAATGATGAAAGCATTAAATAAGGAACATGGGCGTGGCAGTGGTGGTGCTGGGATAGCTGCTGATGGTGGTGGTGGCGAAGCTGATGCAGGGAGAGGACATGATCGTTCTGTACCTGCTACGTGCACAATTCCAACACATTCCTCTGGTGTACTCAGGCGATAGCACATTATGCGTCCTTTTGTAGGCCTGAATTCCGCTCCACGAATGGTGAGGTCACAAGATGTTGAAAATGTATTAGATTGGATGAATAGAAGTGGCTCCAGTTCCTTCTCATTATCGTCCACCTGGTTCAGTGCAGAAAGTGCACAACTGACACCTGAGGAGCATTGTCATTCGGCTTCCACCTCAACCCCTTGCAAATCGGCCAAGCTGTCTGAGCTCCAAGTTATGCAGCAGTTTCTTTGGGATTTTTGATGGCTCTGCTGGCTGGGGTTCTGTGGCCCATCCACCTGCCTTTGCTTCAGAAGTGGAAGAGAATGAGTACACTAATGCCCAATCACTTGTCAGGTTGGATGAGGAGTTTGTGGGAGGGCTAGTGCACACGGTCAGTGGACAATCGCAGCTCATGTCAGATGATGACGAAACTCCATTGCCAACTGCAGCGTCTTTATGCAGTGTGCAGACTGGCAAGGAGGGCAGGGTTAAGAAGTCGGTGGAAGATGATGTGGGGGATGATGGGGTCCTAGACTCCACATGGAGCGAAGGTCATCCTAGTGACTTGAGCAGTTTGGAGGAATATGTGGGTGTAAACCATTGTTTGGGTGCATGGCAGAGCTCGGAAGGGAAGGAGCGCCATTTGACTTTTCTATGCAAAATTGACTGGAATTGAGATGGGACGCCATGTTGCGTTTGGAGAGCCCCTGATGTGCCTAAACATTGAAACCCCCCACAAGTGACACCATTTTGGAAAGTAGACCCCTTAAGGAACTTATCTAGATGTGTGGTGAGCACTTTGACCCAACAAGTGCTTCACAGAAGTTTATAATGCAGAGCCGTAAAAATAAAAAATCATATTTTTTCACAAAAATGATCTTTTCGCCCCCCATTTTTTATTTTCGCAAGGGTAAGAGAAGAAATTGGACCCCAAAAATTGTTGTGCAATTTGTCCTGAGTACGCTGATACCCCATATGTGGGTGTAAACCATTGTTTGGGTGCATGGCAGAGCTCGGAAGGGAAGGAGCGCCATTTGACTTTTCAATGCAAAATTGACTGGAATTGAGATGGGACGCCATGTTGAGTTTGGAGAGCCCCTGATGTGCCTAAACATTGAAACCCCCCACAAGTGACACCATTTTGGAAAGTAGACCCCTTAAGGAACTTATCTAGATGTGTGGTGAGCACTTTGACCCAACAAGTGCTTCACAGAAGTTTATAATGCAGAGCCGTAAAAATAAAAAATCATATTTTTTCCACAAAAATGATTTTTTCGCCCCCAATTTTTTATTTTCCCAAGGGTAAGAGAAGAAATTAGACCACAAAAGTTGTTGTTCAATTTGTCCTGAGTACAATGATACCCCATATGTGGGGGTAAACCACTGTTTGGGCGCATAGCAGAGCTCGGAAGGGAAGGAGCGCCATTTGACTTTTCAATGCAAAATTGACTGGAATTGAGATAGGACACCATGTCGCGTTTGGAGAGCCCCTGATGTGCCTAAACATTAAAACCTCCCACAAGTGACATAATTTTGGAAAGTAGACCCCTTAAGGAACTTATCTTGATGTGTTTTGAGAGCTTTGAACCCCCAAGTGTTTCACTACAGTTTATAACGCAGAGCTGTGAAAATAAAAAAAATTTTTTTTTCAGAAAAATGATATTTTAGCCCCCAGTTTTGTATTTTCACAAGGGTAACAGGATAAATTGGACTCCAAAAGTTGTTGTCCAATTTGTCCTGAGTACGCTGATACCCCATATGTGGGGGGAACCACTGTTTGGGCGCATGGCAGAGCTCAGAAGGGAAGGAGCGCCATTTGGAATGCAGACTTAGATGGATTGGTCTGCAGGCGTCACTTTGCATTTGCAGAGCCCCTGATATACCCAAAAAGTACAACCCCCCCACAAGTGACCCCATATTGGAAACTAGACCTCCTGAGGAACTTATCTAGATGTGTTTTGAGAGCTTTGAACCCCCAAGTGTTTCACTACAGTTTATAACGCAGAGCCATGAAACTAAAAATTCTTTTTTTTTTCAGAAAAATGATTTTTTAGCCCCCAGTTTTATATTTTCACAAGGGTAACAGGATTAATTGGACCCCAAAAGTTGTTGTCCAATTTGTCCTGAGTACGCTGATACCCCATATGTGGGGGGGAACCACTGTTTGGGCGCATGGCAGAGCTCGGAAGGGAAGGAGCGCCATTTGGAATACAGACTTAGATGGATTGGTCTGCAGGCGTCACGTTGCATTTGCAGAGCCTCTGATGTACCCAAACAGTACAACCCCCCACAAGTGACCCCATATTGGAAACTAGACCTCCCGAGGAACCTATCTAGATGTGTTTTGAGAGCTTTGAACCCCCAAGTGTTTCACTACAGTTTACAACGCAGTGCCGTGAAAATAAAAAATCCTTTTTTTCCCACAAAAATGATTTTTAGCCCCCCAAATTTTTATTTTCCCAGAGATAACAAGAGAACTTGGACCCCAAAAGTTGTTGTCCAATTTGTCCCGAGTACGCTGATGCCCCAAATGTTGGGGTAAACCCCTGTTTGGGCGCACGGGAGAGCTCGGAAGGGAAGGAGCACTGTTTTACTTTTTCAACGCAGAATTGTCTGGAATTGAGATCGGACGCCATGTCACGTTTGGAGAGCCCCTGATGTGCCTAAACAGTGGAAACTCCCCAATTCTACCTGAAACTAATCCAAACACACCCCTAACCCTAATCCCAACTGTAACCCTAACCACACCCCTAACCCTGACACACCCCTAATTCTAATCCCAACCCTTATCCCAACGGTAAATATAATCCAAACCCTAACCCTAACTTTAGCCCCAACCCTAACTTTAGCCCCAACCCTAACTTTAGCCCCAACCCTAATCCCAACGGTAAATGTAATCCAAACCCTAACCCTAACTTTATCCCCAACCCTAACTTTAGCCCCAACCCTAACTTTAGCCCCAACCCTATCCCTAACTTTAGCCCCACCCTAACTTTAGCTCCAACCCTAGCCCCAACCCTAACCCTAGCCCTAACCCTAACCCTAGCCCTAACCCTAGCCCTAACCCTAGCCCTAATGCTAGCCCTAACCCTAGCCCTAACCCTAACCCTAACCCTAGCCCTAACCCTAGCCCTAACCCTAACCCTAGCCCTAATGGGAAAATGGAAATAAATACATTTTTTTAATTTTATTATTTTTCCCTAACTAAGGGGGTGATGAAGGGGGGTTTGATTTACTTTTATAGCGTTTTTTATATCGTATTTTTATGATTGGCAGCTGTCACACACTAAAAGACGCTTTTTATAGCAAAAAGTTTTTGCATCTCCACATTTTGAGACCTATAATTTTTCCGTATTTTGGTCCACAGAGTCATGTGAGGTCTTGTTTTTTGTGGGACGAGTTGACATTTTTATTGGTAACATTTTCGGACATGTGACAGTTTTTGATCACTTTTGATTCCGATTTTTGTGAGGCAGAATGACCAAAAACCAGCTATTCATGAATTTCTTTTGGGGGAGGCGTTTATACCGTTCCACGTTTGGTAAAATTAATAAAGCAGTTTTATTCGTCGGGTCAGTACGATTACAGCGATATCTCATTTATATAACTTTTTTATGTTTTGGCGCTTTTATACGATAAAAGCTATTTTATAGAAAAAATAATTATTTTGGCATCGCTTTATTCTGAGGACTATAACATTTTTATTTTTTTGGTTATGATTAGTGTTGAGCGATACCGTCCGATACTTGAAAGTATCGGTATCGGAAAGTATCGGCCGATACCGGCAAAATATCGGATCCAATCCGATACCGATACCCGATACCAATACAAGTCAATGGGACTCATGTATCGGACGGTATTCCTGATGGTTCCCAGGGTCTGAAGGAGAGGAAACTCTCCTTCAGGCCCTGGGAACCATATAAATGTGTAAAAGAAAGAATTAAAATAAAAAATATCGCTATCCTCACCTCTCCGACGCAGCCGGGACTTCAGCGAGGGAACCGGCAGCGTTGTTTGTTTAAAATTCGCGCTATTACTTGGTTACGTGAATTCCCGGCTTGTGATTGGTCAGGTCGGCCATGTTGCCGGGACGCGGACCAATCACAGCAAGCCGTGACGAAATTACGTCACGGCTTGCTGTGATTGGTCCGCGTCCCGGCAATATGGCCGCCCTGACCAATCACAAGCCGTGACGTCACGGGAGGCTGGACACGCGCTCACTTTAAAATTGGCGCGTGTCCAGCCTCCCGTGACGTCACGGCTTGTGATTGGTTGCGCCGCGGTCAACCAATCACAAGCCGGGAGGCTGGACGCGCTCATTTTAAAATGGGCGCGTGTCCAGCCTCCCGTGACGTCACGGCTTGTGATTGGTTGCGCCGCGGTCAACCAATCACAAGCCGGGAGGCTGGACGCGCTCATTTTAAAATGGGCGCGTGTCCAGCCTCCCGTGACGTCACGGCTTGTGATTGGTCAGGGCGGCCATATTGCCGGGACGCGGACCAATCACAGCAAGCCGTGACGTAATTTCGTCACGGCTTGCTGTGATTGGTCCGCGTCCCGGCAACGTGGCCGACCTGACCAATCACAAGCCGGGAATTCACGTAACCAAGTAATAGCGCAAATTTTAAACAAACAACGCTGCCGGTTCCCTCGCTGAAGTCCCGGCTGCGTCGGAGAGGTGAGTATAGCGATATTTTTTATTTTAATTCTCTCTTTTACACATTTTAACATTAATGTTGTTGCGATACCCGATACCCGATACCACAAGAGTATCGGAATCCCGGTATCGGAATTCCGATACAGCAAGTATCGGCCGATACCCGATACTTGCAGCATCGGAATGCTCAACACTAGTTATGATGCTATATGGTGGCTCGTTTTTTGCGGGACAAGATGACGTTTTATATCCGTCTTTTTGATCGCGTGTTATTTCACTTTTTGTTCGGCGGTATGATAATAAAGCGTTGTTTTTTGGTTCGTTTTTTTTTTTTTTCTTACGGTGTTCACTGAAGGGGTTACCTAGTGGGACAGTTTTATAGGTTGGGTCGTTACGGACGCGGCGATACTAAATATGTGTACTTTTATTGTTTTTTTTGTTTTTTTTTAGATAAAGAAATGTATTTATGGGAATAATATTTTTTTTTTCTTCTTTATTTAGGAATTTTTTTGTTTGTTTGTTTTTTTACACATGTGGAAATTTTTTTTTTAAACTTTTTTACTTTGTCCCAGGGGGGGACATCACAGATCGCCGATCTGATAGTTTGCATAGCACTCTATCTGATTGGCGCTCTCACTCACATCGCTTCAGGCTGCAGCTTTCATCTGCAGCCAGCTCCGGACCCCGAAGTACTCCCTGCAGGACCCGGATGCAGCCCCGCGGCCATTTTGGATCCGGGGCCTGCAGGGAGGAGACGCTCGGTACAAGGTGAGTACATTCCCTTGTACCGATCGTCTCAGGGAAGCCCGCAGGGAGCCCCCTCCCTGCGCGATGCTTCCCTGCACCTCCGGTACACCGCGATCATGTTTGATCGCGGTGTGCCGGGGGTTAATGTGCCGGGGCGGTCCGTGACCGCTCCTGGCACATAGTGCCGGATGTCAGCTGCGATAGGCTATGACGTACTATCCCGTCACTGGGAATTAAGTCCCAGATCACCTTGACGGGATAGTACGTCATATGGGATTAAGGGGTTAATACCAAATATAGGAAAAGGAGCAAATGAGGCTAAAAGAGTAAAATTGATGTTAATACAGCATCCAGAAATCGCCATAGGCAGGTAGGTCACAGATATCAAGTACCCATGAAAAAGATAAGTATGTATGATCCATAGTAAGAGCCACACCAAAGTATAAGTAAATAGTAATGGATATTAGTACCTTAATAAATTGCAGCAACAGGATCGCTGTGGCATACTTGCCCACCCCGACGCTCATTTCGGTCAAAAGACCTGTTTTAGGGATAGGAGTGGGGTTAGGGTTGGATTAGGGTTGATGTTAGGGTTGTATTAGGATTGGGTTAGAGCTGGGGTTAGGATTCTGTTAGGGTTAGGGTTGGGGTTAGAGCTGAGGTTAGGGTTTTGCTAGGGTTGGGGTTGTAGTTATGGTTGTGTTGGAGTTAGGGTTTTGTTGGGGTTAGAGTTGTGGTTAGGGTTGGGATTAGGGTTAGGGGTGTGTTTGGGTTAGGGTTGGGTTTAGGGCTGTGTTAGGTTTAGAGTTAGAACTGGGGGTTTTCCACTGTTTAGACACATCACGGGTCTCCAGACGCGACATGGTGCTCTCCATCAATTCCAGCCAATTTTGCATTCAAAAAGTCAAACTGTGCTCTCTCCATTTTGAGCCCTGCCATGCGCCCAAACAGTGGATTTCCTCCACATACGGGGTATCGTTGTACTCAGGAGAAATTGCACAACAAACTTCGTGGTCCATTTTCACCTGATACCCTTGTGAAAATAAAAAAGTATGGGTCTAAAGTAAGTTTTTTGTGAAAAAATTAAATGTTCATTTTTTTCCTTCCACATTGCTTAATAAACTTCTAGCATGGTGTCACGATTAGGTATTTTCTGTCGTATTGATCCCTCAAAGTCACTTCAAATGTGAGGTGTTCCCTAAAAAAAATGGTTTTGTATATTTTGTTGGAAAAATGAGAAATCGCTGGTCAACTTTTAACCCTTATAGTTATAACTTAAAAAAACACACCAGTACACAGGCAAAGAT
This sequence comes from Ranitomeya variabilis, assembly GCF_051348905.1. Classification (NCBI taxonomy): domain Eukaryota; kingdom Metazoa; phylum Chordata; class Amphibia; order Anura; family Dendrobatidae; genus Ranitomeya; species Ranitomeya variabilis. Next base: position 385,540,518 of record NC_135232.1, on the reverse strand, counting down.
GCTTACCTGTCCAAGGCCTCCAAACAATTGCACTATCCAAGGTGCAGCGGACCCAAGTTAAGATGGCAAAATACACAGGTGCAATAATACCGATAAGGCAGCCAGCCTACAATCAAGGATTGGCCGCTTGTTACACCTGTGCAAACAAATAATCTGTATGTGGCTATGTTCACACAGAAATGCAGAGCATCTGGCAAAGCCTATTAATGACACCATATAGCGGGCCAACCAGTGCTGACTATAATGCATCCTGTGCGGACAGAGGCCACAGTTTACAGAGCCATCTGGACCCAACTGCACCCTGAAAAATATATAAAGTGCACAAATGTAAAACAATGTATGCAAGGTATTGGTTGATATTATGGCCACAATACTTAAGCTGGCAACCCACGTCAAGGGTCCTTACCTATTGCCAGTCCTAATCTAACAAGAAAAACACCATAAGAGGAAAAACCTCCACTATTCTAGACAAAAAAAACACCAGTACACAGGCAAAGATGCTTACTAGTGTTGAGTATTCCGATACCGCAAGTATCGGGTATCGGCCGATACTTGCGGGTATCGGAATTCCGATACCGAGATCCGATACTTTTGTGGTATCGGGAATCGGTATCGGGATTAATATCAATGTGTAAAAGAAAGAATTAAAATAAAAAATAGGGATATACTCACCTCTCCGACGCAGCCTGGACTTTACCGCCGTAACCGGGAGCTGTTGTACCTAAAAATGCGCGCTTGAAGGGCCTTAGATGACATCATGGCGCTCTGATTGGTCCGTAGCGGTCGCATGACCGCTACGCGACCAATCACAAAGCAGTGACGTCACCTAAGGTCTTTCAAGCGCTTGAAAGACCTTAGGTGACGTCACTGCTTTGTGATTGGTCGCGTAGCGGTCACGCTACCGCTACGCGACCAATCAGAAGCTGCGGACGTCTTCTAAGGTATTTCAAGCGCTTGAAAGACCTTAGGTGACGTCACGGCTTTGTGATCGGTCGCGTAGCGGTCACGCGACCGCTACGCGACCAATCAGAAGCTGCGGACGTCTTCTAAGGTATTTCAAGCGCTTGAAAGACCTTAGGTGACGTCACGGCTTTGTGATTGGTCGCGTAGCGGTCACACGACCGCTACGGACCAATCAGAGCGCCGGCCGTGACGTCATCTAAGGCCCTTCAAGCACGCATTCTTAGGTACAACGGCTCCTGGTTACGGCGGTAAAGTCCAGGACGCGTCAGAGGGTGAGTATATCCCTATTTTTTATTTTAATTCTTTCTTTTACACATTGATATGGATCCCAGGGCCTGAAGGAGAGTTTCCTCTCCTTCAGACTCTGGGAACCATACAGGATACCGTCCGATACTTGGTGTCCCATTGACTTGTATTGGTATCGGGTATCGGTATCGGATTAGATCCGATACTTTGCCGGTATCGGCTGATACTTTCCGATACCGATACTTTCAAGTATCGGACGGTATCGCTCAACACTAATGCTTACCTGTCCAGGGCCTCCAAACAATTGCACTAGCCAAGGTGCAGCGGACCCAAGTTAAGATAGCAGATGGCAGATACACAGGTGCAATAATACCAATAAGGCAGCCAGCCTACAAGCAGGGATTGGCCGCTTGGTGCACCTGTGCAAACAAATAATCTGTATGTGGCAATGTTCACACAGAAAAAAAATGGTTTTGTATATTTTGCTGGAAAAATGAGAAATCGCTGGTCAACTTTTAACCCTTATAACTTACTAACAAAAAAATTATGTTTTCAAAATTGTGCTAATGTAGACATGTTGGAAATATTATTTATTAACTATTTTGTGTGACATGATTCTGATTTCAGGGTACAAAAATTAAAAGATTGAAAATTGCTAAATTTTCTACATTTTGGTCAAATTTTCATTTTTTTCATAAATAAAGGCAAGTCTTATCGAAAATATTTTGCCACTAACATGAAGTGTGATATGTTATGAAAAAACAATCTCAGACTCAGAGTGATACATTGAAGCGTTCCAGAGCTATAACCTCATAAAGTGACAGTGGTCAGAATTGTAAAAATTGGCTTGGTCATTAAAGGGAAGCTGTCACCCCCAAAATGGAAGATGAGCTAAGCCCACCGGCATCAGGGGCTTATCTACAGCATTCTGTAATGCTGTAGATAAGCCCCCGATGTATCCTGAAAGATGAGAAAAAGAGGTTAGATTATACTCACCCAGGGGCGGTCCCGCTGTGGTCCGGTCCGGTCCGGCGCCTGCCATCTTCTTACGATGACATCATCTTCTTGTCTTCACGCTGCGGCTCCGGAAAGGTCAGAGGCCCGGCGCCTGTGCACTGCAGTACTTTGCTCTGCCCTCAACAGGACAGACAAAGTACGCCTGCGCCAGAGCTGCAGCGTGAAGACAAGAAGAGGACGTCATCCTATGAAGATAGGAGGCCCCGGACCGGACCGCGACGCCCATTGGACTGCCCGCCCAGGTGAGTATAATCTAACCTCTTTTTCTCATCTTTCAGGATACTTTGGGGGCTTATCTACAGCATTCCAGAATGCTGTAGATAAGCCCCTGATGCTGGTGGGCTTAGCTCATCTTCCATTTTGGGGGTGACAGGTTCCCTTTAAGGTCAAAATTGGCTCGGTCACTAAGGGGTTAATTTTTTTTAAAACTGCAAATACAAAATCTGTAGCGGGTGCCTCCATGTAAAATGCCAATCGTACTACTTTTCTGAAGTCCTATAGCTTTTGCTTCTGTAAGCAATGACTGTGTCCTATCCAGAATAAAAGCGAAGTAATTTACAGTAATCTAACTAAGCAAATATACAGACGTTCTGCTCTTTGAACTTCAGAACCTGTTGGTTTATTGTGCCTCGTTACAACTATTATACATGACCTTTTCCTTTATTTTAGCTTTACAGATAAATAAGCATACAGAACAGTGCATGCCAGAAATGGCGTGACAGGTGAGAACACCTTACAAAGAGGAAGATGGCATACATATAATCATGCAGCGGGTTCCTATTGTGAAACTATTTGCTGAGTAACCTCTGAGAAGTATAATGTTTCCAGGTGATTATTAGTCGTTTCGAATAAGGAAAGGAAGATAAAACAGTGGCAGCAATGAACTTGAGAAGCCATTGGTGCAAAGCTGTGAGCTCAGCCTCCTCCTTGTATAAATGCTTATACTGTAAGGCTGTTAGGAGGCATTAGACTACTCTGTGCTGCAAAGCCTGGACCCACCCTGCTCATAGTCATCTGCTGCTTCTACTGCTGAGCTGATATGGATGCAGTACAACATGTCTTCAAGGGCACTTTTATACATTCAACTCCTAGCTGTGACTGTGAGATTTTAGAAAAGCACATCCTGGGTACAGACAAGGCTGGAAAAGTAAGTATATTCTTCATTAATAATAAATATGTACATTAATAATCATACTAATGGTCATACGTGGTCTATCATGTCATAGATGGAACATGATTTCTGTTACACTATATAGTGATAGCGTTCATGTTATTTTTCTATTTTGCATGTGTTCAGTTGGAATTTGCATTAGTTACATTCATATCATATTTAGCAATATTAAATATTATTATTATGTATTATTTATTTACTATATAGCTGACCCCAAAAAACAACAATTTTTGATTATCGAATTTTCTCAGGGTAAATAGTAAAGATGGTAGGAGAAAATAATCTAACCATTATAAAAAAAAAAAGCAGCGTGTGGGCAGTGGTAATTAATTTACAGGAGTTAACCTTCTGTTAATTTGTGGGTGGAAAGTACTACAGGATTCTGCAAAAGAGATTGTTAGCACTGGACCAATCATATAATGTTGGAGATGATTTTTTTTTCGTGTATTATCACTGTTATATTTAGTCTTATAGCTGGAATATCTAATAACCTGGAACTCATCCGGTCTTTTGGCCTAGAATTGAAAGAAAAAGCAGCTTATTCATGCTCTAAAAACATGTATTCTAAATATCCTGATTTCTATTAATAAAGGATAATGAATTGAATTAATTGGAAAAAAAATATTTAGAAAATAAAATAAATGCCCTGTCAGACTATTGGCAATAGATTTAGGCAAGGCTGGCACTTGGCAGAAGATATGATTTATAAGTGAAGGCAGGAATGTGTAATTAAAGGCATAGGTAATATAATTTAGAATATATATACGGTAGTATGGATCTGAGTCAGTGCTTTATCATAAAATGTCAATCACTGATTAGGATTGCCCTCTTGATTATTAAACCCAGAATAAGCAGAAACTTAAATTAATAAAGTACTATCTGTGCTGAGTAATTTCTCCCCAAACTGAGTATCAGTTGGCTTCTGCTCGATAATGTTCTGCCTGCAGATGAGACTGTCAGTTCGATGTGACTGGTTCTCTTTAATAGATTAATGGATAAGCTTGCTGTACTGCCAAAAAGTATTTTCATGCTCTGAAGAATGACTTGCGTCATTAAAATATCATAGGTTAATTTGGCACATACTGTAGATGGTACGATACAAAATGTGCAGGTGAGTGATGTTTTATTAACGCCTTAGTGACCGAGCCAATTTTGACCTTAATGACCAAGCCAATTTTTACAATTCTGACCACTGTCACTATATGAGGTTACAGCTCTGGAACGCTTCAACAGATCCCACTGATTCTGAGAATGTTTTCTCATTTCTTGACATTTGATTCATTACATATTGTACTTCATGTTAGTGGTAACATTTCTTTGATAAGACTTGCATTTATTTATGAAAAAAATGGAAATTTGGCAAAAATTTGGAAAATTTTACAATTTTCAAACTTTTAATTTGTGTGCCCTTAAATCAGAGAGTCATGTCACACAAAATAGTTAATAAATAACATTTTCCACTTGTCTACTTTACATAATCACAATTTTAGTAACATAATGTTTTGTTATTAGGAAGTTGTAAGGGTTAAAAGTTGAGCAGTGACACTGATTTCTCATTTTTCCAACACAATTTGCAAAACCATTTTTTTAGGGACCACATCAAATTTGAAGTGACTTTGAGGGGTCAATATGACAGAAAATACCCAAAAGTGACACCATTCTAAAAACTGCACCCCTCAAGGTGCTAAAACCACATTCAACAAGTTTACTAACCCTTCAGGTGCTTCACGAGAACTAAAGAAATACGGAAGGAAAAAATTAACATGTCACTTTTTTCACAAAAAAATTGACTTTAGGCCCAAACTTTTTTATTTTCACAAGGGTATCGGGAGAAAATGGACCATAAAATTTGTTGTACAATTTCTCCTGAGCACATCGATAACCCATATGTGTGGGAAATCCACTGTTTGGTCACATGGCGGGGCTCAGAAGGGAATGAGCACCATTTGACTTTTTGAACGTAAAATCAACTGGAATCGATGCGGGCACCATGTCACGTTTGGAGACCCCCTGATGTGCCTAAACAGTGGAAGTCCCCCACAAGTGACCTCATATTGGAAACCACACCCCTCAAGGATTTTATCCAGGGGTGTTGTGAGAAATTGGTAACATTAGTTTGTCATATTGAATGTCGTCATTAGTGTTGAGAGCAAGTGCTTGCTACTCCAGTTTGCATCGGGTGCTCGGCTATGCACAGAATATCGCGGGTGCTCGAGTGACATGCTCATGTCCCTGCCCTGGGAATCTGATGCTTGGTGCATATCCGAGCACCTGATGCAAACTTGAGTAGTGAGCAATTGCACTCAACACTAGCCATCACATCATCATCATTTTTTTACTTTTGAAAATCCCTCAGTTCTAACTAGCAATTTCTCCTGAGTACACCGATACCTCATATGTGGGGGAAATCCACTGTTTGGGCACTTGACAGGGCTTAGAAGGGAGGGAGCACCGTTTGACTTTTTGAATGCAAAATTAGTGGAATCGATAGCGGGGACTATGTTGCATTTGGAGACCCCCTGATGTGCCTAAACAGTGGAACCCCCCAATTTTAACTCCAACCTTAGCACAGCCCTAAACCCAACCCTAACCCCAACACACCCCTTACCCTAATCCCAACCCTAACCACAACCCTAACACAACCCTATCCCTAACCACAATCCTAACCCCAACACAATCCTAACCTCTAACCCTAGCCACAACCCTAAACCCAACACAACCCTAACCCCAACGAACCCTAACACAACCCCAACCCTAACACAACCAACAACCGAGACCCGGAGATTTCTCAGCACCATTAAAAAGTGGCACTGAGGAATAAGGCTCCTTAACTCCTTTCTGTCATTGGACGTACTATTCCTTCCATGTGGGGTGGGCCCTACTTCCCAAGGATGGAATAGTACGTCCAGCGCGATCGGCTGCGCTCACGGGGGGAGCGCGGCCGATCGCGGCCGGGTGTCAGCTTCCTATCGCAGCTGACATCCGGCACTATGTGCCAGGAGTGGTCACGGACCGCCCCCGGCACATTAACCCCCGGCACACCGCGATCAAACATGATCGCGGTGTGCCGGCGGTATAGGGAAGCATCGCGCAGGGAGGGGGCTCCCTGCGGGCTTCCCTGAGACCCCCGCAGCAACGCGATGTGATTGCGTTGCTGCGAGGGTCTCCTACCTCCTTCCTTGCTGCAGGTCCCGGATCGAAGATGGCCGCGGCATCCGGGTCCTGCAGGGAGGGAGGTGGCTTACCGAGTGCCTGCTCAGAGCAGGCGCTTGGTAAGCCTGCAGTGCTCTAAGTCAGATCGGTGATCTGACAGAGTGCTGTGCAAACTGTCAGATCACCGATCTGTGATGTCCCCCCCTGGGATAAAGTAAAAAAGTTTTAAAAAAAATTTCCACATGTGTAAAAAAAAAAATAAAAAAAAAAATCCTAAATAAAGAAAAAAAAAATATTATTCCCATAAATACATTTCTTCATCTAAATAAAAAAACAAACAATAAAAGTACACATATTTAGTATCGCCGTGTCCGTAATGACCCAACCTATAAAACTGTCCCGCTAGTTAACCCCTTCAGTAAACACCGTAAGAAAAAAAAAAAAACGAGGGAAAAAACAACGCTTTATTATCATACCGCAAAATAAAAAGTGGAATAAAACGCGATCAAAAAGACAGATATAAATAACCTTAGTACCGCTGAAAGCGTCATTTTGTCCCGCAAAAAAAGAGCTGCCATACAGCATCGTCAGCAAAAAAATAAAAAAGTTATAGTGCTCAGAATAAAGCGATGCCAAAATAATTATTTTTTCTATAAAATAGTTTTTATCGTATAAAAGCGCCAAAACATAAAAAAATGATAAAAATGAGAGATCGCTGTAATCGAACTGACCTGAAGAATAAAACTGCTTTATCAATTTTACCAAACGCAGAACGGTATAAACGCCTCCCCCAAAAGAAATTCATGAATAGCTGGTTTTTGGTCATTCTGCCTCACAAAAATCGGAATAAAAAGCGATCAAAAAATGTCACGTGCCCGAAAATGTTACCAATAAAAACGTCAACTTGTCCCGCAAAAAATAAGACCTCACATGACTCTGTGGTCTCAAATATGGAAAAATTATAGCTCTCAAAATGTGGTAACGCAAAAAATATTTTTTACAATAAAAAGCGTCTTTCAGTGTGTGACGGCTGCCAATCATAAAAATCCGCTAGAAAACTCGCTATAAAAGTAAATCAAACCCCCCTTCATCACCCCCTTAGTTAGGGAAAAATTAAAAAATTAAAAAAAGTATTTATTTCCATTTTCCCATTAGGGCTAGGGTTAGGATTAGGGTTAGGGCTAGGGTTAGGGTTAGGGCTAGGGTTAGGGCTACGGTTAGGGCTAGGGTTAGGGTTAGGGCTAGGGTTAGGGCTAGGGTTAGGGCTAGGGTTAAGGCTACAGTTAGGGTTGGGGCTAAAGTTAGGGTTGGGGCTAAAGTTAGGGTCAGGGTTTGGATTACATTTACGGTTGGGAATAGGGTTAGGATTAGGGTTAGGGGTGTGTCTGGGTTAGAGGTGTGGTTAGGGTTACCGTTGGGATTAGGGTTAGGGGTGTGTTTGCATTAGGGTTTCAGTTATAATTGGGGGGTTGCCACTGTTTAGGCACATCAGGGGCTCCCCAAATGCGACATGGCGTCCGATCTCAATTCCAGCCAATTCTGCGTTGAAAAAGTAAAACAGTGCTCCTTCCCTTCCGAGCTCTCCCGTGTGCCCACACAGGGGTTTACCCCAACATATCGGGTATCAGCATACTCAGGACAAATTGGACAACAACTTTTGGGGTCCAATTTCTCCGGTTACCCTTGGAAAAATACAAAACTGGGGGCTAAAAAATAATTTTTGTTGGAAAAAAAAGGATTTTTTATTTTCACGGCTCTGCGTTATAAACTGTAGTGAAACACTTGGGGGCTCAAAGTTCTCACAACACATCTAGATAAGTTCCTTGGGGGGTCTAGTTTCCAATATGGGGTCACTTGTGGGGGGTTTCTACTGTTTAGGTACATTAGGGGCTCTGCAAACGCAATGTGACGCCTGCAGACCAATCCATCTAAGTCTGCATTCCAAATGATGCTCCTTCCCTTCTGAGCTCTGCCATGCGCTCAAACGGTGGTTCCCCCCACATATGGGGTATCAGCGTACTCAGGACAAATTGGACAACAATATTTAGGGTCCAATTTCTCCTGTTACCCTTGGAAAAATACAAAACTGGGGGCTAAAAAATAATTTTTGTGGAAAAAAAAATTTTTTTTATTTGCACGGCTCTGCGTTATAAACTGTAGTGAAACACTTGGGGGTTCAAAGCTCTCACAACACATCTAGATGAGTTCCTTAGGGGGTCTACTTTCCAAAATGGTGTCACTTGTGGGGGGTTTCTACTGTTTAGGTACATTAGGGGCTCTGCAAACGCAATGTGATGCCTGCAGACCATTCCATCTAAGTCTGCATTCCAAATGGTGCTCCTTCCCTTCCGAGCCCTCCCATGCGCCCAAACGGTGGTTCCCCCCCACATATGGGGTATCAGCGCACTCAGGACAAATTGGACAACAACTTTTGGGGTCCAATTTCTTCTCTTACCCTTGGGAAAATAAAAAATTGGGGGTGAAAAATAATTTTTGTGAAAAAAAAATGATTTTTTATTTTTACGGTTCTGCATTATAAACTTCTGTGAAGCACTTGGTGGGTCAAAGTGCTCACCACACATCTAGATAAGTTCCTTAGGGGGTCTACTTTCCAAAATGTCACTTTTGGGGGGTTTCAATGTTTAGGCACATCAGTGGCTCTCCAAACGCAACATGGCGTCCCATCTCAATTCCTGTCAATTTTGCATTGAAAAGCCAAACGGCGCTCCTTCTTTTCCGAGCTCTGCCATGCACCCTAACAGTGGTTTACCCCCACATATGGGGTATCGGCGTACTCAGGACAAATTGTACAACAATGTTTGGGGTCCATTTTCTCCTGTTACCCTTGGTAAAATAAAACAAATTGGAGCTGAATTAAATTTTTTGTGAAAAAAAGTTAAATGTTCATTTTTATTTAAACATTCCAAAAATTCCTGTGAAACACCAGAAGGGTTAATAAACTTCTTGAATGTGGTTTTGATCACCTTGAGGGGTGCAGTTTTTAGATTGGTGTCACACTTGGGTATTTTCTATCATATAGACCCCTCAAAATGACTTCAAATGAGATGTGGTCCCTAAAAAAAAAATGGTGTTGTAAAAATGAGAAATTGCTGGTCAACTTTTAACCCTTACAACTCCCTAAAAAAAAAAAATTTTGGTTCCAAAATTGTGCTGATGTAAAGTAGACATGTGGGAAATGTTACTTATTAAGTATTTTGTGTGACATATCTCTGTGATTTAATTGCATAAAAATTCAAAGTTGGAAAATTGCGAAATTTTCAAAATTTTCACCAAATTTCCATTTTTTTCACAAATAAACACAGGTAATATCAAAGAAATTTTACCATTATCATGAAGTACAATATGTCACGAGAAAACAATGTCAGAATAACCGGGATCCGTTGAAGCGTTCCAGAGTTATAACCTCATAAAGGGACAGTGGTCAGAATTGTAAAAATTGGCCCAGTCCATAACGTGCAAACCACCCTTGGGGGTAAAGGGGTTAACTGACACCGTTAAAAGGCATATCAGCAGTCTTTAAGGGGCTGAATCTGACTGGTCAATACAGATATAAAGTCCCGTATTCAACTGTCAAAGTTAATAAAATATCTCTCACCATAACATTTTTTTTCATACCATCCATTTTCCAAAGTAACCTTTAATTGTTTTCTTTAATGTAAAGCGCTGCGGAATATGTTGGCACTATATAAAGATTGTTATTATATAAATAAAGGTTATTATTATTTAATGTCACTGATGCGAGCTTAATAATAATAGATGATCAAATCTATTCAAATTTGACAGGTTTGATCAATTTTTCCCCCAAATTAGATTCAGCGTGAATTAAATTTCCGTAAATAACAATGCTACATAATTTACAACTGCCCTGGAAAGACTTGTGTAGCATTCTGTTTCAAGCTACTTAATCTAAACACAGCTTTAGTAATATTAAAGTGCTCTCACCATAGAAATGGATGATAATCTTGTAGTAAACAATAGCTCATTTAAGAACATGGTGCACTGACTTTCTTCCAAAAGTTAACCTTCTTAGTCATCTGTATTAAAACCATACTGTGAGGAATAGTGTTGAGCGATACCGTCCAATACTTGAAAGTATCGGTATCGGAAAGTATCGGCCGATACCGGCAAAGTATCGGATCCAATCCGATACCGATACCCGATACCAATACAAGTCAATGGGACTCAAGTATCGGACGGTATTCCTGATGGTTCCCAGGGTCTGAAGGAGAGGAAACTCTCCTTCAGGCCCTGGGAACCATATAAATGTGTAAAAGAAAGAATTAAAATAAAAAATATCGCTATACTCACCTGTCCGACGCAGCCGGGACTTCAGCGAGGGAACCGGCAGCGTTGTTTGTTTAAAATTCGCGCTATTACTTGGTTACGTGAATTCCCGGCTTGTGATTGGTCAGGTCGGCCATGTTGCCGGGACGCGGACCAATCACAGCAAGCCGTGACGAAATTACGTCACGGCTTGCTGTGATTGGTCCGCGTCCCGGCAATATGGCCGCCCTGACCAATCACAAGCCGTGACGTCACGGGAGGCTGGACACGCGCTTATTTTAAAATGGGCGCGTGTCCAGCCTCCCGTGACGTCACGGCTTGTGATTGGTTGCGCCGCGGTCAACCAATCACAAGCCGGGAGACTGGACGCGCTCATTTTAAAATGGGCGCGTGTCCAGCCTCCCGTGACGTCACGGCTTGTGATTGGTTGCGCCGCGGTCAACCAATCACAAGCCGGGAGGCTGGACGCGCTCATTTTAAAATGGGCGCGTGTCCAGCCTCCCGTGACGTCACAGCTTGTGATTGGTCAGGGCGGCCATATTGCCGGGACGCGGACCAATCACAGCAAGCCGTGACGTAATTTCGTCACGGCTTGCTGTGATTGGTCCGCGTCCCGGCAACATGGCCGACCTGACCAATCACAAGCCGGGAATTCACGTAACCAAGTAATAGCGCGAATTTTAAACAAACAACGCTGCCGGTTCCCTCGCTGAAGTCCCGGCTGCGTCGGACAGGTGAGTATAGCGATATTTTTTATTTTAATTCTCTCTTTTACACATTTTAACATTAATGTTGTTGCGATACCCGATATCCGATACCACAAGAGTATCGGAATCCCGGTATCGGAATTCCGATACAGCAAGTATCGGCCGATACCCGATACTTGCAGCATCGGAATGCTCAACACTAGTGAGGAATACTGAGTCAAAGTGACGGTGTCGCTGTCAGAGGTAACATTATCCTACTGTGACTGAGGCAAGGGAATTATTTATTATATTTAGGGACTCTATAGCGATGGGGTCTCTTCCACAGGACTGGCGCATAGTAAATGTGGTACCAATATTCAAAAAGGGCTCTAAAAGTGAACCTGGAAATTATAGGCCAGTAAGTCTGTCAGAACTCTGAACATTTTTTTTTACCTTTTGTGCATTACTCCACTTTTCCAAGATGGCGTCTTTGGTCTCATGTGCACTGTGTCTTCCTGCTATAAAACTCCACCCCAGCCTTCAGTCTGTGCTAGAGTATTCTGCCTTGCATCCAGCTCCTGACCTCTGGTGACTCCCTGGCTATATACCTGCTCCTGTGAACCTGTGGGGTTATCCTGCTACTCTGCTCTGAGTTCCTGCTGCATACACCAGTTCCAGTAATCCTCCTTCATCTGCTGCTCGTGTTTGCTTCCATCTGCATTTGCTGGACATGTAAGCTGTTGCTGCTCTGCAAGAACCTGAGACTATTACCCAGGCCTCCATGGTTGAGCTAAGATATTATTTGAACTGCCTTATAAGCATATCTATCTGTGTTTTGGACTAAGCAAGGACTTATTCGTGTCAAGTATCCTCAAGAATAATTGTGCTTCATAGACTTTCTGCGTGATTGCATTTTCCTCTGAAGTTTCCTATAGATTGCTAAGCTGCATTTAATATTTACTCCAAGTGTTGTGGACTTGAGTTTCTCTCAGCACCTGTTTGAATCACCGTGTGATAATATAGACTTTAACACTTATAAAACTGTGTCCTCTAGTTGTCTTGTTCCACGCAAAGAGTCTCCTGAGTTATCCCCTATAATTATTACACTAACCTCTATTGTTGGTAAAATATTTGAAGGGTTTCTGAGGGAAGTTATTGTGGATTATCTCAATGAGAATAACTGTTTAACTCCATGTCAGCATGGGTTTATGAGGAATCGCTCCTGTCAAACCAATCTAATCAGTTTTTATGAAGAGGTAAGCTATAGACTGGACCAAGCTGAGTCATTGGATGTGGTATATCTTGATTTTTCCAAAGTGTTTGATACCGTGCCACACAAGAGGTTGGTACACAAAATGAGAATGCCGAGTCTGGGGGAAAATGTGTGTAAATGGGTAAGTAACTGGCTTAGTGATAGAAAGCAGAGGGTGGTTATAAATGGTATATTCTCTAACTGGGTGCTGTGACCAGTGGGGTACCACAGGGGTCCCTGTTGGGACCTGTTCTCTTCAACATATTTATTAACGATCAGGCAGAAGGTTTACACAGTAAAATATTGATATTTGCACATGATACAAAACTATGTAAAGCAGTCAATACTAGAGAAGACAGTATTCTGCTACAGATGGATCTGGATAAGTTGGAAACTTGGGCCGAAAGGTGGCAGATGCGGTTAACAATGATAAATGTAAGGTTATACACCTGGGAAGAAGGAATCAATATTGCCATTACACACTGAACGGGAAACCACTGGGTAAATCTGACATGGAGAATGAATTGGGGATTCTAGTTAAAGGGAACCTGTCACCCCGTTTTTTCCATATGAGATAAAAATACTGTTAAATAGGGCCTGAGCTGTGCATTGCAATAGTGTATTTTGTGGACCCCGATTCCCCACCTATGCTGCCGAAATACGTTACCAAAGTAGTCCTTTTCGCCTGTCAATCAGGCTGGTCTGGTCAGATGGGCGTGGTGTCTTCCCCCAGATCTTGCTTAGTTTTCCGTTGGTGGCGTAGTGGTGTGCGCATGCCCAAGGTCCCGAATCCACTGCACAGGGGAGTGAAAACAGCGCGATGTGCGCTATTTCATTGGTGATCAGTGGGGGCAGCCATCTTCCTTTGGCCGCGCGTGCGCAGAAGCGGCGCTCTGCTGGCCGCGGCTTCAGGAAAATGGCCGCGAGATCCACCTTTCTCTTCTCGCACCGAGTTCAAAGTACAACATAAGTTTTATAATGCAAAGTTCTTTTAGTTCAGGTGTGTCACAAGTCAAGATTCTGAAGGTCAATCAATGCGATTCCTAGCTAAAGCCCATGGAATGTTTAAAGGGAACCTGTCACCTCAATTTGGCGGGATATTAAAATGATTTTTTACCGGTCCGATGGGCGGCGTATCCTCTTCATTTCTCCACACCGTCCGTCCCTATTTTAATATCCTGCCAATTTGAGGTGACAGGTTCCCTTTAAGTTATTCCTCTAAAAAAAAACCAGCAACCTCATATACAAAATAATAAAGGGGTTGTCAGGTAAAAAGAGGTTATCACCTATCCACTGCTCTGACCCGACTTATCGAGACATTTATCCCCACCAGAATTCAGCAGCAGTGCACATGCCTAGCCGCTGCTCCATTCATCCTTTATGGCAATACAGACTGCTGCTCTTGGATTTTTTGGCAGCCGCATAGTAAGTGAATAAAATGATGATTGAGCATGCATAATGCTGTGCTATTCTATTCTAACAGGGACAAAAGAGCCCCATTCTGCCCATCTGTACAGCAACTGGACCCCCCCAATCTATAAGTTATCACTTATCCTATGAACAGGTGATAACCTCTCTTCCTTTTGAGAACCCCTTCAAATGATTTGGATACCTTTTGACATGATTTTTTTTTTAAATACCTGTATATTTGTCGATATTATCAGTTAAGACAATTAAAATAAGTTACAGTCTGCAATCTACCTTCATTCATTTTCAGACCCCTGAAATGCATTTTGAACCCCGTCACCCCCTCTTCTGGCTCCCTTTACCATTGCCAACCCCAACTATCTCTAAAAAGAAGGATGGTGGCAGTAAAGAGATTTGTCAAACATCATGACCAGATTTTGAAACCAACCCTCAGACATTAAAAACACTGTTTTCCACTCATCACCCTTCCAGACACATATCAAATTATACGCCCCTCTAGGATTAAGTTTAAAAAGCCATTTGGCCCCTGTAAGCTGATTATATAGGTCTGAGTGCAAGTGGGTATGTATTCTTAACTGTAATTTTGTTTAATTCATTAAAATCAAGGCAAGGACAGAGGCCATCATCTTTTTTTTAACCCCTTTACCCCCAAGGGTGGTTTACACGTTAATGACCAGGCCAATTTTTACAATTCTGACCACTGTCCCTTTATGAGGTTATAACTCTGGAACGATTCAACGGATCCCGGTGATTCTGACAATGTTTTCTCGTGACATATTGTACCTAATGATAGTGGTAAAATTTCTTTGATATTACTTGCGTATATTTGTGAAAAAAATGGAAATTTTGTGAAAATGTTGAAAAATTCGCAATTTTCTAACTTTGAGTTACAGAGATACATTACACAAAATACTTAATAATATAAACATACTGACCAGCCATGCAATTATTAAACTGCGCGCTGAATCAAAGAAGTGTTGTTTCTTTTTTTTAAAAAGTTATACCTTTATTAATACACACATTACACATATAATTAAAATAGTGCCTCTGAACCGTAGAAAATCACCATAATGACAGGTAAGCGCAAAAAATCACAGATAAAGCACTAACTAACACTCCAAATAGAAAAGTTGTAAGGCATTTGATTATTCATATTTTTAAGTAGAGCATGCTGAGAAAATATCTCAATTCTAATATCAGATCAGCTATCTTAGATTATTTGTAGAATATTTAGTAATTCATAATTATGATTATTACTTGCTATCAAAACATTACTGGTACCCAAGAGTAATCCATTAAATGTGCAAAAAGCTGCATCACGATCTAAAAATTCCGATATTTTAATGTAGACCGTCCTATATACTTCATCCAAAGGACAATAAATGCTCCCTAAATGATGCGCACTGTATGCATCACAATATGCAAATCCAATACACAGAAAATTATTCTGACACAAATGCCCTCCCAAAATAAATCACAAGTCCACAGCTGTGTCTGTGCAGATCTAACCCGCATGAAAATATACAAATATCAAATGGCAAAAATATCAGCTCAGCGAGAGTAGTGCACTCCAACGTTGCCAATACCATGGATTAACCAAACACAGTAATTCAGCTGTGGAAACTATTCAATGCATATTACCTGAGTGCGTGGTGCTCCATGCTTACAGCCACATGGCACGCTAGTCCTTGCCAAACCCCCGACGTGCGTTTCGCGACAGCTTCCTCCTGGGGGCGTGATACTTAATAAGTTACATTTCCCACATGTCTACTTTACATCAGCACAATTTTGGAACCAAAATTTTTTTGTTAGAGAGTTATAAGGGTTAAAAGTTGACCAGCGATTTCTCATTTTTACAACACCATTTTTTTTTTAGGGACCACATAACATTTGAAGTCACTTTGATGGGTCTATATGATAGAAAATAGCAAAAAGTGACACCATTCTAAAAACTGCTCCCCTCAAGGTGCTCAAAACCACATTTAAGAAATGTATTAACCCTTCAGGTGCTTCACTGGAATTTTTGGAATGTTTTAAAAAAAATGAACATTTAACTTTTTTTCACAAACAAAATTACTTCAGATCCAAATTGTTTTGTTTTACCAAGGGTAATAGGAGAAAATGGACCCCAAACGTTGTTGTACAATTTGTCCTGAGTACGTCGATACCCCATATGTGGGGGTAAACCACTGTTTGGGCGCATGGCAGAGCGTGGAAGGGAAGGAGCGCCATTCGACTTTTCAATGCAAAATTGGCTGGAATTGAGATAGGACGCCATGTCGAAATTTGGAGAGCCCCTGATGTACCTAAACAGTGGAAACTCCCCACAAGTGACACCATTTTGGAAAGTAGACCCCCTAAGGAACTTATCTAGATGGGTGGTGAGCACTTTGAACCACCAAGTGCTTCACAGAAGTTTATAATGTAGAGCCGTAAAAATGAAAAATCATATTTTTTTCACAAAAATGATTTTTTCACCCCCAATTTTTGATTTTCCCAAAGGTAACAGGAGAATATGGACCCCAAAAGTTATTGTGCAATTTGTCCTGAGTACGCTGATACCGCATATGTGGGGGTAAACCACTGTTTGGGCACATTGCAGAGCTTGGAAGGGAAGGAGCACCGTTTGACTTTTTCAAAGCAGAACTGGCTGAAATTGAGATCAGACGCCATGTCACATTTGGAGAGCCTCTGATGTGCCTAAACAGTTGAAACCCCCCACAAGTGACCCCATTTTGGAAACTAGACCACCTATGGAACTTATCTAGATGTGTGGTGTGCACTTTGAACCCCAATTGTTTCACTAAAGTTTATAATATAATGCCGTGAAAATTAAAACATCATTTTTCCCCCCAAAAATGATCTTTTCATTCCCAATTTTTTATTTTCCCAAGGGTATCCGGAGAAATTGGATGCCAAAAGTTGTTGTGCAATTTGTTCTGAGTACGCTGATACCTCATATGTGGGGGGAACCACTGTTGCAGACTTTGATGGAATGGTCTGCTGGCGTCATGTTGCGTTTGCAAAGCCCCTGATGTATCTAAACAGTAGAAACCCCCCACAAATGACCCCATATTGGAAACTAGACCCCCAAGGAACTTATCTAGATGTGTTGTGAGAAGTTTGAACCCCCAAGTGTTGCTAAAGTTTATAACTCAGAGCCTTGAAAATAAAAAATCATTTTTTTCCCACAAAAATCATTTTTTAGCCCCAAATTTTTATTTTCTCAAGGGTACTAGGAGAAATTGGATCACAAAAGTTGTTTGGGTGCACGGTTTAGGTGCTCATCAGGGCTCGGAAGGGAAGTAATGATGTTTTGGAATGCAGACTTTGATGGAATGGTCTGCGGGCGTCACGTTGCATTTGCAGAGCCCCTGATGGGCCTAAACAGTGGAGACCCCCCCAATTCTAACTCCAACCCTAACCCCAACACACCCGTAACCCTAATCCCAACCCTAACCACACCTCTAACCCCAACACACCCCTAACCATAACCCTAACCACACCCCTAATCCCAAACCCAACACACCTCTAACCCCAACACTCCCCTAACCCTAATCACAACCCTAAGCATAAGCCTAACCACACCCCTAACCCTGACACACCCCTAACCCTATCATAAACGTAATTCAAACCCTAACCCCAACTCTATCCCCAACCCTAGCCCTAACTTTAGCCCCAACCCTAACCCTAACGTTAGCCCTAACCCTAACTTTAGCTCCAGCTCTAACCCTAACTTTAGCCCCAACCCTAACTTTAGCCCCAACCCTAACCCTAATGGGAAAATGGAAATACATACATTTTTTTATTTTATTATTTTTCCCTAACTAAGGCAGTGATAAAGGGGGGTTTGATTTACTATTTATAGTGGGTTTTTATGTTTGGCAGCTGTCACACGCTAAAAGGTGCTTTTTATTGCAAAAAATAGTTTTTGCGTCACCACATTTTGAGAGCTATAATTTTTTCATATTTTGGTCCACAGAGTCATTTGAGGTCTTGTTTTTTGCGGGACGAGTTGACGTTTTTAATGGTACTATTTTTGGGCGCATGACATTTTTTGATCGCTTTTTATTCTGATTTTTGTTGGGAGGAATAAACAAAAAACAGCAATTCATGAATTTCTTTTGGGGGGGCGTTTTTACCGTTCTGCGTTTGGTAAAATTGATAAAGCAGTTTTATTCTTCGGGTTAGTACGATTACAGCGATACCTCATTTATATTTTTTTATATTTTGGCTCTTTTATACAATAAAAACTATTTTATATAAAAAATAATTTTGCATTGCTTTATTCTGAGGGCTATAACTTTTTTTTTTGCTGATGATCCTGTATGGCAGCCACTTTTGTTGCGGGACAAGATGACATTTTCAGCGATACCATGTTTATTTATTTTTGTCTTTTTGATCGCATGTTATTCCACTTTTTGTTCGGCGGTATGATGATAAAGCATTGTTTTTTTGCCTCATTTTTTATTTTTTTTACGGTGTTCACTGAAAGGGTTAACTAGTGGGACAGTTTTATAGGTCGGGTCGTTACGGACGGGGTGATACTAAATATGTGTACTTTTGTTTTGTTTTTTATTTAGGAATTTTTAAAAAATATTTTTACACAGTGTATTTTTTTTTTAACTTTTTTACATTGTCCCAGGGTGGGACATCACTATCTAGTGTCAGATCGCTGATCTAACGTTGCGTAGCACTGTGTCAGATCAGCGATCTGACAGGCAGTGCAGGAGGCTTGCCGGCGCCTGCTCTCAGCAGGCGCTCGCTAGCCACCTCCCTGCAGGACCCGGAAGGACCCCCTCGGCCATCTTGGATCCAGGGCCTGCAGGGAGGAGGAGAATGGAGGAGACCCTTGGAACAACGCGATTGCATTGCGTTGTTCTGAGGGTCTCAGGGAAGCTCGCAGGGAGCCCCCTCCCTGCTCGATGCTTCCCTATGCCCCTGGAACGCTACAATCATGTTTGATCGCAGTGTTCCGGGGTTTATGTACCGGGAGCAGTCCGTGTCCGCTCCTGGCACATAGTGTCAGATGTCAGCTGTGATAATCAGCTGACACCCGGCCATGGTCAGCCGCGCTCCCTTCGTGAGTGCGGCTGATTGCATATGCTGTACTATCCCATCAGTGGTCATACGGGCCCAGGCCACCTCGACAGGATAGTATGTCAGATGTCAGGAAGGGGTTAACAAATAAAAACCCAGCAGCTACAGGCGAGTAAGGACGAATATGACCCTTCCGTTAATATTTGTTTACATATTCTTTCATGGCGGTATGTTCAAGACCCAATAAATTACACTGGCAAGCTTTAGGTAATTTGGCATGAGGAATAAGATTAATGGCACAGTCACAGTCATAAGGACAATTGGGAGGTAATGTCTGCCTCTT
Organism: Ranitomeya variabilis; assembly: GCF_051348905.1. Taxonomy (NCBI): domain Eukaryota; kingdom Metazoa; phylum Chordata; class Amphibia; order Anura; family Dendrobatidae; genus Ranitomeya; species Ranitomeya variabilis. The sequence goes on along the minus strand of NC_135232.1, from coordinate 385,520,914 downwards.
TTTCTGAGAACACATCTCCAAAGTCTTTCAGTTACCCCAGTAGGCCATCCAGACTAGCAGACAAATTTGTACACAACTGAGAAATCTATTATGACAAATGGGGCTGCATCTAACAATATCCTTCTGACAACAATCAAAAACAGGATTGTGAATAATCAGCCATGGAAACACCAATACCAACCCAGCAGGTAAATTGTCCAAAATATTGCAAATATTGACTCAGAGTGAAGTGACCTTCCTTAACTGTGACCTTTGCGAGCTGGTCAAGATTCTGGAATAAAGGTGTCATGTCAATGACAAAAATTTGAATGGGTCCTTCCAACTTAACAGTCCCTAATCCTAGTCTCAGAACCAGTTCTGAATTGATGAAGTTGGACGCAGACCCACAATGAATGAAAACTGAGGAGTAAAAAGGTACCTGGAAGTCTGGGTGACCTTGAAAATCACCCACCCTTAGGCATTTCCTGACTGCTTGCTTGCTTGCTTGAGGGCATATTAAGCAGTCCTTGAGAAAATGTCCAAATAACAAAAGACTGACTCGCACTTCCAAGCTAATGTGAATAGGTGCATACTGGGAGCAGCCACCTCCATATACAATATACAAAAGAAGTTGCACTCTGTAGTGCTAAAGCAAATAGACATGGAATATATGAAATATGAATAACAATACAGCTCTGGATAATAAGAAAAAATTGAGACGCTTAGCACATAATTTGGTGAATTCATGCATGCCTTGCAACCAACGACAAGGTGATCTCATGCTGCTGGGACCCTACATGTCTAGTGTGAATTCCTCTTAGGATGAAATCTGAATTGCTGGATAAATGTGGATACCTGTCTCAGAAAATAAATTTGTATGTTAGCTCTCTGACCGAGCACTCTGCCCTTCAACATGTAGTGGTTTTAATTACAGCAGGATACCTACCAATAAATGCCGGCTTTTCTGAGAGAGCAGTAGTCCCATCAGCTGACACTAGTGACCGAAGGTAAACTTTATACCTCCGATCACAGATGTGCGCTCACTCTGTCTTTTGACAGCGTGGGAACCGCGGCTGTCTGACCAGCAGTGATGATTGTACCGCCGATCAGAAGCCATGTTTGCCGCGCTGTCATGCACATGACAGCACGCCAAACACCTGGTGTTAGGGGGGGCTGAACCCAAACAGTTATACGGACTTCCTGGTGAAGTCTGTGTTTGATGACCGTGCCCACAATAGGTGTTTGGTATAGTTGCCGAACCTTACTGTTGGGGTTCACCAATCTCTACTCATGGACAAGCCATGGGGCTGGGTAATCAAGAGTTCCAGGGTCAGATACCAAGAGGGCTCATCATAAATAAAGGGATAAGTCAAATGTATAGTCGGGAAACAGTCCGAGGTCAGAATTCCGAGAAAGTAGCAGATCAAGACAAAAGTGTAAGGCAAACAGATGATCAAGGCAAGGTCCAAGGTCGGGCAGCAAAGATCAAATACAAAAATATAGAGAAATGATCAAGCACACACTATTTGAGCAAAGCTACATCAAGCACTATTTGGAGGCATAGGCAGAGAGCCAGCTTAAAAGCCAGGCAATCACTCGAATAGCAGACACATGGAGGAAACCCTGACACGTCCCGACCATGATTGGGTGGCTGAACTGTCACTCAACATACTGATAGCTCAGCATGCCCCAGCCTCCGATTGGAAGCCTGAGCTGTGCAACTCCCTATTGACAGCTCAGTTCGCCCCGTCCTAGATTAAATGGCTGAACTGTCATATCCTGCTTCCAATCACATCTAAAGGCGGAATTGTGACAGTTTTATTGCACTCTGCAGGCATAATTATATCATGTGTTCATTCAACATGAAAATCTTGGTGAAAGGAACTCTTAAGAATAATATTATGCATAATCAGAACTCACAATATTATTGCAGGGTTAAATGGAAACCTCCCATAGATCATGTAATCACCAAGGCTAATGTTTCAAGGTATAAGTATACAAAGAAATTGAAGAGAACCTGCATTGCATTATGTTCTACATTCCTGCAATCTGCACTGACAATATTGATTTCTTTTTATCAATTTCATTACGTATTATATTATGTGAATTCATGATCCTCACCTAACTTGATCCCAACTTGATCACAAACCACATTCTTGTTTTTTTAAGGTTAGCTATATATAAGGCTTTATTTGTACAAAGCCGATTGCTAGCATCTCTTATAGTGGCCCTTCACTCTAGAACGTGGAACCCCAAGTCTGCCTCCAGCTGCCTCATTCACTGAGATCGTCGTTGGTCTTCTTGCATCCAAGATGGTAGCCACAGTGGCATAGGGAGATCAGTGGTCAGTCTGCACTACACCTCCTTGCATTTCCTTTGCTGTGGACGCATTTTTTAAATGTATTATTTCCTATTCTACTGAGATGTCCATTTTGGATGCAGGAGATCTAGATCGCCGATCTTAGCAGATGAGGCCTCTGAAGCAAATGAAAGACATGAGGTATTATACCAAATGTATAGTCACTTTTCATGTACATGGAGTACTACAATCCCCATTCAGATAAATGGGACAATCATCAAATTTTCTGCAACAAATCTGCTGTGCATGATTGTACCTTAACCCTAAGTCTAACAAAACAGTTGCAAATGTTATTAATAAACTTGGGTCTGCAAAATCATCTTTATAGCAAATAATAAAATAGACAATATGTCATAGTAGCAGAATAATGGAAGTAACAGTAATAATGGAAGATTCTTAACATAAGATCTGCATGTTTCCGTCATGGAGCGCTACTGTTTTACTAAAGTAGAAAAGTAACCAGCCATTTTAAAGACTCTGCAGCATAGTCTCAACCTTACTAATAATAATTGTCTTGTTAGATAAGAACCCATCAAACGATAGATTCACATATTCATGTGAGTGTTACCACTTGAGAGAAATGGATTGAATTTTCTGATCTGAACCTTTTTTACCCATTGACTATTAACAATGTATCAGTTAAAAATGGGTGAAACTCAGATGGAACTCTAAAATACCACGTACAGCTGGTAAAAGTAGTATTGAACACGTCACCAAATTTCTAATACTTTTTCCCCTGTGTCATTTCCATTATTGCACATAACTTAATTTATAGACATCTATGGTTTGATTTATTTTTCTGTGTGTATTGGATGAGTTGTTATCGACATCTGGTGAGAATTTCATGATAATAGCACTTTTAAAAATATATTTACTTAGAAAACTGGTGATGTGTTTAATTCTTATTTTACCCTTTGAATGTCTTCGGTGTGTCACACATGTCTCATGGATCCCTATAGACTTTAAAGAGAACCTGTCAGCACAATTTTGTAATGTAAAGTAAAGACATAGCTGTGATGGGGCTGTAATACTGATTATTTACAATTTGGGATGACCCTGCAGGAACCCTCACTAACAAGTCCTAAAACTTACCGTATATACTTGTGTATAAGCCGAGTTTTTCAGCATGTTTTTTGTGCTGAAAACTTGCCCCTCAGCTTATACACGAGTCATGGTCCCAGAAAGCCAGCGGGGGAGGGGGAGCGACGGAGCAGCGGGTCACAGAGGCCGGAGCCAGAGGCTGTGGCTAAAGCCTGTGCCGCTGCTGTAATAGCGCACAGAGCCAGCCGCAGCCGCCAGCTTCCAGCACTCATCATACTCACCTACCAGCGCGCCCTCGGTGCTGGCACTGCATCCCATTCCGGCCACCGGTGCCTGCAGCTCTTCCAGCCAAGTAATCACGTGGCATGGCTCATTAAGGTAATGAATATGCATGCCTCTCCACTCCCAATGGTCATGGCGTGCATATTCATTACCTTAATGAGCGGGGCCACGCGGGGCCACGTGATCGCTCAGCATGAAGAGTTGCTGGAAGCTGGAACAAGATGCAGTGCCACCGAGGGTGCGCAGGCAGGTAAATAAGATGTTGGTTTTTTTTAACAGGAATCAAACATAGGGATAAGGGGATAAGGAATCATGCATACCAAGGCAGGGACTGCGGAGCCATGCATACCAGCACAGAGACTGGGGAGCCATGCATACCAGCACAGGGACTGGGGAGCCATGCATACAGGGACAGGGACTGGGGAGCCATGCATACAATGAGAGGGACTGGTGAGCCATGCATACAATGACAGGGACTGGGGAGCCATTCATACAATTACAGGGACGGGGGGCCATGCATGCTACGATAGGGATGAGGGAACAATGCATACCCGGCTTATACTCGAGTCAATAAGCTTACCCAGTTTTTCATGGCCAAATTTGTTGCCTCGGCTTATACTCGGGTCGGCTTATACATGCAGGCTCTGTACATACAATGGCCATAGACCCTGAGCTGCTTACCACAGAAGTTGGACCAGGAGACATGCTCTGCTGTGTCCAGGCAATGATAAGCTCCTGGTGCTAAAACAGCCATTTTAAGTAACAACAGGACACAGAGGCATCACTGAAATATGTGTTTTAAGACCTATAGCAAGCTGTCTTCAGATCACATATCAAAAATCTGCTGACAGATTTCCTTCTTAACTTTATAACGACCGCCGATACGCCTTTTAATGGCAACAGTTAAGGGTACTTATGCCTCAGCGCAGCTTTTTAACTGCGCTGAGAAATAAGTATATAGTGCCCCCAGCATCGGAATTTCTCTGGGGTCTGAGCTTACCGGAGGCAACTGAGACCCAGAGAACATGATTCAGGTTGGTTTTTACTGACCCCAGTGTTGCAATTGCCGTTTTTAACGGACGGAATAACGACGACCACAAAAAAAGTCAGATTTCCCCTTTAGATTCTTTCTCCTCTAATGTGATCACTAGTGTTGAGCGATACCATCCGATACTTGAAAGTATCGGTATCGGAAAGTATCAGCCGATACCGGCAAAGTATCGGATCTAATCCGATACCGATACCCGATACCAATACAAGTCAATGGGACTCAAGTATCGGACGGTATCCCTGATGGTTCCCAGGGTCTGAAGGAGAGGAAACTCTCCTTCAGGCCCTGGGATCCATATCAATGTGTAAAATAAAGAATTAAAATAAAAAATATTGCTATACTCACCTCTCCGACGCAGCCTGGACCTCACCGAGGGAACCGGCAGCATTCTTTGCTTAAAATGCGCGCGTTTACTTCCTTCCGTGATGTCACGGCTTGTGATTGGTCGCGTGCCACCCATGTGGCCGCGACGCGACCAATCACAGCAAGCCGTGACGTAATTTTCAGGTCCTGAATGCCTAATTCTAGGCATTCAGGATTTTAAAATTACGTTCCGGCTTGTGATTGGTCGCGTCGCAATCACAAGCCGTGACGTCACGGGAGGCAGGAAACGCGCGCATTTTAAAATTACGTCACGGCTTGTGATTGGTTGCGTGCCGCCCATGTGACCGCGACGCGACCAATCACAGCAAGCCGTGACGTAATTTAAGGTCCTTAATGCCTAATTCTAATTTTAAAATCCTGAATGCCTAGAATTAGGCATTAAGGACCTTAAATTACGTCACGGCTTGTGATTGGTCGCGTCGCGGTCACATGTGTCCGCGACGCGACCAATCACAAGCCGGAACGTAATTTAAAAATCCTGAATGCCTAGAATTAGGCATTAAGGACCTTAAATTACGTCACGGCTTGCTGTGATTGGTCGCGTCGCGGACACATGTGACCGCGACGCGACCAATCACAAGCCGGAACGTAATTTTAAAATCCTGAATGCCTAGAATTAGGCATTAAGGACCTTAAATTACGTCACGGCTTGCTGTGATTGGTCGCGTCGCGGTCACATGGGCGGCACGCAACCAATCACAAGCCGTGACGTAATTTTAAAATGCGCGCGTTTCCTGCCTCCCGTGACGTCACGGCTTGTGATTGGTCGCGTCGCCCATGTGACTGCGACGCGACCAATCACAAGCCGGAACGTAATTTTCAAATCCTGAATGCCTAGAATTAGGCATTAAGGACCTGAAAATTACGTCACGGCTTGCTGTGATTGGTCGCGTCGCAGCCACATGGGCGGCACGCGACCAATCACAAGCCGTGACGTCACGGAAGGAAGTAAACGCGCGCATTTTAAGCAAAGAACGCTGCCGGTTCCCTCAGTGAGGTCCAGGCTGCGTCGGAGAGGTGAGTATAGCAATATTTTTTATTATACTTGCGTATCGGAATGCTCAACACTAGTGATCACATATCAGAGGAAAGAGAAATGGGGTCCCCCTGATCCCCCCGGTACCTCCGGTGTCCCTGCATCCCCCATGAAGTCCCCAAGCTGGCGGAGTCTTCCAGGAAGAAAATGGCAGGCACATGTGCAATGCGTCTGCCGAGATCTTCTGGCCGGCACAAGGCAACAATAGAAAATTTTTCCTATTGGTTCATTTTAATCACTGTATCACTGTGATAGACCCTATCACAGTGATCAAAATAAAAAAATAGTAAATCAAACCCCCTTTATTACCCCCTTAGTTAGGTAAAAGTAAAATAATAAAAAAAATTATTTCCATTTTTCCATTAGGGTTAGAGTTGGGCTAATGCTAGGGTTGGGCTAAAGTTAGGATTGGGCTAAAGTTATGGTTGAGGTAAAGTTAGGGTTAGGTTTGGGCTAAAGTTAGGTCCAATTTTGCGTTCAAAAAGTCAAATGGTGCTCTTTCCCTTCTGAGCCCTGCCATGCGCCCAAACAGTGGCTTTCCCCCACATACGGGGTATTGGCGTACTCAGGAGAAATTGCACAGCAAATTTTATTGTCCATTTTCTCCTGATATCCTTGCGAAAATAAAAAACATTGGTTCCAAAGTAAATTTTTTGTGAAAAAAGTAAAATGTTCATTTTTTCCTTCCACATTGCTTTAGTTCTCGTGAAGCACCTGAAGGATTAATTAACTTCTTGAATGTGGTTTTGCGCACCTTGAGGGGTGCAATTTTTAGAATGTCACTTTTGGGTATTTTCTGTTATATTGACCCCCCAAACTCACTTCAAATGTGAGGTGGTCCCTAAAAAAATGTTTTTGTGAATTTTATTGGAAAAGTGAGAAATTGCTGTTCAAATTTTAACCCTTATAACTTACTAACAAAAAAAGGGTTAACAAGATATAACAATTTAATTCGCTCCTTGCAGGGAGGTTAATGGTTAAAGGAGGGATAAAAGGGGTAGCAACTGTAAAAAAAAACAATAGCAGTCCAATGAAAATAATTTATTGTGTTCTGTATGGTTCTCTGCAGCAGATGATCGTGCAGGAGGAAAGGTTGTAGAACCGGCAACGGCCGGGTGATGTCCTCAGATGGGGTCCTTTATGCGATGGTCCGTCTTCTGGCGGCAGCAATCGGTCTCTGGTACTTTCCACTGAGCCCCTAGTCCATAAACAAGTGCGGCCGAAGCAAACAGGGCTGCAGCACTCCGAGAGACAAATGGAGACGGGCGTGAAGCAAGTGGCAGTGAAGGCCGCAGGAGTCTGTCCGGTACGCTGCTCTCCCTTCTTTGCACGTGCGCAGTACTCACAGTCACTGGGCGCATGCCACCTCTCTCTCCAGAAGTTACAGGGTGCACAGCACCTCTCTCCGGCAGTTACAGGGCACACGGCACCTCTATGCGCAGCGGTCTCATTGCGGACGGCAGGACCAAACAATACGGCCTGTCACGGCACCGTCACCTGGGGTACAGAGCGTGCTGCTTGCCTGGCTGCACGCTGCTGCTGGTTGGCACCAAACTGCCCGCAGCTGCGCACGCTTTGCTTTTTAAGCTGCCCCTCCTACCTGGGTTATGAGGTTGGCCCTGCTTCTCATTTCTAACCCCAGGCAACAAGGGTGGCAGCCTCAACAGTTCCGGACCCGGCTCGGTACAGGTACCCACGGTCCGGTCTTCCTCCTCACAACTATACGAAAGATGAAAACACACTTCTTAAAAGAAAAGCAAGAATAAAATATACAGTATTGAGCAATGAATACCATAATATTTGCCAGTGGTTATAAAAAAGACAAATGATAGAGAAGATCAATAAGGATACAACGCATTTCTCCCTCATAATAATCTTTATTTTTATATAGCGCTTTACAGTTTTGCACACATTATCATCGTTGTCCCCAATGGGACTCACAATCTAAATTTCCTATCAGTATGTCTTTGGAATGTGGGAGGAAACCCACGCAAACATGGAGAGAGCATACAAACTCTTTGCAGATGTTGCCCTTTGTGGGGTTTTGAACCCAGGCCTCCAGCACTGCAAGGCTGCAGTGCTATCCACTGAGCCACCGTGCTGTCCATATACCGGGGTCATCAGAGAACCATGTAACATTTGTTAGACCCTCAGTGATAGAGCTGAAATAAAAAGAGATAACATATATTATTACGAATATTTTAAAAATGGCAAATATTACAAATATCTTCAAACATGGTATTCTAAAATCTATTGCTGATCATGCTCATTCCACTCTGGCTTTTGTCACTAGATGTGTTTGTATATTTGTAGCATGGCGTGGAATGGTAGCCTTTTGCGAGGTACTCAAATTTAATGTTCCAACATGCTACATGAAGTTGGAGGTACAGGATGGGTGTGTGGGCTTTGTCTACGGGGCACTATGCCCTTGCAGGCCCCATGATGCCGGTGACTTTAGCTCGCCAGGACCAGATGGTGTAAGGTTCTCTAGGCTCACTTGCCTCTGTCTCATCAAGCATCTCTACCTTCATCACTACCCAGTGCAGTACTTCAGAAGTATCTCTGGTCCCCAATAACAGTAACCCCGTCCACAGTCCATTAAGTGAGAGTCCTATATGTCAACAATACTTCTTTCCCTTAGGGCATGGGTGGGTAAACTTTTGTCTACCAAGTGACTTTTGGATGTTTATACCATCCTCCAGGGGCAGTACAAATTGTGTGCTAAGTCCGCTCAGGAGTTTCATTGCACACACCTCAGCATTCAGTAGTGAACACTGTGTGCGCATGCTCGCAGAGCAAGAAGAAATTAGAATGCTGGTGGCCATCAAAACACAGCTGCCAGTCCAAGCACTGTGGTCCCCAGAAATCTGCCTGGGGCCGGAGAAAGGGTCATTGTGGGCCGTAAATGGTTCCCTGCCTTCGTGGAACTGGTTTACCACTATGGCTGTTACTTAAAGGCGTGTTCCCATCTCCAAGATCCTATCCCAATATGTAGCACATGTAATAATTAGTGATGAGCGAATATACTCATTACTCGAGATTTCCTGAGCACGCTCGGTTGTCCGCCGAGTATTTTTTAGTACTCAGAGATTTAGTTTTTATCACCGCAGCTGAATGATTTACATCTGATAGCCAGCATAAGTACATGTGGGGGTTGCCTGGTTGCTAGGGAATCCCCACATATACTTATGCTGGCTAACAGATGTAAATCATTCAGCTGCGGCAATAAAAACTAAATCTCCGAGCACTAAAAAATACTCGGAGGACACCTGAGCGTGCTCAGGAAATCTCGAGTAACGAGTATATTCGCTCATCACTAGTAATAATGACAATATTAGCAAATACCTTCAGTTATAAATGTAGTATAGTTAATTTGATTTATGTCTCTTTCCTCATGTGCATTTCTAATTGGAGGTATTTGCTGATATTACTATGACACATACTATATATTGGGATAGGATCTTGGAGATGGAATACCCTTTTAACTTATTTACTTGCTGATGCCTTGGTACTACTGCCCCATACCTCCCAACTTTTGAAGATGGGAAAGAGGGACAAAGTTAGCGGCGCGCAACGCGCGTCGCGGCAAATTTTAGACCACGCCTCTGACCACACCCATTCATAACTAGCCACACCCATATCCACGTCCCAACCACACCCATTTAGCACTGCTCATCACACTGTTTCATATACAATAATTATAAACAAAAAAATATGGCCACACAGTGTTCCATACTGTATAATGGCCACACATGATGCCCCATACTGTATAATGGCCACACATGATGCTCCATACTGTATAATGACCGCACATGATGCTCCATACTGTATAATGACCACACATGATGCTCCATACTGTAAAATGACCGCACATGATGCTCCATACTGTATAATGGCCACACATGATGCTCTGTACTGTATAATGACCGCACATGATGCTCCATACTGTATAATGGCCACACATGATGCCCCATACTGTATAATGGCCACACATGATGCTCCATACTGTATAATGACCGCACATGATGCTCCATACTGTATAATGGCCACACATGATGCTCCATACTGTAAAATGACCGCACATGATGCTCCATACTGTACAATGACCCCACATGATGCTCCATACTGTATAATGACCGCACATGATGCTCCATACTGTATATTGGCCGCACATGATGCTCCATACTGTATAATGACCGCACATTGCTCCATACTGTATAATGACTGCACATGATGCTCCATACTGTATAATGACCACACATGATGCTCCATACTGTATATTGGCTGCACATGATACTTCGTACCATATAATGGCCACACATAGCTACTCCTACACACGCGGCTGCGCTCCTTACACTTTGCACACACGGCTCCGCTCCATACACCTCATACACATTTAGCTCCGCTCCATGCACCTCGTGCACACACACGGCTCCTCTCCATACACCTCGCACAGACACGGCTCCGCTAAATACACCTCGCACACACACGGCTCCGCTCCATACACCTCGCACACACGGCTCCACTCCGTACACCTCGTACACACACGGCTCCGCTCCATACATCTCGTACACACACGGCTCCGCTCCATACACCTCGCACACACGCGGCTCCGCTCCGTACACTTCGTACACACGCGGCTCCGCTCCGTACACTTCGTACACACACGGCTCCACTCCGTACACCTCATACACACACGGCTCCGCTCCGTACACCTCGCACACACACGGCTCCGCTCCGTACACCTCATACACATACGGCTCCGCTCCATACATCTCGTACACACACGGCTCCGCTCCATACATTTCGCACACACGCGGCTCTGCTCCATACACCTCGTACACACACGGCTCCGCTCCGTACACCTCGTACACACACGGCTCCGCTCCATACACCTCATACACACACGGCTCTGCTCCGTACACCTCGTACACACACGGCTCCGCTCCATACACCTCGTACACACACGGCTCTGCTCCATACACTTCGTACACACCCGGCTCCGCTCCATACACCTCATACACACACGGCTCCGCTCCATACACCTCATACACACACGGTTCCGCTCCATACACCTTGAACACACACACCTTAATTGTGCCATGATTTGCTGTCTCATTATAGCACATGATGATAGTGTCAAACTGTCACAGGGGCTTTGGCTTTGCCCTTTTTTGCGTGGGGAAAAAAAGCAGCCACAATAGCGTCGTCACCCTCTCCTCCTCTGAAATGCACTGACTGGAGTGTCAGTGAGTCATCGATCTGTGAGCACTGAGCAGCCGAGGCAAACAGGGAGGCTGTGAGTGTGCCCTCCATCCCTCCCTGCTCAGCCCCAGACTCATTCCACGCACGATTTATACTAGCAGGCATTATCAGCAGTCCACACTGGTCTGCTGGCAGCTGCTTACATTGCCGCCGGCACCCAGGCTCTGCTGTTACATACCTCAAACTAGAAGTGTCCCCTCTCTCTCCCTCTCTGAACAGTAACGCTGGGAGACTCAGGAACATGGGGAAGGGGCGTGGCCTAACAAAAGGGGGCGTGGCCGAGTTTCTCCTGCTCTGTGTCCGGGATCACAGCGTCCTGCGCTGGACAGCGGGGCACAGCATGAAATCCGGGACAATCCCGCACAATGAGGGACGGTTGGGAGCTATGCTGCCCAGGGCACTCTCTTCATCTCACGTTCCCTGTCCAATCCTGGCCCATTACCTCTCTGTCTTGCCAACTCAGGGCCGTACTGCTAGGTATCCTGTCACAGGACTTATACCTTCTGTCACTATTCCTTTCTATACTCTGGATCTCGCTATCCACTGCCTCGGTCCCCACTCACTTTGGGCACACCCAACATATGTAGCTCTGCTGAGTACTCAAACCAAACATCTTCTCTAACTGCAAGCCAGGCCCTGTCTGACTCACTAGCAGGAATTCCTCTCTGATCTGTGCTAGTCCCAACTGTTAACCTGTTAACTCTATCCATACCTTCTCACTACCTGTTGCTGGGCAGAACACAACTCTATCACATAACAATGTAAAACATTAAAATGCATCACCTCACATTACAGCATATGTCAACAAGGGGGAACAGATGCACAACTTCCATTTTCTTGCATTTCCCCTTTCATTAATGATGGCCATCTGAGGCCTTCCGGAATGTGAACGACTCCACACATTTTGTCACACACAACATATATTAAACAATATGAAGTCCCCTTTTCTTCATAGAGTTCACAGACCTGGTACAGCAACCATCCAAGTCATTTTAACCCACCATCAGTCTGAAGGGTTAGTCTGGTCCTTCATGGCAAGTGCCCTGGAGCAACAATGGTAAAGTCTGTCTCTTGTCTCTTTGTAGGTAGCCCACATGGCAAGGGCACAGTCCATCAACAGTCCTAAGGACTGGGTAAAAGTCCATTCATAGCATCCCAGACATTTGCAGCACAGGTCCGCTGGGTTTCGCTATCTGGCTGTTTCGAACTCCTTGACCACTCTGGGGTGCAACATTAGCTCCTCGAGCCTCCGACTCACCCTGGGTTCATTCCTTCTGTCCCCTCTCAGACTCATGTCTTTCTAAGCCCCTACTCCAGCCTCAGAAAAGGGTGTGGAGTTCATAGAGAACGGACTTAAGGTGTGGCGTGAGCAGTGCCACATTTCATGGATGCCCTATGTAGTGAGAGGAGACCGGGAGAAAGATAGCATGATCCAGAGCAAAAGCGAGAAAAAGTGACTGAGAGACAGAGTGATTTACCTGAGACAAGTCCTGGGAGAGGTCGCCAAGCAGTACGACGTGGAGTTTATAACTCCTAACGGAAATGGGCCTAAACAGGACTAAGTACGTGAGACGAAGAGAGTGCCTCAGGGGAGAGTTCCAGAGAATCAGTAGAAGAGAAAATAAGTACCGGCTATACAGGCATCATAGTGCCCCAGAGGAGAAAGAGGAGGTGGAACCACAGTTTGAGTTAAGGACTCTTGCTAGCTGAACTGTAGTGTCGAACTGGCTTATGGTGAAGAGTGAGGTATAGTGAAGACAGAGAACAAACCAAGAGAGAGAAGATAAAGGAATTGAATTTGTGTGATGAAAATATTATGCATTTTCAAAGAAACGTTTGCGAAGATATACAACACCTATCTACTGTTTATAACCCTCACCACGTTAATGTTCAGTAAAAGTTTTACTTTCAACTGGTGGTCTCCCTCTTTGAACTGTCAAACATGTGGTTTGAATGGGCATAGAGCCCTCACAGCATAAGTCCACACACTCAGCCAGGACGCAGATAGCCTTTGGTTACCGCCCAGCACCACTTTACATTTATACGATAACTAGGCAAAGGTTGTTAAAAATTCACTAGGTGACATGGATTCTCTAACCAAAAGATGATTGCACAGTGGAGCAGGTCTTGCTGGGTGGCTTATGGATTAGTGAGGACAAGGACCGTGGGATATGCAATATGGCAGGCAGACAAGGAGAGCAAGAAACACCAGAAGAAACTGTTGAGGGAGATCCTTTGTTCTGCAGAAGAATAAATTTAGGTAAAGGCTTAAGCCTCCTTATCTGTCAGATGATTTCCAAGAAGATGCAGTGCATTGGAGAACAAGATGCAAGCACACAGACACAATACTATGCTTGTGTCATGCTACTGGGTTTGAACCCTTGAACCTGTGTTTCTCTGTCCTCCCAGGCACAGCAGACACACCTTTTCTCTGGGTGCTTAGGTTCCGTTATTTTGGCTGCAGTCTGTTTAGCATAACACAGGTGATTTCATTTGTCTGCCATATCACCTTTTGAGTGCGACTTTGTATTATTTCCTCCTGCTGGCATTTCCTGCTGGTGTTAGACTCATTTGGATCTCCAGTAGTGATGAGTGGAGTTGAGCGACTTTTACTTTTTTCGGATCGAGTCGGGTTTCGCGGGTTTCGGGTTTTGACTTTGTCAAAAGTCGGGTCGGGTGAAATCGGCCGATTATTGCAAAAAGTCGGGGGCCGACTGAAACACGAAACCCAATGCAAGTCAATGGGGAATCAAAGTCGGCAGTGAGTGGAGGACAGGAAAACACCTACAGTGCCCATTTTAATGCCAAAAACATCAATTCTTATTACTTAAGCATGTCAATCTTAATTGACTTTATAATAATAGTTAGGCATTGAAAACTGGGGGTCATTTGGCTAAAGTTGTGGGGGGGTAGGGCTGGCTCAAGATTTTCGTCTGCCCAGGAAACACGGAATACGTCACGGTGGTGGAGCAGGGAGAGGTAAGTATTTCAACTTTGCAAGTGCTGTGATCCTGAGCAAGCAGGGGGGGCCTACTCGTTGGCACTAGTGGTGATTAGCGTGTGCACTACTGATAATGGTGCTAAGGTAGGTTCCCACGCCTTGCCAAATTAAAAGAAAGAACCTTGCACTCAACTTAATGCTTGTGTGATTTATTATTGTAGTACCCAAACGTTTCGGTCCACCAACAGCACCTTCCTCAGTTACGTACTGTACTGAAAATCGGGCATAGGAGACAATGTTGTCTCAGGGCACATGCAGAATCAGCATCTTATATATGCGCTGGACCAACTTAATAAGTACTTATAGAGACCTGGAGTAATGTGCCGGTGTCAGACGCGGTGTCCACCGCTGGTCTCCTTGTTGGCACTGGCACAGGGCCCCTCATAGTATGGCGGTGTGTTTGACGGTGGGTGGCGCCTCTCACTGGCAGAGACACTTTAGCCTACTATGAGGAGCCCTGTGCCAGTGACATCGCCAACGAGTATGCCCCCCCACCTGATGAAGGAACCTGCACTTTCATCTGCACCTTCATCTTTGTCCCCATGTAAGGTGGTATAGTATGTGGGATGGGGAACCTGACTTTCAGCAGGGTCAGATTCTGGCTGTGTAGAGTGCAAGGGGAATGTAGTGGTCTGGATCAATGTACCAGCAGACTCATCTAGCAGTGGCTGGGCAATGGGCAGGATGAGGAGGAAATACAGATATAGGCCCAAATAATAAAGTAGGCTAAATGCAGTTCAAATGTGGTAACAGGACTAAACAGGCGGCATTGCTTTATTCAGTGGAGGAAAACTGTAATGAGTGGCAGACACAGTTAGTAGGCCCAAATAATAAAGTAGGCTAAATGCAGTTCAAATGTGGTAACGGGACCAAACAGGCGGCATTGATTTGTTCAGTGGAGGAAAACTGTAATGAGTGGCAGACATAGTTAGTAGGCCCAATTAATAAAGTAGGCTAAATGCAGTTCAATAATGTCTGCCAAAAAATTGTTGATAAATAAACAGGCGACATTGCTTTGCTCAGTGTCGGAAAATTGTAATGAGTAGCAGACTAAGTTAGTAGGCCCAAATAATAAAGTCGGCTAAATGTCTGCCAAAAAATTGTTCATAAATAAACAGGTGGCATAGCTAGGTACAGGGGTGGGCTCCTCTGCTGAGTAGCAGACAGTGGTAGTAGGCGCAAAGTATTAACTGGTCTAAATGGAGGCCAGGGCCCCTGTATATTTTAACTATCATCTATCATTTCAACAAATTTGTATTGGCAGTGCCATTGAAGGATTTAACAGCACAGACTACACAGTGGTAGAGCAGGGAGAGGTAAGTATTGCAAGTGGTAGAGCACTGTTCGAGCTGGGGGAACACTCTCTTGTGGGCGGCGGTACTGGCATAGGGCCCCTCATATTACGACGGTTTGTCTGACGTTGGTTGTGCACCACCACCATCAGAGACACTTCATTGTACTATGAGGGACCCTGTGCCAGTGCCGTCGCCCAAGAGTGGGCCCACCCACCTGTCCAGGCAAACGGCACTCACACCGCTGCTTGCGCCAGGTGGTGACCACGGCCCTGTGGGGGGAGTCCGCCCATTTAGGGAGGTATAAAAATGGCCTATGGTGGACATTCAGCAGCTGCAAATTGAGGAATTGGAGAAGTCAGTAAGAGGAGGCCAAAAGCAAGACGTTTTTCAGGCAAGCTACGTGTCAGCAGGGGAAGGTGGGGCAAAATAATTTGAAATCCATGATTGGTTCATTTTAATGAAGGTTAGATCATCAACATTTTGGGTAGCCAGACGTGTTCTTTTTTCAGTCACTATTGAACCAGCAGCACTGAAGACTCTTTCTGATAGCACACTAGCAGCAGGGCAAGCAAGCTCCTGTAATGCATATTCTGCCAATTCAGGCCAGGTGTCTACTTTAGATGCCCAGTAATCAAAGGGGAATGACCTGTGAGGGAGAACATCGATAAGGGAGGAAAAGTAGTTTGCAACCATACTGGACAAATGCTGTCTCCTGTCACTTTGAATTGATGCAGCAGTACCTGTCGTGTCAGTGGTCATTGCAAAATCACTCCACCACCTGGTCATAAAACCCCTCTGTCCAACGCCACTTCGGATTTGTGCACCTCTAACACCTCTGCCATGTTGCCCCTACGGCTCGTGTGAGAACCATCACCGCCGCTGTGTGCTGGGAATGCCTGAACCAAACGGTCTACAAGAGTTGCTTGTTTGGTAGCCAATATTTGCTCAAGGTTCTCATGTGGCATGATATTTTGTAATTTTCCTTTATATTGTGGATCCAGGAGGCAGGCCAACCAGTAATCGTCATCGGTCATCATTTTGATAATGCGGGGGTCCCTTTTTAGGATACGCAAGGCATACTCAGCCATGCGGGCCAATGTTCCAGGTGTCAATAAACTGCTTGTGCTGGGTTGAGGAGCACTTTCTTGCAAATCAACATCACTTGTGTCCCGCAAAAACCCTGTACCTGACCTTGCAACGCCACCAGTTTCTATTGCCCTCTGAGAAGCATCCTCCAGTAAATATTCATCCCCATCATCCTCCTCCTCTTCGTCCGCCACCTCGTCCCGGAGAGTTCCCTGAGCAGACAATGGCTGACTATCATCAAGGCTTCCCTCCTCCTCGGCTGCAGTTGCCTGCTCCTTAATGTGCATCAAACTTTGCATCAGCAGACGTATTAGTGGGATGCTCATGCTTATGATGGCGTCGTCTGCACTTACCAGCCGAGTGCATTCCTCAAAACACTGAAGGACTTGACAGAGGTCTTGTAGCTTCGACCACTGCACACCAGACAACTCCATGTCTGCCATCCAAGTGCCTGCCCGTGTATGTGTATCCTCCCACAAATTAATTACAGCACGCCTCTGTTCACACAGCCTCTGAACCATGTGCAGTGTGGAGTTCTACCTTGTTGCAATGTCTATTATTAGGCGGTGCTGGGGAAGATTCAGTGATCGCTGATGGTTTAGCATACGGCTGGAGTGTACTGGCGACCGGTGGATGTGCGAGCAAAGTCTTCGCACCTTCAGGAGCAGGGCTGGTAACTCCGGATAATTTTTGAGGAAGCACTTGCACCACCAGGTTCAAGGTGTGAGCCAGGCAAGGTATGTGTTTCAGTTCTGAAAGGGCTATGGCAGCCATAAAATTCCTTGCATTATCACTGACTACCTTGCCTGCCTCAAGATGTACACTGCCCAGCCATGATTGAGTTTGTTGCTGCAAGTACTCGGCCAGTACTTCCACGGTGTGTCTGGAGGAGGAGGAGGTGTGGCGAACGCCTACAGCCAACTGTTTCCTAGACCGTGGGCTAGGCAGAACTGTCCCACTATGGCTGTCCCCTGTGGACCCTGCATCCACCACATTAACCCAGTGCACCGTGATGGACACGTAACATCCCTGGCCATGCCTACTGGTCCATGCATCTGTTGTGAGGTGCACCTTTTCACTGACTGATTGCCTCAGTGCATGGACAATGGGGTCTTTGACATGCTGGTGGAGGGCTGGGATGGCTTTTCTCGCAAAGAATTGCTGACTGGGTAGGTCATAGCGTGGTACTGCGTAGGCCATTGGGTCTTTGAAAGCTTCGCTTTCAACCAACCGGTAGGACATCATTTCTAACGAGATTAGTATAGCAATGTGGGCGTTCAAACCCTGTGTACGCGGATGAGAGGATGAGTACTTTCTTTTCCTAACGAGAGTTTCTTGTAGGGTAAGCTGGACTGGAGAGCTGCATATGGTGGAACTAGCGGTGGTGGTGGTGCACATGGTGGATTGAGAGAGGGTTGGTGATGGTATTCTTGATGTTGGCCTATATACAGTGTTTCCTACCAATAACCTTGTGATTCCCTGACTGCTTTGGCCTTGCGACAATACCTCCACATTTGCTGCTGGTGGTGTCCTAACCGGTGGGCTTACAGTGAGGGAAGCAATGTAGCGTTGCTGACTACCTTCATTCTGAGCAGGTGCACCAACGGTACGGGATGTTTGGTAGTTAATCCAGGCTTGCAAGTGCATGCTGGTTAAATGTCTAAGCATGCACATTGTATTTAAATTTTGAAGATTCTTCCCTCTGCTAAAGGTCTTTGAGCATTTCTTACAGATAACTTTTGACTGATCATTTGGATCTTGGTTAAAAAATTGCCACACTACACTCTTCCTACTATGGAATACCTTTTCAGGCATTGCACGCTGTGCTACTTTCACCGGATGGCCACGCTGTCCTAAAACTGTTTTTGTTTTTGACCAACATTTTTGGCCTGATACGGGCCTGCCAGATGACAGCTGTTGCGATGTAGATGGCTGCTGCGGATCATCCTCCTCCGCTTCTGAGCTACTGGCAGCGGCACCCTCTTCCCCCAATGGCTGCCAATCTGGGTCAACAACTGGGTCATCTATCACCTCCTCTTCAATGTCATGTGCACCTTCCTCTGTGTCACCGTGTAAGGTGCTATAGCGTTCGGGACGGGGCACCATAGACTCATCAGGATCAGATTCTGGCTCAGTACACTGTGAGGGCAATATAGTGATCTGAGTCAATGGAACAGCATAATAATCTAGCTGTGGCTGTGCATCAGTGCACTCCATGTCCGATTCATCTTGTAATGGGCAGTTAACAATTTCCCTTTCTAACCCAGGCACGGTATGTGTAAAGAGCTCCATGGAGTAACCTGTAGTGTCGCCTGACGCATCCTTCACAAGGACACAAGGAAATGTCTTGTTCCTGACCGGGAGCATCCACTGACGACTCGCTGCTTTTATATTGGGAACTTTCTGAAGAGGAGGCGAAAGAGCTAGAGGCTGAGTCAGCAAGGAAAGCCAAAACTTTTTCCTGCTGCTCCGGCTTTAAAAGCTGTTTTCCTACTCCCAGATAAGGGAGCCTTCGAGGTTTTGTGTAGCCAGACGATGATGCTGGCTCAACACCTCCAGCCTTAGGTGCTATTGAGCTTTTGCCACTACCACGAGATGCACCACCACCAGTACCACCATCAGTACCAGCTGGCAACCACCGCCCACGGGCTCTTCCACCAGACTTCCTCATTTTTTGGAAAATCTAACCAAAATAACAACCGTTATATGGTACTGTAAAACAAGGTAGAAGGTGTATATAAACTTGTTGAGAATTTAAATCTCCCTTTTTTTGTGGGAGACTGAACCAAAACTCAGGCCCTGTGCATAAAATACCACAATGTAAGTGGCAGAAAGTGGATGGCTGACATACGACAAACTAACAGGACTGAAGTATATCCACTTTGTGAGAATTTGAATCTCGCTTTTTTTTTGGGAGACTGAACCAAAACTCAGGCCCAGTGTATATAACAACGCAATCTAAGTGGCAGAAAGTGGCTGGCTGACATACGACAAACTAACAGGACTGAAGTATATCCATTTTGTGAGAATTTGAATCTCACTTTTTTTTTGGAGACTGAACCAAAACTCAGGACCTGTGCATAAAACAACACAATGTAAGTGGCAGAAAGTGGCTGGATGATATACGACAAACTAACAGGACTGAAGTATATCTGGAGCGCCCCCACCGCCGCAGGGCCGAGGGGTACCCGGTACCGGGCCTCAGTGTCTCTGTTCTGGGGGTCTGTGGTCACGGTGGCTAGGCCCGGTCCGTGGCCCTGCCGGTCAGTGGGGGACGTCCGGTGAAAGGGTGGTGGATGATGGTGTAGTTGTGAAGTGCCAGACGCGGGTAAATAACGAGGACACCAGGTTGCAGTCTCTTTACCTCTTTACTGAAGATCTCTGGGTCCTCAGTCCGGAATACGGTTAACCAGGCTGCGCAAGTCCGGCCGGTCCAATGGCACCTCCAGAGTTCTGTTTGCAGGTGGAAATCTGTGCCTTCCTGCTAACGCTATGTGTTGTGGTCCTTCCCTGCTGTGCTTATGGAAAGTCCCCACAACTGTTGTGTCTGTTTCTTAAGTTCCCTCACAACTCGATTAGATGATGTTCTGCTAATCCTCTGTCCCTCCCTGATGTTACGGTTAGGACGGCACCCGTTTGACGGGTAGGCTCGGAGCTCTTCCGGGACCCTAGAGTCGCCCCTCTCCACAAGTTGCCCCCCAAGACTGCATAGGTGATTTAGGTTAGACAGCCCGCCTGAGACTGACTGTCCTGCCGTAGGTTTGAAGTATTGCCTGAAGCTGTATATAGAAATACTTCCTCGGCGTTCCGGCCACCGGTGGTTTGCGCCTCAGTAGGATGTTGCCTCGGTCTTACAGCACGACTCCTACTGGTATTCTCCTTATTGCTTTGATCTCGTTTCTCACTCAGCACAATCTATCTCGCTTCTAATCCTTCCTTGGGCACCGCCGCTATACTGAGCAGGCACGGTCCCGTTACGTTCTTTCCTGTAGCCAGGCCTCTGTCAGGATCCCACCCCTGACAGGGACCCTACCGAATCTTCTCCCACAACACCCTCTGCCACAAGGTGTTGCCTGGTTCCAACCCAGTCAGCTTTCTCCCTAACTTCCTGCCTGACCCCCAGTTTTACCAGTATGTGAGGAGTGGCCTAATGAATAGAACCCTTAGCTCCCCCTGGAGGCCCGGCTGTGAAATGTATTGGTGTCTGTGATACCTGGTCAGATGAACTCCTTCAGTGCCATCAGACGTACCATGGCTCCCCTTAGTGGTGGAGCCACAGTACTGCAACGACCAGGACTCTGGGGCGCTGCATATCCACCTCCCATAGGGGTGGAGCTGCATATTCATCACAGTAATGAGTGGTACCACGTGACCGCTGACACAGGATGAGCTGCTGGCGCTGAGAGGAGGCATTGCGGTAGTTGGGTGAGTATTTTAATGCAAGCGGGCGGGCGCACAGGGGGTGGGAGGCGGGAGGTGACCACGAACTTTATTTTAAACTTGATTTTTCATTCCTTCTCTACAGCGAACGCTGCTGGGGAGAAGGAATGAATGCCGGCTTCAGCACCAAAAACAGGGGACAGCGCTTAACTCTAGCGCTGTCTCCTGCACAGTCCATGTGGTCCTCAGTCGGCACACGGGCAGCACACGGCTGCCACATGAGCACATGGACACACGGACACGGATAACTATGGTACCGATTTTTCCGGTACCTGAATTATCTGGACGTGTGAGACTGGCCTAAGTGGCAGAAATTGGCTGGCTGATATACGACAAACTAACAGGACTGAAGTATATCCACTTTGTGAGAATTTGAATCTCACTATTTTTGGGGGGGAGACTGAACCAAAAGTTGGGCCCAGTGTATATAACAATGCAATCTAAGTGGCAGAAAGTGGCTGGCTGACATACGACAAACTAACAGGACTGAAGTATATCCACTTTGTGAGAATTTGAATCTCGCTTTTTTTTTGGAGACTGAACCAAAACTCAGGCCCTGTGCATAAAGCAACACAATGTAAGTGGCAGAACGTGGCTGGCTGATATACGACAAACTAACAGAACTGAAGTATATCCACTTTGTGAGAATTTTAATCTCACTTTTTTGGGGGGAGATTGAACCAAAACTCAGGCCCAGTGTATATAACAACGCAATCTAAGTGGCAGAAAGTGGCTGGCTGACATACGACAAACTAACAGGACTGAAGTATATCCACTTTGTGAGAATTTGAATCTCACTTTTTTTTGGGAGACTGAACCAAAACTCAGGCCCAGTGTATATAACAACGCAATCTAATTGGCAGAAAGTGGCTGGCTGATATACGACAAACTAACAGGACTGACGTATATCCACTTTGTGAGAATTTGAATCTCACTTTTTTTTTGGAGACTGAACCAAAACTCAGGCCCTGTGCGTAAAACAACACAATGTAAGTGGCAGAAAGTGGCTGGCTGATATACGACAAACTAACAGGACCGAAGTTTATCCACTTTGTCAGAATTTGAATCTCACTTTTTTTTTGGAGACTGAACCAAAACTCAGGCCCAGTGTATAAAACAACACAATGTAAGTGGCAGAAAGTGGCTGGAAGATATATGAAAAAATACAAGGACTGTAGTACAATTTCAATCTCCCTACAATGATCTCAGGACAACTATGGCAGCAATAAAAAGGACTGCTGCATACAAAAGTGTGGACAAATAAACAATATAACTGTGCAGAAAGGAGCAACAGGATTTTTGCTTTTAAAAAAGCTGTTGGTTTGCACAGCAGCGTGCAAACAGCAATGCAGCTATCAGGGAGCCTTATAAGGCAGCCTAATAAGCTACAGAGCTGATGCACAAAGATATAGCCTCCACTGTCCCTGCAAAAAAAAGGTGGTGTTGGACAGTGGAAATCTCTACAGCACAAGCAGTTTGGGGTTAATCTTCCCTCCCTAACTGCATCCGTTCTTCTGATGAAGCTGCAGCAACCTCTCCCTATGCTAAGATCGGCAGAATTAAGATGGTGGTCGGCGTGCACGCCCTTTTTATAGCCCCTGTGACGCCGCAGAAAGCAAGCCAATCACTGTCATGCCCTTCTCTAAGATGGTGGGGACCGAGACCTACAGTGCCTAAAAGTAGTATTCAACCCCCTGCAGATTTAGCAGGTTTAATAAGATGCAAATAAGTTAGAGCCTTCAAACAAGAGCAGGATTTATTAACAGATGCATAAATCTTACAAACCAAAAAGTTTTGTTGCTCAGTTAAATTTTTATAAATTTTAAACATAAAAGTGTGGGTCAATTATTATTCAACCCCTAGGTTTAATATTTTGTGGAATAACCTTTGTTTGCAATTACAGCTAATAATCGTCTTTTATAAGACCTGATCAGGCCGGCACAGGTCTCTGGAGTTATCTTGGCCCACTCCTCCATGCAGATCTTCTCCAAGTTATCTAGGTTCTTTGGGTGTCTCATGTGGACTTTAATCTTGAGCTCCTTCCACAAGTTTTCAATTGGGTTAAGGTCAGGAGACTGACTTGGCCACTGCAACACCTTGATTTTTTGTCTCTTGAACCAGGCCTTGGTTTTCTTGGCTGTGTGCTTTGGGTCGTTGTCTTGTTGGAAGATGAAATGACGACCCATCTTAAGATCCTTGATGGAGGAGCGGAGGTTCTTGGCCAAAATCTCCAGGTAGGCCGTGCTATCCATCTTCCCATGGATGCGGACCAGATGGCCAGGCCCCTTGGCTGAGAAACAGCCCCACAGCATGATGCTGCCACCACCATGCTTGACTGTAGGGATGGTATTCTTGGGGTCGTATGCAGTGCCATCCAGTCTCCAAACGTCACGTGTGTGGTTGGCACCAAAGATCTCGATCTTGGTCTCATCAGACAAGAGAACCTTGAACCAGTCAGTCTCAGAGTCCTCCAAGTGATCATGAGCAAACTGTAGACGAGCCTTGACATGACGCTTTGAAAGTAAAGGTACCTTACGGGCTCGTCTGGAACGGAGACCATTGCGGTGGAGTACGTTACTTATGGTATTGACTGAAACCAATGTCCCCACTGCCATGAGATCTTCCCGGAGCTCCTTCCTTGTTGTCCTTGGGTTAGCCTTGACTCTTTGGACAAGCCTGGCCTCGGCACGGGAGGAAACTTTCAAAGGCTGTCCAGGCCGTGGAAGGCTAACAGTAGTTCCATAAGCCTTCCACTTCCGGATGATGCTCCCAACAGTGGAGACAGGTAGGCCCAACTCCTTGGAAAGGGTTTTGTACCCCTTGCCAGCCTTGTGACCCTCCACGATCTTGTCTCTGATGGCCTTGGAATGCTCCTTTGTCTTTCCCATGTTGACCATGTTTGAGTGCTGTTCACAAGTTTGGGGAGGGTCTTAAATAGTCAGAAAAGGCTGGAAAAAGAGATAATTAATCCAAACATGTGAAGCTCATTGTTCTTTGTGCCTGAACTACTTCTTAATACTTTAGGGGAACCAAACAGAATTCTGGTGGGTTGAGGGGTTGAATAATAAATGACCCTCTGAAAAAACTTTTCCCAATTTAAAAAAAAAATAAACAAAGAAATAACATTCTTTTTTGCTGCAGTGCATTTCACACTTCCAGGCTGATCTACAGTCCAAATGTCACAATGCCAAGTTAATTCCAAATGTGTAAACCTGCTAAATCTGCAGGGGGTTGAATACTACTTGTAGGCACTGTATGTCATCACGCTGCCCACACTCTGCGTCCTCCTTCATTGGCTGAAAAATGGAGCTGAAAGCGTCATACGAAACGCGACTTTTGCGCGCAGATCGGCGACCTCATGGCCGATTCCACACTAGGATCGGGTCGGGTTTCATGAAACCCGACTTTGTCGAAAGTCGCCGATTTTTGAATTTGTCCGATCCGTTTCGCTCAACCCTAGTGATGAGCCTGTCTCCCTAGCAAACAGGCATTCCTCACATGTATTCAGCCTAACAGCCATAAATCATGCAGCTGAGGCGACGAAAACAAAATCTCGGAGCACTAACAAATACTCGGAGATCACCCGAACATGCTCAGGGAAATACTATTCGCTAATCACTAATCTCCAGCTGTGCTGTTATAGTTTAAAGTCAGTCAGTGAAATTCCAGCTAGGGTTTATCTCTTTGGTGTTTCTATTCTTTACTCTGCACCTATTTTCTATTTCTTTTTAGAAAGTAGTTGGTATATTATACAAAGACTACGTAATTCATTCTTTATTTTTTATTCCATGGTTTATTCTACTCACTCTGGGATCTTTCCTTTTTTCAGCACACTTTCGCTTTTTTGTAGGTAATTCACACTGTGCAATGAAGTGCATGATGGCCATTCAGACAACATAGGTCTGAGTTGCCATCTTCTGGTCTGTAGTTAGGGCTATCTCAGCTCATGCAGAACCCCTTTAGGGACTGCAGGGTCAAGATCTGTAGTTTGTACAGGAGCCCTCAGGGTTAGTTGCAGTTTTTAGCTTTACCTATTATCCCGAGTGAGTTGCTACACTAGCAAACATTATGCAAGTATTTATAGTTTCTAGAAGCATATAAAAACATCCAATAGAATAATAAGAAAGTAGCCTTTGCAGAGTTAATAAACTGCTAAAGGGCCTATAGAAACAATACAGGTGTGGCATACAGTCAACAACAGTTACACACACAAAACAGCAAGTTTAAATTCCTTGCTTAGGTTTCATTTTCTGAGAAAGCAGCTACATTCCTATGCTAAAAGGCTACTTCTCTACCATTCTGTGATGGCAAAGACAGGGTTCACACATTCATCCTATACCCTCAGACTCTGAGAATGAGGATCAGCCAGTTTCCGCAATGGCCTGTGCAGCGCCCCAGAGTCCTGGTCGTTGCAGTGCTGTGGCTTCGCCGCTAAGGGGAGCCATGGTACGTTCGATGGCACCGAAGGAGTTCCTCCAATCAGGTATCACAGACACCAATATGTTTCACAGCTGGGCCTCCGGGGGGAGCTAAGGGTGCTATTCATTAGGCCACTCCCCACCATAGTGGGTAAACTGGGGGTCAGGCAGGAAGTTAGAAGAGAACGCTGACGGGATTGAACGGAGCAACACCCTGTGGCAGGGGGTGTTGTGAAGGGAGAGACTGTAGGGTCTCTGCCAGGGGTGGGATCCTGGCAGAGGCTTGGCATTGAAAGAACGTAACGGGTCCGCGCAGGCTCCTGGAAGCGGCGGGACTCAAGAAAGGACTAGAAGCGAGATAGATTGTGCTGAGTGAGAAACGAGATCAAGCAGAAGGAGAATACCAGCAGGGGTTTTGTTGAAAGAGGCAGCACCCTGCTGAGGCGCAACACCGGTGGCCGGAACGCCGAGGGAGTGGATTAGAATACAGCTTCAAGCCATACTCCAAACAGCGGCAGGACAGTCGGTCTCAGGCGGGCTGTCTATCACATATCACCTATGAAGTCTTGGGGGGCAATTGCGGGAGAGGGGCGACTCTAGGGTCCCGGAAGAACTCCAGGCCTACCTGACAAACGGGTGCCATTCCAACCTGAATACAGGGAAGGGGTGGATTACAGAGGAACATCAAACCGAGTTGTGAGGGAACTTAAGAAACAGACACAACCGTTGTGGGGTTACTTTCCGTGAGCACAGCAGGGAAGGACTACAACACATAGCGCTAGAAGGAAGGCACAGATTTCCACCTGAGAGGAGAACTCTGGAGGTGCCATTGGACCGGCCGAACTTGCGTAGCCTGGTGGACCGTGTTCTGGACTGAGGACTCAGAGATCTCCAGTAAAGAGGTAAAGAGACTGCAACCTGGTGTCCTCGTTATTTACCGCGACTTACACCCCACAACCGCACCGCTCCATCGCTACCATTACTACCACCTATTACACCGGACGTCCCCCACTGACGGACAGGGCCACGGATCGGGTCTAGCCACCGTGACAACCCCGAGACTGAGAACTAGAGGCCCGGCTCCGGGTACCCCTCGGCCCTGCGGCGGTGTGGGGGCGCCGCAGACTTGGCGTCACGAACAGGATCTACTTAAGCCTGAAGAATCAGGTCATGTGTGCCTAGAGACTGTGATTTGTTGTGCTTGGACTGTACTTTATTACAAAGACTGTGCTGCGCCAGTTGCCGCCAAAATCCGCCGCCATTGCAGCGCTGAGGAAAGCGCAGGAAGAGAAGAGGGGCGTGGAGTGGGCGTAGACGAGCTGGAGAGCGCGAAGAATAATGGCCGCCCAGTCTAAATATTTCTGTGCAGTGAGGACGTGTCCGTCAGCAGCAGAGATCCGCCTCCTAATCCTTAATGGGGGGCGGAGGCAGAGAAAACGAAACTGCTCACGCAGGAGAGAGCGGGAAAAAGACCAGGAAGCGACCCACGTGGAGGACGCTATGGCCAGCAGCTCCGAACCCGACAGCGGGGTTGAAGTGGAAGTCTCCCCTGACTACCCGGATGAGCCCAGCAGCCTGTCCTCCGTGGATAACACCAAATTCCTGAGAGCCGAGATGGAGGATTTATATAACCAGCTCCTCCAACTGCATGTAAGAGTCCAGGCCCCGCATCAGGTGGGACCGGCAGTGGATTCCCGGACATCGGAAGAACCAGCGGGACCTGTTGCGGAAAGTGGAATCGTACCAGTGGGTGAGTCCGCCGATCCTGCCCCACCAGCAGAGGGTGTGTTAGTGGGTCCCGTAGCAGCACCACCTCTCCCGGGGACCCATAGACTTCAGCGCCTGTTACCATGGGAGGAAGCCACGGGCATGGAACACCGTATGCGAGCCCCAATCACCCCTACTCCCTTGCCGTGTGAGGTCAGCGCGGAGCGCACGGTGTGCCGCTGGGTGAACCCTGGATCCAATCTCATGGGGTTCCCCGGGGTGGAGACCCAGAAGGGAGAAATGGTACAGGCCCTAAGCTGGGAAGAATACCAGATCCAGCTAGAACAGCGGTGGCGAGAGGAAGAGGAAACACATCAGGCTAAACGGGAGGCCTACCATCAAAAAGATTTGGCGGTCAAGGACCGGGCCCGTAAGGACCCCACCACTCACCAGGCCCCGCGCAGGCAGGGCATCATCACCGTCTTTAAACTCCAAAGAGGCTGGGGCTTCATTAAAGAACCGGGGCTATACGCGGAGGTCTTTGTTAACCGACGGGATGTCGAGTCACACCTTAGAGAGGGTCACCCCGATCGAGACCTCTATCCGGGAGACAGTGTTACCTACACCCGGCATCTTGGGGAAAAGGGGTGGTTCGCTCTGAACGTCTACAAGAAAGAGAAACCAGCCCCTGTGGCCAAGGTGCCGCCGTGTGACCGATCTGTAACCACCCTGGTCGGCCCCACCTGCCTGACCACAGAACTTGCGATCTGCCACCCGATCGCCGCCACCACCGTCGTGCCTAAGGAGGTGCCCCTTCGAGTGAC
This sequence comes from Ranitomeya variabilis, assembly GCF_051348905.1. Lineage (NCBI taxonomy): Eukaryota > Metazoa > Chordata > Amphibia > Anura > Dendrobatidae > Ranitomeya > Ranitomeya variabilis. Next base: position 385,492,746 of record NC_135232.1, on the reverse strand, counting down.
CGATGTTCCGGATGTACCAGCACAGAGAGAAGTGGGGACACAGACCTTGATCGCTGCGCACGACCTGGTCGTGCAACAGACCCGAACCCATGGGGTGTATCTGGCAGCGGGAGTGGACCTGAAACCTGAATTGCAGGGGTCCGCCCGCCAGGTGGCGCCTCATGGAAACTTCTGAAAGAAGAGTAAGATTTCGCTTTGTGAAAATGTAAATAGTTACTGTTTGTTCTTTTGAGTTGCTGCTAAACCTGTCTAGGGTTAATGGATCCCTTTGTTGACCCGGGATCCCTGTGTTTGTTCTGAGTTTTCCTAAAATTTTGCACAAGTTTAAAGAACTGCAGAAATCATGGACTGTGCATGATTCGAACTTTCTTTTGTAAATAGTTTGCACCTTCTTAAAGGTGCTCCCTACTGGTTTTAGCCAAAGACACTTTGCGAAGATATTTGCCCTATTGGTTTGAGCCAAAGACACTTTGTGAAGATATCTTTCCTACCGGTTCTAGTTAAAGACACTTTGCGAAGATACCATACCGGAACCTTTGCGTGGGCTGGTAGGCTGAGAAAAGGAGCTACCTCAGAAAGACTTGGTCCCCTCTTAAAGGGGATGTGAAGAATTGAACTTGAGAAAGATACTGTTGCAGAACAGTAATGCCATGATGATGCTTTGAAAAGAAATGTAACTGTTTTACATGAAAAGTTATATGTGTTTAAATTGTTTGAATTGTGAAATCTGAAAATAATGTTTTGCAGAAAGAAAAGATGCAGAGAGCCCGTAGGGGTAGAGATAGAGATCTGCATAGCTGAAAGTAAGGAAGTAATGATGAAGGTGAGGATAGAAGGTCAACCCTGCGTCCCCATAGAAAGTTACTTTGTTACTAAGGACAGAAGGCGAACCCGTAGGGGTTAGAGAGTGAGTCCTTAAAGGAGCCGAGTAGAGCTGGCTCGGAGTTCTTTAAACGAAAGGAATGTTATGTCTATACTATGTATAGTAGCGAAAGGCAGTAGGCCCTGGCTGAACGGGGCGGTCCTGTAAAAGAAAGGAGAGGCAGTAGGTCTGGTGCCATAGGGACAGGCGGTCCTGCAGGTTCAAAGTAGGAGAATGTGAAGTTACCTTACCCTGTAATGTGATTATAGGAAGGCCTGTGGTAAACTAAGAGTGTATGTTTCTTAAAGGCAATGTTAATTTATTGTTCCAGAATTTGCACTAAGTAGAATACCCGGTTGGGTAACAGGAGTTATGCATAGCCTGTAATTTATAATGTTGACCATGTTTGTAACGTTAAAAGTGTCCTCACCTCCCATAAAGGGAAGCCTGTTCAAGTATACTTATCGTTTTGCACTCAACAAAATTGTATGTCTTTTTGCTAATCTGTATTGTTGTTTTTCTTCCCAGTCCCGGAGTACTGTGTTTAACCAGGGGGGAGTGCAGCGCCCCAGAGTCCTGGTCGTTGCAGTGCTGTGGCTTCGCCGCTAAGGGGAGCCATGGTACGTTCGATGGCACCGAAGGAGTTCCTCCAATCAGGTATCACAGACACCAATATGTTTCACAGCTGGGCCTCCGGGGGGAGCTAAGGGTGCTATTCATTAGGCCACTCCCCACCATAGTGGGTAAACTGGGGGTCAGGCAGGAAGTTAGAAGAGAACGCTGACGGGATTGAACGGAGCAACACCCTGTGGCAGGGGGTGTTGTGAAGGGAGAGACTGTAGGGTCTCTGCCAGGGGTGGGATCCTGGCAGAGGCTTGGCATTGAAAGAACGTAACGGGTCCGCGCAGGCTCCTGGAAGCGGCGGGACTCAAGAAAGGACTAGAAGCGAGATAGATTGTGCTGAGTGAGAAACGAGATCAAGCAGAAGGAGAATACCAGCAGGGGTTTTGTTGAAAGAGGCAGCACTCTGCTGAGGCGCAACACCGGTGGCCGGAACGCCGAGGGAGTGGATTAGAATACAGCTTCAAGCCATACTCCAAACAGCGGCAGGACAGTCGGTCTCAGGCGGGCTGTCTATCACATATCACCTATGAAGTCTTGGGGGGCAATTGCGGGAGAGGGGCGACTCTAGGGTCCCGGAAGAACTCCAGGCCTACCTGACAAACGGGTGCCATTCCAACCTGAATACAGGGAAGGGGTGGATTACAGAGGAACATCAAACCGAGTTGTGAGGGAACTTAAGAAACAGACACAACCGTTGTGGGGTTACTTTCCGTGAGCACAGCAGGGAAGGACTACAACACATAGCGCTAGAAGGAAGGCACAGATTTCCACCTGAGAGGAGAACTCTGGAGGTGCCATTGGACCGGCCGAACTTGCGTAGCCTGGTGGACCGTGTTCTGGACTGAGGACTCAGAGATCTCCAGTAAAGAGGTAAAGAGACTGCAACCTGGTGTCCTCGTTATTTACCGCGACTTACACCCCACAACCGCACCGCTCCATCGCTACCATTACTACCACCTATTACACCGGACGTCCCCCACTGACGGACAGGGCCACGGATCGGGTCTAGCCACCGTGACAACCCCGAGACTGAGAACTAGAGGCCCGGCTCCGGGTACCCCTCGGCCCTGCGGCGGTGTGGGGGCGCCGCACCTGCATCTGGATTTGTGATAATTTTTGTTTGTAAAAGCACTTGTAATGTTCGATGAACTTGAGAACTTTGATGAACCTGAGAATTAAACAGCAGTTTCACTCTCAGGTGCCTGTAATAGATGCTGGGTCTGGAATTGAGGCACATTTATGTACGGCAGTCAATTCTTGGTATAGTACAGCCACATAAGGGGTCAAGCTGTCATATCTCAACTGTAACTGTAAAGACTGAGGCAAATACATTACTGTCTTTGGAGTGGAGCCAAAGAGCCAAAGCGGTGTGGAGAGTGGAGCCAAAGAGTATTTCAAAGGGTGACAGTTTTTTTTATCCTTCAGCATAAACTTGAGGTAGTAGAGGATAATGTGCAGGCACTCTGTCCAATGAATATTGGGATTTTCTACTCATCTCTGGATAGCTATAGAGAAGGTCAACACACAATTGCACCTAGTCATACTGTATACACCTCCCCTGGGCACCTGTACATAGTCAATCTGCAGCCTGCACCTGACAGGAACCTTTACTGTTTAACCTGGGCTATGACAAGCACAAATGATGCAGCTCTATACAAACCTGGTGGTAACAGTGTTGAACCTCGGGGGAACCAATTATGAGAAGACAGTAGTATACTTTGCCTCCTTTGGAGCATGCTCCTTGTTGTGGAACAAATGAGCAATCAGTGAACACAAGACTCCGGGGAAAAAGTGTCGATCTCTATGCCAGAACCCATCTGCACCACGGGTTTCTTCTTTCTCTTGACAACTCTTTCCTTTCTGCCTAACAAACGTAGATCTGTAGGGTCCCCAGAACAATGAGATCCCACTCCTGTCTCCAGCTCCTGAACAGCAACACCCATTAGACAAGGGTTGCCTGATCGGCCTTTTGGTTGACAGTTGCCTCAGGCATGGTCTCTTTGGCATAAGCCTGCACCTTTACAATGATCACATTCTGGGGTGAGCAAGGTGGTTCAAAAGTTTGGCAACTGCCACTGCATTCTTGATTGGTTTGCTAGAGGATCCCACAAAGTTCCTGCTACGCCAAGTAGTCCCATAATCCTGGGTGATATCAAAAGCGTGCCTATAGTCAGCCTACCTTTGTCATTCTATATGCTTCTGAAAGCACCATCAGCTCAGCCCCCCTGTGCTGAACATTTAGCAGGGAGTGGGTTTGTATTTACACATTTACCTCATTGTGTGTGACTACCACATTTCCAGTTCTGTATTGACCATTTTCATAAAATCTGCTGCCATCTACAAAAAACTTTAAAATATGAGTTAGTAAGAGGAGCACTTTAAACATCTTCAAGGTCCTGTGAATAATTGTTCATCAGCAGTAAGTTGAAAATTAAGGGTGGATTTCAACTATCTAACCCCATTTTCAGAATCTATAATAGGCAATACGGTGAATGGATTCAGAACGTTACATCCTGGGAGGTATTTTGTTTGGTCCTATTGTAAAATTTCAATGACAGTGTGTGGAACTTGGAGGGTTATATCATGTATAAGTTCAGGACTTGCAGCACACAATTAGTTAATGTCAGAGTAGTATGGGATAATGGGAGCAGTATCAGAGATGTATAAGATCATCAGATATTAATTGCAAGATAGCAGTGATGTTTAGGCAAATTGGTTACTCGCTTGTAGCATAGAAGACTTAATAATTCTTACAGCTGACAAATGGTTAACTGCAGGTCTGAGTTAGGAAATAAATGCAGATAGTTGATAACAAGCAGGAATTTTGTTGAAGAGATATTTAGCTAGCTGAGTTAAGCTGAGCGAGAAGCAAACTCCTGAAGTACACACGGTAACTGAATGCTATGCTTACTGAATACTCAGACAGCACATAGCTGACTGAATCTGCTTTAAAAGGCCCTAAAGAATGATGTTAAAGAACATTGCTGAGTTGCCACATTAACCCTGTCTGGACTTGCATAAAGAGAACTGGTCTTATTTATTTTACTTTTAGAATCTCCTCCTCCCTGCTCCTCCTTCACACACTAGTTTGCCAATCACGCAGCAGTGGGTACAACAAAAGCAAAATGTAGGGATGAGTTACAGTGCTCCCAGATTAGCCTGGGTACACAAATGTTGAGATTAAACATTATTGATTCACAAACTGCTATAACAGTTACTTGTAATAAAGACATGAGTAAAAGATTTATTAGGAGCCTGGTAAAGAGCTCCTATTATATTATAGGGCTAAACCCCCTTGACAGATTTCCTTTACTTGCTTTCAATATACACGTATGTACGGTATTATACTTTATGCTGTTTTGATATATAAATACTGTGCCTGTGTATATCCAACAACTACCAGAGAGCTGAAACCCCTAAAATATATACCGTCGGTATATATTTTAGGGGTTTCAGCTCTCTGGTAGTTGTTGGATATACACAGGCACAGTATTTATATATCAAAACAGCATAAAGTTTATTGTCCATCATGATACAACTTCAGAACTAGAACAACTTTTCTTCAGTTCGATTGAACAACGCAATCCATCCTTACTTCAAGCACAAAGCAACTGTAGCACTTTCACCAATCTCAGTATTCCAGCCAGTAGCAGCTCAAGCAGTTTAAACACGTTCACCAAACAAACACCCCTCTGTTCATCTCCAGCACAGTTCTAATTCTGCTGAGCTAACCCAGATGCTGTTATAAGCCCTGTAAGCTCGATGGGTGCCATAGCTTCAGCTGGTGTGGCTCAGCAACAGTAGGAGGGTGAAAAGAGTGGCACTTCCACAGGTGAAATAAAAGAACTATTTTATTTCTTTAAACTGTAAAACACGACATATAAAGATAAAAAACTGATAAGTTTCTGGCGTTCTAGATGCCCTTAATCATAGCGTAGCACTGAAATGGCAGTGGTCCTGTTTTAAACTAAACACAATCAATCCCAAAAAGGCTGAAAATGACATGCAATTAGCAGGTGTGCAGGAGCAGAGAACATGCAATGGAATACAAAACGTAGCCAATCAGTACATATATAATAGAGATCTATCCTCTAGTTCATTCACATGAAATATTTTGCTATTTAAGAGACATGGAACATACAGTAGTGTACATAGAATGACAAATTAATATATATATATATATATACACTCACCGGCCACTTTATTAGGTACACCATGCTAGTAACGGGTTGGACCCCCTTTTGCCTTCAGAACTGCCTCAATTCTTCGTGGCATAGATTCAACAAGGTGCTGGAAGCATTCCTCAGAGATTTTGGTCCATATTGACATGATGGCATCACACAGTTGCCGCAGATTTGTCGGCTGCACATCCCAAAGATGCTCCATACAAGGCAGGATGGATCCATGCTTTCATGTTGTTTACGCCAAATTCTGACCCTACCATCCGAATGTCGCAGCAGAAATCGAGACTCATCAGACCAAGCAACGTTTTTCCAATCTTCTACTGTCCAATTTCGATGAGCTTGTACAAATTGTAGCCTCAGTTTCCTGTTCTTAGCTGAAAGGAGTGGTACCCGGTGTGGTCTTCTGCTGCTGTAGCCCATCTGCCTCAAAGTTCGACGCACTGTGCGTTCAGAGATGCTCTTAGGCCTACCTTGGTTGTAACGGGTGGCGATTTGAGTCACTGTTGCCTTTCTATCAGCTCGAACCAGTCTGCCCATTCTCCTCTGACCTCTGGCATCAACAAGGCATTTCCGCCCACAGAACTGCCGCTCACTGGATTTTTTTTCTTTTTCGGACCATTCTCTGTAAACCCTAGAGATGGTTGTGTGTGAAAATCCCAGTAGATCAGCAGTTTCTGAAATACTCAGACCAGCCCTTCTGGCACCAACAACCATGCCACGTTCAAAGGAACTCAAATCACCTTTCTTCCCCATACTGATGCTCGGTTTGAACTGCAGGAGATTGTCTTGACCATGTCTACATGCCTAAATGCACTGAGTTGCCGCCATGTGATTGGCTGATTAGAAATTAAGTGTTAACAAGAAGTTGGACAGGTGTACCTAATAAAGTGGCCAGTGAGTGTATATATATATATATATATATATATATATATATATATATATATATACACTCACTGGCCACTTTATTAGGTACACCTGTCCAACTTCTTGTTAACACTTAATTTCTAATCTATATATATATATATATATATACACTCACTGGCCACTTTATTAGGTACACCTGTCCAACTTCTTGTTAACACTTAATTTCTAATCAGCCAATCACATGGCGGCAACTCAGTGCATTTAGGCATGTAGACATGGTCAAGACAATCTCCTGCAGTTCAAACCGAGCATCAGTATGGGGAAGAAAGGTGATTTGAGTGCCTTTGAACGTGGCATGGTTGTTGGTGCCAGAAGGGCTGGTCTGAGTATTTCAGAAACTGCTGATCTACTGGGATTTTCACGCACAACCATCTCTAGGGTTTACAGAGAATGGTCTGAAAAAGAAAAAAAATCCAGTGAGCGGCAGTTCCGTGGGCGGAAATGCCTTGTTGATGCCAGAGGTCAGAGGAGAATGGGCAGACTGGTTCGAGCTGATAGAAAGGCAACAGTGACTCAAATCGCCACCCGTTACAACCAAGGTAGGCCTAAGAGCATCTCTGAACGCACAGTGCGTCGAACTTTGAGGCAGATGGGCTACAGCAGCAGAAGACCACATCGGGTACCACTCCTTTCAGCTAAGAACAGGAAACTGAGGCTATAATTTGTACAAGCTCATCGAAATTGGACAGTAGAAGATTGGAAAAACGTTGCTTGGTCTGATGAGTCTCGATTTCTGCTGCGACATTCGGATGGTAGGGTCAGAATTTGGCGTAAACAACATGAAAGCATGGATCCATCCTGCCTTGTATGGAGCATCTTTGGGATGTGCAGCTGACAAATCTGCGGCAACTGTGTGATGCCATCATGTCAATATGGACCAAAATCTCTGAGGAATGCTTCCAGCACCTTGTTGAATCTATGCCACGAAGAATTGAGGCAGTTCTGAAGGCAAAAGGGGGTCCAACCCGTTACTAGCATGGTGTACCTAATAAAGTGGCCGGTGAGTGTATATAAGAGATCAATCCTATAATTCATGCCTTTGGGATGTTTGCTATCTAAATTTAGTATCCATAATGCATCTCGCAGCATAAGGGTATGTTTCCACGGTCAGGAAACAGTTGCAGCGTCCAGATGTTACAGCATAGTGTAGGGGAATTAATGGAATCCCGTCTTTAAATAAAAGTTTTTTTTTGTTAGAACATTTAAAAAAAGCAATTTTTAAAATTGAGAGAGAGACTCTCTGCCTGATGCATTTCTGGCACACCACGGCCCCCTTAGTTTTTTTTTTACTTTGATGAATGCACCATGTATCAACTGACTTCCTTATCCCCTTTCTTGCAATCTGTTATGTACAACATTACCGTCCGCAAGAAAGCGGTTGTCATCTGAACAAGTGCGTCTAGCATGTAAGATTTCTCCATAAGGATAGCCCTAGTAGTATGGTTGTGGTGAAAGCTTGTCGATTGAAGGATAGTATTGCCTGATATACTTTTCCTCTACAAAGATGTACAATCTCCTTCCAGGAGAATATCCAAAAATGAAATTTGATTAGAAAGTGGATCAGACATGAACTTCAAATTAAATGTGTTATTATTTAGATATAGAAGCTTCCCAGCCACACCAGGAGGAGGTTGTCCACATAGTGTCCATTGTTATGATCTGGTGGCCTAAGAGCAGCATGAGACGTACTCTGGAGAAGGTGGTACCTGTACTGACCGCAGACCCTGAACTTAACACCGCAACTAGAAGTAGCCGTGGAATGTACCTAGCGCTCCCTAGACATCTCAACACAGCCGGAGGACTAATTACCCCTAGAGATAGAAAAGGGAAAACTATCTTGCCTCAGAGAAAATCCCCAAAGGATAGACAGCCCCCCACAAATATTGACTGTAAGAGGAGAGGGAAAAAACATACACAGACTGAAATGAGAATTTAGCAAAGGAGGCCACTTCTAGCTAAATAGAAAGGATAGGACAGAGTACTATGTGGTCAGTATTAAAACACTAGAAAATATCCACCACAGAAAATACAAAATCTCCACAGCTAACTAAAGATATGGAGGGTATATCTGCATCTCCAGAGATACCAGCTTGGCTAAACAAATCCTTATACAGACCAAGCTGGACAAGACAAAAACATGGAAAAGAACTGAACAATAAGGCCACAGCATGTGGACAGCAAAAATTAAGGCCAGAACTTATCTTTGTTGAAGTGAACTGCAAAGCAGAAGAGACCAGGCAGGGATGTGAATCCTCCAGGAACAATGGACAACTGGCACTGACTAAAGGGTGAAGCGAGACTAAATAGCACAGTCAAAATTGCAAAAAGTGAACACACCTGATAAATGCTGCGATTCAGAGACAGTAGCGCTACCACTTACAACCACCGGAGGGAGCCCAAGAGCAGAATTCACAACAGTCCATACCCTCTGATGTGGGTGGAGAAGGGATTATCAGGGTGAAAAATGAATTTTTCCTCCTACCAAGCCATTTGGTACCTATTGGTGCTCCAACTACCTGCTAGAAAAATGTAGAATTAACCATAAAATAGTTGTGTTTCAATAGATAATACAAAACAGTAATCATGTATTGTTTGAGATCACGAGAATATGTACTGTAATTGTCTAGATGGTATTGGACAGCTGTGACCACAGTTAGATGTGGAATGTAGGGATACAAATTATCCACATCTATTGTGACAAAAATATATTCTCCATGAAACATTGATTGTAATATTTTGACATTAACATTTTCTACATTGACTGTCTTTCCAGGAGTTGCGCTTTTATTGCTTTTTGGAACAATTTACTATCCATTCACAAGTAATAATAATAGTCCAACTATGTTTTTCTTTTATAATTGTTTCCATTGGGAGGATTGTTGCAATTTGACTGTGTGGTATATGCCGGTTTCACACGTCCTTTTTTTATGGCACCGGAAAAAATGGAGCTGGAGATGTCAGTGTCTGTGTCCTGTGTGTAATACTTGTGGCTACTGTGTGCTGCTCGTGTGCCGCATCAGTACCACACACACCGGCGCCTGAGAAGCAGTGGTACAGTAAGTGCTGTTTTACGATGCCGGGTGCTGAAGACCTCTCTCATCATTCTCACCTAATCTGCGGGTAACGAGCGCAAGCAGGGAATAATGATGAGAGTTATTTTCATCTGATAACAGCGACAGCAGGCGGCATTTGATTGGACTATTACTCCCATCAGCCTACACCTGTTGCCGCTAATAACAGTGAGTGAAGGTGGCTGCTGATGGGAGTATTCATCACCCACTGACTGCGCTAAATGCATTTTTAAAAAATCTGGCAAAACTCACAGCTGGAGGAGGCAACCCTCAGCTGTCAGCTTCAGCAAGGTTGGTTATCAAGAATGGAAGGGTCCCCATGCTGTTTTTTTTTAATTATTTAAATAAATTAAAAAAAAACTGCATGGGGTTCCCTACATTTTTGACAACCAGCCTTGATAACACTGACAGCTGGGGCTGGTATTCTCATGCTGGTAAGGGCCATTGATATTGACCCACCCAATCTAAAAATAGCAGCCCGCAGCCACCTAAAAAAGGCACATCAATTACATGAGCCAATTCTGGTGCTTTGCCTGGCTCTTCCCACTTGCCCTGTAGCGGTGGCAAGTGGGGTTCATATTTGTTGGGTTGTTGTCACCTTTGTATTGTCTAGTGACATGAAGCCCACGGGTTAGTAAAGGAGAGGTGTCTATAAGGCACCTCTCCATTACTAATCCTATAGTTAAATGGTAAATAAAGACATAGCAAATATAAAGTCCTTTATTAGAAAAAAAAAACAGCATCATCGTGGTTATCGCCGGTCAGTGAGGCTGCATTCCCTGCCGGGCTGAACTGTGGTGACCTCAGCACCATGGGGATAGGTCAGTGATGAGCTCACTGCAGTTCAATTTCAGTGACTTCACTGCAGGTCACACGGTGAACACATGGACATGTGCACAGCACAATGTGTCTATGAGTGTAAGTGTCAAAGGTACGTGTAAAAACGGTCACCACATGTACCGTTGAAATGGTCGTGTGAAAGAGCCCTTTGACTGTTGTGTGCATTTTTCCACCAAATATACACAGCACTTTGTTTTTTTGCATTCTTTTTTGTATCTGAGCATTTTCATGATATAACATGGCAATCAATGTGAACAGTGTCTTGCAACATAGAGCAATGCCTAGTCAAATCAGCACACTAGTTTGTTAACACACTTAAAATTCTTTGGTATTGAAAGAGTGTCATGTCCCCAAGAGGAGGTAGTTGGTAATAAGGCCTTATGCTGCGAGAGGCGTTTTGGATACTAAATTTAGATAGCAAACATCTCAAAGGCATGAATCATAGGAGCGATCTCGTTTATATATATTAATTTGTCATTCTATGTACACTACTGTACGTTCCATGTCTCTTAAATAGCAAAATATTTCATGTGTATGAACTAGATGATAGATCTCTATTATATATGTACTGATTGGTTACTTATTGTATTCCATTGCATGCTCCTGCACACCTGCTAATTACACATGTCATTTTCAGCCTTTTTGTAATTGACTGTGTTTAGTTAAAACAGGACCATTGCCATTTCAGTGCTATGCTATGATTTAGGGAGTCTGGGATGCCAGAAACGCGTCAGTTTTTTATCTTTATATGTTGAGTTTTATAGTTTAAAGAAATAATATAGTGCTTTTATTTCACCTATGGAAGTGCCACTCTTTTCACTCTTCACCACTGTTGCTGAGCCACACCAGCGAAAGCTAAGGCACCCACCAGTTCTCCTCCCATGGACTTCCAACCTACAAAGTATGGTAACCTCTTATCCTTTTTTTCTACCTGCAGATTACTATTGATGTTAGACATGCCATTTTTGTGGTCTGACAGATAAGATTTATTAAAATACAATTAATCAAGAATATACATTGTCATCGTAGAAAGTTGACTCTGCCCCATAGTTTGTGTCAGGGCCTCACATATTCAATGAACTACACTGTATTTATGTAGTCTTTATTAAGATATATTCAGCATGTTGTGTGTATGTTATAAAATTTATATGTACAGGGTAGACAAGAAAAATAATAATATAATGTAAATATTCTGTAAAACTGATGACTTGAGTTCAAATGTGCACCTTGTTTTTTTCTAGATTTTATTCTTTGAAGATGCCAAGAAACAATCAATATTGTCTCAGAAATGGGTGTTTGATGAAAGCAACATTCAAGAACTTGGCAAGAAGTTAGTATCCATTATTAAAACATTAATTTTGTTACATATTTGCAATGGTGATTACAATACAAGTATTCTCTGTTAAGTAGCATATGCACCTTTTTAAAACAAATACAATATGTATAATATATAAACACATAATCACATAAAATATATATATACAGTACAGACCAAAAGTTTGGACACACCTTCTCATTTAAAGATTTTTCTGTATTTTCATAACTATGAAAATTGTACATTCACACTAAAGGCATCAAAACTATGAATTAACCCATTATCTACCAATGTCCTTTTTTTGGGACGCCCAATCTTTAGCTTCTAGCAACTAAGATTTTATAATTTTTATAATTAGGTTCAATTTTTTTTGTGTTGTGTTTGTAAAGTGAATGTTTTCAAAATAGGAAATCATGTCATTGTCATTTTTAAATGAATATTGGGATGCCCTTTTCTTAAAAATCTGTACTTGTAAAAATTTTAATTTGGCAAGTAATGGGTTAACACATGTGGAATTATATGCTTAACAAAAAAGTGTGAAACAACTGAAATTATGACTTATATTCTAGGTTCTTCAAATTAGCCATCTTTTGCTTTGATGACTGCTTTGCACACTTTTGGCATTCTTTTGATGAGCTTCAAGAGGTAGTTACTGGGAATGGTTTTCACTTCACAGGTGTGCCCTGTCAGGTTTAATAAGTGGGATTTCTTGCCTTATAATGGGGTTGGGACCATCAGTTGTGTTGTGCAGAAGTCTGGTGGATACACAGCTGATAGTCCTACTGAGTAGACTGTTAGAATTTGTATTATGGCAAGAAAAAAAGCAGCTAAGTAAAGAAAAACGAGTGGCCATCATTACTTGAAGAAATGAAGGTCAGTCAGTCTGAAAAATTGGGAAAACTTTGAAAGTGTCACCACGTGCAGTGGCAAAAACCATCAAGCGCTACAAAGAAACTGGCTCACATGAGGACCGCCCAAGAAAGGAAGACCAAGAGTCATCTCTGCTTCTGAGGATAAGTTTATCCGAGTCACCAGCCTCAGAAATCGCATGTTAACAGCAGCTCAGATTAGAGACCAGGTCAATGCCACACAGAGTTCTAGCAACAGACACATCTCTACAACAACTGTTAAGAGGAGACTTTGTGCAGCAGGCCTTCATGGTAACATAGCTGCTAGGAAACCACTCCTAAGGACAGGCAACAAGCAGAAGAGACTTGTTTGGGCTAAAGAACACAAGGAATGGACATTAGACCAGTGGAAATCTGTGCTTTGGTCTGATGAGTCCAAATTTGAGATCTTTGGTTCCAACCACCGTGTCTTTGTGCGAGGCAGAAAAGATGAACGGATGGACTCTACATGCTTGGTTCCCACCGTGAAGCATGAAGGAGGAGGTGTGATGGTGTGGGGGTGCTTTGCTGGTGACACTGTTGGGGATTTATTCAAAATTGGACCATCATTTATTTTTCAACAGGACAATGACCGCAAACACATCTCCAAGCTGTGTAAGGGCTATTTGACCAAGAAGGAGAGTGATGGGGTGCTACGCCAGATGACCTGGCCTCCACAGTCACCAGACCTGAACCCAATCGAGATGGTTTGGGGTGAGCTGGACCGCAGAGTGAAGGCAAAAGGACCAACAAGTGCTAAGCATCTCTGGGAACTCCTTCAAGATTGTTGGAAGACCATTCCTGGTGACTACCTCTTGAAGCTCATCAAGAGAATGCCAAGAGTGTGCAAAGCAGTCATCAAAGCAAAAGGTTGCTACTTTGAAGAACCTAGAATATAAGACATAATTTCAGTTGTTTCACACTTTTTTGTTAAGTATATAACTCCACATGTGTTAATCCATAGTTTTGATGCCTCCAATGTGAATATACAATTTTCATAGTCATGAAAATACAGAAAAATGTTTAAATGAGACGGTGTGTCCAAACTTTTGGTCTGCACTATATATATATATATATATATATATATATATATATATATATATATATATATATATATATATATATACACACACACTGCTGAAAATAAAGGAAACGCTTAAACAACAGAATATAACTCCAAGTAAATCAAACTTTTATGAAATCAAACTGTCCACTTAGGAAGCAACACTGGTTGACAATCAATTTCCATGCTGTTGTGCAAATGGAATATGGAAAATGGAACAGATGGAAATTATTGGCAATTATCAAGACACACTAAATAAAGGAGTGGTTCTGCAGGTGGGGACCACAGAGCACATCTTAGTACCAATGCTTTCTAGCTGATATTTTGGTCACTTTTGAATGTTGGTTGTGCTTTCACACTCGTGGTAGCATGAGACGGACTCTACAACCCACACAAGTGGCTCAGGTAGTGCAGTTCATCTGGGATGGCACATCAATGCGAGCTGTGACAAGGTTTGCTGTGTCTGTCAGCGTAGTGTCCAGAGGCTGGAGGCGCTACCAGGAGACAGGCCAGTACACCAGGTGTAATGATTATAAGGGATAACTCAGGAGACTCTTTGCATGGAACAAGACAACTACAGGACACAGTTTTATAAGTGGTAAAGTCTATATTATCACACGGTGATTCAAATAGGTGCAGAGAGAAACTCAAGTCCACAACACTTGGTGTAAATATTATACGCAGCTTAACAGTCTATAGGAAACTTCAGAGGAAAATGCAATCACGCAGAAAGTCTATGAAGCACAATTATTCTTGAGGATACTTGACACGAATAAGTCCATGGTAGTCCAAACACAGATAGATATGCCTATAAGGCAGTTCAAATAATATCTTAGCACAACCAGGGAGGCCTGGGTAAAAGTCTCAGGTTTAAGCAGAGCAGCAACAGCTTACATGTCCAGCAAATGCAGATGGAAACAAACACAAGCAGCCAGATGGAGGATTACTGGAAACCGATGTATGCAGCAGAAACTCAGAGCTGAGTAGCAGGATCTCCACACAGTTTCACAGGGGCAGGTGCAGGTGCAAAGCCAGGGAGTAGTCAGGAGCTGGATGCAAGGCAGAATACTCTAGCACAGAATGAAGGCTGGGGTGGAGTTTTATAGCAGGAAGACACAGTGCACATGAGACCAAAGACGCCATCTTGGAAAAGGGCAGTAATGCACAAAAGGTAGTCAAAATGTTCAGAGTCCTGACACCAGGAGATGTGGAGGGGGCCGTAGGAGGGCAACAACCCAGCAGCAGGACCTCTACCTCAGCCTTTATGTAAGGAGGAACAGGAGGAGCACTGCCAGAGCCCTGCAAAATGACCTCCAGCAGGCCACAAATGTACATGTGTCTGCACAAACAGAAACCGACTCCATGAGGATGGTCTGAGCGCCCGACATCCACAGATGGGGGTTTTGCTCGCTGCGCAACACCGTGCAGGACGCTTGGTGTTTGCCGCAAAACACCAGGATTGCCTATTTCGCCACTGGCACCCTGTGCTCTTCACAGATGAAAGCAGGTTCACACTGAGCAAATGTGACAGACGTGACAGAGTCTGGAGACACCGTGGAGAGCGATCTGCTGCCTGCAACATCCTTCAGCATGACCAGTTTGACAGTGGGTCAGTAATGGTGTGGGGTGGCATTTCTTTGGAGGGCCACACAGCCCTTCATGTGCTCACCAGAGGTAGCCTGACTGCCATAAGGTACCGAGATGAGATCCTCAGACCCCTTGTGAGACCATATGCTGGTACAGTTGGCCCTCGGTTCCTCCTAAAGCAGGACAATGCCAGACCTCATGTGGCTGGAGTGTGTCAGCAGTTCCTGCAAGATGAAGGCATTGAAGCTATGGACTGGCCCGCTCATTCCCCAGACCTGAATCCGATTGAACACATCTGAGACATCATGTCTCGCACCATCCACCAAGGTCACCTTGCAAGGTCACTTTCTAGGAGTTGGCGGATGCTTTAGTCCAGGTCTGGGAGGAGATCCCTCAGGAGACCATCAGTCACCTCATCAGGAGCATGCCCAGGCATTGAAGGGAGGTCATACAGGCACGTGGAGGCCAAACAGACTACTGGGCATCATTTCCTTGTCTTGAGGCATTTCCACTGAAGTTGGATCAGCCTGTAACTTCATGTTCCACTTTGATTTTGAGCATCATTCCAACTCCAGACCTCCGTGGGATATTAGTTGTGATTTACGTTGATAATGATTCTATTTTATTGTGCTCAACACATTCCACTATGTAATGAATGAAGATGTACAACTGGAATTTCATTCAGTGATATCTAGGATGTGGAATTTTGGTGTTCCCTTTATTTTTTTGAGCAGTGTGTATATATATATATATATATATATATATATATATATATATATATATATATATATATATATATATATATATATATATATATATATAGTCCCAATTACGTGCAATTGACTAGCTATTAGTAGAGCCAGGCCCTGAATTAATTTGTTGTTCGGCAGCTAGGGAGGCTGAGCTGTCTTTGTGCTGAAGCTGGTGAGAGACCAGGAAATGTCAGCTGTCAGGGAGGTGAACACTTCTCTGTGGTAGTGAAGCTGGAGAGAAGATAGTGTTGGTTTACAAACTGGGATAGCTAATGCCTGTGCTGTGGTGTGAGTACTGTACAACTATGTTAATGTACTGTGCCTACTCTGAAAAAAGGACTGTTTGGATTACTATTTGATTTGGCTGAAGTAAAGCTGTCATGTTTTATTTTTGTTATGCTGGATAAAGCATTTTAATTTGATGTGCTGAAAAACGCAATAAACCTTACCTTGTTTTACACCGAAATATGTGCCTGCGCTAAGTGAGTGCCTACTGCTGAGCATGAATTTCTACTATATATATTTAGTAAATATATATATATAGTAGATATATATATATATATATATATATATATATATATATATATAGTATATATATATATATATATATATATATATATATATATATATATATACAGTATATATATTAAGTGATACACTGCCTCCTGGGATTACCAGAGACATGCCGGTCGGTTACACCGCTACAGCACCATGCAATTACTAGCCTGATGGCTATTGATACATCCTAAGCATTAGTTTCTTCATACAGACTTCCTTGAAAAAGGCAGAACTTGCCGAAACGTCGGATTATCTTGATGTATGTTGTTCATTAATACCGGCTGAGTGTTAAGAATAATAAATACTTCTTCAAAGTGAACCTATTGTGAACTATTTTTGAGTGCCAAAGGTTATTTTTCTTCAATATAGTTCAGGTGAACAGCCATGTCTTGGTAGGTTTGCAGTTGTGTCATACTTCTTCCATTTTTGGATGATGGATTGAACAATGCTCCATGAGATGTTCAGAGCTTATTTTTTAATAATCTAACTTGATTTATTTACTCTTCTCTATAACTTAAACCTTGATCTGTATTCCTTGGTTTTCATGATGCTATTTGATACCTAATATTCTCAAACAAACCTCTGAAGCTTCACATAATAGCTGTAGCTATACTGAGAAAAAATTACACACAGGTGGGCTCAATTTACTAATTGTGTGACTTCCAGTGCCAATTGGTCACTCAAATTTTTTTTTAGGGATTTCACACTACAGTCGGATGAATACAAATGCATGTCACAATTTTCAGATTTATATTTTTAAAATAATTAGAAAATCATGTATCATCTATTTTACACTTCCAAATACTTGCTACTTTATGTTGGTATATCAAATAAAATCTCAATAAAATACATTTAAGTTTTTTGAGTGTAACATGAAAAAATATACATATTCCACATTCATCACTGTCTTGGTAAAAGTCGGCTTCATGGAAGACAATCGAGAAAGGCATCACTGTTGAAAATAAATAAGAAAATCGAGACTGGAATTTGCCAAAATGCATAATGCATAAAGCTTCTGGAAAAATGTCATTGGGACAGATGAGTCGAAACTGAAGCTATATGTTCACAGATGTAAAAATGAAGTATACAAAGAAAAGAACATTATGCCTACTGCGAAACGTGCAAGAGGCTCAGTTATGTTTTGGAGCTGCTTTGCTGCATCTGGCACAGGGTGTCTTGAATCTGTTCAGGGTAAAATGAAATCTCAAGACTATCAGAGCATGTCTGGAGTAAAATGTGCTGCCCACTGTCAGAAGACTTGGTCTGAGATGCAGTTCATGAGTCCTCTAACATGATAATAACCCAAAGTACAGCTAAAAGCATCCAAAAATGGCTAAGAGAAAAACATTGGAATACAAGGAAGTGGTCTTCTATATGCCCCATTCTAAGTCCTATGAAACAACTGTGGAAGGAGCTGAAAGATGCAGTCTGGAGAAGTCAGCTTAACAGCTGACACAGCAGGAGCAGTGTGATTATGAGGAGTGGGCCAAAATACCCGAGGACAGGTATAGAAGTCTCTGAGAGTTTCCGAAATCCTGTTACGTTAAGGGTACCATCATTTTTGTTCAGGCCATTTTCTTTTTTTTTTTTTTTAGCTTTTTTGTCGAAAGACAATTCAAAATCAATGTCGGTTTTTAATCAGTTGATGTTCAGTAAATTTAAATTGAAAATTATATATATATATATATATATATATATATATATATATAAATACAGTATATGTGTGTGTGTGTATATATATATATATATATATAAGTGCAGCGCCCCAGAGTCCTGGTCGTTGCAGTACTGATGCTCCGCCGCTAAGGGGGGCTATGGTACGTCTGATGGCACTGAAGGAGTTCTTCTGACCAGGTATCACAGTCACCAATACACTTCACAGTCTGGCCTCCAGGGGGAGCTAAGGGTGCTATGTATTAGGCCACTCCTCACAATCTGGTAAAACTGGGGGTTAGGCAGAAAGTTAGACAGAAGCTGACTGGGAATCGAACAGGCAACACCCTGTGGCAGAGGGTGTTGCGGGGAGAGACTCAGGGGGGTCCCTATCAGGGGTGGGATCCTGACAGAGGCCTAGCGAACAGAGAGAACGGTACGGGACCGCGCCTGCACTTGATCGCGGCGGTACCCTAAGAAAGGACAAGAAGCGAGGTATATTGTGCTGAGTGAGAAACGAGATCAACGCAACAAGGAGAAATACCAGTAGGAGTCGTGCTGTAAGACGAGGCAACATCCTACTGAGGCGCGTAGCCGGTGGCCGGAACGCCGAGGAAGTACTAGGCTCCAAGCAATACTTCAAACCTACGGCAGGAAAGTCAGCTATAGGCGGGCTGTCTCACACAAATCACCTACGAAGACACAGGGGGGCAACAACAGGAGAAGGGCGACACTAGGATCCAGGAAGAGCTCCGAGCCTACCCGTCATACGGGTGCGTCCTAGCCATATCATCTGGGGGACGAAGAAGAACATCAGAATTGAGTTGTGAGGGAACACGAGAAACAGACACAACAGTTGTGGGGACTATCCCGTAAGCACAGCAGGGGAGGACCACAACACACAAGCGCTGGAAGGTAGGCACAGATTTCCACCTGCAAAGGGAGCTCTGGAGGTGCCATCGGACCGGCCAGACTTGCGCAGCCTGGTTGACCGTATTCCGGACTGAGGATCCTGAAGCCTTCAGTAAAGAGGTAAAGAGACTGCAACCTGGTGTCCTCGTTATTTATTGTGACCGACACTGCACCGCACTACCACCACCATCCACACCTATTATTGGGCGCCCCTCAGCAGGGTCACGGACCGGGTCTAGCCACAGTGACAATCCCAGAGCAGAGACTCAGAGGCCCGGTACCGGGTACCCCTCGGCCCTGCGGCAGTGGGGGCGCTACAACTTGGCGTCACGAACAGGATCTACTTAAGCCTGAAGAATCAGGTCATGTGTGCCTTGGAACTGTGATTTATTGTGACTGGACTGTGACTTATTGCAAAGGCTGTGTGTTGCCACTTGCCGCTAAAAGTTCCCGCCAAAAGCTGCCGCCATTGCAGCGCCACAGGGAGCGCAGAGGAAGAAGAAGGGCATGCCATGGGAGGAGACTACCAAAGCGGCGCCAAAAGTAGCGACCGCCCCCTCCGACTTCTGCTGCGAGACGACGACCTGCCCAGCAGCAGAGGAGAACCACCCCCTGATTTGCAACGGCGGGAACGAGGCGAAGAGGGAGCTCGACCTTGGAGAAATGGCGGAGCCAGGTGCATGCGTTGGCGCCGAATGCCGGACAGCGATGACGATCAGCAAGTGCCCGAGCGACGGCAAAGTGATCCCGACTTGCCTTCACCCACCAGAGGCGGACCCGCATCCACTGCAGCTGAAGGATCTGAACTCCTTGGAGCCACTGGCGGCGGAGCCGAGTCTACCTGTCCCGACCACGGAGCCAGCAGGTGCGGAGCCATGGAGAGCGGAGCCACATCGAGAGGCCACCTTGGAGGAGCCGCGGTCCGGGCTGCAGCCGATTCCAGTGTCCTTGTCAGCGGAACGGATCGACATCGGTGGAATCACATCAGGCGCAGGTATGGAAGGCGCCCCTACTCCCCCGGCCGATTCTGCTCCCCCGACCGATCCTGCTCCCCTGACCGATCCCGCTCCCGCGACCGCTCCTCCCCCCAACAATAACTGTTTCCTCTCAGCGGGGCTGGTGGTGCTCACCCCCGACACGATGGGGAAGCTGGTACCTCCACTACTGACCACGATGGGGGAACCCATAGATGTGAGCCCAGAGGGGGTGATCCTCCAGTGGGACACCCCCTGGACCGGGCCAGAAGGAGCTCGTGAGGAAGGCCTCACCCTTGCTGTGCTCACCTGGGAACAATATAAACAATGCCTGATCCTACATTGGAAAAACCAAAAAGACACAGAACAAACTAATGCGCCAAAAGTACAATGCCCGAAGCCTGCGTGCGGCAGGAACGACGTGGTAAAGCGGGGAACTGTGCTGGCCTTTCACCCAAAGCGGGGTTGGGGCTCCATACAGGAACCGGGACTAACGACTGACGTCTTCGTTACTAGTTATGATGAGAAGACTCCTTTCCGCAACCGATATGGTGACCCACTATTGCAAAGGGGGGACCAGGTGACCTACACCCGCCATCGGAGTGCACAAGGATGGTGCGCTCGGAACGTCCAACGACGTGGGCCTGAGGGGGTGTCACCTGTTGCCTCGACCATGATTAAACCAGTCTTGACAGATCTTGTTACTATCGCCACTGTACGCCTTGTTGCGGCTACTGAGCTTGCAGCCAGGGTTAGCCTTCGAATCCAGACACCGGGTGACCTGACTGCACCCGAGAGACCAACCCTTGACACTGACACCACATCAGCCGCAGATCAGAGGCCGCCTCCTGTCCAGCCAGAAACTGGGTAAGCAAGAATGCTTCATAGAATGTAAATAGTTAACTGTTTGTCCTCTTGCTGCTACAACCCGATTAGGGTAACTATTAAAGGGATCCCTTTGTTTACCCGGGATCCCTTCTTCTGCTTTTTGTTTTGTTTCCTGTTTTATCATTGTTGAAAGAACTGCTGGATCATGAACACTGCATGATTACAAACTCCTTGTAAATAGTTTGCACCTTCTTAAAGGTGCCCTCTACTGGTTTTACAAAAGAAAGGACTCTTTGCGAAGAAACTGTTCCTGGAAACAGCACCGGAGTCCTTACTGCATACGGACTTGCAGCTTGAGAAGTTGCACTACCTCATAGAGACTTGGTTCCCTCTTAAAGGGAACGTTCACCCATAGCACTTAAAGTATAATGATGCCTTAAGAGAAATAGTGATAATGCTTACATGTAAAAGTTATGTGTAGTTAGACAGTTGATAGTAAGAAATGTTTGATGATATGTCAGAGAATGAGGACAGGAAGTGAACCCATACGGGGTTAGTCGGTGAGTCCTCTTAGGAGCCATACAGAGATGGCTCGGTGATCCTGAACTGAGAGATGGATGATAAGCTCTATACTGTGTATAGTAGTAGAAAGGCAGTAGGCCCGGGCAGAAAGCGGCGGTCCTGCGACAGAACGAGAGGCAGTAGGCCTGGGGCAGACAGACAGGCGGTCCTGCAGATGTAAAGATGGAAAATGAAGAAAAAGTTGATTAGCCTTATAATGTTTTATAAGAAGGTCTTTAGTGGATTCAGCGTGTACGTCCTTAAAGGCAATGTTAAATTATTATTCAGAAATTTACACTAAGTAGAATACCCGGTTGGGTAAGAAAAGTTATTTATAGTATGTTATTCAAAGTATTTAACCATGTTTGTAACGTTCAAGTGTCCTCACCTCCCATAAAGGGAAGCTCTGTTCAAATTTGCTTATTGTTATTGCATTTCAAAATTGTATGTCTTTTGGCTGACATGTATTGTTGTTTTCTTCCCAGTCCAGGAGTACTGGATTTAACCGGGGGGGAGTGCAGCGCCCCAGAGTCCTGGTCGTTGCAGTACTGATGCTCCGCGCGCTAAGGGGGGCTATGGTACGTCTGATGGCACTGAAGGAGTTCTTCTGACCAGGTATCACAGTCACCAATACACTTCACAGTCTGGCCTCCAGGGGGAGCTAAGGGTGCTATGTATTAGGCCACTCCTCACAATCTGGTAAAACTGGGGGTTAGGCAGAAAGTTAGACAGAAGCTGACTGGGAATCGAACAGGCAACACCCTGTGGCAGAGGGTGTTGCGGGGAGAGACTCAGGGGGGTCCCTGTCAGGGGTGGGATCCTGACAGAGGCCTAGCGAACAGAGAGAACAGTACGGGACCGCGCCTGCACTTGATCGCGGCGGTACCCTAAGAAAGGACAAGAAGCGAGGTATATTGTGCTGAGTGAGAAACGAGATCAACTCAACAAGGAGAAATACCAGTAGGAGTCGTGCTGTAAGACGAGGCAACATCCTACTGAGGCGCATAGCCGGTGGCCGGAACGCCGAGGAAGTACTAGGCTCCAAGCAATACTTCAAACCTACGGCAGGACAGTCAGCTACAGGCGGGCTGTCTCACACAAATCACCTACGAAGACACAGGGGGGCAACAACAGGAGAAGGGCGACACTAGGGTCAAGGAAGAGCTCCGAGCCTACCCGTCATATGGGTGCGTCCTAGCCATATCATCTGGGGGATGAAGAAGAACATCAGAATCGAGTTGTGAGGGAACACGAGAAACAGACACAACAGTTGTGGGGACTATCCCGTAAGCACAGCAGGGGAGGACCCCAACACACAAGCGCTAGAAGGTAGGCACAGATTTCCACCTGCAAAGGGAGCTCTGGAGGTGCCATCGGACCGGCCAGACTTGCGCAGCCTGGTTGACCGTATTCCGGACTGAGGATCCTGAAGCCTTCAGTAAAGAGGTAAAGAGACTGCAACCTGGTGTCCTCGTTATTTATTGTGACCGGCACTGCACCGCACTACCACCACCATCCACACCTATTATTGGGCGCCCCTCAGCAGGGTCACAGACCGGGTCTAGCCACCGTGACAATCCCAGAGCAGAGACTCAGAGGCCCGGTACCGGGTACCCCTCGGCCCTGCGGCAGTGGGGGCGCTACATATATATATTGGGTGAAATTAGTTTTGAACACGTCACCAATTTTTTAAGTAAATATATTGCTAAAGGTACTACGGACATGAAATTTTCACCAGATGTTGGTAGCAGTCCATCCAATCCACAGAGGTAATGAAATCAAACCATAGATGTCAATAAATTATGTGTAATAATGAAAAATTGAAGGGAAAAAGTATTGAAGATAATATGTAGAAAGAAGCCAGCTCAATTGTTTGGGCTCAGTGTGCAGGAGCACAGAAAGTTCGTCCTGACCAGATGTTGGACAGCAAAGGAAAAAAGGGAGTGTATCCAGCTCCAATTAAAACGGGTATTTTATTTAAAAACTTGATTAAAATACCATTTTCACTGCATTGTAAATAATAAGCATGATCAAAGGTAAAACAAATTGGGTGCCATGCGAAAATGGGTGATCTGTATGAAGTAATTGTGATGATCAATGGATAAATTGATTGCGACATTGTGGAAAATAGAAGTTTATAACAAAACAACATCACTGTGCTGAGCCATAAGAAGTTATCAGACTATGTCTTGTCAGTGAAGTGTTCCAAAATATCACAGGAAACCTGGTGTTTTCTAGGCCAGTGGTTGGAACGTCGCATCCAACCATTCACTCAGATGTTCCGTTACCAAACCAATCCCAAAATAATAGGTCTTATAGTAGGGGGATTGGTGGCTTTGTGAACTTTTGGGAGAACATGGTGAAAAGGTAGAATAAGATGTTCCACCAATAGATAATCCTTATGTTTCTCACTGAGAACATAATTGTAACATCATCACTGACACTTTTAAAGATAAGAGGTGATAATCTGTTTTAATGCATCTGTGGAAGGAGTTGAATCAACTCTGAAATGCATAATACAATAAAAAAACCTCTTCATTGACTTTGGACATCCTTCATCCACTGTCAGCGCCTGCAATATTCTGCAAGTTTTTTCTGATTTTCAAACATACTGTGACACTAGTCACTACTAGTGAGGCAGGGTAGTCAAACATTCCGGGGTTAGATACCAAGAGAGCACATAGTTAACTAAAGGGGAAAGACAAAGATGAAGTCAGACCATGGTCCTAGGTCAGAATACCAGTAAAATAGCAAATCAGAGCAAAGAGGCAGAGCAAACGGATGGTCACAACGAGGTTCGAGGTCAGGCAGCAATAGATCAACAAACAGAGCTCTGGAATACAGGGCAAACAACCAAGCAAATGCTACTTCTACCAACGATCTGGGACTGACAGCTTAGCTAAGTAGTTGTGTAATAACTTAGAACAGGGAACACCTAAAGGAACGTCAGCACCTCCCAGTCTCAGACTTGATGGCTGAGCTGTCAATGAAAATACCGACAGCTCAGCATGCCCCTGCACTAGATTGGGCAACTGAGCTGTCCATCAAAATTCTGACAGCTCAGCATGTCCCTGAACTAGATTGGACTACTGAGTTGTCATTCACTGTGTTCAAAACACAGTGAGCACAGGAATTGTCACACGTACATCACATGGCAGACATTGCACATAAATATCAAGTCACAAAATTTTGTAGCAATGAGAGGCAGAGCTAAAATGTTATGAGTTTTGGATTTTTCAAACCATTTTTGTCCAGTGCCAATAGTAGAACTTGTTTGGGATGGGGGCATGGCTAACCCTTCTCATGAATTTCAGGACAAGCAGCGATATTCCTTATGCCCCAAATCTTACTCCAGTCCCAACTGGAGTGAGATTTTTGGCAAGGCACACAGAGGCACACTCTACTATTCAGGTGCTCCCGATGCATCTGACTCCAGCACTCCACCTCATCAAGATTGTCGTAAAAATCACCAATCTTGATTTATTAGGACCAATGTTTCCCATATTATACTGAAAACGTTAGTATAAATAAAACTTGCCTAATATTTTCCTCTAGTGATGACTTTAGAACAAATATACTTATAACCTAATCAAAAATGTTAGTCTTTATAGGAAGTTATCACATTTATTTTATGAAATAATAATTCTGGTTGCTCATAAAACTAAAGATAAAAATGGATCATGTCCCACTGACCACTTGTGTCAGTTTATGGTCAGCTATTCATATTAAAACGAATGTGGCCTTGTTTTAGTAATGTATCATGCTTTATGATTTTAGTGAGTTCTTCATGCCAGGAATGATTGACACCCATATCCATGCACCCCAGTATGCCTTTATTGGAACAGGAATGGAAAGGCCTCTTTTGGAATGGTTGAAACATACTACATTCCCAACAGAAGATACATACTCAAATGTAGAAATTGCAGGGAACATGTACGACACAGTCGTGGTAGGTCTACACAAGTCATGCATTTTTCTCTGTTTAGTATCTTGGTTCTCAGTTCTGTTTTTTTTGCTTCAGAAATTGCTCCCATGGATTCACAGTTTTGCTGAATACATACATTTTTGCAGCACTACTATTGGGGACTCTAATGTAGCTTAAAAGCCGTATTACAAAATAAATGAAAAAAATAGTGCTTCATTTGTGTATTAATGATGATTTTGATTTGTATTTTTTAAAGAGAAGAACACTGAGAAATGGTACAACAACAGCTTGTTACTTTGCTACAATACATACCGATGCTTCCATTGTGCTGGCTGACACTACAAGTAAGGACCCCACTATTAGTTCTGGAATTTCCTTTTATATCTTTTCTTTGAATGAAGAATTATATCCAGGTTCAGTTGCTATGACAATCAAATTATTAAAATTACACTTCTTAATCCATGCATAAATGATGATCTTTTCATACACAATGGCTCACTTTAGTGGCGGATGCAGAAAGAAAAGGGCCCCTCTGCAAGAACAGTATGTGGGCTGTTTGCTGTCAAATATTTCTGTCTATGATAAAAACCATTTGCTACTTTGGAGGTGGAAGTGAGCCCCTCCTTACCTCTTGGACCCCTGTGCGACTGAAAAGATTGCACCAGTGACAGTGGCGTAACTACAAAGTTATGGGCCCCGGTGCGACCTTTCAAATGGCCCCCCCCCCCGCCAAAATATTTTCCTCCCAAATTCATATTTTCCCTATTCATTTTGCACACTATAGCTTTATTGCAAAGTTGTATAATGTGACCTCATACAGACACTTGCCCCATTATAGTGCTGCACAAACGTTATGGCCCCATATAGTGCTGCACAAACGTTATGGCCCCCATATAGTGCTGCACAAACATTATGGTCCCCATATAGTGCTGCACAAACGTTATGGCCCCCATATAGTGCTGCACAAACATTATGGCCCCCATATAGTGCTGCACAAATGTTATGGCCCCCATATAGTGCTGCACAAACATTATGGCCCCCATATAGTGCTGCACAAACATTAGGGCCCCCATATAGTGCTGCACAAACATTATGGCCCCCATATAGTGCTGCACAAACATTATGGCCCCCATATAATGCTGCACAAACGTTATGGCCCCATACAGACACTTGCCCCATTTGCTGTTGCTGCGATAAAAAAAAAAATCACTTCTCCATCGCTCAGGCACCCGACACTTTCAATATTCACCGCTCCTCGTTCCATTCGCCGCTCCATTTTCCGCCTCCTCTGCACTGACGGGTCAGGCACGCACTAACTACGTCATCGCGCCCTCTGACCTCAGCGTCACTGCAGAAGACAGCGGCGGCTGGAACGAGGAGAGGTGACTATCGCGCAGCGCTCCCCTCCCGGTTATACTCACCTGCTCCTGGCACGGTGCAGTCCCTGCTTCCCCGGCGCTGCTGCTTCTTCCTGTACTGAGCGGTCACCATTACCGCTCATTACAGTAATGAATATGCGGCTCCACCCCTATGGGAGGTGGAGCCGCATTTTCATTACTGTAATGAGCAGTACCATGTGACCGCTCAGTACAGGAAGAAGCTGGGGCGCCGGGAAGCAGGGACCTGCAGGGACCGCGCCAGGAGTAGGTGAGTATAATTAGACAGAAAAAAACGCATCATGTGCACAAAAATTGCGGAATTCATTCTAAATGATGGGATGCATATTGTATGCTGTTTTTTTGCGGTTTTATAGCGTTTTTATCGCGAAAAAAACGCAAAAAATCAGCAACGTGTGCACACAGCCTTAATCTTTTCTGTTTCCTGTCCCAAGAATACAAAAGAAAGGAGCGAAAGTAAAAGGGCATTCGTTGTAATTAGCTTAAGGCCTCATTCAGACGTCAGTGACTTTTCTCGCACACAAAAAGGTGCAATTTTAATCAGTGTCTTAGATCAGATTTCCGTCAGTATTTGGTCAGGATTTCAGTTTTTTATCATCAGTGATTTTCCAGCATGAAAAAAAAAATTTGCTAAGTTTTGTCTATCCATGAAGGTCCCTGCAGAGGGTATAAATCGGATGTGTGCTGTCTGATTTTTAATTGGACATCACACTGACTCATTTTATTTAATAGGGCTGTTCAGATGAACTTTTTTTTCTCGAGAAAAAAATTGCAGCATCCACTACTTTCATCTGAGTCTCAGATGAAACTCACTTATTCAAGTCTATTGGTGCGTACAAAAAAATCAAATCACATACGGAATATCCAAGTAGCATTCAATGTTTACAGATACATTTCTATTATAAAGCTAGGAAATTGTATTTGATCATGCACAGATTTTGTGTAACTGTTTGAAAATGGATCATGTCACATGGACCTAAAATGCAGACACATGGATGGCACATGGATGAAAATCGGAAAAAAATCATCAGGGTATGTGCATATGATCCAGAAGTATTAGCGCTTTGGAGGCAGAGCATGTTGCGAAATTGACTTGCTGCTGTCTGGAAAGATGCGTCGCATGTCCGTCTCCGTTGGTAAGCCACGGACGTCTGTGGACGTAGAGTGGGAATAGGATATCTTGCGATTACTGATCGTCTGCACATGCCCTATGAGTTTTCTGAATGAAACTTGGACGATATGTTATGTGCACATCTGTAGGGTCCCTTACAATGTAAAAAAACAGTAATACAAGTATTGCACACAGATAACAAAGTGTGTTGTCAGCAATTTTCACTGACTCATAGACTTGTATGGGTAATTTTGATCCATGACTCGGATCAAAAATCAACATGTATCCTTGATTTTTTTTGTGTTCCCTTGGTCTGTAAAAATACATGGACATGTGAATAGCACCATAGATTATAATGGCAACAAAAAGCAATATGGCCATAAAATAACAAGATTTTATTGAAGTACATATAAATACAAAAAAATGTTAAAAATGTATAATAACAGTATGGGGGTAGAAACTATACAAAAATGGTTACCACCAAGAGGTAAGATATGATATAGATATAGAATTGTACATTACTCAAGTAACATGTTTGTGCGCACAGTATACCAAAAAAAATAAATATATGTAGTATAATTATGGTATGGTTATATAAAGCAAAGATGCAAGGCATGTAATGCGCATGAAGAGAAACAATAACATGAGAAAAAAATAGGCTTGCTAATTATAGTGCCAAAACAACTGTTTATGAACAGACGTGTGGAAGAGAACTATGCTTATGTGGATGAATGTTAATAGAAAATGCAGGCCTATATTGCAATGCATATGGTGCCAGGACCTATAACATTTACGCCTATTTCTATATAAAAACCAAGTGGTTTTACCAAAACGGAATATATAACTAGTTGGAAGAGGTGGCGGTTATAGCCTACCGGTAGCCAGATTCCACAAGCATTAGAAATTATAGCATGGCTGATATAGAGCAGCGGCCTGGATCACGCGAAACGCGCGTTTCGCGTGATGCTTCGTCCGGGGAAAGTGCTGCACTTTCCCCGGACGAAGCATCACGCGAAACGCGCGTCGGGTTGCTGTCACCACCACGAGGTAATAATCCAGGCCGCTGCTCTATATCAGCCATGCTATAATTTCTAATGCTTGTGGAATCTGGCTACCGGTAGGCTATAACCGCCACCTCTTCCAACTAGTTATATATTCCGTTTTGGTAAAACCACTTGGTTTTTATATAGAAATAGGCGTAAATGTTATAGGTCCTGGCACCATATGCATTGCAATATAGGCCTGCATTTTCTATTAACATTCATCCACATAAGCATAGTTCTCTTCCACACGTCTGTTCATAAACAGTTGTTTTGGCACTATAATTAGCAAGCCTATTTTTTTCTCATGTTATTGTTTCTCTTCATGCGCATTACATGCCTTGCATCTTTGCTTTATATAACCATACCATAATTATACTACATATATTTATTTTTTTTGGTATACTGTGCGCACAAACATGTTACTTGAGTAATGTACAATTCTATATCTATATCATATCTTACCTCTTGGTGGTAACCATTTTTGTATAGTTTCTACCCCCATACTGTTATTATACATTTTTAACATTTTTTTGTATTTATATGTACTTCAATAAAATCTTGTTATTTTATGGCCATATTGCTTTTTGTTGCCTTTTTGGATGTTTATATTATTTTGGAGCATTGCCATTAAACTAGGCGGATACTTTTTCTCCTTTTGATGTATAGATTATAATGGGTATGTGTTCTTCGCTTGAAAACACCAAGCAAACAGACACATTCTTCAAATATATCTGTATGTGGGATTAGGCAAGGTTCATTCATGTTAAAATGCTGCATACTCCCCCCCCCCACACACACACACACACGTTTTCCACAGGTGGCAGCATCAAAATACAAAATAGCAATCTGCCCTAATTACTTTCTCTGTTTCTTTTTTTATGCATTTTGCTGTTATTGATGCATTTTTGAAACCAAATTTTTTGCCTTTTTTTTACTATAGAAATGCTGATGTTTTGCACTTAGATCCATATTTTTTTCTGCATTCATTTTCAGTTATGGCATAGAAGTTGGTCAAGAAAAACACACAATTCTGCCATCTTTAAATGCACAATAGGCATGAATTTTCATGAAATTGCATGCACTTTCCTTCAATTGTCAAAAGCATCAGATTATTGAATCCTACAAATAGAACAAGTGAAACTAAATAAAACTTGTACCAAAATGATCTATGAGAGCTGTCAAGTTTGAGTCTGCTAACCCAAACTTGACAGTCTCACAGGCATAAATGAGACTGTCATGCTCAGGTCAGGAAACCCGTGTCCAGTCCATGCATCATGGTCCATCCGTGGACCAAGTTTCATGATTGTTTGAAATCACTCTTCAGAAGTGTAAACCTCACTTTTCTTGTAGAAAATAGAATAGTACCCTGGGCAGGCGGATTGAAAATGAAATCACCATTGGTGATGCACATTTTATTTAGGCAATGCTTCAAGTTTCAGATAATAAAGCCCTTCTTCAGGCTTGAACAGTGGATATGACTAGCAATATTTGGGATTGGTGGATCAAATTCAAGCATGGTCATTATTAGTCTTCTGGTAGAGTGATATCTTCACATTTATATTTGATAGCTACATCTAGGCAAACCATGAAAAGAGATAAAAATTCATGTTGAGTTGAGGAAAAAGTTTGGCATCCAGATCAGATCTCCTATAGCAGCTAGACCAGAGAAATCTTCATTTTAAAGGGAATCTGTCACCCCCAAAATCGATGGTGAGGTAAGCTCACCGTCATCAGGAGCTTATCTACAGCATTCTGTAATGCTGTAGATAAGCTGCCGATGTTACCTAAAAGATGAGAAAAAGACGTTAGATTATACTCACCCAGGGGCGGTCCCGGTACGATGGGTATCTCAGGTCCGGTACAGCTCTTCCCATCTTCATTCCATGACATCCTCTTCTGGTCTTCACGCCACGGCTCTGGTGCAGGCGCAGGCGTACTTTGTCTGCCCTGTTGAGGGCAGAGCAAAGTACTGAAGTGCGCAGGCGCCGGAAAGGTCAGAGAGGCCCGGCACCTGCGCACTGCAGTACTTTGCTCTGCCCTCAACAGGGCAGACAAAGTACGCCTGCGCCGGAGCCGCGGCGTGGACCAGAAGAGGACGTCATGGAATGAAGATAGGGGACCGCCCCTGGGTGAGTATAATCTAACCTCTTTTTCTCCTCTTTCAGGTAACATCGGGGGCTTATCTACAGCATTCCATAATGCTGTAGATAAGCCCCTGATGACGGTGAGCTTACCTCACCATCGATTTTGGGGTCGACAGGTTCCCTTTAAGCATTCTTGGCTCGGCATCACTGGCATCTAGTAGGCCTTGCCATTTCATGATGTCACAGGACCTAGTAAATGCCATAGGCAGTATATAACTTGTATAAAATTTCTCAAATGTTTACTAAGCAGAAAATAAAATATTAGTACAACTGCATGGGAATTAGACTGGGCATGGTATATGTCATATGTCATTATTACAGGGTATGTTTTGGTATAATATATAGAAGCAATTGTCTGTTAGTTGAATGTGAATAATGTAGTATTATTAAAGAAGCACTCCCATCAGAGTTTCTATCCTTTAAAATTTACGGTCATCATATTATATAGCACAGTATACTGACAATTACTCATTTTGCCTTTTTACCCAGCTGATTCTTCTCTTTTCTCTGCTCTATGTAGAAACAGGAAATCACGTGTCACTGCACTTATCATTCCCCTCTTCGACTCATTACTTGCGCAGAGAAAATTGATGTCAATATATAAATAGGATAAAAATTTTGATGGGAGTGCTTCTTTAAATGTCTTGATTTAGTGTACAGTAGCTTGTGAAAGTATTCATACCCTTAACATTTTCCGTGTTTTGCTATCTCGCAACCTGGAATATCACTTTTTTTTTAGGGTGTGCATCAGTTCATATAAAAAACATGCCTATAACTGTGAACATTTGGTTTTCTTTTTATTGTGAAGCAAATAACAAATTTGACAAAATAATTGAAAACTTAAGTGTGCATAACTATTCACCCCCTAAAGTCTAGTTCTTTGTAGAGCCTCCTTTTGCTGCAATTACAGCTGCAATTTGCTTTGGATAAGTCTCTATTAGCTTTCCACATCTTGTCACTGAAATTTTTGCCAATTCCTCAAGGCAAAACTGTTCCAGCTCCTTCAAGTTAGATGGTTTCCTCTGGTGAACAGGAATCTTCAAGTCTGACTACAGATTCTCAATCTCAATTGAATTAAGGTCTGGGCTTTGACGAGGCCTCTCCAAAACATTTACACATTTCCCCTTATAACACTTGAGTGTTGCTTTAGCAGTATGCTTTGGATCATTGTCTTGTTGGAAGGTGAACCTCCATCCTAGTCTCAAATCACTGAAAGACTGAAATGGGTTTTGCTCCAGAATTTCCCTGTATTTCCCACCAACCATGTTCCCCTTGACTCGGACCATTGTCCATGTCCCTGCTGCCGAAAAACATCTCCTCAGCCTAATGCTGACACAGCTATGTTTCACTGTGGGGAGGGTGTTCTTGGGGTGTTTGTTTGGCACCAGACATAGTGTTTACCTTCGTGTCCAAAAAGTTCAATTTTGGTCTCATCTGACCACAGCACTTTCCTCCTTTTGGCAAACTCAAAAGTAAAGGCTTTTTTCTGACCACTCTTCCATAAAGGTCACATCTATTTTGATGGTGCTCTGAGGGATCTTCAGAGATTGTGTTGTTTTTTGTTTTTTTATAACTCAACCCTGAATTGTACTTCTCAACAACTTTGTCCCTGACTTGTTTGAAGATTAATGTTGTTGCAGCCTCTGTGGCCTTTAAGAAAAGGTGTGTATATACTGACAAACCATTGACACTTAGATTGCACACAGGTGGACTTCCTTTCACTAAGTACTTGACTTATGAATTTAATTGCTTGCACCAGAAATTTGTAGGGGCTTCATATCAAAAGATGTTTATACATATGCACATGCCAATTTTTCGTTATTTGATCCCATAAATTTATAAATTTAATTTATGCCTATATTTTTCTCACTTCACTAACTTAGACTATTTAGTGCTGATGCATCACACAAAAATTGGATTACAAAAATATTTAACACAGGTTGTAATGTAACAAACTACAGTAGGTAAAAAGCCAAGGAGTGAATACATTCACAAGCCACTGTAATTTCTTTTTAGATATTTTATAAGTTAAATCTCCATGGCCAAAAAGGATGATTTAATAACAAATGCCGGGTAGGTACACTGCTTCTAAATACAGCAACAGCCCACAGTATAGTTGTGGGGCGTGCAGTTGCCAAAATTGGACTAGTAAAACAGGTCTGCAAAAATTAAAACATGCTGAGTAAGTACCTGACCAGAAAGTAACATGCAGCAACATCACGTGGTTTTGTCGTTGGCTGTATGGTGCTAAAATGGATTAGTAATATAGCCATGTAAAACATTAAACTTAAAAACAAAAATTTAAATTACTCCTCATGCTAAGTGGTCATGGCCATGCTAAGAAAAGCTAGGTTGTGTGACAAAACACTCTGGGATCGCCTTTGCTGGGGTCAAAGGTCACGTGGTTTGCGCATTGAATTCTGAGGCGACAGCAGGTTTCCAAGTTGACTGACCTCAGGTCAGGTTTATTAAAGTGAAAGCAAATAGAAAAAACAAAACATAAAAATAAATCCTAGCCTGTCCGGCGCTAACTAAACAAATACGTTTGCTATCTAACAACTGGGGGGGCTTCTCCCTCCCAGCTAACATTACACAGATCATGAGCACAGCTCTCACTCACGTTTGTCTCACACAGACAGGCATTCTGTGTGCCCCAGGCTGACGCTGAAAACCCCCAGCTGGTCATCCTTTATTCCTACACTTATTAACCCCTGAGTATCCTGAAGATACTGAGCGGCCTAATTCACATAGGACAAGTACCTGGGTGAGATATACCTGCCCCCGACTACCAGACCGACATGACTCTTACAGTTGGTATGCACATAATGTAAAAGTTTTTTAAAACACACATACTTTGTGAGGTAGACAGTTACATTTAAATTTGTGTTATGTTGGGCGCTCCCTTTCTGTCTATTAAAAAATAAAATATGCTTTACAAAGAGAAATGCAAAAAGACACCTAACAAACCAGGAAGCTTATCTTACCAGGCAGACAAGCTTTGGATTCAGTGATCTTTTTCAGTTGAACATTAGGACTGAGGCTACTTATATTGCCCTCCTTGTCCTTAGTATGTCAAGAATGAAAATTAAATGGTGTTATTTAGGTACTCTTCTGCAACATATCACAGATCAGTCACTTCACTGTCACATTGACTCTGCAGGTCTAGCACCTCCATATCACTAAAGTTAATGGGGTATTTACGAATTGAGACTAACTCCCCCATCTTCTAAGTTCTTCAGCGAGTAGTATACTACACTCTGATTTAGGTATTTCTGCCACTATCTCTAATGAATAATGATGTGCCTTGACCTTCTACCCTTAGGCCATGAAGGCCTGAAATGGTCACTGCATTCCTCGCCCTCCTTTTTTATAGTGCCTGTTGGCATCCCACCTGATTGGCTGCACTATACCATGTGATGTAATAGCTGCATTCCATTTTGAGGAAGCCCAAACACTCACACCTGACATTGTATGAGCATGTTTTATGACTGAAGAAATCTGAAAATTTCATGACATTTGCTAGAAGATTGGTTTGTAGTGGATTTATTCCATCATCTGTAACTGTAGGTCACTTAAGATTTAGGTTTTGGTTTGTGGAAGCCAAAGGTACAGGCATTTACTAGTCAAAATTTACTAACCACTAAATGATTCCTAGTGTAATCATTAGTAACTAGCTGGTGATCAGGTCCTAGTAAATCACAATGATTGAAATATTCAGGAAAAGAACTGTGGTGGTCACTAGTCCAATGGGAATGTAGTAGACCTTGGAAGCTCACAGTCGCATTTTGCAATACCTGACCCTATCATCATGCAAAGAGCTATGTGAGTATGGAGAGGTCCTTCTATTAGCCATATTTATCTCAACAAGAACACAAGTTGTTTTCAAGAAACAATCTCTGTATTAATAGCTGACAATTACTGTTTCTCTATGTTTCCATAGGTCGGTATGGTCAAAGAGCATTTATTGGAAAAGTTTGCATGGATCGTAATGATACATATGAAAAGTATTGTGAAACTACTGAAGACTCTATTAGGGAAACAGAAAGGTACTATATCAATACTTCTTTTCAAAGTGCTTACGGGTATACCCCAAGATTTAGGGGAGGTGCTTCACAAAAAAGTCATTAGAGCATCAATATCTAAAATTAAGACAACTACAGCTAATCATATAGGGTGTTATTTTAAAGAGAACGTTTCAACCAGTGAAACGTGACAAGTTTTTGGTCTTATTCTACAGTACTACCACTACTCAACTGTATTTCTTCTTTTTTTTCCTTTTTGTTTTAAATCCACCATATGATTCCAAAGATGTGGGCTACAAATTGGAGAATTTAGTTGAACTGAATTGAAGTCGAATTTTACAAATATCCTTAGTATTTAGAATAGAGATTTTCTTTTTAGAATTCACAGTGTGCAAATTCAGCAAATTGATTGCTAATCTCCCTCCATGTTGCTGACCCTTAATGTGTCAGCAAAAGGTTGTAAGAAAAAGACCCTCAAATATCTCACTGCTCACCTGTCTGGCAGCCAATGCTGCTTACTACCCGCCATCCAGTCCTCTGCGTCTCTTGTTTCCACCATCATGTTCTGCATCTCAGGTATCATCACTCTAGGCTGTTACTTCCGGCTATAAACCAGGCCCTGGAGATTATTGCATAAACTGTGCAACGTATGACGTAATGTTATGAAGTAATAATATGGCACGCAAGGATGTACGAGTCCTGGTCATAGCCAGAGTCCGAGCCTCCAGTGAAGATGCGACATGTGACAGCACAGAGAAGGAGGACCAGATGGTAGGTAGTGAGCAGTGAGGTTGTTTACAATATAAGGTTGTTTTTTTGTTTTTTTTTTAAAATCCTCCATTTATTTATATCATGTTTTGCCTTGCCAGGGGTGCACCGAGTGCCTGTACATGCTTTGAACAATCATTCTGTTCTGACAGACTCTCTTTTAAAGGGAATCTGCCAGCGAGTTTTTACCATGTATTCTGAACACAGCAGGATGTAGGGGCTGTGTGCCGTTGTTCACTTACAATAAAGGTTTTTTCACCTGGAGATCATCACTGCCAAGACTACAGCTCATATGACTGCTAGAAAGACCACGTGCCCGTCTGATAAGCAGTTTACTATCAGTAGACAATGTACATAGAGAACCAGATGTGGGCGGGGTTAGCTTCATGAGCTCTGCTACAAGCTTCATCTAAAAATTCTTATTGTGTCACAGCTGCTGTACCCAGGAAACTAAGTGATACGTTGTTGGAATCAGGGTCTCTTTTCCTACATTATGCTGCTCTCAGATCAGATAGCAAAAGCCTGGTAACAGATTCCTTTTAGTGTAATAAATCTCTATATAATTAAATAGAACGGTAAGTATGACAGCTAAACCATGTTCTCCTGAGCTGCATTATCAAACACTGACCATAAACATGGGTGGCACTGGTTTTAGCAAATCCTTATGTCAAATCCTATACAATTCCAGTTGAAGATCCTATGACAGACTTTCTATATCTTATATAATTAGCCTTAGATACTTTAGGTCAGTATTTTATATATGTTTTCAATAGAATTATTCATACCTTCATCAGGTTTCATTTCTTGTTAATATTTACTAGTCAGATGGAAAATTGCAGGTCTTTATATTGTGTTTTCACAGGTTTGTTGAGGTTCTAAAAGAGAAAAACGTAAGTATATGACCTATACCATAATTACTAGAAGTTATTATTTTTTACTTGACATAATCAAGCCGATAATTAAACACATACACACAAACACACACAAACCTACACACACATTGTCTACAGCCTACATAGGAGCGTTAACAACAGGAGTGTACATAGGCTGTAACCAGACAGAAACTGTTAATTTTGAAGAAAAAAAATGAAAAAAAATTGTGTGGGCTCTCGCGTAATTTTAATAGCCAGCAGAGGGAAAGCCAATGGCTGAGGGCTGATGTAAGTAGTCTGCGAAGGAGCCAATAGCCATAAAGGTCCCCAGGCTACTAATATCAGCTCGCAGCAGTTTGCTTAGACTTTACTGGTTTACTGGCCTAGACTTTACTAGTTTACAAGGGGACCCCAGAAAAAAATTAACATTGGGTCCCCCTATAAAATGTAACCAGCAAAGGCTAGGCAAACAGCTGCGGGCTGATATTAATAGCTTAGGAAGGGGCCCTGAATATTGGCCCCTCCCAGACTAAAAACATAAGCTTTCAGCCACCCCAGAAAAGGTGCATCTATAAAATGCGCCAAATCCTGCACTTAGCCTTGCTTTTCCAACTTGCCCTGTAGCGGTGGCAAGTGGGGTTCATATTTGTGGGGTTGATGTCACCTTTTTATTGTCAGGTGACATCAAGCCCACATGATAGTAATGTAAAGGCGTCTATAAGACACCTATCTATTAGTAACCCCATAATGTTATTGTATAAAAACAGACACCCAGACTAAAGTACTTTATTTGAAATAAGGACACAGACTCCTTTAACAATCTTAATTAAACAATACTTACCGAACGCCTAATTCACTAAAGCCAACGTTTTCTGCAACAAAAATAAAATAATAAATCACAATATTCCTCACCTGTCTGCAAAGAAGATAATCCATAATGTCCCACGATGATCCTGATGACTTAGAAAGCAGTCACATCAGTGATGTGACTGCTCTCAAAGACAGCCGGCGATACACTGACAGGAGGTAATCGCTCCCGCAGTGTATCACTGAGCTGCCGTGAGAGAGTTCAGTGGAGTTCATCAGCTGATCAGCTCCGGTGATCTCCCTTATGGTACCACTGCTGCACAGGAAAGTTCTCACACAGCAGTGCCATAAGTGAGAGCACCGGAGCTGATGAACTCCAGTGAACTCTCACGGCAGCTCAGTGATACACTGCGGGAGCTATTACCTCCTGTCAGTGTATTGCCGGTGGCCGGGTAGAACGGTGACATCTCCCGATGTGACTGTTCTACACATGAGAAATCCGTGGGACACTTGGGATTACCTGGACTACGGTGGACAGGTGAGTATATGTTGGTTCATTATTTTACATTATTTCTAGGATACTAAATAGTGATGAGCGAGTATACTCGTTGCTCGAGTTTTCCCTAGCACGCTCAGGTGGTCTTCGAGTACTTTTTAATGTTCGGAGATTTAGTTTTTCTTGATTCAGCTGCTTAATTTACAGCTATTAGCCAGCCTAAGTATATGTGGGGGTGGCCTGGTTGCTAGGGAATCCCCACATGTAATCAAGCTGTCTAGTAGTCGCAAATCATCTAGCTGCGGCAAGGAAAACAAAATCTCTGAACACTAACAAATACTTGGAGATCACCCGAGCGTGCTCAGGAAAACTGGAGCAGCGATTATACTCGCTCATCACTAATACTGAGGCATCGGGGATTTGGTGTTAGGTTAGTGTAATGTTTTTTTTACTTTTATTTGAATGTGTATGTAATTTTACTTTTTTTTTTTTTTTTTTAACTGTGAGCACAGGTGCCGGCAGATGATACTACATCTCCCATCAGTGGCACCTGCTGTCACTTATCAGTGACAGCAGACATAGCCTGATGGAAGCAGTAGTCTCAACAGCCCACCCTCGGGTCACAGTCACAGCTGCTGGATCACGCTGACATCTGACAGCATGATCCTGCAGCGCTCTGACCAACAGTACCAGCGGTAATGTTACCGCGGGTGACAGTCACAGCTGTGGGGTCACGCTGACATCTGACAGCATTACCGCGTAGTTCTCTGACCGACGGTCCTACCGTTACCGCCGATAAGAACCACCGTGCCGGTGTTTCTCACACTGTCACACAGATGACAGCATGGGAAACACCATAGAAAGACGGTAAAACACAAAACAAAAACTCAGCAAATCTGCAAACATTTTTATACCTGCGTTTTTGCTGCGGATTTGACTGAGTCAATTAAAGTCAATGGGTGAAAAATGCTGCAGAAATGCAAAAAGAATTGATATGCTGCAGAAAAAAAATGCACTGCAAATACTCACGGAAATTTACTGATTATGTGCTCCACACTTCAAGATTGTCGTTGAATTACCTTGCATAAGGATTCCTTTGCGTTTTTGGACCATTTCTGCGCAGAAAAAAAAACACAGCAAAGACGCATCCAAAACTCATCATGTGCACACAGCCTAACACCTATGGGTGTTATGAAGCCCAGAAAGGTCAACACATGCGCAAAGAAAATCAAGGCACATGTCGTGATGCAATTGACCACCCACGTGCCTATGCAAAACCGTCCTGGGCTTCATGATACCAGGAAGTCCGAGACAGTGCGACAAAGCTGAAGAATTCTCAGCAAGCAGAAGTGGATCAAAAGATGGTCAAGCACCATATAAGTGGCGGGGAAAACATTACAGATATCATAACATGGTGATGACAAGTTAATTGTTTCTCTTTTAACAAATTTCCAATTTTTTTTGCTACTTAAATAAAAAGAAATTCAAGTTTAGTATTAACACAATGAAACTTACCTGGAGAATCATGTTGCCAGGTCATTTTTACCATATAATGAATGCTGCCAAAACAATTACGGAATTACACTTTTGTGCAATTTCACTGCATTTGGAATTTTTTTTAAGTTTTCCAGTAAGCTGAATAGTAAAATAAATGGTGCTTTGCAAAACTACAATGTGTCCCCCAAAAAACATATCTTGTAGGAGAGTGAACCGACACTGCAAAATAATAAAGAGTTCTATGCCATATACCAATAGATTCATCTATTGAGGAGAAGAGAATTTGTGCATATACGACCAGGACCGGCATTAGGGGCAGGCAGACTAGGCATCTGGCGATGGCGTGCCGATATTAGCGGCAGACGACGCCACCGCTATTCGGACCGTGAGTCAGGTGCTAGCGCCTCCCCCCACATTGCATATTCAGCTGTATTAGCATCATAGATGTCGATACAGTTCAAAGCAATGATGGAGGAGACAGCATCACATGAAGCTCCCTATCCCATCATCCCACCTCTGCCTCTGACACAGCGGGCGCAATGGCGTCACTTTAACGCTGTGCCAGGCAGAGGAGCTGCTGAGTTGAGGAGATGCGCTGCAGTGGAGGAAAGAGGAGAGATCAGTATTATATGGGGTTGCATTATACTTTATGGGGGCTGCATTATACTCCTATGGAGGGCTGCTTTATCCTCCTTTGGGGGTCTGCATTGTACTCCTGTGGGCATCTGCATTATGCTCCTGTGGGGGGGCTACATTATATTCCTTTGGGGCTGCATTCTACTCTTTTGGGGTTGCCTTATACTCCTATGGGGAGGGGGCTACATTATACTCCTGTGGGGGCTACATTATACTCCCATGGGGGGCTGCATTATACTTCTAAGGGGGCTGCAATATACTCCTATGGGGGCTGCATTATGCTCTTAAGGGGGCTGCACTATACTCCTATAGGGATGCATTATACTCCTGTGAGGGGCTGCATTATACTTCTATGGGGGACTGCATTACACTCATGTGGGGGCCTGCATTATACGCCTATGGGGGGCTGCATTGCATTTCTATGGGGGGGCTGAATTATAATCCTATAGGGCTGTATTATACTCCTGTGGGGGGGCTGCATTTTGCTCCTATGGCGGGCTGCATTATACTCCTGTGGGGTGTGTATCACAATCCTTTTGGGGTCTGCATTAAGCTATAGTGGGGGCTGCATTATACTCCTGTGGGTGGCTGCATTATACTCCTGTGAGGGAGGTTGCATTATACTCCTGTGTGGGGCTATATGATACTATATGGAGGACTATGGGGTGGATTGTGCTATTTGAAGCGCTATGAGGGGTGCATTGTATTATATGAAGCTCTATGAGGGGTGCATTGTACTATATGGAGGACTATGGGGGATGCATTGTAGTATATGGAGGACTATATGGGATGCCTTGTACTATATGGAGGACTATGGGGGTGTGCATTGTACTATATGGAGGACTGTGGGGTGTGCATTGTACTAAACAAACAAAATGCTGCCTATTCATTGAGTAATTGGATTGTTTATGCCACAACAAAAATCATTGTTCTCAGCAGCACA
The DNA here is from genome assembly GCF_051348905.1 of Ranitomeya variabilis. NCBI lineage: Eukaryota > Metazoa > Chordata > Amphibia > Anura > Dendrobatidae > Ranitomeya > Ranitomeya variabilis. The sequence goes on along the minus strand of NC_135232.1, from coordinate 385,451,490 downwards.
TCCCTTGGTAAAAACTGCAGATGTGCTGCTCATTACATGATACTGTATGGGGACAGATTGATCTAATAGTGATTGTTCTGTTCCTATCCTTCTTCCTCAGCCAATGTAAAAAGGCCGGAAAACAAGTGTCGAACGACTTCAATATAAATAATAATAATAATCTTTATTTATATAGCGCCAACATATTCCGCAGCGCTTTACAGTTTAACAGTTTCAAATAACAGTCATAAATAACAACGTTAACAATACAACAATTAAAGCAAAATAAGATGACCCAGCTCGTGAGAGCTTACAATCTACAATGAAGTGGGGGAGATACAAGGTACAGGTGTGTATTTATAATGATGGTCCAGCCATCTAGAGGGAGTGGGGGATAGATGGAAGTAGTGAATGGGCTACACATGCACACTTACACATAAAATTACTTTGATTAGGGAACGTGATAGGCCGCTCTAAACAAATGTGTTTTTAGGGAGCGCCTAAAGCTATGCAAATTGTGGATATTCCTAATATCTTGGGGTAGAGCATTCCAGAGGATTGGCACAGCATGGGAGAAGTCTTGGAGTCAGGAGTGGGAGGTACAGATTAGTGCAGAAGTTAAGGTACCTTCACACGAAACGACATCGCTAGCGATCCGTGACGTTGCAGCGTCCTGGATAGCGATATCGTTTCGTTTGACACGCAGCAGCGATCAGGATCCTGCTGTGATGTCGCTGGTCGCTGAATAAAGTCCAGAACTTTATTTGGTCGTCCGATCGCCGTGTATCGTTGTGTTTGAAAGCAAAAGCAACGATACCAGCGATGTTTTACACTGGTAACCAGGGTAAACATCGGGTTACCAAGCGCAGGGCCGCGCTTAGTAACCCGATGTTTACCCTGGTTACCAGCGTAAAAGTAAAAAAACAAACAGCACATACTTACATGCGTCCCCCAGCGTCTGCTTCCTGACACTTACTGAGCGCCGGCCCTAAAAGTGAAAGTGAAAGCAGAGCGGTGACGTCACCGCTGTGCTGTTAGGGCCGGAGCTCAGTCAGTGTCAGGAAGCAGACGCTGGGGGACGCATGTAAGTATGTGCTGTTTGTTTTTTTTACTTTTACGCTGGTAACCAGGATAAACATCGGGTTACTAAGCGCGGCCCTGCGCTTAGCAACCCGATGTTTACCCTGGTTACCCGGGGAACTCGGCATCGTTGGTCGCTGGAGAGCGGTCTGTGTGACAGCTCTCCAGCGATCAAACAGCGACGTTGCAGCGATCGGCATCGTTGTCGCTATCGCTGCAGCGTCGCTTCGTGTGAAGGTACCTTTAGTCGAAAGTCATTTGCAGAGCGCAGTGTTCGGGGGGTGCCGCACTGTGGAGAGCTTTGTGGGTGAGAACAAGTACTTTGAATTGTATCCTGTAATGAATGGGCAGCCAGTGTAATGACTGGCGAAGAGCGGACACGTCTGAACACCGATTAGCTAGATGGACAACCCTGGCTGCTGCATTAAGGATAGACTGGAGAGGGGAAAGTCGAGTAACGGGGAGGCCAATTAATAGAGCATTACAGTAGTCCAGGCAGGAATGGATCAAGGCGACACTGAGGGTTTTTGTTGTTTCCATGGAGAAAAAAGGGCGGATTCTAGAGATGTTCTTTAGGTGTAAGCGGCAAGAGTGGGCAAGAGATTGTATATGAGAGGTGAAGGAGAGATTGGTGTCAAACATAACACCCAGACAGCGTGCCTGCTGCCGGGGTGTTATTATGGTGCCACCCACGGACAGGGAGATGTCAGATTTAGGGAGGTTAGTAGATGGCAGGAGCAGAAGAAGTTCAGTTTTGGAGAGGTTGAGTTTCAGATAGAGAATGGACATGATGTTGGAGACTGTGGACAGACAGTCACTGGTGGTCTGTAGTACAGCGGGAGTAAGGTCAGGGGATGACATGTATAGTTGTGTGTCATCAGCATAAAGATGGTACTGAAAGCCAAATCTGCTGATGGTCTGTCCAATTGGGGCCGTGTAGAGGGAGAAGAGAAGGGGGCCAAGGACTGAGCCCTGAGGTACCCTGACAGCAGGAGGAAGAGGAGATGAAGTGGAGCCAGCAAACAAAACACTGAAGGAGTTGTCAGAAATATTGTCTATCACGCTCGTTTAATGGCCTGAACTCAGTGCGTGTAAATACAGCCAAAATGTAAGTGTAATGGTGCAATATGTGAGCATTTAGGGCCTCACTTTAAACTTTGCCCAGGGCTCCACTTTGCCTAAAATCGCCCCTGTATACGGCACCAAAAATCCATAAGGAAATATAAAACAGTTCTTGCAATATAACCAAAAATTGTGGAATAAACTTTTTGATATGTAAAAAAGCTCCAAATAATTTCAAAAACATGTAAAAACAAAAATATGGGGAATACTTTTTGTAATGGATCATATCACTCCAAAACAGAACAGAGAAGGAGACAAATGCAATCTATCTATTAACCCAATTTGAAGATACATAAAGTAGGGTTGCTAAAGGCAAAGCCACATATAATCTATGCGTACATGAAAAAATTGACAATACAAAAGAATGAACAGTACCAAAGTAATCATATATGCATAGGAACACATAAACCACTAGGTCATCAACCCATATGCAGGATGAAGGGATTGCTTTATTTTTCCTTATGGGTTTTTGGTGTTGTAGTTGGAGCACCCCCAGATGCAGGGCCGTGGGGTACTCGGTACCGGGCTTCTCAGTCTCGGTCCTAGGGTTGTCACGGTGGCTAGACCCGGTCCGTGACCCTGCTAAGGGGCGTCCAATGAAAGGTGTGATGAGGGTGCGTGGTGCAGGTCGCGATGAATAACGAGGACACAGGGTTGCTGTCTCTTTACCTCTTTACTGAAGGCTTCGGGATCCACAGTCCAGAGTACTGTTAACAGGGCTGGCTGAGACCGGCCGGTCTGAAGGCACATCCAGAGTTTCCTTTGCAGGTGGAAATCAGTGCCTACCTTCTAGTGCCTGTGTGTTGTAGTACCTCCCTGCTGAGCACCACGGGATAGTCCTCACAACTGTTGTGTCTGTTTCTGATGTTCCTTCTCACAACTTGTATCTGTTCTGATGTTCTTTCTCTGTCCCCCAGATGATATGGCTAGGACGCACCCGTATGATGGGTAGGCCTGGAGTTCTTCCGGGACCCTAGCGTCGCACCTCTCCCACAATTGCCCCCTATGTCTACTTAGGTGATTTAGGTGAGACAGCCAACCTATAATCAACTGTCCTGCCGCTGTTTGAAGTAATGCTTGGAGCCCAATACTTCCTCGGAGTTCCGGCCACCGGCTACGCGCCTCAGTAGGATGTTGCCACGATCTTAAGGCACGACTCCTACTGGCTTTATCTCCTTTTTGCTGCGATCTCGTTTCTCACTTCTCCACAATAAACCTCGCTTCGTTTCCTTTCTTGGGATGCCACCGCATTCAAGTGCAGGCGTGGCTCCGTAATGTTCTGTTCTGTTCGCTAGGTCACTGTCAGGATCCCACCCCTGACAGAGACCCCCCTGAATCTTCCCCTGCAACACCCTCTGCCACAGGATGTTGCCTGGTTCCAACCCAGTCAGCTTCTGGCTAACTTCCTATCCAGCCCCCAGTTTTACCAGATTGTGAGGAGTGGCCTAATACATAGAACCCTTTGCTCCCCCTGGTGGCCAGAGTGTGAAGTGTAATGTGTGACTGTGATACCTGGTCAGGTGAACTCCTTTAGTGCCATCAGACGTACCATCACTCCCCTTAGTGGCGGAGCGTCAGTACTGCAACGACCAGGTCTCTGGGGCGCTGCACATATACATCTATTCTCTTCTCATCCTCCATAAAAACTAGCCTTCCTATAAGTGGATGGAAAAAATTAAAAAGTTATGGCTCTTGGAAAAAGGAGATTAAAAAATGAAAAAATGCCATGAAGTCACCATGTCACGAAGGGTTTTACCTGACTATTCCATGACTACATTTTGTAGTTGAATTTTGTCATTATCCCAGTCACTTTGGTACTAATGTGACTTGACACCTATTCCCTGCAATAGGAAGCCCTCTATGGACACATGGGATTCTAGAGATCCTATAGCCAGGAAAAAGGAGAAAAGGTAAATACCAAGGAACCTTTGGGAACTATCAAGGGGAGTAATATGTAGCAAGTCTGTCTATGATATTCTCAGGGTCGATTCTAGCTTATTGGCTGTCTTATGCGAAAACTGAAACGGCATCTTCTCACCCCCCAAAAAGCATATATTAACAAGAAAAGCAGACAAAATTGTAAAAATCTAAAATTAACTAGCTTAAATTCAAGATAGTTATGGGCTGTATGCATCAGTATTTAGCACCAATAAATCAACTGCATATTTATATATCTACACATGTGGTCAAAATTGTTGGTACCCCTCTTTTAATGACAGAAAAATCCACAATAGTCACATAAACTTGAATCTGACAGAAGTAATAATAAATACAAAAATCTATGAAAATGAACAAATGAAAGTCAGACATTGCTTTTCAACAATGCTTCCACAGAATTTAAAAAAAATAAAACTCATGAAATAGGCCTGGATAGAAATGATTGTTAGATTGTAAGCTCTCACGAGTAGGGTCATCTTTTTGTGCTTTAATTATTGTATTGTTAACGTTGTTACGTATGACTTGCGTTTGAAACTGTTAAACTGTAAAGCTCTGCGGAATATGTTGGCGCTAAATAAATAAAGATTATTATTATTAAATTATGGTACCCTTAACTTAATATTTTGTTGCACAACCTTTTGAGGCAATCACTGCAATCAAACGATTCATGTAACTGTGAATGAGACTTCTGCACCTCTCGACATGTATTTTGGCCCACTCTTCAAGAGCAAACTGCTCCAGTTGTCTCGTGTTTCAAGGTTGCCTTTTCCAGGCGGCATGTTTCAGCCCTTTCCAAAGATGCTCAATAGGATTTAGATCAGGGCTCATAGAAGGCCACTTCAGAATTGTCCAATGTTTTCCTCTTAGCCACTCTTGGGTGTTTTTAGCTGTGTGTTTTGGGTCGTTATCCTGTTGCAAGACCCATGACCTGCGATTGAGACCAAGCTTTCTGACACTGGGAAACACATTTCTCTCTAGAATCCCTTGATAGTTTTGAGATTTCATTGTGCCCTGCACAGATTCTAGACACCCTGTGCCAGATGCAGCAAAGCAGCCCCAGAACATAACAGAGCCTCCAACATTTTTCACAGTAGGGACTTTTCTTGATATGCTCCATTTTTCCATCTGTGAACATAGAGCTGATGTGCCTTGCCAAAAAGTTCCATTTTCGTCTCATCTGTCCATCGAACATTCTCCCACAAGCTTTGCGGCTTGTCAACATGTAGTTTGGCAAATTCCAGTCTGGCTTTTTGTATAATTTTTTTTCAACAATTGTGTCCTCCTTGGTCGTCTCCCATGAAGTCCACTTTGGCTCATACAACGACGGATGGTGCGATCTCACATTGATGCTCCTTGAGCTTGAATTTCACATTTAATCTGTTTAGAAGTTTTTCTGGACTCTTTTGTTACCATTCGTATTATCCGTCTCTTTGATTTGTAATCAATTTTCCTCCAGGGAGGTTGGCTACAGTCCCATGGATCTTAAATTTCTGAATAATATGTGCAACTGTAGTCACAGGATCATCAAGCTGCTTGGAGATGGTCTTTTAACTTTTACCTTTAACATGTTTGTCTATAATTTTCTTTCTAATCTCATGAGACAACTCTTTCCTTCGCTTCCTCTGGTCCATGCTGAGTGTGATACACATCATGTCACCAAACAGCACAGTGAGTCTCTGTAGCCCTATATACAGACCCACTCACTGAGTCCAAGATTGTAGACACCTGGTGATAGTTAGTGGACACACCATGATTTAACATGTCCCTTTTGTCACATTATTTTCGGGGTACCATCATTTCTGCCCAGGCCTATTTCATGAGTTTTATTTTTTTCAAATTTCGGGGTAGCATGGTTGAAAAGCAATGTCTGACTTTCATTTGTTCATTTTCATAGATCTTTTATCTATTATTACTTTTGTCAGATTCAAGTTATTTCTATGACCATTGTGGGTTTTTCTCTCATTAAACAAGGGGTACCAACAATTTTGACCACGTGTATATTTACTCCATAGAACAAAAAACTCTATATATTAATTGTATTGTCTGACACACACACAAAAAACTTTTTTTTAGGCATGGAAGCTTTAATCCTTTACTGACATATGATGTGCAATTAGTTCATATGAAGGCTCCCTGACTTTGATGCATTCTCAAAAACTGCATCTTTCCCAGCAGATGATGGCTGTGTTATTCAACCATCATCTACCTCTAACAGCCGCACGTGGTTCTTAACCTGTGAAATGCCACTTTCAATCTGTGACAGTGGTATTTATAGTGCACGCCCCAGGGAGCATGCTGTTCTAAACACTCATCAGCTCCCCCAAAATGCGAATGTGGGGCACCGATGGGTTGCTGTGACAACCTGGAGTCTGCTAAAATCCCTGACTTCATGTATCAAGAGTACCTGACCCCACCATTCCCCTTCATCAAGACACTCAAAAACAATGCTGGTCTTGATAAATTGTGCCCTTTGTCTTTCTTCTCTTACGGGGTGGTAGCTGCGATCGAGGCACTTGTCTTCTCCTGTCATGCCCTGGTGCGCTACATGAAAGAATGGGTCATGGCTAGGTGTTGGTGTTGGTGAGGTGAGGACCTTGCATCCATGCAGGTCACCTGTAGCCGATGGTGTTGGCTGGAAAGGACCATAGATTTCAGAGTTCAATAAAGGAGACTTCCGTTCTAAAAAAACAGTCTAATCTGAAATGTAACTTGGTAAGGGTTATGTACAAGGGGTAGCGGGTAAAAAGTCTTATGGGTGTTTCCCTTACAGTGTAAAGCATTTTCACACACATAGACTCCTTCCACTGTGTAGTCTACTCCAGGGCCAGTGAAGCATAATTTTTCACCCTACTTTGTCACAGCTTAGCTTGTCACCACAGTCCTGAGCAACAAGTCTCTCTACCTGCTCAGCAGTTTTGTGTCCTATTTCTTGCACTACTGGCACCCTGGATCTACCGCTCCGGACCCCCAATAGTCCTATGATCTCAGTCCTGTTTAGGTCCATAACCTTTGGCATTTAGCAAGCTCAGGGTTTCTTGTGACATTTCATCATATCCAGTGACCCCTTTAAGGTGAAAGGCCACTCTGTCTCATCTACAGCCAGTTCTAGATCACGCTACTCCCTTGTCTCTTAGTCTCCTTTTCTTAATAGTTCACCCCAATGACAGCACTGCTCACAGACACATCTTATTTCAACTTGAACTTCTCCCTATCAGACTATCAAACAAGAAACAGTTACTTTCCCTAACACTAAGCCCCTCCCACTATGGGCTAGTCCCAAATTTTAGCTCTATCCTTACCACAATGTTGCTGCCTAAATACAGTCACTATCGTATCCTATCTATGTCCTAAGTGCTAACCTATGTCTTACCCCTATGCTATACCATACTGTACACTAACAATACTATACATTATCATATCACAATACATTGGCAAACATCACATGGCAAAATATATATACAAAAGAAATATGAAATAATACACATTACAACACGATTGGTCTTCAGGGAACGTAACAGTCCAGCCCACACCTCGTACATGCTCATAGATAATTAGCATGTCACACTTTCCACTTGATGTATATCTTTTTATCATATCAAGTTTAAAGTATATGGTAGATTTGTTACAAGTTGCAAAATAAAAGTGCTACTACATTTGATAACATTAATAATGTACTCTTTGTACCTTTCTTAGTATGAGAGAGTAAAGCCCATTATAACGCCTCGATTTGCAATATCCTGCAGTGAAATGTTGCTGAATGAGCTGGGCGAATTTGCTGTTAAACACAACCTTCATATACAGGTATGAGCATATAAACTACATGACATAAGAAATATTTTGCTTGCATTCTAGAGATTCAAATGCAATGTGGTTAAAGGACTGTCTGATTCTGCAAATCTACATTAGTTATTTGTTGAGTGGTCTTGTTGAGAATAAATCATACAAGACCTTCATCCATTAGCTGAAGCTACAAATAGAGTGTTTACAGAGAACGTCCCTCTTTCTGGAGGAGCTGCACATCTTTGTATTACCTGGAAAGTCTATTCGTTTTGGGATACCATGTAATATTACACCTGCGGTGGCACTACATGCTAATTGAACACTTAGGCTGCTTTCGCGCATCAGGTTTTTTTTGCCGTCAGGCACAATCCAGCAAATTTTGAAAAAAACGGATCCGGCAAAAATTGCAGCCGGATCCGTTTTTTTCTCATAGACTTGTATTTGCGATGGATGGTCTCATGTTTCATCCATTTTTTGCCGAATCGGTCGAAAATTGGTTTTCCGGTGGCCAGACAAAACGGACATAGTAAAGCTTTTTGTGTCCATTGAAAAATCGCACAGCGACAGATCCGGCGCCATAGGCTTCCATTCAAGCAAAGGTTGGATGGCGTGCGGATCTCTGCAGGTTCCAATGATGGAATCCGGTGACAGATTCCATTTTTTTAAACTGACCATGCTCAGATTTTTGCTTGTTCCCATTCTTCTCTCTCTCTCCCCCAGGATCCATAATAGCTGGAGGATCTGAATAGTCGGATCCGGCAAAAAAAGGTCGCATCAGTTTTTCACAATCTGCGACCGATCAATTTTTTGCAATATTCACCGGATTGAGCCTGACGGCAAAAAACTGATGTGTGAAAGCAGCCTTACTGCCAGGTTCCCCTGCAGCAGTGCACATTATCATTAACCTCTAAAAGATCAGTTGTTTTTTACATTTATTGATTCATTTTCCCCCCTTTTTTGCAAAAACCTTAATTTTATATTTTTCCATCTACCGTATATACTCGTGTATAAGCCGACCCGAGTATAAGCCAAGGCACCTAATTTTGCCTCCGAAAACTGGGTAAGCTTATTGACTTGAGTATAAGCCGGGTATGCATTGTCCCTATCCTGCTCTGTGTGGCTCCCCTGTCCCGTCCTTGCATGCATGGCTGGGCTTCCCCCGTTCATGTATGCATGGCTGGGCTCCCCCCATCCTTGTATGCATGGCTGAGCTCCCCTCATCCTTGTATGCATGGCTGGGCTCCCCCCATCCTTGTATGCATGGCTGGGCCTCCCCCATCCTCCCCCATCATGTATGCATGGCTGGACTCCCCCATCCTTGTATGCATGGCTGGGCTCCCCCATCCTTGTATGCATGGCTGGGCTCCCCCCATCCTTGTATGCATGGCTGGGCTCCCCTCGTCCTTGTATGCATGGCTGGGCTCCCCTCGTCCTTGTATGCATGGCTGGGCTCCCCCATCCTCCCCATCCTTGTATGCATGGCTGGGCTTCCCCTGTTTTCCTCCTTGTATGCATGGCTGGGCTTCCCCCATCCTCCCCCGTCATGTATGCATGGCTGGGCTCCTCCATCCTTGTATGCATGGCTGGGCTTCCACGTCCTCCCCTGTCATACTCACCCTCCTTGCTCGGTTGCTGCACGTCACTGCATCTCTGTTTTCCCGGCACCGGCAACTCTCCTCTCCTGTGCTGAGCAGTCACATGGAACCGCTCATTAAGATAATGAATATGCGCCCCATGCCTATGGGAGTGGAGACGTGTACATATTCATTACCTTAATGAGTGGTACCACATGACAGCTCAGCACAGGAATAGCTGCCGCAACTGGACAATGGGGATTCAAGGACGTTCAGCGACGGCACGAGGAGGGCGAGTATGATGTCACAGCCGCTGGGTCCTGCCGCTGCTCCGCCACTCCCCACCCCTCCCCCACTGTCTTTCTGGACAATGACTTGTTTATAAGCCGAGAGGGGCGTTTTCAGCACAAAATAATGTTCTGAAAATTTTGGCTTATACACTAGTATATACGGTATACACCCATATGAGATCTTGTCTTTTGCAGGATAAGTTGTAGTTTTCAAATACATTATTATTATTATTATACATTTTTTATAGTGCCATTTATTCCATGGCACTTTACATGTAAAAAGGGGGCAAATATAGACAAATACAATAAACATGAGCAAAAAAAAGGCACTAACAGGTAGAGAAGAAGGAGGACCCTGCCCGCGAGGGCTCGCAGTCTGCAGGGGATGGGTGAGGATACACTAGGAGAGCGTAGAGCTGGTTGTGCGGCGGTTCAGTAGGTTGAGGATCACTGCAGGCTGTAGGCTTGTCAGAAGAGGTAGGTCTTCAGGTTCTTTTTGAAGGTTTCTATGGAAGGCGAGAGTCTGATGTGTTGGGGTAGAGAGTTTCGGAGTGTGGGGGAAGCAAGGGAGAAGTCTTGGATGCGGTTGTGGGAAGAAGAGATGAGAGTAGAGAAGGAGATCTTGAGAGGATTGAAGGTTGCGTGTAGGTAAGTACCGGGAGATATACATCATTCATTTTACCATATCGTGTATAGAAAATAGGAAAAAAATTCCAAGTGGGGTAAAATTGTGAGAAAAAAATGCAATTGTTTTCAAGTTTTGTGTTTACTGATTGCATATGGGAATATGATTATTCAGGTCAGTGCAATTTTGGCAATACCAAACTTGTATCCTTTTTTTGTATTTTGGTAATAGAATTTTTTTTACATTTATGAAGAAAAAAAAATTGTTTGCTGCCATTTTCTGAGATTTGTAACTTTATTTTCCTATCAATAGCGCTGTATGTGGGATGTGGGCCTTGTTTTTTGCTTGCTGATCTACAGTTTTCATTGATACCATTTTGGGGCACCTAAAGCATAATAATGACTTTTTATTGTATTTTTATCTTTGAAATAATTTTAGATTTTGATTGGACTGGACTTTTATGGATGCAGTGATACCAATTGTGTTTATTTTTATTGTTTTTTCTGAGGTGGGCACAGCTCCTGAGCTGTGGACTGGGACTGAGATTCATTTCTAGCATTTGAAAGCACATTGCCCCTTGCTGCCCCCACCCCTTCCCCAGATTGAGGTCTCTATTACCAAAAATACCCTGCCTGGAGAAAATTAAGATTTACTACTACTACCTACATTTCCAGTAATACTGCTACAGTATATAAAATTTAATAAGACCGCAATAATATTGCAATGCAACAGACAAATACCACCAGATTATAACCAAATATTACCAGCATATACAGTAGTGATAATACCATGCTGATCATTAATCACAACGACCATACTAGGACTGACATTATCACCATATGGTAACCATATAATGGTAATACCAATATTACACCAGTGCTTTGTAGGCCATATATGTGTGTACAATACAGGTTCTCACCAGTGACATTCTTGCTGATTGTAGTCATTCATTTTCTGCTTTTTTTGTAATTCGGCCCAGACCTTAATGACTACTTCTTCCAGCCATAACTTGTCCCTAACAAAATGTAATACAGTGACATCTTTGGCTTATTGCTTTTCCAGCAACCTCCTCACGTTCCCCACCTGTACAAAAACTATATAGTGCTACAACTATTGCCTGAGACAATAGCAATGCCTCCTTTGTGACCCACACAGTAACAGTAACATCCTTTTGTGCCCTACACAATCATAGTGGTCCCTTGCCCAGTGATAATATTCCCTCTCTACTTTCGCATGGCAACAATGCTCCCGTGTGCCTCCTTAGAGTTATACAGCAACTTATAGTAATAATGTCCACCTGTGTCTTCTTTAATAATCCCTCTGTGCATTGTTATAATAACACTGACCCAGTACCTCCTTATAGCAATAACAACTCTCCCCTGTGCTTTCTTATAATAGAATCATAGAATCATAGAATGTTAGAGTTGGAAGGGACCTCATGGGTCATCGTGTCCAACCCCCTGTTCAATACTGGATTCACTAAACCATCTCAGACAGATGTCTGTCCAGCCTCTGTTTGAAGACTTCCATTGAAGTAGAACTCGCCACCTCTAGCAGCATCCTATTCCACTCATTGCTCAACCTCACTGTCAAATTTTTTTTTCTAATATATCATTTGTATCTTCTCCCTTCTCAGTTTCATTCCATTGCTTCCCGTGTTTCCATGTGCAAATGAGAATAAGGATGATCCCTCTACAGTCTACACTGTGACATAGAGTAATGAGCCTTGTAGCCTCCTTATTATAATAATTCTTATGAACAGGGATGTACATAGAAATCATGGCACTTGTGGCACTTACACAGGTATTTTGCCACTACTGAAACCTCTTAGTATTCTCACCCATTATGATACCTCCACGATTGCACCGATAGAAGTGCAGTATGACAAACACAGACAGAATGATATGCTCACATTCCTCCACCTATACAGTATGATACCACTCAAAGTATGATTCCCCGACAGCACTCCACACAGTAAGATACTTGGCACAGCTCCCCATGCAGAATTTTGTCACCCACAGCACCCATACATTATGTTGTTCCCTACAGCCCCCATACAGTATGTTGTCCCCAACAGACCTCCATACAGTATGTTGTCCCTCCACAGCCCCCCATAGATTATGATGTCCCCTACAGCTCCCCTACAGTATAATTTACCCCAAATTCCCCCATACATTATTATACCCCTATCACCTGACTCCCATGCCCAATAATATGAGAAAAAAATTATAGTCACCTACCCCTTGTTCCCTGTCAACTGGAGCCTTCATCTCCACTTTAAATTTGTCTCACATTAAGTCTTTACGCTGCCCAATGTCCCCTGTGTTGTGCCTCCTCCAGCATGTCGCAAGGTCTCTACTCCCCCATAGCTCTTACAAGTATCGGTAAGCTGATACTGTTAACAATATCACAATCAATGCGACCCATGGCCAGACCGGCCCATCTTACATTTCACAGATTTGCCTGATGGCCAGTCCGGCCCTGGCCGTGAAGTACATTTACAACAGGTTGCACCAAGGGGTTAAGGGTAAAGCCCATTTAATCTGTGGAGATAAAGCAATGTCATATGGATTCAATCTTCTGTTGAATTGCATTCATTTCAGACATAAAATTTCTTGCACTAACCAAAACATAGAAACTCTGGGAAACAAACTTGTAAATTGCATTTTGAAATCTTAATCATAAATGTACATGTCTTTCTTGAAAATGAAGTGACAAGTTATTATGGCGTTTGGTCCCTTGAGTTTTTTATTTCAGACCTATAGGCCACATGGTACTTCAATACAACACAATATATTCCTGTAGAAGCATTGCTACTTCTATATCCTAGAATCAGATTAAACAATTTTACAGGTTCCACTTTATGTTAATAAACTTTGTGTACCACAGGTTTTAGATTTTCCACACTAGGTTCCGCTAATCTTTATATCTTGGCAGGATGCATCAATCTTTGACAGGTCAAAGGAACAATCACAAGGAAATTTTCTTCTGCAGAAAAGAATTATGATGTAGGTAAAAGAGCTTTACTAGCCATTAAGCTATTTGCATATTAAATTTCCCAGAGGAGCATTGCACGGTGAATAAGCCTCCTTACCTTGACAATGCAGATATTTCATGGATCTGTATATTCCTCAACCAAGAATCTGCAAAAACCCTAGTCCATGCCCTCATCATCTCCCGTCTTGACTACTGCAACCTCCTGCTCTGTGGCCTCCCCTCTAACACTCTCGCACCCCTCCAATCTATTCTAAACTATGCTGCCCAACTAATCCACCTGTCCCTCTGCTATTCCCCGGCCTCACCCCTCTGTCAATCCCTGCACTGGCTCCCCATTACCCAAAGACTCCAGTTCAATACCCTAACCATGACATACAAAGCCATCCACAGCCTGTGTCCTCCATACATCTGTGACCTCGTCTCCCGGTATTTACCTGCTTGCAACCTCCGATCCTCACAAGATCTCCTTTTCTACTCCCCTCTTATCTCCTCTTCCCACAATCGCATGCATGATTTCTATCGCACATCACCCCTACACTGGAACGCTCTACCACAACATATCAGACTCTCACCTACCATCGAAACCTTCAAAAAGAACCTGAAGACCTACCTCTTCCGACAAGCCTACAACCTGCAGTAACCATCAATCCACCAAACCGCTGCACAACCAGCTCTACCCTTGCCTACTGTATCCTCACCCATCCCTGGCAGATTGTGAGCCCTCGTGAGCAGGGTCCTCTCTCCAACTGTACCAGTCGTGACTTGTATTAACCCCTTCCTGACATCCGACCAGGGCCGGACTGGGACCAAAAAGCAGCCCTGGCACAAATAAAAATTCACCAGCCCACATACGAGTGTCGTAGAATCAAATCGTAAAGCACTGACAGGTTGTGATGGCTTTTTTGCTTTATTTGTTAAATCAATCAAATGTGTTATACCACTTTACATATGTACTCTGCAGTGGCCATAGGGGGAATAGACATCAGTTCAATGTAGATGGCCTGCAGACTATTATCACACTGCAGAATATGCTAAAAAATACAGCACTGATCACACATGTAACACACACTACAGATACCTCACACACATGTAACACATACACACTACAGATACCTCACACACATGTAACACATACACACTACAGATACCTCACACAAGTAACACATACACACTACAGATACCTCACACACGTAACACATATACACTACAGATACCTCACACACGTAACACATACACACTACAGATACCTCACACACGTAACACATATACACTACAGATACCTCACACACGTAACAAATATACACTACAGATACCTCACACACGTAACACATATACACTACAGATACCTCACACACATAACAAATATACACTACAGATACCTCACACACATAACAAATATACACTACAGATACCTCACACACATAACAAATATACACTACAGATACCTCACACACGTAACACATACACACTACAGATACCTCACACACGTAACACATATACACTACAGATACCTCACACACGTAACAAATATACACTACAGATACCTCACACACGTAACACATATACACTACAGATACCTCACACACATAACAAATATACACTACAGATACCTCACACACGTAACACATACACACTACAGATACCTCACACACGTAACACATATACACTACAGATACCTCACACACGTAACAAATATACACTACAGATACCTCACACACGTAACAAATATACACTACAGATACCTCACACACGTAACACATACACACTACAGATACCTCACACACGTAACACATATACACTACAGATACCTCACACACGTAACACATATACACTACAGATACCTCACACACGTAACACATACACACTACAGATACCTCACACACGTAACACATACACACTACAGATACCTCACACACGTAACACATATACACTACAGATACCTCACACACGTAATGCAGCGCCCCAGAGTCCTGGTCGTTGCAGTACTGTGGATCCGCCACTATGGGGAGCCATGGTGCGTTCGATGGCACTGAAGGAGTTCATCTGACCAGGTATCACAGACACCAATATGTTTCACAGCAGGGCCTCCGGGGGGAGCTAAGGGTTCTATTCATTAGGCCACTCCCCACCATAGTGGGTAAACTGGGGGTCAGGCAGGAAGTTAGAGGAGAAAGCTGACTGGATTGAACGAAGCAACACCTTGTGGCAGAGGGTGTTGTGGAGGAAGAGACAGTAGGGTCTCTGTCAGGGGTGGGATCCTGACAGAGGCTTGGCATTAGAAAGAACGTAATGGGACCGTGCCTGCTCAGCATAGCGGCGGTGCCCAAGAAAGGACTAGAAGCGAGATAGATTGTGCTGAGTGAGAAACGAGATCAAGCAAAAAGGAGAATACCAGTAGGGGTCATGCTGTAGGACCGGAGCAACATCCTACTGAGGCGCATTACCGGTGGCCGGAACGCCGAGGGAGTGGAATAGCATACAGCTTCAAGCCATACTCCAAACAGCGGCAGGGCAGTCAGTTTAAGGCGGGCTGTCTACCACATATCACCTATGAAGTCTTGGGGGGCAATTGCGGGAGAGGGGCGTCTCTAGGGTCCCGGAAGAACTCCAGGCCTACCTGACAAACGGGTGCCGTTCCAACCTGAATAACAGGGAGGGATGGAATACGAGAAGAACATCAGTGAATCGAGTTGTGAGGGAACTTAAGAAACAGACACAACAGTTGTGGGGTACTTTCCGTGAGCACAGCAGGGAAGGACTACAACACATAGCGCTAAGAAGGAGGGCACTGATTTCCACCTGTGAGGAGAACTCTGGAAGTGCCATCGGACCGACCGGACTTGCGCAGCCTGGTGAACTGTATTCTGGACTGCGGACTGAGAGATCTCCAGTAAAGAGGTAAAGAGACTGCAACCTGGTGTCCTCGTTATTTACCGCGACCTGCACCCCACAACTGCACCGCTACACCACCGTTACTGCACCATCATCATCACTTATTCTACCGGACGTCCCCCACTGACAGACAGGGCCACGGACCGGGTCTAGCCACCGTGACAACCCCAGGACTGAGACCCAGAGGCCCGGCTCCGGGTACCCCTAGGCCCTGCGGCGGTGTGGGGGCACTCCAACTTGGCGTCACGAACAGGATCTACTTAAGCCTGAAGAATCAGGTCATGTGTGCCTTGGAACTGTGATTTATCGTGCTTGGACTGTGCTTTATTACAAGGACTGTGTGTTGCCACTTGCCGCCAGGAGTTCCTGCCAAAACCGCCGCCATTACAGCGCTAAGGAGAGCGCAGGAGAAGAAGAAGGGCGTGGAAGTGGGCGTGAACAAGCTGAAGAGCGCGAAAGACAATGGCCGCCCAGTCTAAATATCTCGGCCCCTTGAGGACGTGTCCGTCAGCAGCCGAGATCCGCCTCCTGATCCTCAACGGTGGGCAGAGACAGAGAAAACGAAACCGCCCACGAAGGAGAGAGCGGGAAAAGGACCAGGAAGAAGAAGTCAGAGACATGGAGGACGCCATGGCGAGCCACCCGGAGCCGGAGCGTGGGGTCGGAGCCGAGGACTCCCCCAGCTACCCGGAGGGGCACCGCAACCAGGCCTCCACCGCTGACGCTGAATTCCTGCAGGCCGGAGTGGATGAGCTCGGCGACCGACCCCGGCGGACGCAGCTGAGCACCGAGGCCGGGTGGAAGAAGGCCATCATCAGGAGCCTCACCGGACATCTGTCGGCAGCCTCATCTGGTCCGGAGCAGGAAAGAAGTCCCAGCGCTCCGAAGCTGGAAAGCAAGGCGCTGCCGGGAAGGGGTATGCTGCGAGCAGAGATGACAACGCCGCAGCACAAGGTCCCGCAACCAGCGTTCCAGACCCCAGTGGAGACGGAGCAGACCGGCACCGGAGGGACCGCATCTGAAGCAGGTATGAAGGACGACCCTGCCCTGACAACTGACACCACTCCCGTGACTGCTGGTGCCACAGCTGCTGACCCCGTTCCAGTGACTGATCTTGCAGCAGCCTCTACCTCTGCTGCAACAAATGCCCCTACTCAAGCTGCGCAGATCTCCATCGCTGCGCATGATTTAACCATACATGAAAGACGGATTAACGGCGTTTGTCCAGCACTGGGTGTAACCCTGGACCTCACTTTTCCCAGGCCGAGAAGGGTTAAGTGCCAGGTGCAGCCCTGGAAGCCGTCCAACTAAGCCTCGGAAACCTGAAACTGTAAATAGTTAACTGTTTATTTCCTTGCTGTTTTGCTGCTAAAACCCATCCTGGGTTAACTCTTAAAGGGATCCCTTTGTTTACCCGGGATCCCTATTGCTTTTTATTTTTGCTTTCATTTTCATTTTTGCTTTTTTGTTCCACAATGTTATAAAAACTGCTGAATCATGAACAGTGCATGATCCAAACTTTCTTGTAAATAGTTTGCACCTTCTTAAAGGCGCTTTCTACTGGTTTCATTTAAAGACTCTTTGCGAAGATACCGTTCTGGAACCTTTGCTGAGCAAAGACTGGTAGGCTGAGAAGACGAGCTACCTCAGAAAGACTTGATTCTCTTTTAAAGGGGATGTCCAACAGCGTACTTATGAGAAGATACTGTTTTAGAACAGTAATGCAATGATAATGTTTGAACGAGAAAAGTTGTATGTGTTTTAACTAGTTAAATGTGAAGAAATACTGATGATGATGCGCTGGAAAGAAATGTAACTGTTTTGCATGAAGAAAAGTTATGTGTGTTTAATTTGTTTAAAGTGTGAAACCTAGATAATGTTTTTTAAAAGGAAAGATGCAGAAAGCCCGTAGGGGTAGATTTAGAGTTCTGCTTAGTTGAAAGTAAAGAAAGTAGTAATGAAGGTGAGGATAGAAGGTAAACCCTGAGTCCCCATAGAAAGTTCGTTCGTTACTAAGGACAGAGAGTGAACCCGTAGGGGTTAGAAAGTGAGTCCTAATAGGAGCCAAATAGAGCTGGCTCAATGTTCTCAAATTGAAAGGAATGTTATGTCTATACCATGTATAGTAGCGAAAGGCAGTAGGCCCTGGCTGAACGGGGCGGTCCTGTAATAGAAAGGAGAGGCAGTAGGTCTGGTGCCGTTAGGACAGGCGGTCCTGCAGGTTCAAAGTAGGAGAATGCAAAGTTAAAATACCTTATAATGTGATTATAGGAAGGTCTTTAGCGGATTAAGAGTGTATATCCTTAAAGGCAAAGTTAAATTATTGGTCAATAATGTTTGCACCTAGTAGAATACCCGGTTGGGTAATGAGAGCTAATTGTAGCCTGTTGCTATGATATTTAATTATGTTTGTAACGTTAAAGTGTCCTCACCTCCCATAAAGGGAAGCCTGTTCAAGTATACTTATTGTTTTGCACTCAACGAAAATTGTATGTCTTTTTGCTAACCTGTATTGTTGTTTTCTTCCCAGTCCCGGAGTACTGTGTTTAACCAGGGGGGAGTGCAGCGCCCCAGAGTCCTGGTCGTTGCAGTACTGTGGATCCACCACTATGGGGAGCCATGGTGCGTTCGATGGCACTGAAGGAGTTCATCTGACCAGGTATCACAGACACCAATATGTTTCACAGCAGGGCCTCCGGGGGGAGCTAAGGGTTCTATTCATTAGGCCACTCCCCACCATAGTGGGTAAACTGGGGGTCAGGCAGGAAGTTAGAGGAGAAAGCTGACTGGATTGAACGAAGCAACACCTTGTGGCAGAGGGTGTTGTGGAGGAAGAGACAGTAGGGTCTCTGTCAGGGGTGGGATCCTGACAGAGGCTTGGCATTAGAAAGAACGTAACGGGACCGTGCCTGCTCAGCATAGCGGCGGTGCCCAAGAAAGGACTAGAAGCGAGATAGATTGTGCTGAGTGAGAAACGAGATCAAGCAAAAAGGAGAATACCAGTAGGGGTCATGCTGTAGGACCGGAGCAACATCCTACTGAGGCGCATTACCGGTGGCCGGAACGCCGAGGGAGTGGAATAGCATACAGCTTCAAGCCATACTCCAAACAGCGGCAGGGCAGTCAGTTTAAGGCGGGCTGTCTACCACATATCACCTATGAAGTCTTGGGGGGCAATTGCGGGAGAGGGGCGTCTCTAGGGTCCCGGAAGAACTCCAGGCCTACCTGACAAACGGGTGCCGTTCCAACCTGAATAACAGGGAGGGATGGAATACGAGAAGAACATCAGTGAATCGAGTTGTGAGGGAACTTAAGAAACAGACACAACAGTTGTGGGGTACTTTCCGTGAGCACAGCAGGGAAGGACTACAACACATAGCGCTAAGGAGGGCACTGATTTCCACCTGTGAGGAGAACTCTGGAAGTGCCATCGGACCGACCGGACTTGCGCAGCCTGGTGAACCGTATTCTGGACTGCGGACTGAGAGATCTCCAGTAAAGAGGTAAAGAGACTGCAACCTGGTGTCCTCGTTATTTACCGCGACCTGCACCCCACAACTGCACCGCTACACCACCGTTACTGCACCATCATCATCACTTATTCTACCGGACGTCCCCCACTGACAGACAGGGCCACGGACCGGGTCTAGCCACCGTGACAACCCCAGGACTGAGACCCAGAGGCCCGGCTCCGGGTACCCCTAGGCCCTGCGGCGGTGTGGGGGCGCTCCAGTAACACATATACACTAGATACCTCACACACGTAACACATATACACTACAGATACCTCACACACATGTAACACATACACACTACAGATACCTCACACACATGTAACACATACACACTACAGATACCTCACACACGTAACACATATACACTACAGATACCTCACACACGTAACACATACACACTACAGATACCTCACACACGTAACACATACACACTACAGATACCTCACACACGTAACACATATACACTACAGATACCTCACACACGTAACACATATACACTACAGATACCTCACACACGTAACACATACACACTACAGATACCTCACACACGTAACACATATACACTACAGATACCTCACACACGTAACACATATACACTACAGATACCTCACACACGTAACACATATACACTACAGATACCTCACACACGTAACACATATACACTACAGATACCTCACACACGTAACACATACACACTACAGATACCTCACACACATGTAACACATACACACTACAGATACCTCACACACGTAACACATATACACTACAGATACCTCACACACGTAACACATATACACTACAGATACCTCACACACGTAACACATATACACTACAGATACCTCACACACGTAACACATATACACTACAGATACCTCACACACGTAACACATACACACTACAGATACCTCACACACGTAACACATATACACTACAGATACCTCACACACGTAACACATACACACTACAGATACCTCACACACATGTAACACACTAGTTACCTCACACACATGTAACACATACACACCACAGATACCGCACACACATGTAACACACTACAGATACCTCACACACGTAACACACACTACAGATACCTCACGCACATGTAACATACACACATGTGACACATACACACTACAGATAACACACACACACTGTGTGCTGCAGGAGAGGCCACTATACATGTGCAGCTCCTTCTGCTCACAGCAAGCACTTTCTCAGCACCTCCCCCGCTCTCTTCTTCTGTCGGGGCTGTGGACCAGAACAGCAGAAGATGTGACGGTGGGGTGGGGAACTGAGCAGCTTCTCTATCTGTCCCTGGGAGCAGCACACACACACACACACACACACACACACACACACACACACACACACACACACACACACACACACACACACACACACACACACACGGAGATATTCCTGACCTTGCAGCTTGAGTGCAGGCTCTCTCCCGCAGAGGCGCCCAGTGCAGGAGGACAGGAGCACTGGCCAATCAGCTCTTCTATCAATCTGATGCTCATTGGCCAGTGTTCTTCTCCAGCAGGCACACCCCTTTTTTGAATGGCTGAACCCGGCGCAGCAAAAAATAAATAAATCAGTGCATAGAAAAATGTCTGCTCCCCCTCATGCCCTATCGCCTCACTAGACAGGTGGGTGGTCTGATGTCCTGATCACAGGCTGCAGCGGGAGGCATGGCCGGAGCAGCACAGCACAGCGCGGCCCCTCATCCTGTTTCTATGTTACCTCGCTGCAGCGCTACTGATCAGGACATCAGACCGCCCACTTCCTCCTTTCTAATACGGTGCGATCAGTGTGCAAGGGAAGCAAATGCCACCTGGCGTGCTGGCTGCTGAAGTGAGCTCTGGAACGCCCACTAGCAATGCGGAGGGGGCGATATGTCTAGCGGCCCATTACAAGGACCGGCCCTTCTGGCATTTGCCAGAAATGCCCTATGGCCAGTCCGGCCCTGCATCCGACGTACTATCCCGTCGAGGTGGGTGGGCCCGTATGACCGCCGACGGGATAGTACGTCCAGCGCGATCGGCGGTGCTCACGGGGGGAGCGCGGCCGATCGCGGCCGGGTGTCAGCTGCCTATCGCAGCTGACA
Organism: Ranitomeya variabilis; assembly: GCF_051348905.1. Taxonomy (NCBI): domain Eukaryota; kingdom Metazoa; phylum Chordata; class Amphibia; order Anura; family Dendrobatidae; genus Ranitomeya; species Ranitomeya variabilis. The sequence goes on along the minus strand of NC_135232.1, from coordinate 385,429,591 downwards.
TCCGGCACTATGTGCCAGGAGCGGTCACGGACCGCTCCCGGCACATTAACCCCCGGCACACCGCGATCAAACATGATCGCGATGTGCCGGCGGTGCAGGGAAGCATCGCGCAGGGAGGGGGCTCCCTGCGGGCTTCCCTGAGCCCCCCGCAACAACGCGATGTGATCGCGTTGCTGCGAGGGTCTTACCTCCCTCCCTGCCTGCTCCAGACCCGGATCCAAGATGGCCGCGGATCCGGGTCCTGCAGGGAGGGAGGTGGCTTCACAGAAGCCTGCTCAGAGCAGGCACTGTGAAGCAGCCTGCACTTCTCTCAGATCGGTGATCTGTCAGAGTGCTATGCAAACTGGCAGATCACCGATCTGTATTGTCCCCCCCGGGGCAAAGTAAAAAAGTAAAAAAATAATTTTCCAAATGTGTAAAAAAAAATAAAAAAAAATATTCCAAAATAATGAAAAAAAAAAAAAAATTATTCCCATAAATACATTTCTTTATCTAAATATAAAAAAAACAATAAAAGTACACATATTTAGTATCGCCGCATCCGTAACGACCCGACCTATAAAACTGGCCCACTAGTTAACCCCTTCAGTAAACACCGTAAGAAAAAAAAAAAAAAAACGAGGTAAAAAAACAACGCTTTATTATCATACCACCGAACAAAAAGTGGAATAACACGCGATCAAAAAGACAAATATAAATAACCATGGTACCGCTGAAAGCGTCATCTTGTCCCGCAAATAACGAGCCGCTATACAGCATGATCAGCAAAAAAATAAAAAAGTTATAGTCCTGAGAATAAAGCGATGCAAAAATAATTATTTTTTCCATAAAATAGTTTTTATCGTATAAAAGCGCCAAAACATAAAAAAATAATATAAATGAGGTATCGCTGTAATCGTACTGACCCGAAGAATAAAACTGCTTTATCAATTTTACCAAACGCGGAACAGTATAAACGCCTCTCCCAAAAGAAATTCATGAATAGCTGGTTTTTGGTCATTCTGCCTCACAAAAATCGGAATAAAAAGCGATCAAAAAATGTGACGTGCCCAAAAAGTTACCAATAAAAACGTCAACTCGTCCCGCAAAAAACAAGACCTCACATGACTCTGTGGACCAAAATATGGAAAATTTATAGCTCTCAAAATGTGGTAACGCAAAAAAATATTTTTTGCAATAAAAAGCGTCTTTCAGTGTGTGACGGCTGCCAATCATAAAAATCCGCTAAAAAACTCGCTATAAAAGTAAATCAAACCCCCCTTCATCACCCCCTTAGTTAGGGAAAAATAAAAAAAATGTATTTATTTCCATTTTCCCATTAGGGTTAGGGTTAGGGCTAGGGTTGGGGCTAGGGTTAAGGCTACAGTTAGGGTTGGGGCTAAAGTTAGGGTTAGGGTTGGGGCTAAAGTTACGGTTAGGGTTTAGATTACATTTACGGTTGGGAATAGGGTTGGGATTAGGGTTAGGGGTGTGTCAGGGTTAGAGGTGTGGTTAGGGTTACTGTTGGGATTAGGGTTAGGGGTGTGTTTGGATTAGGGTTTCAGTTATAATTGGGGGGTTTCCACTGTTTCGGCACATCAGGGGCTCTCCAAACGCGACATGGCGTCCGATCTCAATTCCAGCCAATTCTGCGTTGAAAAAGTAAAACAGTGCTCCTTCCCTTCCGAGCTCTCCCGTGTGCCCAAACAGGGGTTTACCCCAACATATGGGGTATCATCATACTCAGGACAAATAGGACAACAACCTTTGGGGTCCAATTTCTCCTGTTACCCCTGGGAAAATACAAAACTGGGGGCTAAAAAATAATTTTTGTGGGAAAAAAAAGGATTTTTTATTTTCACGGCTCTGCGTTATAAACTGTAGTGAAACACTTGGGGGTTCAAAGTTCTTACAACACATCTAGATAAGTTCCTTGGGGGGTCAAGTTTCCAAAATGGGGTCACTTGTGCGGGGCTTCTACTGTTTAGGTACATTAGGGGCTCTGCAAACGCAATGTGACGCCTGCAGACCATTCCATCTAAGTCTGCATTCCAAATGGCGCTCCTTCCCTTCCGAGCCCTCCCATGCATCCAAACGGTGGTTCCCCCCACATATGGGGTATCAGCGCACTCAGGACAAATTGGACAACAACTTTTGGGGTCCAATTTCTCCTGTTACCCTCGGGAAAATACAAAACTGGGGGTTGAAAAATAATTTTTGTGGGAAAAAAGTTTTGTTTTATTTTTACGGCTCTGCATTATAAACTTCTGTGAAGCCCTTGGTGGGTCAAAGCACTCACCACACATCTAGATAAGTTCCTTAGGGGGTCTACTTTCCAACATGGTGTCACTTGTGGGGGGTTTCTACTGTTTAGGTACATTAGGGGCTCTGCAAACGCAATGTGACGCCTGCAGACCATTCCATCTAAGTCTGCATTCCAAATGGCGCTCCTTCACTTCCGAGCCCTTCCATGCGTCCAAACGGTGGTTCCCCCCCACATATGGGGTATCAGCGCACTCAGGACAAATTGGACAACAAATTTTGGGGTCCAATTTCTCCTGTTACCCTCGGGAAAATACAAAACTGGGGGCTGAAAAATAATTTTTGTGGGAAAAAATTTTTGTTTTATTTTTACGGCTCTGCATTATTAACTTCTGTGAAGCCCTTGGTGGGTCAAAGCGCTCAAAACACATCTAGATAAGTTCCTTAGGGGGTCTACTTTCCAAAATGGTGTCACTTGTGGGGGGTTTCAATGTTTAGGCACATCAGTGGCTCTCCAAACGCAACATGGCGTCCCATTCCTGTCAATTTTGCATTGAAAAGTCAAACGGTGCTACTTCCCTTCCGAGCTCTCCCATGCGCCCAAACAGTGGTTTACCCCCACATATGGGGTATCAGCGTACTCAGGACAAATTGTACAACAACTTTTGTGGTCCAATTTCTTCTCTTACCCTTGGGAAAATATAAAATTGGGGGTGAAAAGATAATTTTTGTGAAAAATATGATTTTTTATTTTTACGGTTCTGCATTATATACTTCTGTGAAGCACTTGGTGGGTCAAAGCACTCAAAACACATCTAGATAAGTTCCTTAGGGGGTCTACTTTCCAAAATGGTGTCACTTGTGGGGGGTTTCAATGTTTAGGCACATCAGTGGCTCTCCAAACGCAACATGGCGTCCCATCTCAATTCCAGTCAATTTTGCATTGAAAAGTCAAATGGCGCTCCGTCGCTTCCGAGCTCTGTCATGCGCCCAAACAGTGGTTTACCCCCAGATATGGGGTATCGGCGTACTCAAGACAAATTGTACAACAACTTTTGGGGTCCATTTTCTCCTGTTACCCTTGGTAAAATAAAACAAATTGGAGCTGAAGTAAATTTTTTGTGAAAAAAGTTAAATGTTCATTTTTATTTAAACATTCCAAAAATTCCTGTGAAGCACCAGAAGGGTTAATAAACTTCTTGAATGTGGTTTTGAGCACCTTGAGGGGTGCAGTTTTTAGAATGGTGTCACACTTGGGTATTTTCTATCATATAGACCCCTCAAAATGACTTCAAATGAGATGTGGTCCCTTTAAAAAAATGGTGTTGTAAAAATGAGAAATTGCTGGTCAACTTTTAACCCTTATAACTCCCTAACAAAAAAAATTTTGGTTCCAAAATTGTGCTGATGTAAAGTAGACATGTGGGAAATGTTACTTATTAAGTATTTTGTGTGACATATCTCTGTGATTTAAGGGCATAAAAATTCAAAGTTGGAAAATTGCAAAATTTTCAAAATTTTCGCCAAATTTCCATTTTGTTTGCAAATAAACGCAGGTAATATCAAAGAAATTTTACCACTATCATGAAGTACAATATGTCACGAGAAAACAATGTCAGAATCATCAGGATCCGTTGAAGCGTTCCAGAGTTATAACCTCATAAAGGGACAGTGGTCAGAATTGTAAAAATTGGCCCGGTCATTAACGTGCAAACCACCCTTGGGGGTGAAGGGGTTAAGATTATTGTAATTGTTTTTACTATGTATACCCCTCCTCACATGTAAAGCGCCATGGAATAAATGGCGCTATAATAAATAATAATAATAATAATAATAATAATAATACAATCAGAGTGATTGGGAGACCTATATGATACCAGTACAGAAAGTTACAAAACTCTTGTTTTTAGTGTTAAACATACTTTAATGATTGTATTTACTTTTTTAATAATTTCGTTTCATTTATT